>NW_027096016.1:0-600000 GCF_040115645.1 Euwallacea fornicatus | reverse complement strand
CGAGCTTCAAAATTGGAAAAGTCACAAAAATTGTGTGTTTGAGCACATAAAGTACTATTTTTCTTGGAAATTCAACAAGATGCAATCATGGTGTGTTGTGTCATTTTAAAGATCTCGTCGAGCTGATTAATTTGACACTTTGTTTAACAAATTTGGTCTTCATTTGCCGAAGCTATCGAGCTTCAAAATTTGAAAAGTCACAAAAGTTGTGTGTCTGAGCACATAATGTACTATTTTTCTTGGAAGTTCAACAAGATGTAATCATGGTGTGTTGTGTCATTTTAAAGATCTCGTCGAGCTGATTAATTTGACACTTTGGTTAACAAATTTGGTCCACATTTGCCAAAGTTATCGAGCTTCAAAGTTTGAAAAGTAACAAAATATGTGTGTTTGAGCACATAAAGTACTATTTTTCTTGGAAATTCAACAAGATGCAATCATGGTGTGTTGTGTCATTTTAAAGATCTCGTCGAGCTGATTAATTTGACACTTTGTTTAACAAATTTGGTCTTCATTTGCCGAAGCTATCGAGCTTCAAAATTTGAAAAGTCACAAAAGTTGTGTGTCTGAGCACATAATGTACTATTTTTCTTGGAAGTTCAACAAGATGCAATCATGGTGTGTTGTGTCATTTTAAAGATCTCGTCGAGCTGATTAATTTGACACTTTGTTTAACAAATTTGGTCTTCATTTGCCGAAGCTATCGAGCTTCAAAATTTGAAAAGTCACAAAAGTTGTGTGTCTGAGCACATAATGTACTATTTTTCTTGGAAGTTCAACAAGATGCAATTCTGATGTGTTGTGACATCTTCAAAATCTCGTCGAGCTGATTAATTTGACACTTTGTTTAACAAATTTGGTCCACATTTGCCAAAGTTATCGAGCTTCAAAGTTTGAAAAGTCACAAAAGTTGTGTGTTTGAGCACATAAAGTACTATTTTTCTTGGAAATTCAACAAGATGCAATTCTGATGTGTTGTGACATATTCAAAATCTCGTCGAGCTGATTAATTTGACACTTTGTTTAACAAATTTGGTCTTCATTTGCCGAAGCTATCGAGCTTCAAAGTTTGAAAAGTCACAAAAGTTATGTGTTTGAGCACATACTGTACTATTTTTCTTGGAAGTTCAACAAGATGTAATCATGGTGTGTTGTGTCATTTTAAAGATCTCGTCGAGCTGATTAATTTGACACTTTGGTTAACAAATTTGGTCCACATTTGCCAAAGTTATCGAGCTTCAAAGTTTGAAAAGTAACAAAATATGTGTGTTTGAGCACATAAAGTACTATTTTTCTTGGAAATTCAACAAGATGCAATCATGGTGTGTTGTGTCATTTTAAAGATCTCGTCGAGCTGATTAATTTGACACTTTGTTTAACAAATTTGGTCCACATTTGCCAAAGTTATCGAGCTTCAAAGTTTGAAAAGTCACAAAAGTTGTGTGTTTGAGCACATAAAGTACTATTTTTCTTGGAAATTCAACAAGATGCAATTCTGATGTGTTGTGACATATTCAAAATCTCGTCGAGCTGATTAATTTGACACTTTGGTTAACAAATTTGGTCCACATTTGCCAAAGTTATCGAGCTTCAAAGTTTGAAAAGTAACAAAATATGTGTGTTTGAGCATATAAAGTACTATTTTTCTTGGAAGTTCAACAAGATGCAATTCTGATGTGTTGTGACATCTTCAAAATCTCGTCGAGCTGATTAATTTGACACTTTGTTTAACAAATTTGGTCCACATTTGCCAAAGTTATCGAGCTTCAAAGTTTGAAAAGTCACAAAAGTTGTGTGTTTGAGCACATAAAGTACTATTTTTCTTGGAAATTCAACAAGATGCAATTCTGATGTGTTGTGACATATTCAAAATCTCGTCGAGCTGATTAATTTGACACTTTGTTTAACAAATTTGGTCTTCATTTGCCGAAGCTATCGAGCTTCAAAGTTTGAAAAGTCACAAAAGTTATGTGTTTGAGCACATACTGTACTATTTTTCTTGGAAGTTCAACAAGATGTAATCATGGTGTGTTGTGTCATTTTAAAGATCTCGTCGAGCTGATTAATTTGACACTTTGGTTAACAAATTTGGTCCACATTTGCCAAAGTTATCGAGCTTCAAAGTTTGAAAAGTAACAAAATATGTGTGTTTGAGCACATAAAGTACTATTTTTCTTGGAAATTCAACAAGATGCAATCATGGTGTGTTGTGTCATTTTAAAGATCTCGTCGAGCTGATTAATTTGACACTTTGTTTAACAAATTTGGTCTTCATTTGCCGAAGCTATCGAGCTTCAAAATTTGAAAAGTCACAAAAGTTGTGTGTCTGAGCACATAATGTACTATTTTTCTTGGAAGTTCAACAAGATGCAATGATGATGTGTTGTGTCATTTTAAAGATTTCGTCGAGCTGATTAATTTGACACTTTGGTTAACAAATTTGGTCCACATTTGCCAAAGTTATCAAGCTTCAAAGTTTGAAAAGTAACAAAATATGTGTGTTTGAGCACATAAAGTACTATTTTTCTTGGAAATTCAACAAGATGCAATTCTGATGTGTTGTGACATCTTCAAAATCTCGTCGAGCTGATTAATTTGACACTTTGTTTAACAAATTTGGTCCTCATTTGCCGAAGCTATCGAGCTTCAAAGTTTGAAAAGTCACAAAAGTTATGTGTTTGAGCACATAATGTACTATTTTTCTTGGAAGTTCAACAAGATGCAATGATGATGTGTTGTGACATCTTCAAAATCTCGTTGAGGTGATTACTTTGACACTTTGTTTAACAAATTTGGTACACATTTGCCAAAGTTATCGAGCTTCAGAGTTTGAAAAGTCACAAAATATGTGTGTTTGAGCACATAAAGTACTATTTTTCTTGGAAGTTCAACAAGATGCAATTCTGATGTGTTGTGACATCTTCAAAATCTCGTCGAGCTGATTAATTTGACACTTTGTTTAACAAATTTGGTCTTCATTTGCCGAAGCTATCGAGCTTCAAAATTGGAAAAGTCACAAAAGTTGTGTGTTTGAGCACATAAAGTACTATTTTTCTTGGAAGTTCAACAAGATGTAATCATGGTGTGTTTGTGTCATTTTAAAGATCTCGTCGAGCTGATTAATTCGACACTTTGTTTAACAAATTTGGTCCACATTTGCCAAAGTTATCGAGCTTCAAAGTTTGAAAAGTCACAAAAGTTGTGTGTTTGAGCACATAAAGTACTATTTTTCTTGGAAGTTCAACAAGATGTAATCATTGTGTGTTGAGTCATTTTAAAGATCTCGTCGAGCTGATTAATTTGACACTTTGTTTAACAAATTTGGTCTTCATTTGCCGAAGCTATCGAGCTTCAAAGTTTGAAAAGTCACAAAAGTTGTGTGTCTGAGCACATAATGTACTATTTTTCTTGGAAGTTCAACAAGATGCAATGATGATGTGTTGTGTCATTTTAAAGATCTCGTCGAGCTGATTAATTTGACACTTTGGTTAACAAATTTGGTCCACATTTGCCAAAGTTATCGAGCTTCAAAGTTTGAAAAGTAACAAAATATGTGTGTTTGAGCACATAAAGTACTATTTTTCTTGGAAGTTCAACAAGATGCAATTCTGATGTGTTGTGACATCTTCAAAATCTCGTCGAGCTGATTAATTTGACACTTTGTTTAACAAATTTGGTCCACATTTGCCAAAGTTATCGAGCTTCAAAATTGGAAAAGTCACAAAAGTTGTGTGTTTGAGCACATAAAGTACTATTTTTCTTGGAAATTCAACAAGATGCAATTCTGATGTGTTGTGACATATTCAAAATCTCGTCGAGCTGATTAATTTGACACTTTGTTTAACAAATTTGGTCTTCATTTGCCGAAGCTATCGAGCTTCAAAGTTTGAAAAGTCACAAAAGTTATGTGTTTGAGCACATACTGTACTATTTTTCTTGGAAGTTCAACAAGATGTAATCATGGTGTGTTGTGTCATTTTAAAGATCTCGTCGAGCTGATTAATTTGACACTTTGGTTAACAAATTTGGTCCACATTTGCCAAAGTTCTCGAGCTTCAAAGTTTGAAAAGTAACAAAATATGTGTGTTTGAGCACATAAAGTACTATTTTTCTTGGAAGTTCAACAAGATGCAATTCTGATGTGTTGTGACATCTTCAAAATCTCGTCGAGCTGATTAATTTGACACTTTGTTTAACAAATTTGGTCCACATTTGCCAAAGTTATCGAGCTTCAAAGTTTGAAAAGTCACAAAAGTTGTGTGTTTGAGCACATAAAGTACTATTTTTCTTGGAAATTCAACAAGATGCAATTCTGATGTGTTGTGACATATTCAAAATCTCGTCGAGCTGATTAATTTGACACTTTGTTTAACAAATTTGGTCTTCATTTGCCGAAGCTATCGAGCTTCAAAGTTTGAAAAGTCACAAAAGTTATGTGTTTGAGCACATACTGTACTATTTTTCTTGGAAGTTCAACAAGATGTAATCATGGTGTGTTGTGTCATTTTAAAGATCTCGTCGAGCTGATTAATTTGACACTTTGGTTAACAAATTTGGTCCACATTTGCCAAAGTTCTCGAGCTTCAAAGTTTGAAAAGTAACAAAATATGTGTGTTTGAGCACATAAAGTACTATTTTTCTTGGAAGTTCAACAAGATGCAATTCTGATGTGTTGTGACATCTTCAAAATCTCGTCGAGCTGATTAATTTGACACTTTGTTTAACAAATTTGGTCCACATTTGCCAAAGTTATCGAGCTTCAAAATTGGAAAAGTCACAATAATTGTGTGTTTGAGCACATAAAGTACTATTTTTCTTGGAAATTCAACAAGATGCAATCATGGTGTGTTGTGTCATTTTAAAGATCTCGTCGAGCTGATTAATTTGACACTTTGTTTAACAAATTTGGTCTTCATTTGCCGAAGCTATCGAGCTTCAAAATTTGAAAAGTCACAAAAGTTGTGTGTCTGAGCACATAATGTACTATTTTTCTTGGAAGTTCAACAAGATGCAATGATGATGTGTTATGTCATTTTAAAGATTTCGTCGAGCTGATTAATTTGACACTTTGGTTAACAAATTTGGTCCACATTTGCCAAAGTTATCGAGCTTCAAAGTTTGAAAAGTAACAAAATATGTGTGTTTGAGCAAATAAAGTACTATTTTTCTTGGAAATTCAACAAGATGCAATTCTGATGTGTTGTGACATATTCAAAATCTCGTCGAGCTGATTAATTTGACACTTTGTTTAACAAATTTGGTCTTCATTTGCCGAAGCTATCGAGCTTCAAAATTGGAAAAGTCACAAAAGTTGTGTGTTTGAGCACATAAAGTACTATTTTTCTTGGAAATTCAACAAGATGCAATTCTGATGTGTTGTGACATCTTCAAAATCTCGTCGAGCTGATTAATTTGACACTTTGTTTAACAAATTTGGTCCACATTTGCCAAAGTTATCGAGCTTCAAAATTGGAAAAGTCACAAAAGTTGTGTGTTTGAGCACATAAAGTACTATTTTTCTTGGAAATTCAACAAGATGCAATTCTGATGTGTTGTGACATCTTCAAAATCTCGTCGAGCTGATTAATTTGACACTTTGTTTAACAAATTTGGTCCTCATTTGCCGAAGCTATCGAGCTTCAAAGTTTGAAAAGTCACAAAAGTTATGTGTTTGAGCACATAATGTACTATTTTTCTTGGAAGTTCAACAAGATGCAATGATGATGTGTTGTGACATCTTCAAAATCTCGTTGAGGTGATTACTTTGACACTTTGTTTAACAAATTTGGTACACATTTGCCAAAGTTATCGAGCTTCAGAGTTTGAAAAGTCACAAAATATGTGTGTTTGAGCACATAAAGTACTATTTTTCTTGGAAGTTCAACAAGATGCAATTCTGATGTGTTGTGACATCTTCAAAATCTCGTCGAGCTGATTAATTTGACACTTTGTTTAACAAATTTGGTCTTCATTTGCCGAAGCTATCGAGCTTCAAAATTGGAAAAGTCACAAAAGTTGTGTGTTTGAGCACATAAAGTACTATTTTTCTTGGAAGTTCAACAAGATGTAATCATGGTGTGTTTGTGTCATTTTAAAGATCTCGTCGAGCTGATTAATTCGACACTTTGTTTAACAAATTTGGTCCACATTTGCCAAAGTTATCGAGCTTCAAAGTTTGAAAAGTCACAAAAGTTGTGTGTTTGAGCACATAAAGTACTATTTTTCTTGGAAGTTCAACAAGATGTAATCATTGTGTGTTGAGTCATTTTAAAGATCTCGTCGAGCTGATTAATTTGACACTTTGTTTAACAAATTTGGTCTTCATTTGCCGAAGCTATCGAGCTTCAAAGTTTGAAAAGTCACAAAAGTTGTGTGTCTGAGCACATAATGTACTATTTTTCTTGGAAGTTCAACAAGATGCAATGATGATGTGTTGTGTCATTTTAAAGATCTCGTCGAGCTGATTAATTTGACACTTTGGTTAACAAATTTGGTCCACATTTGCCAAAGTTATCGAGCTTCAAAGTTTGAAAAGTAACAAAATATGTGTGTTTGAGCACATAAAGTACTATTTTTCTTGGAAGTTCAACAAGATGCAATTCTGATGTGTTGTGACATCTTCAAAATCTCGTCGAGCTGATTAATTTGACACTTTGTTTAACAAATTTGGTCCACATTTGCCAAAGTTATCGAGCTTCAAAATTGGAAAAGTCACAAAAGTTGTGTGTTTGAGCACATAAAGTACTATTTTTCTTGGAAATTCAACAAGATGCAATCATGATGTGTTGTGACATATTCAAAATCTCGTCGAGCTGATTAATTTGACACTTTGTTTAACAAATTTGGTCTTCATTTGCCGAAGCTATCGAGCTTCAAAGTTTGAAAAGTCACAAAAGTTGTGTGTCTGAGCACATAATGTACTATTTTTCTTGGAAGTTCAACAAGATGCAATTCTGATGTGTTGTGACATATTCAAAATCTCGTCGAGCTGATTAATTTGACACTTTGTTTAACAAATTTGGTCTTCATTTGCCGAAGCTATCGAGCTTCAAAGTTTGAAAAGTAACAAAATATGTGTGTTTGAGCACATAAAGTACTATTTTTCTTGGAAGTTCAACAAGATGCAATTCTGATGTGTTGTGACATCTTCAAAATCTCGTCGAGCTGATTAATTTGACACTTTGTTTAACAAATTTGGTCCACATTTGCCAAAGTTATCGAGCTTCAAAATTGGAAAAGTCACAAAAGTTGTGTGTTTGAGCACATAAAGTACTATTTTTCTTGGAAATTCAACAAGATGCAATCATGATGTGTTGTGACATATTCAAAATCTCGTCGAGCTGATTAATTTGACACTTTGGTTAACAAATTTGGTCCACATTTGCCAAAGTTATCGAGCTTCAAAGTTTGAAAAGTAACAAAATATGTGTGTTTGAGCACATAAAGTACTATTTTTCTTGGAAGTTCAACAAGATGCAATTCTGATGTGTTGTGACATATTCAAAATCTCGTCGAGCTGATTAATTTGACACTTTGTTTAACAAATTTGGTCCACATTTGCCAAAGTTATCGAGCTTCAAAGTTTGAAAAGTAACAAAATATGTGTGTTTGAGCACATAAAGTACTATTTTTCTTGGAAGTTCAACAAGATGCAATTCTGATGTGTTGTGACATATTCAAAATCTCGTCGAGCTGATTAATTTGACACTTTGTTTAACAAATTTGGTCTTCATTTGCCGAAGCTATCGAGCTTCAAAGTTTGAAAAGTCACAAAAGTTTTGTGTTTGAGCACATAATGTACTATTTTTCTTGGAAGTTCAACAAGATGTAATCATGGTGTGTTGTGTCATTTTAAAGATCTCGTCGAGCTGATTAATTTGACACTTTGGTTAACAAATTTGGTCCACATTTGCCAAAGTTATCGAGCTTCAAAGTTTGAAAAGTAACAAAATATGTGTGTTTGAGCACATAAAGTACTATTTTTCTTGGAAGTTCAACAAGATGCAATTCTGATGTGTTGTGACATCTTCAAAATCTGGTCGAGCTGATTAATTTGACACTTTGTTTAACAAATTTGGTCCACATTTGCCAAAGTTATCGAGCTTCAAAATTGGAAAAGTCACAAAAGTTGTGTGTTTGAGCACATAAAGTACTATTTTTCTTGGAAATTCAACAAGATGCAATCATGGTGTGTTGTGTCATTTTAAAGATCTCGTCGAGCTGATTAATTTGACACTTTGTTTAACAAATTTGGTCCACATTTGCCAAAGTTATCGAGCTTCAAAATTGGAAAAGTCACAAAAGTTGTGTGTTTGAGCACATAAAGTACTATTTTTCTTGGAAATTCAACAAGATGCAATGATGATGTGTTGTGTCATTTTAAAGATCTCGTCGAGCTGATTAATTTGACACTTTGTTTAACAAATTTGGTCCACATTTGCCAAAGTTATCGAGCTTCAAAATTGGATAAGTCACAAAAGTTGTGTGTTTGAGCACATAAAGTACTATTTTTCTTGGAAATTCAACAAGATGCAATGATGATGTGTTGTATCATTTTAAAGATCTCGTCGAGCTGATTAATTTGACACTTTGTTTAACAAATTTGGTCCACATTTGCCAAAGTTATCGAGCTTCAAAGTTTGAAAAGTCACAAAAGTTGTGTGTCTGAGCACATAATGTACTATTTTTCTTGGAAGTTCAACAAGATGCAATGATGATGTGTTGTGTCATTTTAAAGATCTCGTCGAGCTGATTAATTTGACACTTTGGTTAACAAATTTGGTCCACATTTGCCAAAGTTATCGAGCTTCAAAGTTTGAAAAGTAACAAAATATGTGTGTTTGAGCACATAAAGTACTATTTTTCTTGGAAGTTCAACAAGATGCAATTCTGATGTGTTGTGACATCTTCAAAATCTCGTCGAGCTGATTAATTTGACACTTTGTTTAACAAATTTGGTCTTCATTTGCCGAAGCTATCGAGCTTCAAAGTTTGAAAAGTCACAAAAGTTATGTGTTTGAGCACATAATGTACTATTTTTCTTGGAAGTTCAACAAGATGCAATTCTGATGTGTTGTGACATCTTCAAAATCTCGTCGAGCTGATTAATTTGACACTTTGTTTAACAAATTTGGTCCACATTTGCCAAAGTTATCGAGCTTCAAAATTGGAAAAGTCACAAAAGTTGTGTGTTTGAGCACATAAAGTACTATTTTTCTTGGAAATTCAACAAGATGCAATGATGATGTGTTGTATCATTTTAAAGATCTCGTCGAGCTGATTAATTTGACCCTTTGTTTAACAAATTTGGTCCACATTTGCCAAAGTTATCGAGCTTCAATGTTTGAAAAGTCACAAAAGTTGTGTGTCTGAGCAGATAATGTACTATTTTTCTTGGAAGTTCAACAAGATGCAATGATGATGTGTTGTGTCATTTTAAAGATCTCGTCGAGCTGATTAATTTGACACTTTGGTTAACAAATTTGGTCCACATTTGTCAAAGTTATCGAGCTTCAAAATTGGAAAAGTCACAAAAGTTGTGTGTTTGAGCACATAAAGTACTATTTTTCTTGGAAGTTCAACAAGATGCAATTCTGATGTGTTGTGACATCTTCAAAATCTCGTCGAGCTGATTAATTTGACACTTTGTTTAACAAATTTGGTCCTCATTTGCCGAAGTTATCGAGCTTCAAAATTGGAAAAGTCACAAAAGTTGTGTGTTTGAGCACATAAAGTACTATTTTTCTTGGAAATTCAACAAGACGCAATCATGATGTGTTGTGACATATTCAAAATCTCGTCGAGCTGATTAATTTGACACTTTGTTTAACAAATTTGGTCTTCATTTGCCGAAGCTATCGAGCTTCAAAGTTTGAAAAGTCACAAAAGTTATGTGTTTGAGCACATAATGTACTATTTTTCTTGGAAGTTCAACAAGATGTAATCATGGTGTGTTGTGTCATTTTAAAGATTTCGTCGAGCTGATTAATTTGACACTTTGGTTAACAAATTTGGTCTTTATTTACCGAAGCTATCCAGCTTCAAAATTTGAAAAGTCACAAAAGTTGTTTGTTTGAGCACATAAAGTACTATTTTTCTTGGAAGTTCAACAAGATGTAATCATTGTGTGTTGAGTCATTTTAAAGATCTCGTCGAGCTGATTAATTTGACACTTTGTTTAACAAATTTGGTCTTCATTTGCCGAAGCTATCGAGCTTTAAAGTTTGAAAAGTCACAAAAGTTGTGTGTCTGAGCACATAATGTACTATTTTTCTTGGAAGTTCAACAAGATGCAATGATGATGTGTTGTGTCATTTTAAAGATCTCGTCGAGCTGATTAATTTGACACTTTGGTTAACAAATTTGGTCCACATTTGCCAAAGTTATCGAGCTTCAAAGTTTGAAAAGTAACAAAATATGTGTGTTTGAGCACATAAAGTACTATTTTTCTTGGAAATTCAACAAGATGCAATCATGATGTGTTGTGACATATTCAAAATCTCGTCGAGCTGATTAATTTGACACTTTGTTTAACAAATTTGGTCTTCATTTGCCGAAGCTATCGAGCTTCAAAGTTTGAAAAGTCACAAAAGTTATGTGTTTGAGCACATAATGTACTATTTTTCTTGGAAGTTCAACAAGATGTAATCATGGTGTGTTGTGTCATTTTAAAGATCTCGTCGAGCTGATTAATTTGACACTTTGGTTAACAAATTTGGTCCACATTTGCCAAAGTTATCGAGCTTCAAAGTTTGAAAAGTAACAAAATATGTGTGTTTGAGCACATAAAGTACTATTTTTCTTGGAAGTTCAACAAGATGCAATTCTGATGTGTTGTGACATCTTCAAAATCTGGTCGAGCTGATTAATTTGACACTTTGTTTAACAAATTTGGTCCACATTTGCCAAAGTTATCGAGCTTCAAAATTGGAAAAGTCACAAAAGTTGTGTGTTTGAGCACATAAAGTACTATTTTTCTTGGAAATTCAACAAGATGCAATCATGGTGTGTTGTGTCATTTTAAAGATCTCGTCGAGCTGATTAATTTGACACTTTGTTTAACAAATTTGGTCCACATTTGCCAAAGTTATCGAGCTTCAAAATTGGAAAAGTCACAAAAGTTGTGTGTTTGAGCACATAAAGTACTATTTTTCTTGGAAATTCAACAAGATGCAATGATGATGTGTTGTGTCATTTTAAAGATCTCGTCGAGCTGATTAATTTGACACTTTGTTTAACAAATTTGGTCCACATTTGCCAAAGTTATCGAGCTTCAAAATTGGAAAAGTCACAAAAGTTGTGTGTTTGAGCACATAAAGTACTATTTTTCTTGGAAATTCAACAAGATGCAATGATGATGTGTTGTATCATTTTAAAGATCTCGTCGAGCTGATTAATTTGACACTTTGTTTAACAAATTTGGTCCACATTTGCCAAAGTTATCGAGCTTCAAAGTTTGAAAAGTCACAAAAGTTGTGTGTCTGAGCACATAATGTACTATTTTTCTTGGAAGTTCAACAAGATGCAATGATGATGTGTTGTGTCATTTTAAAGATCTCGTCGAGCTGATTAATTTGACACTTTGGTTAACAAATTCGGTCCACATTTGCCAAAGTTATCGAGCTTCAAAGTTTGAAAAGTAACAAAATATGTGTGTTTGAGCACATAAAGTACTATTTTTCTTGGAAGTTCAACAAGATGCAATTCTGATGTGTTGTGACATCTTCAAAATCTCGTCGAGCTGATTAATTTGACACTTTGTTTAACAAATTTGGTCTTCATTTGCCGAAGCTATCGAGCTTCAAAGTTTGAAAAGTCACAAAAGTTATGTGTTTGAGCACATAATGTACTATTTTTCTTGGAAGTTCAACAAGATGCAATTCTGATGTGTTGTGACATCTTCAAAATCTCGTCGAGCTGATTAATTTGACACTTTGTTTAACAAATTTGGTCCACATTTGCCAAAGTTATCGAGCTTCAAAATTGGAAAAGTCACAAAAGTTGTGTGTTTGAGCACATAAAGTACTATTTTTCTTGGAAATTCAACAAGATGCAATGATGATGTGTTGTATCATTTTAAAGATCTCGTCGAGCTGATTAATTTGACCCTTTGTTTAACAAATTTGGTCCACATTTGCCAAAGTTATCGAGCTTCAATGTTTGAAAAGTCACAAAAGTTGTGTGTCTGAGCAGATAATGTACTATTTTTCTTGGAAGTTCAACAAGATGCAATGATGATGTGTTGTGTCATTTTAAAGATCTCGTCGAGCTGATTAATTTGACACTTTGGTTAACAAATTTGGTCCACATTTGTCAAAGTTATCGAGCTTCAAAATTGGAAAAGTCACAAAAGTTGTGTGTTTGAGCACATAAAGTACTATTTTTCTTGGAAGTTCAACAAGATGCAATTCTGATGTGTTGTGACATCTTCAAAATCTCGTCGAGCTGATTAATTTGACACTTTGTTTAACAAATTTGGTCCTCATTTGCCGAAGTTATCGAGCTTCAAAATTGGAAAAGTCACAAAAGTTGTGTGTTTGAGCACATAAAGTACTATTTTTCTTGGAAATTCAACAAGACGCAATCATGATGTGTTGTGACATATTCAAAATCTCGTCGAGCTGATTAATTTGACACTTTGTTTAACAAATTTGGTCTTCATTTGCCGAAGCTATCGAGCTTCAAAGTTTGAAAAGTCACAAAAGTTATGTGTTTGAGCACATAATGTACTATTTTTCTTGGAAGTTCAACAAGATGTAATCATGGTGTGTTGTGTCATTTTAAAGATTTCGTCGAGCTGATTAATTTGACACTTTGGTTAACAAATTTGGTCTTTATTTACCGAAGCTATCCAGCTTCAAAATTTGAAAAGTCACAAAAGTTGTTTGTTTGAGCACATAAAGTACTATTTTTCTTGGAAGTTCAACAAGATGTAATCATTGTGTGTTGAGTCATTTTAAAGATCTCGTCGAGCTGATTAATTTGACACTTTGTTTAACAAATTTGGTCTTCATTTGCCGAAGCTATCGAGCTTTAAAGTTTGAAAAGTCACAAAAGTTGTGTGTCTGAGCACATAATGTACTATTTTTCTTGGAAGTTCAACAAGATGCAATGATGATGTGTTGTGTCATTTTAAAGATCTCGTCGAGCTGATTAATTTGACACTTTGGTTAACAAATTTGGTCCACATTTGCCAAAGTTATCGAGCTTCAAAGTTTGAAAAGTAACAAAATATGTGTGTTTGAGCACATAAAGTACTATTTTTCTTGGAAATTCAACAAGATGCAATCATGATGTGTTGTGACATATTCAAAATCTCGTCGAGCTGATTAATTTGACACTTTGTTTAACAAATTTGGTCTTCATTTGCCGAAGCTATCGAGCTTCAAAGTTTGAAAAGTCACAAAAGTTATGTGTTTGAGCACATAATGTACTATTTTTCTTGGAAGTTCAACAAGATGTAATCATGGTGTGTTGTGTCATTTTAAAGATCTCGTCGAGCTGATTAATTTGACACTTTGGTTAACAAATTTGGTCCACATTTGCCAAAGTTATCGAGCTTCAAAGTTTGAAAAGTAACAAAATATGTGTGTTTGAGCACATAAAGTACTATTTTTCTTGGAAGTTCAACAAGATGCAATTCTGATGTGTTGTGACATCTTCAAAATCTGGTCGAGCTGATTAATTTGACACTTTGTTTAACAAATTTGGTCCACATTTGCCAAAGTTATCGAGCTTCAAAATTGGAAAAGTCACAAAAGTTGTGTGTTTGAGCACATAAAGTACTATTTTTCTTGGAAATTCAACAAGATGCAATCATGGTGTGTTGTGTCATTTTAAAGATCTCGTCGAGCTGATTAATTTGACACTTTGTTTAACAAATTTGGTCCACATTTGCCAAAGTTATCGAGCTTCAAAATTGGAAAAGTCACAAAAGTTGTGTGTTTGAGCACATAAAGTACTATTTTTCTTGGAAATTCAACAAGATGCAATGATGATGTGTTGTGTCATTTTAAAGATCTCGTCGAGCTGATTAATTTGACACTTTGTTTAACAAATTTGGTCCACATTTGCCAAAGTTATCGAGCTTCAAAATTGGAAAAGTCACAAAAGTTGTGTGTTTGAGCACATAAAGTACTATTTTTCTTGGAAATTCAACAAGATGCAATGATGATGTGTTGTATCATTTTAAAGATCTCGTCGAGCTGATTAATTTGACACTTTGTTTAACAAATTTGGTCCACATTTGCCAAAGTTATCAAGCTTCAAAGTTTGAAAAGTCACAAAAGTTGTGTGTCTGAGCACATAATGTACTATTTTTCTTGGAAGTTCAACAAGATGCAATGATGATGTGTTGTGTCATTTTAAAGATCTCGTCGAGCTGATTAATTTGACACTTTGGTTAACAAATTTGGTCCACATTTGCCAAAGTTATCGAGCTTCAAAGTTTGAAAAGTAACAAAATATGTGTGTTTGAGCACATAAAGTACTATTTTTCTTGGAAGTTCAACAAGATGCAATTCTGATGTGTTGTGACATCTTCAAAATCTCGTCGAGCTGATTAATTTGACACTTTGTTTAACAAATTTGGTCTTCATTTGCCGAAGCTATCGAGCTTCAAAGTTTGAAAAGTCACAAAAGTTATGTGTTTGAGCACATAATGTACTATTTTTCTTGGAAGTTCAACAAGATGCAATTCTGATGTGTTGTGACATCTTCAAAATCTCGTCGAGCTGATTAATTTGACACTTTGTTTAACAAATTTGGTCCACATTTGCCAAAGTTATCGAGCTTCAAAATTGGAAAAGTCACAAAAGTTGTGTGTTTGAGCACATAAAGTACTATTTTTCTTGGAAATTCAACAAGATGCAATGATGATGTGTTGTATCATTTTAAAGATCTCGTCGAGCTGATTAATTTGACCCTTTGTTTAACAAATTTGGTCCACATTTGCCAAAGTTATCGAGCTTCAATGTTTGAAAAGTCACAAAAGTTGTGTGTTTGAGCACATAAAGTACTATTTTTCTTGGAAGTTCAACAAGATGTAATCATGGTGTGTTGAGTCATTTTAAAGATCTCGTCGAGCTGATTAATTTGACACTTTGTTTAACAAATTTGGTCTTCATTTGCCGAAGCTATCGAGCTTCAAAGTTTGAAATGTCACAAAAGTTGTGTGTCTGAGCACATAATGTACTATTTTTCTTGGAAGTTCAACAAGATGCAATGATGATGTGTTGTGTCATTTTAAAGATCTCGTCGAGCTGATTAATTTGACACTTTGGTTAACAAATTTGGTCCACATTTGCCAAAGTTATCGAGCTTCAAAGTTTGAAAAGTAACAAAATATGTGTGTTTGAGCACATAAAGTACTATTTTTCTTGGAAATTCAACAAGATGCAATCATGATGTGTTGTGACATATTCAAAATCTCGTCGAGCTGATTAATTTGACACTTTGTTTAACAAATTTGGTCTTCATTTGCCGAAGCTATCGAGCTTCAAAGTTTGAAAAGTCACAAAAGTTATGTGTTTGAGCACATAATGTACTATTTTTCTTGGAAGTTCAACAAGATGTAATCATGGTGTGTTGTGACATCTTCAAAATCTCGTCGAGCTGATTAATTTGACACTTTGTTTAACAAATTTGGTCCACATTTGCCAAAGTTATCGAGCTTCAAAATTGGAAAAGTCACAAAAGTTGTGTGTTTGAGCACATAAAGTACTATTTTTCTTGGAAATTCAACAAGATGCAATCATCGTGTGTTGTGTCATTTTAAAGATCTCGTCGAGCTGATTAATTTGACACTTTGTTTAACAAATTTGGTCTTCATTTGCCGAAGCTATCGAGCTTCAAAATTTGAAAAGTCACAAAAGTTGTGTGTCTGAGCACATAATGTACTATTTTTCTTGGAAGTTCAACAAGATGCAATGATGATGTGTTGTGTCATTTTAAAGATTTCGTCGAGCTGATTAATTTGACACTTTGGTTAACAAATTTGGTCCACATTTGCCAAAGTTATCGAGCTTCAAAGTTTGAAAAGTAACAAAATATGTGTGTTTGAGCACATAAAGTACTATTTTTCTTGGAAGTTCAACAAGATGCAATTCTGATGTGTTGTGACATCTTCAAAATCTCGTCGAGCTGATTAATTTGACACTTTGTTTAACAAATTTGGTCTTCATTTGCCGAAGCTATCGAGCTTCAAAGTTTGAAAAGTCACAAAAGTTATGTGTTTGAGCACATAATGTACTATTTTTCTTGGAAGTTCAACAAGATGCAATTCTGATGTGTTGTGACATCTTCAAAATCTCGTCGAGCTGATTAATTTGACCCTTTGTTTAACAAATTTGGTCCACATTTGCCGAAGCTATCGAGCTTCAAAGTTTGAAAAGTCACAAAAATTATGTGTTTGAGCACATAAAGTACTATTTTTCTTGGAAGTTCAACAAGATGCAATGATGATGTGTTGTGACATCTTCAAAATCTCGTTGAGGTGATTACTTTGACACTTTGTTTAACAAATTTAGTCCACATTTGCCAAAGTTATCGAGCTTCAGAGTTTGAAAAGTCACAAAATATGTGTGTTTGAGCACATAAAGTACTATTTTTCTTGGAAATTCAACAAGATGCAATCATGAAGTGTTGTGACATATTCAATATCTCGTCGAGCTAATTAATTTGACCCTTTGTTTAACAAATTTGGTCCACATTTGCCAAAGTTATCGAGCTTCAAAGTTTGAAAAGTCACAAAAGTTATGTGTTTGAGCACATAATGTACTATTTTTCTTGGAAGTTCAACAAGATGCAATGATGATGTGTTGTGACATCTTCAAAATCTCGTTGAGGTGATTACTTTGACACTTTGTGTAACAAATTTGGTCCACATTTGCCAAAGTTATCGAGCTTCAAAACTGGAAAAGTCACAAAAGTTGTGTGTTTGAGCACATAAAGTACTATTTTTCTTGGAAATTCAACAAGACGCAATCATGATGTGTTGTGACATATTCAAAATCTCGTCGAGCTGATTAATTTGACACTTTGTTTAACAAATTTGGTCTTC
The DNA here is from genome assembly GCF_040115645.1 of Euwallacea fornicatus. Classification (NCBI taxonomy): domain Eukaryota; kingdom Metazoa; phylum Arthropoda; class Insecta; order Coleoptera; family Curculionidae; genus Euwallacea; species Euwallacea fornicatus. The sequence continues at coordinate 582,941 of NW_027096016.1, read as the reverse complement.
ATTTGCCGAAGCTATCGAGCTTCAAAGTTTGAAAAGTCACAAAAGTTGTGTGTCTGAGCAGATAATGTACTATTTTTCTTGGAAGTTCAACAAGATGCAATGATGATGTGTTGTGTCATTTTAAAGATCTCGTCGAGCTGATTAATTTGACACTTTGGTTAACAAATTTGGTCCACATTTGTCAAAGTTATCGAGCTTCAAAATTGGAAAAGTCACAAAAGTTGTGTGTTTGAGCACATAAAGTACTATTTTTCTTGGAAGTTCAACAAGATGCAATTCTGATGTGTTGTGACATCTTCAAAATCTCGTCGAGCTGATTAATGTGACACTTTGTTTAACAAATTTGGTCCTCATTTGCCGAAGCTATCGAGCTTCAAAGTTTGAAAAGTCACAAAAGTTATGTGTTTGAGCACATAATGTACTATTTTTCTTGGAAGTTCAACAAGATGTAATCATGGTGTGTTGTGACATCTTCATAACCTTGTCGAGCTGATTAATTTGACACTTTGTTTAACAAATTTGGTCCACATTTGCCAAAGTTATCGAGCTTCAAAATTGGAAAAGTCACAAAAGTTGTGTGTTTGAGCACATAAAGTACTATTTTTCTTGGAAATTCAACAAGACGCAATCATGATGTGTTGTGACATATTCAAAATCTCGTCGAGCTGATTAATTTGACACTTTGTTTAACAAATTTGGTCTTCATTTGCCGAAGCTATCGAGCTTCAAAGTTTGAAAAGTCACAAAAGTTATGTGTTTGAGCACATAATGTACTATTTTTCTTGGAAGTTCAACAAGATGTAATCATGGTGTGTTGTGTCATTTTAAAGATTTCGTCGAGCTGATTAATTTGACACTTTGGTTAACAAATTTGGTCTTTATTTACCGAAGCTATCCAGCTTCAAAATTTGAAAAGTCACAAAAGTTGTTTGTTTGAGCACATAAAGTACTATTTTTCTTGGAAGTTCAACAAGATGTAATCATTGTGTGTTGAGTCATTTTAAAGATTTCGTCGAGCTGATTAATTTGACACTTTGTTTAACAAATTTGGTCTTCATTTGCCGAAGCTATCGAGCTTTAAAGTTTGAAAAGTCACAAAAGTTGTGTGTCTGAGCACATAATGTACTATTTTTCTTGGAAGTTCAACAAGATGCAATGATGATGTGTTGTGTCATTTTAAAGATCTCGTCGAGCTGATTAATTTGACACTTTGGTTAACAAATTTGGTCCACATTTGCCAAAGTTATCGAGCTTCAAAGTTTGAAAAGTAACAAAATATGTGTGTTTGAGCACATAAAGTACTATTTTTCTTGGAAATTCAACAAGATGCAATCATGATGTGTTGTGACATATTCAAAATCTCGTCGAGCTGATTAATTTGACACTTTGTTTAACAAATTTGGTCTTCATTTGCCGAAGCTATCGAGCTTCAAAGTTTGAAAAGTCACAAAAGTTATGTGTTTGAGCACATAATGTACTATTTTTCTTGGAAGTTCAACAAGATGTAATCATGGTGTGTTGTGTCATTTTAAAGATCTCGTCGAGCTGATTAATTTGACACTTTGTTTAACAAATTTGGTCCACATTTGCCAAAGTTATCGAGCTTCAAAGTTTGAAAAGTAACAAAATATGTGTGTTTGAGCACATAAAGTACTATTTTTCTTGGAAGTTCAACAAGATGCAATTCTGATGTGTTGTGACATCTTCAAAATCTCGTCGAGCTGATTAATTTGACACTTTGTTTAACAAATTTGGTCTTCATTTGCCGAAGCTATCGAGCTTCAAAGTTTGAAAAGTCACAAAAGTTATGTGTTTGAGCACATAATGTACTATTTTTCTTGGAAGTTCAACAAGATGCAATTCTGATGTGTTGTGACATCTTCAAAATCTCGTCGAGCTGATTAATTTGACCCTTTGTTTAACAAATTTGGTCCACATTTGCCGAAGCTATCGAGCTTCAAAGTTTGAAAAGTCACAAAAGTTATGTGTTTGAGCACATAAAGTACTATTTTTCTTGGAAGTTCAACAAGATGCAATGATGATGTGTTGTGACATCTTCAAAATCTCGTCGAGCTGATTAATTTGACACTTTGTTTAACAAATTTGGTCCACATTTGCCAAAGTTATCGAGCTTCAAAATTGGAAAAGTCACAAAAGTTGTGTGTTTGAGCACATAAAGTACTATTTTTCTTGGAAATTCAACAAGATGCAATCATGGTGTGTTGTGTCATTTTAAAGATCTCGTCGAGCTGATTAATTTGACACTTTGTTTAACAAATTTGGTCTTCATTTGCCGAAGTTATCGAGCTTCAAAGTTTGAAAAGTCACAAAAGTTATGTGTTTGAGCACATAATGTACTATTTTTCTTGGAAGTTCAACAAGATGCAATTCTGATTTGTTGTGACATCTTCAAAATCTCGTCGAGCTGATTAATTTGACACTTTGTTTAACAAATTTGGTCTTCATTTGCCGAAGCTATCGAGCTTCAAAGTTTGAAAAGTCACAAAAGTTGTGTGTTTGAGCACATAATGTACTATTTTTCTTGGAAGTTCAACAAGATGTAATCATGGTGTGTTGTGTCATTTTAAAGATCTCGTCGAGCTGATTAATTTGACACTTTGGTTAACAAATTTGGTCCACATTTGCCAAAGTTATCGAGCTTCAAAGTTTGAAAAGTCACAAAAGTTGTGTGTCTGAGCACATAAAGTACTATTTTTCTTGGAAGTTCAACAAGATGTAATCATTGTGTGTTGAGTCATTTTAAAGATCTCGTCGAGCTGATTAATTTGACACTTTGTTTAACAAATTTGGTCTTCATTTGCCGAAGCTATCGAGCTTCAAAGTTTGAAAAGTCACAAAAGTTATGTGTTTGAGCACATAATGTACTATTTTTCTTGGAAGTTCAACAAGATGCAATTCTGATGTGTTGTGACATCTTCAAAATCTCGTCGAGCTGATTAATTTGACCCTTTGTTTAACAAATTTGGTCCACATTTGCCGAAGCTATCGAGCTTCAAAGTTTGAAAAGTCACAAAAGTTATGTGTTTGAGCACATAAAGTACTATTTTTCTTGGAAGTTCAACAAGATGCAATGATGATGTGTTGTGACATCTTCAAAATCTCGTTGAGGTGATTACTTTGACACTTTGTTTAACAAATTTAGTCCACATTTGCCAAAGTTATCGAGCTTCAGAGTTTGAAAAGTCACAAAATATGTGTGTTTGAGCACATAAAGTACTATTTTTCTTGGAAGTTCAACAAGATGTAATCATTGTGTGTTGAGTCATTTTAAAGATCTCGTCGAGCTGATTAATTTGACACTTTGTTTAACAAATTTGGTCTTCATTTGCCGAAGTTATCGAGCTTCAAAGTTTGAAAAGTCACAAAAGTTATGTGTTTGAGCACATAATGTACTATTTTTCTTGGAAGTTCAACAAGATGCAATGATGATGTGTTGTGACATCTTCAAAATCTCGTTGAGGTGATTACTTTGACACTTTGTGTAACAAATTTGGTCCACATTTGCCAAAGTTATCGAGCTTCAAAACTGGAAAAGTCACAAAAGTTGTGTGTTTGAGCACATAAAGTACTATTTTTCTTGGAAATTCAACAAGACGCAATCATGATGTGTTGTGACATATTCAAAATCTCGTCGAGCTGATTAATTTGACACTTTGTTTAACAAATTTGGTCTTCATTTGCCGAAGCTATCGAGCTTCAAAGTTTGAAAAGTCACAAAAGTTGTGTGTCTGAGCACATAATGTACTATTTTTCTTGGAAGTTCAACAAGATGCAATGATGATGTGTTGTGTCATTTTAAAGATCTCGTCGAGCTGATTAATTTGACACTTTGGTTAACAAATTTGGTCCACATTTGCCAAAGTTATCGAGCTTCAAAGTTTGAAAAGTAACAAAATATGTGTGTTTGAGCACATAAAGTACTATTTTTCTTGGAAGTTCAACAAGATGCAATTCTGATGTGTTGTGACATCTTCAAAATCTCGTCGAGCTGATTAATTTGACACTTTGTTTAACAAATTTGGTCTTCATTTGCCGAAGCTATCGAGCTTCAAAGTTTGAAAAGTCACAAAAGTTGTGTGTCTGAGCACATAATGTACTATTTTTCTTGGAAGTTCAACAAGATGCAATGATGATGTGTTGTGTCATTTTAAAGATCTCGTCGAGCTGATTAATTTGACACTTTGGTTAACAAATTTGGTCCACATTTGCCAAAGTTATCGAGCTTCAAAGTTTGAAAAGTAACAAAATATGTGTGTTTGAGCACATAAAGTACTATTTTTCTTGGAAGTTCAACAAGATGCAATTCTGATGTGTTGTGACATCTTCAAAATCTCGTCGAGCTGATTAATTTGACACTTTGTTTAACAAATTTGGTCTTCATTTGCCGAAGCTATCGAGCTTCAAAGTTTGAAAAGTCACAAAAGTTATGTGTTTGAGCACATAAAGTACTATTTTTCTTGGAAGTTCAACAAGATGCAATGATGATGTGTTGTGACATCTTCAAAATCTCGTCGAGCTGATTAATTTGACACTTTGTTTAACAAATTTGGTCCACATTTGCCAAAGTTATCGAGCTTCAAAATTGGAAAAGTCACAAAAGTTGTGTGTTTGAGCACATAAAGTACTATTTTTCTTGGAAATTCAACAAGATGCAATCATGGTGTGTTGTGTCATTTTAAAGATCTCGTCGAGCTGATTAATTTGACACTTTGTTTAACAAATTTGGTCTTCATTTGCCGAAGTTATCGAGCTTCAAAGTTTGAAAAGTCACAAAAGTTATGTGTTTGAGCACATAATGTACTATTTTTCTTGGAAGTTCAACAAGATGCAATTCTGATGTGTTGTGACATCTTCAAAATCTCGTCGAGCTGATTAATTTGACACTTTGTTTAACAAATTTGGTCTTCATTTGCCGAAGCTATCGAGCTTCAAAGTTTGAAAAGTCACAAAAGTTGTGTGTTTGAGCACATAATGTACTATTTTTCTTGGAAGTTCAACAAGATGTAATCATGGTGTGTTGTGTCATTTTAAAGATCTCGTCGAGCTGATTAATTTGACACTTTGGTTAACAAATTTGGTCCACATTTGCCAAAGTTATCGAGCTTCAAAGTTTGAAAAGTCACAAAAGTTGTGTGTCTGAGCACATAAAGTACTATTTTTCTTGGAAGTTCAACAAGATGTAATCATTGTGTGTTGAGTCATTTTAAAGATCTCGTCGAGCTGATTAATTTGACACTTTGTTTAACAAATTTGGTCTTCATTTGCCGAAGCTATCGAGCTTCAAAGTTTGAAAAGTCACAAAAGTTATGTGTTTGAGCACATAATGTACTATTTTTCTTGGAAGTTCAACAAGATGCAATTCTGATGTGTTGTGACATCTTCAAAATCTCGTCGAGCTGATTAATTTGACCCTTTGTTTAACAAATTTGGTCCACATTTGCCGAAGCTATCGAGCTTCAAAGTTTGAAAAGTCACAAAAGTTATGTGTTTGAGCACATAAAGTACTATTTTTCTTGGAAGTTCAACAAGATGCAATGATGATGTGTTGTGACATCTTCAAAATCTCGTTGAGGTGATTACTTTGACACTTTGTTTAACAAATTTAGTCCACATTTGCCAAAGTTATCGAGCTTCAGAGTTTGAAAAGTCACAAAATATGTGTGTTTGAGCACATAAAGTACTATTTTTCTTGGAAGTTCAACAAGATGTAATCATTGTGTGTTGAGTCATTTTAAAGATCTCGTCGAGCTGATTAATTTGACACTTTGTTTAACAAATTTGGTCTTCATTTGCCGAAGTTATCGAGCTTCAAAGTTTGAAAAGTCACAAAAGTTATGTGTTTGAGCACATAATGTACTATTTTTCTTGGAAGTTCAACAAGATGCAATGATGATGTGTTGTGACATCTTCAAAATCTCGTTGAGGTGATTACTTTGACACTTTGTGTAACAAATTTGGTCCACATTTGCCAAAGTTATCGAGCTTCAAAACTGGAAAAGTCACAAAAGTTGTGTGTTTGAGCACATAAAGTACTATTTTTCTTGGAAATTCAACAAGACGCAATCATGATGTGTTGTGACATATTCAAAATCTCGTCGAGCTGATTAATTTGACACTTTGTTTAACAAATTTGGTCTTCATTTGCCGAAGCTATCGAGCTTCAAAGTTTGAAAAGTCACAAAAGTTGTGTGTCTGAGCACATAATGTACTATTTTTCTTGGAAGTTCAACAAGATGCAATGATGATGTGTTGTGTCATTTTAAAGATCTCGTCGAGCTGATTAATTTGACACTTTGGTTAACAAATTTGGTCCACATTTGCCAAAGTTATCGAGCTTCAAAGTTTGAAAAGTAACAAAATATGTGTGTTTGAGCACATAAAGTACTATTTTTCTTGGAAATTCAACAAGATGCAATCATGATGTGTTGTGACATATTCAAAATCTCGTCGAGCTGATTAATTTGACACTTTGTTTAACAAATTTGGTCTTCATTTGCCGAAGCTATCGAGCTTCAAAGTTTGAAAAGTCACAAAAGTTATGTGTTTGAGCACATAATGTACTATTTTTCTTGGAAGTTCAACAAGATGTAATCATTGTGTGTTGAGTCATTTTAAAGATCTCGTCGAGCTGATTAATTTGACACTTTGTTTAACAAATTTGGTCTTCATTTGCCGAAGCTATCGAGCTTCAAAGTTTGAAATGTCACAAAAGTTGTGTGTCTGAGCACATAATGTACTATTTTTCTTGGAAGTTCAACAAGATGCAATGATGATGTGTTGTGTCATTTTAAAGATCTCGTCGAGCTGATTAATTTGACACTTTGGTTAACAAATTTGGTCCACATTTGCCAAAGTTATCGAGCTTCAAAGTTTGAAAAGTAACAAAATATGTGTGTTTGAGCACATAAAGTACTATTTTTCTTGGAAATTCAACAAGATGCAATCATGATGTGTTGTGACATATTCAAAATCTCGTCGAGCTGATTAATTTGACACTTTGTTTAACAAATTTGGTCTTCATTTGCCGAAGCTATCGAGCTTCAAAGTTTGAAAAGTCACAAAAGTTATGTGTTTGAGCACATAATGTACTATTTTTCTTGGAAGTTCAACAAGATGCAATTCTGATGTGTTGTGACATCTTCAAAATCTCGTCGAGCTGATTAATTTGACACTTTGTTTAACAAATTTGGTCCACATTTGCCAAAGTTATCGAGCTTCAAAATTGGAAAAGTCACAAAAGTTGTGTGTTTGAGCACATAAAGTACTATTTTTCTTGGAAATTCAACAAGATGCAATTCTGATGTGTTGTGACATCTTCAAAATCTCGTCGAGCTGATTAATTTGACACTTTGTTTAACAAATTTGGTCCACATTTGCCAAAGTTATCGAGCTTCAAAATTGGAAAAGTCACAAAAGTTGTGTGTTTGAGCACATAAAGTACTATTTTTCTTGGAAGTTCAACAAGATGTAATCATGGTGTGTTTGTGTCATTTTAAAGATTTCGTCGAGCTGATTAATTCGACCCTTTGTTTAACAAATTTGGTCTTTATTTACCGAAGCTATCCAGCTTCAAAATTTGAAAAGTCACAAAAGTTGTTTGTTTGAGCACATAAAGTACTATTTTTCTTGGAAGTTCAACAAGATGTAATCATTGTGTGTTGAGTCATTTTAAAGATCTCGTCGAGCTGATTAATTTGACACTTTGTTTAACAAATTTGGTCTTCATTTGCCGAAGCTATCGAGCTTTAAAGTTTGAAAAGTCACAAAAGTTGTGTGTCTGAGCACATAATGTACTATTTTTCTTGGAAGTTCAACAAGATGCAATGATGATGTGTTGTGTCATTTTAAAGATCTCGTCGAGCTGATTAATTTGACACTTTGGTTAACAAATTTGGTCCACATTTGCCAAAGTTATCGAGCTTCAAAGTTTGAAAAGTAACAAAATATGTGTGTTTGAGCACATAAAGTACTATTTTTCTTGGAAATTCAACAAGATGCAATCATGATGTGTTGTGACATATTCAAAATCTCGTCGAGCTGATTAATTTGACACTTTGTTTAACAAATTTGGTCTTCATTTGCCGAAGCTATCGAGCTTCAAAGTTTGAAAAGTCACAAAAGTTATGTGTTTGAGCACATAATGTACTATTTTTCTTGGAAGTTCAACAAGATGTAATCATGGTGTGTTGTGTCATTTTAAAGATCTCGTCGAGCTGATTAATTTGACACTTTGGTTAACAAATTTGGTCCACATTTGCCAAAGTTATCGAGCTTCAAAGTTTGAAAAGTAACAAAATATGTGTGTTTGAGCACATAAAGTACTATTTTTCTTGGAAGTTCAACAAGATGCAATTCTGATGTGTTGTGACATCTTCAAAATCTCGTCGAGCTGATTAATTTGACACTTTGTTTAACAAATTTGGTCTTCATTTGCCGAAGCTATCGAGCTTCAAAGTTTGAAAAGTCACAAAAGTTATGTGTTTGAGCACATAATGTACTATTTTTCTTGGAAGTTCAACAAGATGCAATTCTGATGTGTTGTGACATCTTCAAAATCTCGTCGAGCTGATTAATTTGACCCTTTGTTTAACAAATTTGGTCCACATTTGCCGAAGCTATCGAGCTTCAAAGTTTGAAAAGTCACAAAAGTTATGTGTTTGAGCACATAAAGTACTATTTTTCTTGGAAGTTCAACAAGATGCAATGATGATGTGTTGTGACATCTTCAAAATCTCGTCGAGCTGATTAATTTGACACTTTGTTTAACAAATTTGGTCCACATTTGCCAAAGTTATCGAGCTTCAAAATTGGAAAAGTCACAAAAGTTGTGTGTTTGAGCACATAAAGTACTATTTTTCTTGGAAATTCAACAAGATGCAATCATGGTGTGTTGTGTCATTTTAAAGATCTCGTCGAGCTGATTAATTTGACACTTTGTTTAACAAATTTGGTCTTCATTTGCCGAAGTTATCGAGCTTCAAAGTTTGAAAAGTCACAAAAGTTATGTGTTTGAGCACATAATGTACTATTTTTCTTGGAAGTTCAACAAGATGCAATTCTGATGTGTTGTGACATCTTCAAAATCTCGTCGAGCTGATTAATTTGACACTTTGTTTAACAAATTTGGTCTTCATTTGCCGAAGCTATCGAGCTTCAAAGTTTGAAAAGTCACAAAAGTTGTGTGTTTGAGCACATAAAGTACTATTTTTCTTGGAAGTTCAACAAGATGCAATTCTGATGTGTTGTGACATCTTCAAAATCTCGTCGAGCTGATTAATGTGACACTTTGTTTAACAAATTTGGTCCTCATTTGCCGAAGCTATCGAGCTTCAAAGTTTGAAAAGTCACAAAAGTTATGTGTTTGAGCACATAATGTACTATTTTTCTTGGAAGTTCAACAAGATGTAATCATGGTGTGTTGTGACATCTTCATAACCTTGTCGAGCTGATTAATTTGACACTTTGTTTAACAAATTTGGTCCACATTTGCCAAAGTTATCGAGCTTCAAAATTGGAAAAGTCACAAAAGTTGTGTGTTTGAGCACATAAAGTACTATTTTTCTTGGAAATTCAACAAGACGCAATCATGATGTGTTGTGACATATTCAAAATCTCGTCGAGCTGATTAATTTGACACTTTGTTTAACAAATTTGGTCTTCATTTGCCGAAGCTATCGAGCTTCAAAGTTTGAAAAGTCACAAAAGTTATGTGTTTGAGCACATAATGTACTATTTTTCTTGGAAGTTCAACAAGATGTAATCATGGTGTGTTGTGTCATTTTAAAGATTTCGTCGAGCTGATTAATTTGACACTTTGGTTAACAAATTTGGTCTTTATTTACCGAAGCTATCCAGCTTCAAAATTTGAAAAGTCACAAAAGTTGTTTGTTTGAGCACATAAAGTACTATTTTTCTTGGAAGTTCAACAAGATGTAATCATTGTGTGTTGAGTCATTTTAAAGATTTCGTCGAGCTGATTAATTTGACACTTTGTTTAACAAATTTGGTCTTCATTTGCCGAAGCTATCGAGCTTTAAAGTTTGAAAAGTCACAAAAGTTGTGTGTCTGAGCACATAATGTACTATTTTTCTTGGAAGTTCAACAAGATGCAATGATGATGTGTTGTGTCATTTTAAAGATTTCGTCGAGCTGATTAATTTGACACTTTGGTTAACAAATTTGGTCCACATTTGCCAAAGTTATCGAGCTTCAAAGTTTGAAAAGTAACAAAATATGTGTGTTTGAGCACATAAAGTACTATTTTTCTTGGAAATTCAACAAGATGCAATCATGATGTGTTGTGACATATTCAAAATCTCGTCGAGCTGATTAATTTGACACTTTGTTTAACAAATTTGGTCTTCATTTGCCGAAGCTATCGAGCTTCAAAGTTTGAAAAGTCACAAAAGTTATGTGTTTGAGCACATAATGTACTATTTTTCTTGGAAGTTCAACAAGATGTAATCATGGTGTGTTGTGTCATTTTAAAGATCTCGTCGAGCTGATTAATTTGACACTTTGTTTAACAAATTTGGTCCACATTTGCCAAAGTTATCGAGCTTCAAAGTTTGAAAAGTAACAAAATATGTGTGTTTGAGCACATAAAGTACTATTTTTCTTGGAAGTTCAACAAGATGCAATTCTGATGTGTTGTGACATCTTCAAAATCTCGTCGAGCTGATTAATTTGACACTTTGTTTAACAAATTTGGTCTTCATTTGCCGAAGCTATCGAGCTTCAAAGTTTGAAAAGTCACAAAAGTTATGTGTTTGAGCACATAATGTACTATTTTTCTTGGAAGTTCAACAAGATGCAATTCTGATGTGTTGTGACATCTTCAAAATCTCGTCGAGCTGATTAATTTGACCCTTTGTTTAACAAATTTGGTCTTCATTTGCCGAAGTTATCGAGCTTCAAAGTTTGAAAAGTCACAAAAGTTATGTGTTTGAGCACATAATGTACTATTTTTCTTGGAAGTTCAACAAGATGCAATGATGATGTGTTGTGACATCTTCAAAATCTCGTTGAGGTGATTACTTTGACACTTTGTGTAACAAATTTGGTCCACATTTGCCAAAGTTATCGAGCTTCAAAACTGGAAAAGTCACAAAAGTTGTGTGTTTGAGCACATAAAGTACTATTTTTCTTGGAAATTCAACAAGACGCAATCATGATGTGTTGTGACATATTCAAAATCTCGTCGAGCTGATTAATTTGACACTTTGTTTAACAAATTTGGTCTTCATTTGCCGAAGCTATCGAGCTTCAAAGTTTGAAAAGTCACAAAAGTTGTGTGTCTGAGCACATAATGTACTATTTTTCTTGGAAGTTCAACAAGATGCAATGATGATGTGTTGTGTCATTTTAAAGATCTCGTCGAGCTGATTAATTTGACACTTTGGTTAACAAATTTGGTCCACATTTGCCAAAGTTATCGAGCTTCAAAGTTTGAAAAGTAACAAAATATGTGTGTTTGAGCACATAAAGTACTATTTTTCTTGGAAGTTCAACAAGATGCAATTCTGATGTGTTGTGACATCTTCAAAATCTCGTCGAGCTGATTAATTTGACACTTTGTTTAACAAATTTGATCTTCATTTGCCGAAGCTATCGAGCTTCAAAGTTTGAAAAGTCACAAAAGTTATGTGTTTGAGCACATAATGTACTATTTTTCTTGGAAGTTCAACAAGATGCAATTCTGATGTGTTGTGACATCTTCAAAATCTCGTCGAGCTGATTAATTTGACCCTTTGTTTAACAAATTTGGTCCACATTTGCCGAAGCTATCGAGCTTCAAAGTTTGAAAAGTCACAAAAGTTATGTGTTTGAGCACATAAAGTACTATTTTTCTTGGAAGTTCAACAAGATGCAATGATGATGTGTTGTGACATCTTCAAAATCTCGTCGAGCTGATTAATTTGACACTTTGTTTAACAAATTTGGTCCACATTTGCCAAAGTTATCGAGCTTCAAAATTGGAAAAGTCACAAAAGTTGTGTGTTTGAGCACATAAAGTACTATTTTTCTTGGAAATTCAACAAGATGCAATCATGGTGTGTTGTGTCATTTTAAAGATCTCGTCGAGCTGATTAATTTGACACTTTGTTTAACAAATTTGGTCTTCATTTGCCGAAGTTATCGAGCTTCAAAGTTTGAAAAGTCACAAAAGTTATGTGTTTGAGCACATAATGTACTATTTTTCTTGGAAGTTCAACAAGATGCAATTCTGATGTGTTGTGACATCTTCAAAATCTCGTCGAGCTGATTAATTTGACACTTTGTTTAACAAATTTGGTCTTCATTTGCCGAAGCTATCGAGCTTCAAAGTTTGAAAAGTCACAAAAGTTGTGTGTTTGAGCACATAATGTACTATTTTTCTTGGAAGTTCAACAAGATGTAATCATGGTGTGTTGTGTCATTTTAAAGATCTCGTCGAGCTGATTAATTTGACACTTTGGTTAACAAATTTGGTCCACATTTGCCAAAGTTATCGAGCTTCAAAGTTTGAAAAGTCACAAAAGTTGTGTGTCTGAGCACATAAAGTACTATTTTTCTTGGAAGTTCAACAAGATGTAATCATTGTGTGTTGAGTCATTTTAAAGATCTCGTCGAGCTGATTAATTTGACACTTTGTTTAACAAATTTGGTCTTCATTTGCCGAAGCTATCGAGCTTCAAAGTTTGAAAAGTCACAAAAGTTATGTGTTTGAGCACATAATGTACTATTTTTCTTGGAAGTTCAACAAGATGCAATTCTGATGTGTTGTGACATCTTCAAAATCTCGTCGAGCTGATTAATTTGACCCTTTGTTTAACAAATTTGGTCCACATTTGCCGAAGCTATCGAGCTTCAAAGTTTGAAAAGTCACAAAAGTTATGTGTTTGAGCACATAAAGTACTATTTTTCTTGGAAGTTCAACAAGATGCAATGATGATGTGTTGTGACATCTTCAAAATCTCGTTGAGGTGATTACTTTGACACTTTGTTTAACAAATTTAGTCCACATTTGCCAAAGTTATCGAGCTTCAGAGTTTGAAAAGTCACAAAATATGTGTGTTTGAGCACATAAAGTACTATTTTTCTTGGAAGTTCAACAAGATGTAATCATTGTGTGTTGAGTCATTTTAAAGATCTCGTCGAGCTGATTAATTTGACACTTTGTTTAACAAATTTGGTCTTCATTTGCCGAAGTTATCGAGCTTCAAAGTTTGAAAAGTCACAAAAGTTATGTGTTTGAGCACATAATGTACTATTTTTCTTGGAAGTTCAACAAGATGCAATGATGATGTGTTGTGACATCTTCAAAATCTCGTTGAGGTGATTACTTTGACACTTTGTGTAACAAATTTGGTCCACATTTGCCAAAGTTATCGAGCTTCAAAACTGGAAAAGTCACAAAAGTTGTGTGTTTGAGCACATAAAGTACTATTTTTCTTGGAAATTCAACAAGACGCAATCATGATGTGTTGTGACATATTCAAAATCTCGTCGAGCTGATTAATTTGACACTTTGTTTAACAAATTTGGTCTTCATTTGCCGAAGCTATCGAGCTTCAAAGTTTGAAAAGTCACAAAAGTTGTGTGTCTGAGCACATAATGTACTATTTTTCTTGGAAGTTCAACAAGATGCAATGATGATGTGTTGTGTCATTTTAAAGATCTCGTCGAGCTGATTAATTTGACACTTTGGTTAACAAATTTGGTCCACATTTGCCAAAGTTATCGAGCTTCAAAGTTTGAAAAGTAACAAAATATGTGTGTTTGAGCACATAAAGTACTATTTTTCTTGGAAATTCAACAAGATGCAATCATGATGTGTTGTGACATATTCAAAATCTCGTCGAGCTGATTAATTTGACACTTTGTTTAACAAATTTGGTCTTCATTTGCCGAAGCTATCGAGCTTCAAAGTTTGAAAAGTCACAAAAGTTATGTGTTTGAGCACATAATGTACTATTTTTCTTGGAAGTTCAACAAGATGTAATCATTGTGTGTTGAGTCATTTTAAAGATCTCGTCGAGCTGATTAATTTGACACTTTGTTTAACAAATTTGGTCTTCATTTGCCGAAGCTATCGAGCTTCAAAGTTTGAAATGTCACAAAAGTTGTGTGTCTGAGCACATAATGTACTATTTTTCTTGGAAGTTCAACAAGATGCAATGATGATGTGTTGTGTCATTTTAAAGATCTCGTCGAGCTGATTAATTTGACACTTTGGTTAACAAATTTGGTCCACATTTGCCAAAGTTATCGAGCTTCAAAGTTTGAAAAGTAACAAAATATGTGTGTTTGAGCACATAAAGTACTATTTTTCTTGGAAATTCAACAAGATGCAATCATGATGTGTTGTGACATATTCAAAATCTCGTCGAGCTGATTAATTTGACACTTTGTTTAACAAATTTGGTCTTCATTTGCCGAAGCTATCGAGCTTCAAAGTTTGAAAAGTCACAAAAGTTATGTGTTTGAGCACATAATGTACTATTTTTCTTGGAAGTTCAACAAGATGCAATTCTGATGTGTTGTGACATCTTCAAAATCTCGTCGAGCTGATTAATTTGACACTTTGTTTAACAAATTTGGTCCACATTTGCCAAAGTTATCGAGCTTCAAAATTGGAAAAGTCACAAAAGTTGTGTGTTTGAGCACATAAAGTACTATTTTTCTTGGAAATTCAACAAGATGCAATTCTGATGTGTTGTGACATCTTCAAAATCTCGTCGAGCTGATTAATTTGACACTTTGTTTAACAAATTTGGTCCACATTTGCCAAAGTTATCGAGCTTCAAAGTTTGAAAAGTAACAAAATATGTGTGTTTGAGCACATAAAGTACTATTTTTCTTGGAAGTTCAACAAGATGCAATTCTGATGTGTTGTGACATCTTCAAAATCTCGTCGAGCTGATTAATTTGACACTTTGTTTAACAAATTTGATCTTCATTTGCCGAAGCTATCGAGCTTCAAAGTTTGAAAAGTCACAAAAGTTATGTGTTTGAGCACATAATGTACTATTTTTCTTGGAAGTTCAACAAGATGCAATTCTGATGTGTTGTGACATCTTCAAAATCTCGTCGAGCTGATTAATTTGACCCTTTGTTTAACAAATTTGGTCCACATTTGCCGAAGCTATCGAGCTTCAAAGTTTGAAAAGTCACAAAAGTTATGTGTTTGAGCACATAAAGTACTATTTTTCTTGGAAGTTCAACAAGATGCAATGATGATGTGTTGTGACATCTTCAAAATCTCGTCGAGCTGATTAATTTGACACTTTGTTTAACAAATTTGGTCCACATTTGCCAAAGTTATCGAGCTTCAAAATTGGAAAAGTCACAAAAGTTGTGTGTTTGAGCACATAAAGTACTATTTTTCTTGGAAATTCAACAAGATGCAATCATGGTGTGTTGTGTCATTTTAAAGATCTCGTCGAGCTGATTAATTTGACACTTTGTTTAACAAATTTGGTCTTCATTTGCCGAAGTTATCGAGCTTCAAAGTTTGAAAAGTCACAAAAGTTATGTGTTTGAGCACATAATGTACTATTTTTCTTGGAAGTTCAACAAGATGCAATTCTGATGTGTTGTGACATCTTCAAAATCTCGTCGAGCTGATTAATTTGACACTTTGTTTAACAAATTTGGTCTTCATTTGCCGAAGCTATCGAGCTTCAAAGTTTGAAAAGTCACAAAAGTTGTGTGTTTGAGCACATAATGTACTATTTTTCTTGGAAGTTCAACAAGATGTAATCATGGTGTGTTGTGTCATTTTAAAGATCTCGTCGAGCTGATTAATTTGACACTTTGGTTAACAAATTTGGTCCACATTTGCCAAAGTTATCGAGCTTCAAAGTTTGAAAAGTCACAAAAGTTGTGTGTCTGAGCACATAAAGTACTATTTTTCTTGGAAGTTCAACAAGATGTAATCATTGTGTGTTGAGTCATTTTAAAGATCTCGTCGAGCTGATTAATTTGACACTTTGTTTAACAAATTTGGTCTTCATTTGCCGAAGCTATCGAGCTTCAAAGTTTGAAAAGTCACAAAAGTTATGTGTTTGAGCACATAATGTACTATTTTTCTTGGAAGTTCAACAAGATGCAATTCTGATGTGTTGTGACATCTTCAAAATCTCGTCGAGCTGATTAATTTGACCCTTTGTTTAACAAATTTGGTCCACATTTGCCGAAGCTATCGAGCTTCAAAGTTTGAAAAGTCACAAAAGTTATGTGTTTGAGCACATAAAGTACTATTTTTCTTGGAAGTTCAACAAGATGCAATGATGATGTGTTGTGACATCTTCAAAATCTCGTTGAGGTGATTACTTTGACACTTTGTTTAACAAATTTAGTCCACATTTGCCAAAGTTATCGAGCTTCAGAGTTTGAAAAGTCACAAAATATGTGTGTTTGAGCACATAAAGTACTATTTTTCTTGGAAGTTCAACAAGATGTAATCATTGTGTGTTGAGTCATTTTAAAGATCTCGTCGAGCTGATTAATTTGACACTTTGTTTAACAAATTTGGTCTTCATTTGCCGAAGTTATCGAGCTTCAAAGTTTGAAAAGTCACAAAAGTTATGTGTTTGAGCACATAATGTACTATTTTTCTTGGAAGTTCAACAAGATGCAATGATGATGTGTTGTGACATCTTCAAAATCTCGTTGAGGTGATTACTTTGACACTTTGTGTAACAAATTTGGTCCACATTTGCCAAAGTTATCGAGCTTCAAAACTGGAAAAGTCACAAAAGTTGTGTGTTTGAGCACATAAAGTACTATTTTTCTTGGAAATTCAACAAGACGCAATCATGATGTGTTGTGACATATTCAAAATCTCGTCGAGCTGATTAATTTGACACTTTGTTTAACAAATTTGGTCTTCATTTGCCGAAGCTATCGAGCTTCAAAGTTTGAAAAGTCACAAAAGTTGTGTGTCTGAGCACATAATGTACTATTTTTCTTGGAAGTTCAACAAGATGCAATGATGATGTGTTGTGTCATTTTAAAGATCTCGTCGAGCTGATTAATTTGACACTTTGGTTAACAAATTTGGTCCACATTTGCCAAAGTTATCGAGCTTCAAAGTTTGAAAAGTAACAAAATATGTGTGTTTGAGCACATAAAGTACTATTTTTCTTGGAAATTCAACAAGATGCAATCATGATGTGTTGTGACATATTCAAAATCTCGTCGAGCTGATTAATTTGACACTTTGTTTAACAAATTTGGTCTTCATTTGCCGAAGCTATCGAGCTTCAAAGTTTGAAAAGTCACAAAAGTTATGTGTTTGAGCACATAATGTACTATTTTTCTTGGAAGTTCAACAAGATGCAATTCTGATGTGTTGTGACATCTTCAAAATCTCGTCGAGCTGATTAATTTGACCCTTTGTTTAACAAATTTGGTCCACATTTGCCGAAGCTATCGAGCTTCAAAGTTTGAAAAGTCACAAAAGTTATGTGTTTGAGCACATAAAGTACTATTTTTCTTGGAAGTTCAACAAGATGCAATGATGATGTGTTGTGACATCTTCAAAATCTCGTTGAGGTGATTACTTTGACACTTTGTTTAACAAATTTAGTCCACATTTGCCAAA
Organism: Euwallacea fornicatus; assembly: GCF_040115645.1. Lineage (NCBI taxonomy): Eukaryota > Metazoa > Arthropoda > Insecta > Coleoptera > Curculionidae > Euwallacea > Euwallacea fornicatus. The sequence goes on along the minus strand of NW_027096016.1, from coordinate 565,330 downwards.
GTTATCGAGCTTCAGAGTTTGAAAAGTCACAAAATATGTGTGTTTGAGCACATAAAGTACTATTTTTCTTGGAAGTTCAACAAGATGTAATCATTGTGTGTTGAGTCATTTTAAAGATCTCGTCGAGCTGATTAATTTGACACTTTGTTTAACAAATTTGGTCTTCATTTGCCGAAGTTATCGAGCTTCAAAGTTTGAAAAGTCACAAAAGTTATGTGTTTGAGCACATAATGTACTATTTTTCTTGGAAGTTCAACAAGATGCAATGATGATGTGTTGTGACATCTTCAAAATCTCGTTGAGGTGATTACTTTGACACTTTGTGTAACAAATTTGGTCCACATTTGCCAAAGTTATCGAGCTTCAAAACTGGAAAAGTCACAAAAGTTGTGTGTTTGAGCACATAAAGTACTATTTTTCTTGGAAATTCAACAAGACGCAATCATGATGTGTTGTGACATATTCAAAATCTCGTCGAGCTGATTAATTTGACACTTTGTTTAACAAATTTGGTCTTCATTTGCCGAAGCTATCGAGCTTCAAAGTTTGAAAAGTCACAAAAGTTGTGTGTCTGAGCACATAATGTACTATTTTTCTTGGAAGTTCAACAAGATGCAATGATGATGTGTTGTGTCATTTTAAAGATCTCGTCGAGCTGATTAATTTGACACTTTGGTTAACAAATTTGGTCCACATTTGCCAAAGTTATCGAGCTTCAAAGTTTGAAAAGTAACAAAATATGTGTGTTTGAGCACATAAAGTACTATTTTTCTTGGAAGTTCAACAAGATGCAATTCTGATGTGTTGTGACATCTTCAAAATCTCGTCGAGCTGATTAATTTGACACTTTGTTTAACAAATTTGGTCTTCATTTGCCGAAGCTATCGAGCTTCAAAGTTTGAAAAGTCACAAAAGTTATGTGTTTGAGCACATAATGTACTATTTTTCTTGGAAGTTCAACAAGATGCAATTCTGATGTGTTGTGACATCTTCAAAATCTCGTCGAGCTGATTAATTTGACCCTTTGTTTAACAAATTTGGTCCACATTTGCCGAAGCTATCGAGCTTCAAAGTTTGAAAAGTCACAAAAGTTATGTGTTTGAGCACATAAAGTACTATTTTTCTTGGAAGTTCAACAAGATGCAATGATGATGTGTTGTGACATCTTCAAAATCTCGTCGAGCTGATTAATTTGACACTTTGTTTAACAAATTTGGTCCACATTTGCCAAAGTTATCGAGCTTCAAAATTGGAAAAGTCACAAAAGTTGTGTGTTTGAGCACATAAAGTACTATTTTTCTTGGAAATTCAACAAGATGCAATCATGGTGTGTTGTGTCATTTTAAAGATCTCGTCGAGCTGATTAATTTGACACTTTGTTTAACAAATTTGGTCTTCATTTGCCGAAGTTATCGAGCTTCAAAGTTTGAAAAGTCACAAAAGTTATGTGTTTGAGCACATAATGTACTATTTTTCTTGGAAGTTCAACAAGATGCAATTCTGATGTGTTGTGACATCTTCAAAATCTCGTCGAGCTGATTAATTTGACACTTTGTTTAACAAATTTGGTCTTCATTTGCCGAAGCTATCGAGCTTCAAAGTTTGAAAAGTCACAAAAGTTATGTGTTTGAGCACATAATGTACTATTTTTCTTGGAAGTTCAACAAGATGTAATCATTGTGTGTTGAGTCATTTTAAAGATCTCGTCGAGCTGATTAATTTGACACTTTGTTTAACAAATTTGGTCTTCATTTGCCGAAGCTATCGAGCTTCAAAGTTTGAAATGTCACAAAAGTTGTGTGTCTGAGCACATAATGTACTATTTTTCTTGGAAGTTCAACAAGATGCAATGATGATGTGTTGTGTCATTTTAAAGATCTCGTCGAGCTGATTAATTTGACACTTTGGTTAACAAATTTGGTCCACATTTGCCAAAGTTATCGAGCTTCAAAGTTTGAAAAGTAACAAAATATGTGTGTTTGAGCACATAAAGTACTATTTTTCTTGGAAATTCAACAAGATGCAATCATGATGTGTTGTGACATATTCAAAATCTCGTCGAGCTGATTAATTTGACACTTTGTTTAACAAATTTGGTCTTCATTTGCCGAAGCTATCGAGCTTCAAAGTTTGAAAAGTCACAAAAGTTATGTGTTTGAGCACATAATGTACTATTTTTCTTGGAAGTTCAACAAGATGCAATTCTGATGTGTTGTGACATCTTCAAAATCTCGTCGAGCTGATTAATTTGACACTTTGTTTAACAAATTTGGTCCACATTTGCCAAAGTTATCGAGCTTCAAAATTGGAAAAGTCACAAAAGTTGTGTGTTTGAGCACATAAAGTACTATTTTTCTTGGAAATTCAACAAGATGCAATTCTGATGTGTTGTGACATCTTCAAAATCTCGTCGAGCTGATTAATTTGACACTTTGTTTAACAAATTTGGTCCACATTTGCCAAAGTTATCGAGCTTCAAAATTGGAAAAGTCACAAAAGTTGTGTGTTTGAGCACATAAAGTACTATTTTTCTTGGAAGTTCAACAAGATGTAATCATGGTGTGTTTGTGTCATTTTAAAGATTTCGTCGAGCTGATTAATTCGACCCTTTGTTTAACAAATTTGGTCTTTATTTACCGAAGCTATCCAGCTTCAAAATTTGAAAAGTCACAAAAGTTGTTTGTTTGAGCACATAAAGTACTATTTTTCTTGGAAGTTCAACAAGATGTAATCATTGTGTGTTGAGTCATTTTAAAGATCTCGTCGAGCTGATTAATTTGACACTTTGTTTAACAAATTTGGTCTTCATTTGCCGAAGCTATCGAGCTTTAAAGTTTGAAAAGTCACAAAAGTTGTGTGTCTGAGCACATAATGTACTATTTTTCTTGGAAGTTCAACAAGATGCAATGATGATGTGTTGTGTCATTTTAAAGATCTCGTCGAGCTGATTAATTTGACACTTTGGTTAACAAATTTGGTCCACATTTGCCAAAGTTATCGAGCTTCAAAGTTTGAAAAGTAACAAAATATGTGTGTTTGAGCACATAAAGTACTATTTTTCTTGGAAATTCAACAAGATGCAATCATGATGTGTTGTGACATATTCAAAATCTCGTCGAGCTGATTAATTTGACACTTTGTTTAACAAATTTGGTCTTCATTTGCCGAAGCTATCGAGCTTCAAAGTTTGAAAAGTCACAAAAGTTATGTGTTTGAGCACATAATGTACTATTTTTCTTGGAAGTTCAACAAGATGTAATCATGGTGTGTTGTGTCATTTTAAAGATCTCGTCGAGCTGATTAATTTGACACTTTGGTTAACAAATTTGGTCCACATTTGCCAAAGTTATCGAGCTTCAAAGTTTGAAAAGTAACAAAATATGTGTGTTTGAGCACATAAAGTACTATTTTTCTTGGAAGTTCAACAAGATGCAATTCTGATGTGTTGTGACATCTTCAAAATCTCGTCGAGCTGATTAATTTGACACTTTGTTTAACAAATTTGGTCTTCATTTGCCGAAGCTATCGAGCTTCAAAGTTTGAAAAGTCACAAAAGTTATGTGTTTGAGCACATAATGTACTATTTTTCTTGGAAGTTCAACAAGATGCAATTCTGATGTGTTGTGACATCTTCAAAATCTCGTCGAGCTGATTAATTTGACCCTTTGTTTAACAAATTTGGTCCACATTTGCCGAAGCTATCGAGCTTCAAAGTTTGAAAAGTCACAAAAGTTATGTGTTTGAGCACATAAAGTACTATTTTTCTTGGAAGTTCAACAAGATGCAATGATGATGTGTTGTGACATCTTCAAAATCTCGTCGAGCTGATTAATTTGACACTTTGTTTAACAAATTTGGTCCACATTTGCCAAAGTTATCGAGCTTCAAAATTGGAAAAGTCACAAAAGTTGTGTGTTTGAGCACATAAAGTACTATTTTTCTTGGAAATTCAACAAGATGCAATCATGGTGTGTTGTGTCATTTTAAAGATCTCGTCGAGCTGATTAATTTGACACTTTGTTTAACAAATTTGGTCTTCATTTGCCGAAGTTATCGAGCTTCAAAGTTTGAAAAGTCACAAAAGTTATGTGTTTGAGCACATAATGTACTATTTTTCTTGGAAGTTCAACAAGATGCAATTCTGATGTGTTGTGACATCTTCAAAATCTCGTCGAGCTGATTAATTTGACACTTTGTTTAACAAATTTGGTCTTCATTTGCCGAAGCTATCGAGCTTCAAAGTTTGAAAAGTCACAAAAGTTGTGTGTTTGAGCACATAATGTACTATTTTTCTTGGAAGTTCAACAAGATGTAATCATGGTGTGTTGTGTCATTTTAAAGATCTCGTCGAGCTGATTAATTTGACACTTTGGTTAACAAATTTGGTCCACATTTGCCAAAGTTATCGAGCTTCAAAGTTTGAAAAGTCACAAAAGTTGTGTGTCTGAGCACATAAAGTACTATTTTTCTTGGAAGTTCAACAAGATGTAATCATTGTGTGTTGAGTCATTTTAAAGATCTCGTCGAGCTGATTAATTTGACACTTTGTTTAACAAATTTGGTCTTCATTTGCCGAAGCTATCGAGCTTCAAAGTTTGAAAAGTCACAAAAGTTATGTGTTTGAGCACATAATGTACTATTTTTCTTGGAAGTTCAACAAGATGCAATTCTGATGTGTTGTGACATCTTCAAAATCTCGTCGAGCTGATTAATTTGACCCTTTGTTTAACAAATTTGGTCCACATTTGCCGAAGCTATCGAGCTTCAAAGTTTGAAAAGTCACAAAAGTTATGTGTTTGAGCACATAAAGTACTATTTTTCTTGGAAGTTCAACAAGATGCAATGATGATGTGTTGTGACATCTTCAAAATCTCGTTGAGGTGATTACTTTGACACTTTGTTTAACAAATTTAGTCCACATTTGCCAAAGTTATCGAGCTTCAGAGTTTGAAAAGTCACAAAATATGTGTGTTTGAGCACATAAAGTACTATTTTTCTTGGAAGTTCAACAAGATGTAATCATTGTGTGTTGAGTCATTTTAAAGATCTCGTCGAGCTGATTAATTTGACACTTTGTTTAACAAATTTGGTCTTCATTTGCCGAAGTTATCGAGCTTCAAAGTTTGAAAAGTCACAAAAGTTATGTGTTTGAGCACATAATGTACTATTTTTCTTGGAAGTTCAACAAGATGCAATGATGATGTGTTGTGACATCTTCAAAATCTCGTTGAGGTGATTACTTTGACACTTTGTGTAACAAATTTGGTCCACATTTGCCAAAGTTATCGAGCTTCAAAACTGGAAAAGTCACAAAAGTTGTGTGTTTGAGCACATAAAGTACTATTTTTCTTGGAAATTCAACAAGACGCAATCATGATGTGTTGTGACATATTCAAAATCTCGTCGAGCTGATTAATTTGACACTTTGTTTAACAAATTTGGTCTTCATTTGCCGAAGCTATCGAGCTTCAAAGTTTGAAAAGTCACAAAAGTTGTGTGTCTGAGCACATAATGTACTATTTTTCTTGGAAGTTCAACAAGATGCAATGATGATGTGTTGTGTCATTTTAAAGATCTCGTCGAGCTGATTAATTTGACACTTTGGTTAACAAATTTGGTCCACATTTGCCAAAGTTATCGAGCTTCAAAGTTTGAAAAGTAACAAAATATGTGTGTTTGAGCACATAAAGTACTATTTTTCTTGGAAGTTCAACAAGATGCAATTCTGATGTGTTGTGACATCTTCAAAATCTCGTCGAGCTGATTAATTTGACACTTTGTTTAACAAATTTGGTCTTCATTTGCCGAAGCTATCGAGCTTCAAAGTTTGAAAAGTCACAAAAGTTATGTGTTTGAGCACATAATGTACTATTTTTCTTGGAAGTTCAACAAGATGCAATTCTGATGTGTTGTGACATCTTCAAAATCTCGTCGAGCTGATTAATTTGACCCTTTGTTTAACAAATTTGGTCCACATTTGCCGAAGCTATCGAGCTTCAAAGTTTGAAAAGTCACAAAAGTTATGTGTTTGAGCACATAAAGTACTATTTTTCTTGGAAGTTCAACAAGATGCAATGATGATGTGTTGTGACATCTTCAAAATCTCGTCGAGCTGATTAATTTGACACTTTGTTTAACAAATTTGGTCCACATTTGCCAAAGTTATCGAGCTTCAAAATTGGAAAAGTCACAAAAGTTGTGTGTTTGAGCACATAAAGTACTATTTTTCTTGGAAATTCAACAAGATGCAATCATGGTGTGTTGTGTCATTTTAAAGATCTCGTCGAGCTGATTAATTTGACACTTTGTTTAACAAATTTGGTCTTCATTTGCCGAAGTTATCGAGCTTCAAAGTTTGAAAAGTCACAAAAGTTATGTGTTTGAGCACATAATGTACTATTTTTCTTGGAAGTTCAACAAGATGCAATTCTGATGTGTTGTGACATCTTCAAAATCTCGTCGAGCTGATTAATTTGACACTTTGTTTAACAAATTTGGTCTTCATTTGCCGAAGCTATCGAGCTTCAAAGTTTGAAAAGTCACAAAAGTTGTGTGTTTGAGCACATAATGTACTATTTTTCTTGGAAGTTCAACAAGATGTAATCATGGTGTGTTGTGTCATTTTAAAGATCTCGTCGAGCTGATTAATTTGACACTTTGGTTAACAAATTTGGTCCACATTTGCCAAAGTTATCGAGCTTCAAAGTTTGAAAAGTCACAAAAGTTGTGTGTCTGAGCACATAAAGTACTATTTTTCTTGGAAGTTCAACAAGATGTAATCATTGTGTGTTGAGTCATTTTAAAGATCTCGTCGAGCTGATTAATTTGACACTTTGTTTAACAAATTTGGTCTTCATTTGCCGAAGCTATCGAGCTTCAAAGTTTGAAAAGTCACAAAAGTTATGTGTTTGAGCACATAATGTACTATTTTTCTTGGAAGTTCAACAAGATGCAATTCTGATGTGTTGTGACATCTTCAAAATCTCGTCGAGCTGATTAATTTGACCCTTTGTTTAACAAATTTGGTCCACATTTGCCGAAGCTATCGAGCTTCAAAGTTTGAAAAGTCACAAAAGTTATGTGTTTGAGCACATAAAGTACTATTTTTCTTGGAAGTTCAACAAGATGCAATGATGATGTGTTGTGACATCTTCAAAATCTCGTTGAGGTGATTACTTTGACACTTTGTTTAACAAATTTAGTCCACATTTGCCAAAGTTATCGAGCTTCAGAGTTTGAAAAGTCACAAAATATGTGTGTTTGAGCACATAAAGTACTATTTTTCTTGGAAGTTCAACAAGATGTAATCATTGTGTGTTGAGTCATTTTAAAGATCTCGTCGAGCTGATTAATTTGACACTTTGTTTAACAAATTTGGTCTTCATTTGCCGAAGTTATCGAGCTTCAAAGTTTGAAAAGTCACAAAAGTTATGTGTTTGAGCACATAATGTACTATTTTTCTTGGAAGTTCAACAAGATGCAATGATGATGTGTTGTGACATCTTCAAAATCTCGTTGAGGTGATTACTTTGACACTTTGTGTAACAAATTTGGTCCACATTTGCCAAAGTTATCGAGCTTCAAAACTGGAAAAGTCACAAAAGTTGTGTGTTTGAGCACATAAAGTACTATTTTTCTTGGAAATTCAACAAGACGCAATCATGATGTGTTGTGACATATTCAAAATCTCGTCGAGCTGATTAATTTGACACTTTGTTTAACAAATTTGGTCTTCATTTGCCGAAGCTATCGAGCTTCAAAGTTTGAAAAGTCACAAAAGTTGTGTGTCTGAGCACATAATGTACTATTTTTCTTGGAAGTTCAACAAGATGCAATGATGATGTGTTGTGTCATTTTAAAGATCTCGTCGAGCTGATTAATTTGACACTTTGGTTAACAAATTTGGTCCACATTTGCCAAAGTTATCGAGCTTCAAAGTTTGAAAAGTAACAAAATATGTGTGTTTGAGCACATAAAGTACTATTTTTCTTGGAAATTCAACAAGATGCAATCATGATGTGTTGTGACATATTCAAAATCTCGTCGAGCTGATTAATTTGACACTTTGTTTAACAAATTTGGTCTTCATTTGCCGAAGCTATCGAGCTTCAAAGTTTGAAAAGTCACAAAAGTTATGTGTTTGAGCACATAATGTACTATTTTTCTTGGAAGTTCAACAAGATGTAATCATTGTGTGTTGAGTCATTTTAAAGATCTCGTCGAGCTGATTAATTTGACACTTTGTTTAACAAATTTGGTCTTCATTTGCCGAAGCTATCGAGCTTCAAAGTTTGAAATGTCACAAAAGTTGTGTGTCTGAGCACATAATGTACTATTTTTCTTGGAAGTTCAACAAGATGCAATGATGATGTGTTGTGTCATTTTAAAGATCTCGTCGAGCTGATTAATTTGACACTTTGGTTAACAAATTTGGTCCACATTTGCCAAAGTTATCGAGCTTCAAAGTTTGAAAAGTAACAAAATATGTGTGTTTGAGCACATAAAGTACTATTTTTCTTGGAAATTCAACAAGATGCAATCATGATGTGTTGTGACATATTCAAAATCTCGTCGAGCTGATTAATTTGACACTTTGTTTAACAAATTTGGTCTTCATTTGCCGAAGCTATCGAGCTTCAAAGTTTGAAAAGTCACAAAAGTTATGTGTTTGAGCACATAATGTACTATTTTTCTTGGAAGTTCAACAAGATGCAATTCTGATGTGTTGTGACATCTTCAAAATCTCGTCGAGCTGATTAATTTGACACTTTGTTTAACAAATTTGGTCCACATTTGCCAAAGTTATCGAGCTTCAAAATTGGAAAAGTCACAAAAGTTGTGTGTTTGAGCACATAAAGTACTATTTTTCTTGGAAATTCAACAAGATGCAATTCTGATGTGTTGTGACATCTTCAAAATCTCGTCGAGCTGATTAATTTGACACTTTGTTTAACAAATTTGGTCCACATTTGCCAAAGTTATCGAGCTTCAAAATTGGAAAAGTCACAAAAGTTGTGTGTTTGAGCACATAAAGTACTATTTTTCTTGGAAGTTCAACAAGATGTAATCATGGTGTGTTTGTGTCATTTTAAAGATTTCGTCGAGCTGATTAATTCGACCCTTTGTTTAACAAATTTGGTCTTTATTTACCGAAGCTATCCAGCTTCAAAATTTGAAAAGTCACAAAAGTTGTTTGTTTGAGCACATAAAGTACTATTTTTCTTGGAAGTTCAACAAGATGTAATCATTGTGTGTTGAGTCATTTTAAAGATCTCGTCGAGATGATTAATTTGACACTTTGTTTAACAAATTTGGTCTTCATTTGCCGAAGCTATCGAGCTTTAAAGTTTGAAAAGTCACAAAAGTTGTGTGTCTGAGCACATAATGTACTATTTTTCTTGGAAGTTCAACAAGATGCAATGATGATGTGTTGTGTCATTTTAAAGATCTCGTCGAGCTGATTAATTTGACACTTTGGTTAACAAATTTGGTCCACATTTGCCAAAGTTATCGAGCTTCAAAGTTTGAAAAGTAACAAAATATGTGTGTTTGAGCACATAAAGTACTATTTTTCTTGGAAATTCAACAAGATGCAATCATGATGTGTTGTGACATATTCAAAATCTCGTCGAGCTGATTAATTTGACACTTTGTTTAACAAATTTGGTCTTCATTTGCCGAAGCTATCGAGCTTCAAAGTTTGAAAAGTCACAAAAGTTATGTGTTTGAGCACATAATGTACTATTTTTCTTGGAAGTTCAACAAGATGTAATCATGGTGTGTTGTGTCATTTTAAAGATCTCGTCGAGCTGATTAATTTGACACTTTGGTTAACAAATTTGGTCCACATTTGCCAAAGTTATCGAGCTTCAAAGTTTGAAAAGTAACAAAATATGTGTGTTTGAGCACATAAAGTACTATTTTTCTTGGAAGTTCAACAAGATGCAATTCTGATGTGTTGTGACATCTTCAAAATCTCGTCGAGCTGATTAATTTGACACTTTGTTTAACAAATTTGGTCTTCATTTGCCGAAGCTATCGAGCTTCAAAGTTTGAAAAGTCACAAAAGTTATGTGTTTGAGCACATAATGTACTATTTTTCTTGGAAGTTCAACAAGATGCAATTCTGATGTGTTGTGACATCTTCAAAATCTCGTCGAGCTGATTAATTTGACCCTTTGTTTAACAAATTTGGTCCACATTTGCCGAAGCTATCGAGCTTCAAAGTTTGAAAAGTCACAAAAGTTATGTGTTTGAGCACATAAAGTACTATTTTTCTTGGAAGTTCAACAAGATGCAATGATGATGTGTTGTGACATCTTCAAAATCTCGTTGAGGTGATTACTTTGACACTTTGTTTAACAAATTTAGTCCACATTTGCCAAAGTTATCGAGCTTCAGAGTTTGAAAAGTCACAAAATATGTGTGTTTGAGCACATAAAGTACTATTTTTCTTGGAAGTTCAACAAGATGTAATCATTGTGTGTTGAGTCATTTTAAAGATCTCGTCGAGCTGATTAATTTGACACTTTGTTTAACAAATTTGGTCTTCATTTGCCGAAGTTATCGAGCTTCAAAGTTTGAAAAGTCACAAAAGTTATGTGTTTGAGCACATAATGTACTATTTTTCTTGGAAGTTCAACAAGATGCAATGATGATGTGTTGTGACATCTTCAAAATCTCGTTGAGGTGATTACTTTGACACTTTGTGTAACAAATTTGGTCCACATTTGCCAAAGTTATCGAGCTTCAAAACTGGAAAAGTCACAAAAGTTGTGTGTTTGAGCACATAAAGTACTATTTTTCTTGGAAATTCAACAAGACGCAATCATGATGTGTTGTGACATATTCAAAATCTCGTCGAGCTGATTAATTTGACACTTTGTTTAACAAATTTGGTCTTCATTTGCCGAAGCTATCGAGCTTCAAAGTTTGAAAAGTCACAAAAGTTGTGTGTCTGAGCACATAATGTACTATTTTTCTTGGAAGTTCAACAAGATGCAATGATGATGTGTTGTGTCATTTTAAAGATCTCGTCGAGCTGATTAATTTGACACTTTGGTTAACAAATTTGGTCCACATTTCCCAAAGTTATCGAGCTTCAAAGTTTGAAAAGTAACAAAATATGTGTGTTTGAGCACATAAAGTACTATTTTTCTTGGAAATTCAACAAGATGCAATCATGATGTGTTGTGACATATTCAAAATCTCGTCGAGCTGATTAATTTGACACTTTGTTTAACAAATTTGGTCTTCATTTGCCGAAGCTATCGAGCTTCAAAGTTTGAAAAGTCACAAAAGTTATGTGTTTGAGCACATAATGTACTATTTTTCTTGGAAGTTCAACAAGATGTAATCATTGTGTGTTGAGTCATTTTAAAGATCTCGTCGAGCTGATTAATTTGACACTTTGTTTAACAAATTTGGTCTTCATTTGCCGAAGCTATCGAGCTTCAAAGTTTGAAATGTCACAAAAGTTGTGTGTCTGAGCACATAATGTACTATTTTTCTTGGAAGTTCAACAAGATGCAATGATGATGTGTTGTGTCATTTTAAAGATCTCGTCGAGCTGATTAATTTGACACTTTGGTTAACAAATTTGGTCCACATTTGCCAAAGTTATCGAGCTTCAAAGTTTGAAAAGTAACAAAATATGTGTGTTTGAGCACATAAAGTACTATTTTTCTTGGAAATTCAACAAGATGCAATCATGATGTGTTGTGACATATTCAAAATCTCGTCGAGCTGATTAATTTGACACTTTGTTTAACAAATTTGGTCTTCATTTGCCGAAGCTATCGAGCTTCAAAGTTTGAAAAGTCACAAAAGTTATGTGTTTGAGCACATAATGTACTATTTTTCTTGGAAGTTCAACAAGATGCAATTCTGATGTGTTGTGACATCTTCAAAATCTCGTCGAGCTGATTAATTTGACACTTTGTTTAACAAATTTGGTCCACATTTGCCAAAGTTATCGAGCTTCAAAATTGGAAAAGTCACAAAAGTTGTGTGTTTGAGCACATAAAGTACTATTTTTCTTGGAAATTCAACAAGATGCAATTCTGATGTGTTGTGACATCTTCAAAATCTCGTCGAGCTGATTAATTTGACACTTTGTTTAACAAATTTGGTCCACATTTGCCAAAGTTATCGAGCTTCAAAATTGGAAAAGTCACAAAAGTTGTGTGTTTGAGCACATAAAGTACTATTTTTCTTGGAAATTCAACAAGATGCAATGATGATGTGTTGTATCATTTTAAAGATCTCGTCGAGCTGATTAATTTGACCCTTTGTTTAACAAATTTGGTCCACATTTGCCGAAGCTATCGAGCTTCAAAGTTTGAAAAGTCACAAAAGTTATGTGTTTGAGCACATAAAGTACTATTTTTCTTGGAAGTTCAACAAGATGCAATGATGATGTGTTGTGACATCTTCAAAATCTCGTTGAGGTGATTACTTTGACACTTTGTTTAACAAATTTAGTCCACATTTGCCAAAGTTATCGAGCTTCAGAGTTTGAAAAGTCACAAAATATGTGTGTTTGAGCACATAAAGTACTATTTTTCTTGGAAGTTCAACAAGATGTAATCATGGTGTGTTTGTGTCATTTTAAAGATCTCGTCGAGCTGATTAATTCGACCCTTTGTTTAACAAATTTGGTCCACATTTGCCAAAGTTATCGAGCTTCAAAGTTTGAAAAGTCACAAAAGTTATGTGTTTGAGCACATAATGTACTATTTTTCTTGGAAGTTCAACAAGATGCAATGATGATGTGTTGTGACATCTTCAAAATCTCGTTGAGGTGATTACTTTGACACTTTGTGTAACAAATTTGGTCCACATTTGCCAAAGTTATCGAGCTTCAAAACTGGAAAAGTCACAAAAGTTGTGTGTTTGAGCACATAAAGTACTATTTTTCTTGGAAATTCAACAAGACGCAATCATGATGTGTTGTGACATATTCAAAATCTCGTCGAGCTGATTAATTTGACACTTTGTTTAACAAATTTGGTCTTCATTTGCCGAAGCTATCGAGCTTCAAAGTTTGAAAAGTCACAAAAGTTGTGTGTCTGAGCAGATAATGTACTATTTTTCTTGGAAGTTCAACAAGATGTAATCATGGTGTGTTGTGACATCTTCATAACCTTGTCGAGCTGATTAATTTGACACTTTGTTTAACAAATTTGGTCCACATTTGCCAAAGTTATCGAGCTTCAAAATTGGAAAAGTCACAAAAGTTGTGTGTTTGAGCACATAAAGTACTATTTTTCTTGGAAATTCAACAAGACGCAATCATGATGTGTTGTGACATATTCAAAATCTCGTCGAGCTGATTAATTTGACACTTTGTTTAACAAATTTGGTCTTCATTTGCCGAAGCTATCGAGCTTCAAAGTTTGAAAAGTCACAAAAGTTATGTGTTTGAGCACATAATGTACTATTTTTCTTGGAAGTTCAACAAGATGTAATCATGGTGTGTTGTGTCATTTTAAAGATTTCGTCGAGCTGATTAATTTGACACTTTGGTTAACAAATTTGGTCTTTATTTACCGAAGCTATCCAGCTTCAAAATTTGAAAAGTCACAAAAGTTGTTTGTTTGAGCACATAAAGTACTATTTTTCTTGGAAGTTCAACAAGATGTAATCATTGTGTGTTGAGTCATTTTAAAGATCTCGTCGAGCTGATTAATTTGACACTTTGTTTAACAAATTTGGTCTTCATTTGCCGAAGCTATCGAGCTTCAAAGTTTGAAAAGTCACAAAAGTTGTGTGTCTGAGCACATAATGTACTATTTTTCTTGGAAGTTCAACAAGATGCAATGATGATGTGTTGTGTCATTTTAAAGATCTCGTCGAGCTGATTAATTTGACACTTTGGTTAACAAATTTGGTCCACATTTGCCAAAGTTATCGAGCTTCAAAGTTTGAAAAGTAACAAAATATGTGTGTTTGAGCACATAAAGTACTATTTTTCTTGGAAATTCAACAAGATGCAATCATGATGTGTTGTGACATATTCAAAATCTCGTCGAGCTGATTAATTTGACACTTTGTTTAACAAATTTGGTCTTCATTTGCCGAAGCTATCGAGCTTCAAAGTTTGAAAAGTCACAAAAGTTATGTGTTTGAGCACATAATGTACTATTTTTCTTGGAAGTTCAACAAGATGTAATCATGGTGTGTTGTGTCATTTTAAAGATCTCGTCGAGCTGATTAATTTGACACTTTGGTTAACAAATTTGGTCCACATTTGCCAAAGTTATCGAGCTTCAAAGTTTGAAAAGTAACAAAATATGTGTGTTTGAGCACATAAAGTACTATTTTTCTTGGAAGTTCAACAAGATGCAATCATGGTGTGTTGTGTCATTTTAAAGATCTCGTCGAGCTGATTAATTTGACACTTTGGTTAACAAATTTGGTCCACATTTGCCAAAGTTATCGAGCTTCAAAATTGGAAAAGTCACAAAAGTTGTGTGTTTGAGCACATAAAGTACTATTTTTCTTGGAAATTCAACAAGATGCAATCATGGTGTGTTGTGTCATTTTAAAGATCTCGTCGAGCTGATTAATTTGACACTTTGGTTAACAAATTTGGTCCACATTTGCCAAAGTTATCGAGCTTCAAAGTTTGAAAAGTCACAAAAGTTGTGTGTTTGAGCACATAAAGTACTATTTTTCTTGGAAGTTCAACAAGATGCAATTCTGATGTGTTGTGACATCTTCAAAATCTCGTCGAGCTGATTAATTTGACACTTTGTTTAACAAATTTGGTCCACATTTGCCAAAGTTATCGAGCTTCAAATTTGGAAAAGTCACAAAAGTTGTGTGTTTGAGCACATAAAGTACTATTTTTCTTGGAAATTCAACAAGATGCAATCATGGTGTGTTGTGTCATTTTAAAGATCTCGTCGAGCTGATTAATTTGACACTTTGGTTAACAAATTTGGTCCACATTTGCCAAAGTTATCGAGCTTCAAAGTTTGAAAAGTAACAAAATATGTGTGTTTGAGCACATAAAGTACTATTTTTCTTGGAAGTTCAACAAGATGCAATTCTGATGTGTTGTGACATCTTCAAAATCTCGTCGAGCTGATTAATTTGACACTTTGTTTAACAAATTTGGTCCACATTTGCCAAAGTTATCGAGCTTCAAATTTGGAAAAGTCACAAAAGTTGTGTGTTTGAGCACATAAAGTACTATTTTTCTTGGAAATTCAACAAGATGCAATCATGGTGTGTTGTGTCATTTTAAAGATCTCGTCGAGCTGATTAATTTGACACTTTGTTTAACAAATTTGGTCCACATTTGCCAAAGCTATCGAGCTTCAAAATTGGAAAAGTCACAAAAGTTGTGTGTTTGAGCACATAAAGTACTATTTTTCTTGGAAATTCAACAAGATGTAATCATGGTGTGTTTGTGTCATTTTAAAGATCTCGTCGAGCTGATTAATTTGACACTTTGTTTAACAAATTTGGTCTTTATTTACCGAAGCTATCCAGCTTCAAAATTTGAAAAGTCACAAAAGTTGTTTGTTTGAGCACATAAAGTACTATTTTTCTTGGAAGTTCAACAAGATGCAATTCTGATGTGTTGTGACATCTTCAAAATCTCGTCGAGCTGATTAATTTGACACTTTGTTTAACAAATTTGGTCCACATTTGCCAAAGTTATCGAGCTTCAAAATTGGAAAAGTCACAAAAGTTGTGTGTTTGAGCACATAATGTACTATTTTTCTTGGAAGTTCAACAAGATGTAATCATGGTGTGTTGTGTCATTTTAAAGATCTCGTCGAGCTGATTAATTTGACACTTTGGTTAACAAATTTGGTCCACATTTGCCAAAGTTATCGAGCTTCAAAGTTTGAAAAGTCACAAAAGTTGTGTGTCTGTGCACATAAAGTACTATTTTTCTTGGAAGTTCAACAAGATGTAATCATTGTGTGTTGAGTCATTTTAAAGATCTCGTCGAGCTGATTAATTTGACACTTTGTTTAACAAATTTGGTCTTCATTTGCCGAAGCTATCGAGCTTCAAAGTTTGAAAAGTCACAAAAGTTGTGTGTCTGAGCACATAATGTACTATTTTTCTTGGAAGTTCAACAAGATGCAATGATGATGTGTTGTGTCATTTTAAAGATCTCGTCGAGCTGATTAATTTGACACTTTGGTTAACAAATTTGGTCTTCATTTGCCGAAGCTATCGAGCTTCAAAGTTTGAAAAGTCACAAAAGTTATGTGTTTGAGCACATAATGTACTATTTTTCTTGGAAGTTCAACAAGATGTAATCATGGTGTGTTGTGTCATTTTAAAGATCTCGTCGAGCTGATTAATTTGACACTTTGGTTAACAAATTTGGTCCACATTTGTCAAAGTTATCGAGCTTCAAAATTGGAAAAGTCACAAAAGTTGTGTGTTTGAGCACATAAAGTACTAGTTTTCTTGGAAGTTCAACAAGATGCAATTCTGATGTGTTGTGACATCTTCAAAATCTCGTCGAGCTGATTAATTTGACACTTTGTTTAACAAATTTGGTCCTCATTTGCCGAAGCTATCGAGCTTCAAAGTTTGAAAAGTCACAAAAGTTATGTGTTTGAGCACATAATGTACTATTTTTCTTGGAAGTTCAACAAGATGCAATTCTGATGTGTTGTGACATCTTCAAAATCTCGTCGAGCTGATTAATTTGACACTTTGTTTAACAAATTTGGTCCACATTTGCCAAAGTTATCGAGCTTCAAAATTGGAAAAGTCACAAAAGTTGTGTGTTTGAGCACATAAAGTACTATTTTTCTTGGAAATTCAACAAGATGCAATCATGGTGTGTTGTGTCATTTTAAAGATCTCGTCGAGCTGATTAATTTGACACTTTGGTTAACAAATTTGGTCCACATTTGCCAAAGTTATCGAGCTTCAAAGTTTGAAAAGTAACAAAATATGTGTGTTTGAGCACATAAAGTACTATTTTTCTTGGAAGTTCAACAAGATGCAATTCTGATGTGTTGTGACATCTTCAAAATCTCGTCGAGCTGATTAATTTGACACTTTGTTTAACAAATTTGGTCCACATTTGCCAAAGTTATCGAGCTTCAAATTTGGAAAAGTCACAAAAGTTGTGTGTTTGAGCACATAAAGTACTATTTTTCTTGGAAATTCAACAAGATGCAATCATGGTGTGTTGTGTCATTTTAAAGATCTCGTCGAGCTGATTAATTTGACACTTTGTTTAACAAATTTGGTCCACATTTGCCAAAGCTATCGAGCTTCAAAATTGGAAAAGTCACAAAAGTTGTGTGTTTGAGCACATAAAGTACTATTTTTCTTGGAAATTCAACAAGATGCAATCATGGTGTGTTGTGTCATTTTAAAGATCTCGTCGAGCTGATTAATTTGACACTTTGTTTAACAAATTTGGTCCACATTTGCCAAAGCTATCGAGCTTCAAAATTTGAAAAGTCACAAAAGTTGTTTGTTTGAGCACATAAAGTACTATTTTTCTTGGAAGTTCAACAAGATGCAATTCTGATGTGTTGTGACATATTCAAAATCTCGTCGAGCTGATTAATTTGACACTTTGTTTAACAAATTTGGTCTTCATTTGCCGAAGCTATCGAGCTTCAAAATTTGAAAAGTCACAAAAGTTATGTGTTTGAGCACATAATGTACTATTTTTCTTGGAAGTTCAACAAGATGTAATCATGGTGTGTTGTGTCATTTTAAAGATCTCGTCGAGCTGATTAATTTGACACTTTGGTTAACAAATTTGGTCCACATTTGCCAAAGTTATCGAGCTTCAAAGTTTGAAAAGTAACAAAATATGTGTGTTTGAGCACATAAAGTACTATTTTTCTTGGAAGTTCAACAAGATGCAATTCTGATGTGTTGTGACATCTTCAAAATCTCGTCGAGCTGATTAATTTGACACTTTGTTTAACAAATTTGGTCCACATTTGCCAAAGTTATCGAGCTTCAAAATTGGAAAAGTCACAAAAGTTGTGTGTTTGAGCACATAATGTACTATTTTTCTTGGAAGTTCAACAAGATGTAATCATGGTGTGTTGTGTCATTTTAAAGATCTCGTCGAGCTGATTAATTTGACACTTTGGTTAACAAATTTGGTCCACATTTGCCAAAGTTATCGAGCTTCAAAGTTTGAAAAGTCACAAAAGTTGTGTGTCTGAGCACATAAAGTACTATTTTTCTTGGAAGTTCAACAAGATGTAATCATTGTGTGTTGAGTCATTTTAAAGATCTCGTCGAGCTGATTAATTTGACACTTTGTTTAACAAATTTGGTCTTCATTTGCCGAAGCTATCGAGCTTCAAAGTTTGAAAAGTCACAAAAGTTGTGTGTCTGAGCACATAATGTACTATTTTTCTTGGAAGTTCAACAAGATGCAATGATGATGTGTTGTGTCATTTTAAAGATCTCGTCGAGCTGATTAATTTGACACTTTGGTTAACAAATTTGGTCCACATTTGCCAAAGTTATCGAGCTTCAAAGTTTGAAAAGTAACAAAATATGTGTGTTTGAGCACATAAAGTACTATTTTTCTTGAAAATTCAACAAGATGCAATCATGATGTGTTGTGACATATTCAAAATCTCGTCGAGCTGATTAATTTGACACTTTGTTTAACAAATTTGGTCTTCATTTGCCGAAGCTATCGAGCTTCAAAGTTTGAAAAGTCACAAAAGTTATGTGTTTGAGCACATAATGTACTATTTTTCTTGGAAGTTCAACAAGATGTAATCATGGTGTGTTGTGACATCTTCAAAATCTCGTCGAGCTGATTAATTTGACACTTTGTTTAACAAATTTGGTCCACATTTGCCAAAGTTATCGAGCTTCAAAATTGGAAAAGTCACAAAAGTTGTGTGTTTGAGCACATAAAGTACTATTTTTCTTGGAAATTCAACAAGATGCAATCATGATGTGTTGTGACATATTCAATATCTCGTCGAGCTAATTAATTTGACACTTTGTTTAACAAATTTTGTCCACATTTGCCAAAGTTATCGAGCTTCAAAGTTTGAAAAGTCACAAAAGTTATGTGTTTGAGCACATAATGTACTATTTTTCTTGGAAGTTCAACAAGATGCAATGATGATGTGTTGTGACATCTTCAAAATCTCGTTGAGGTGATTACTTTGACACTTTGTGTAACAAATTTGGTCCACATTTGCCAAAGTTATCGAGCTTCAAAACTGGAAAAGTCACAAAAGTTGTGTGTTTGAGCACATAAAGTACTATTTTTCTTGGAAATTCAACAAGACGCAATCATGATGTGTTGTGACATATTCAAAATCTCGTCGAGCTGATTAATTTGACACTTTGTTTAACAAATTTGGTCTTCATTTGCCGAAGCTATCGAGCTTCAAAGTTTGAAAAGTCACAAAAGTTGTGTGTCTGAGCAGATAATGTACTATTTTTCTTGGAAGTTCAACAAGATGCAATGATGATGTGTTGTGTCATTTTAAAGATCTCGTCGAGCTGATTAATTTGACACTTTGGTTAACAAATTTGGTCCACATTTGTCAAAGTTATCGAGCTTCAAAATTGGAAAAGTCACAAAAGTTGTGTGTTTGAGCACATAAAGTACTATTTTTCTTGGAAGTTCAACAAGATGCAATTCTGATGTGTTGTGACATCTTCAAAATCTCGTCGAGCTGATTAATTTGACACTTTGTTTAACAAATTTGGTCCTCATTTGCCGAAGCTATCGAGCTTCAAAGTTTGAAAAGTCACAAAAGTTATGTGTTTGAGCACATAATGTACTATTTTTCTTGGAAGTTCAACAAGATGTAATCATGGTGTGTTGTGACATCTTCATAACCTTGTCGAGCTGATTAATTTGACACTTTGTTTAACAAATTTGGTCCACATTTGCCAAAGTTATCGAGCTTCAAAATTGGAAAAGTCACAAAAGTTGTGTGTTTGAGCACATAAAGTACTATTTTTCTTGGAAATTCAACAAGACGCAATCATGATGTGTTGTGACATATTCAAAATCTCGTCGAGCTGATTAATTTGACACTTTGTTTAACAAATTTGGTCTTCATTTGCCGAAGCTATCGAGCTTCAAAGTTTGAAAAGTCACAAAAGTTATGTGTTTGAGCACATAAAGTACTATTTTTCTTGGAAATTCAACAAGATGCAATGATGATGTGTTGTATCATTTTAAAGATCTCGTCGAGCTGATTAATTTGACCCTTTGTTTAACAAATTTGGTCCACATTTGCCAAAGTTATCGAGCTTCAAAGTTTGAAAAGTCACAAAAGTTGTGTGTTTGAGCACATAAAGTACTATTTTTCTTGGAAGTTCAACAAGATGTAATCATGGTGTGTTTGTGTCATTTTAAAGATCTCGTCGAGCTGATTAATTTGACACTTTGTTTAACAAATTTGGTCTTTATTTACCGAAGCTATCCAGCTTCAAAATTTGAAAAGTCACAAAAGTTGTTTGTTTGAGCACATAAAGTACTATTTTTCTTGGAAGTTCAACAAGATGTAATCATTGTGTGTTGAGTCATTTTAAAGATCTCGTCGAGCTGATTAATTTGACACTTTGTTTAACAAATTTGGTCTTCATTTGCCGAAGTTATCGAGCTTCAAAGTTTGAAAAGTCACAAAAGTTATGTGTTTGAGCACATAATGTACTATTTTTCTTGGAAGTTCAACAAGATGCAATGATGATGTGTTGTGACATCTTCAAAATCTCGTTGAGGTGATTACTTTGACACTTTGTGTAACAAATTTGGTCCACATTTGCCAAAGTTATCGAGCTTCAAAACTGGAAAAGTCACAAAAGTTGTGTGTTTGAGCACATAAAGTACTATTTTTCTTGGAAATTCAACAAGACGCAATCATGATGTGTTGTGACATATTCAAAATCTCGTCGAGCTGATTAATTTGACACTTTGTTTAACAAATTTGGTCTTCATTTGCCGAAGCTATCGAGCTTCAAAGTTTGAAAAGTCACAAAAGTTGTGTGTCTGAGCAGATAATGTACTATTTTTCTTGGAAGTTCAACAAGATGCAATGATGATGTGTTGTGTCATTTTAAAGATCTCGTCGAGCTGATTAATTTGACACTTTGGTTAACAAATTTGGTCCACATTTGTCAAAGTTATCGAGCTTCAAAATTGGAAAAGTCACAAAAGTTGTGTGTTTGAGCACATAAAGTACTATTTTTCTTGGAAGTTCAACAAGATGCAATTCTGATGTGTTGTGACATCTTCAAAATCTCGTCGAGCTGATTAATTTGACACTTTGTTTAACAAATTTGGTCCTCATTTGCCGAAGCTATCGAGCTTCAAAGTTTGAAAAGTCACAAAAGTTATGTGTTTGAGCACATAATGTACTATTTTTCTTGGAAGTTCAACAAGATGTAATCATGGTGTGTTGTGACATCTTCATAACCTTGTCGAGCTGATTAATTTGACACTTTGTTTAACAAATTTGGTCCACATTTGCCAAAGTTATCGAGCTTCAAAATTGGAAAAGTCACAAAAGTTGTGTGTTTGAGCACATAAAGTACTATTTTTCTTGGAAATTCAACAAGACGCAATCATGATGTGTTGTGACATATTCAAAATCTCGTCGAGCTGATTAATTTGACACTTTGTTTAACAAATTTGGTCTTCATTTGCCGAAGCTATCGAGCTTCAAAGTTTGAAAAGTCACAAAAGTTATGTGTTTGAGCACATAATGTACTATTTTTCTTGGAAGTTCAACAAGATGTAATCATGGTGTGTTGTGTCATTTTAAAGATTTCGTCGAGCTGATTAATTTGACACTTTGGTTAACAAATTTGGTCTTTATTTACCGAAGCTATCCAGCTTCAAAATTTGAAAAGTCACAAAAGTTGTTTGTTTGAGCACATAAAGTACTATTTTTCTTGGAAGTTCAACAAGATGTAATCATTGTGTGTTGAGTCATTTTAAAGATCTCGTCGAGCTGATTAATTTGACACTTTGTTTAACAAATTTGGTCTTCATTTGCCGAAGCTATCGAGCTTCAAAGTTTGAAAAGTCACAAAAGTTGTGTGTCTGAGCACATAATGTACTATTTTTCTTGGAAGTTCAACAAGATGCAATGATGATGTGTTGTGACATCTTCAAAATCTCGTTGAGGTGATTACTTTGACACTTTGTGTAACAAATTTGGTCCACATTTGCCAAAGTTATCGAGCTTCAAAACTGGAAAAGTCACAAAAGTTGTGTGTTTGAGCACATAAAGTACTATTTTTCTTGGAAATTCAACAAGACGCAATCATGATGTGTTGTGACATATTCAAAATCTCGTCGAGCTGATTAATTTGACACTTTGTTTAACAAATTTGGTCTTCATTTGCCGAAGCTATCGAGCTTCAAAGTTTGAAAAGTCACAAAAGTTGTGTGTCTGAGCAGATAATGTACTATTTTTCTTGGAAGTTCAACAAGATGCAATGATGATGTGTTGTGTCATTTTAAAGATCTCGTCGAGCTGATTAATTTGACACTTTGGTTAACAAATTTGGTCCACATTTGTCAAAGTTATCGAGCTTCAAAATTGGAAAAGTCACAAAAGTTGTGTGTTTGAGCACATGAAGTACTATTTTTCTTGGAAGTTCAACAAGATGCAATTCTGATGTGTTGTGACATCTTCAAAATCTCGTCGAGCTGATTAATTTGACACTTTGTTTAACAAATTTGGTCCTCATTTGCCGAAGCTATCGAGCTTCAAAGTTTGAAAAGTCACAAAAGTTATGTGTTTGAGCACATAATGTACTATTTTTCTTGGAAGTTCAACAAGATGTAATCATGGTGTGTTGTGTCATTTTAAAGATTTCGTCGAGCTGATTAATTTGACACTTTGGTTAACAAATTTGGTCTTTATTTACCGAAGCTATCCAGCTTCAAAATTTGAAAAGTCACAAAAGTTGTTTGTTTGAGCACATAAAGTACTATTTTTCTTGGAAGTTCAACAAGATGTAATCATTGTGTGTTGAGTCATTTTAAAGATCTCGTCGAGCTGATTAATTTGACACTTTGTTTAACAAATTTGGTCTTCATTTGCCGAAGCTATCGAGCTTCAAAGTTTGAAAAGTCACAAAAGTTGTGTGTCTGAGCACATAATGTACTATTTTTCTTGGAAGTTCAACAAGATGCAATGATGATGTGTTGTGTCATTTTAAAGATCTCGTCGAGCTGATTAATTTGACACTTTGGTTAACAAATTTGGTCCACATTTGCCAAAGTTATCGAGCTTCAAAGTTTGAAAAGTAACAAAATATGTGTGTTTGAGCACATAAAGTACTATTTTTCTTGGAAGTTCAACAAGATGCAATTCTGATGTGTTGTGACATCTTCAAAATCTCGTCGAGCTGATTAATTTGACACTTTGTTTAACAAATTTGGTCCACATTTGCCAAAGTTATCGAGCTTCAAAATTGGAAAAGTCACAAAAGTTGTGTGTTTGAGCACATAAAGTACTATTTTTCTTGGAAATTCAACAAGATGCAATCATGGTGTGTTGTGTCATTTTAAAGATCTCGTCGAGCTGATTAATTTGACACTTTGTTTAACAAATTTGGTCCACATTTGCCAAAGTTATCGAGCTTCAAAATTGGAAAAGTCACAAAAGTTGTGTGTTTGAGCACATAAAGTACTATTTTTCTTGGAAATTCAACAAGATGCAATGATGATGTGTTGTATCATTTTAAAGATCTCGTCGAGCTGATTAATTTGACCCTTTGTTTAACAAATTTGGTCCACATTTGCCAAAGTTATCGAGCTTCAAAGTTTGAAAAGTCACAAAAGTTGTGTGTTTGAGCACATAAAGTACTATTTTTCTTGGAAGTTCAACAAGATGTAATCATGGTGTGTTTGTGTCATTTTAAAGATCTCGTCGAGCTGATTAATTTGACACTTTGTTTAACAAATTTGGTCTTTATTTACCGAAGCTATCCAGCTTCAAAATTTGAAAAGTCACAAAAGTTGTTTGTTTGAGCACATAAAGTACTATTTTTCTTGGAAGTTCAACAAGATGTAATCATTGTGTGTTGAGTCATTTTAAAGATCTCGTCGAGCTGATTAATTTGACACTTTGTTTAACAAATTTGGTCTTCATTTGCCGAAGCTATCGAGCTTCAAAGTTTGAAAAGTCACAAAAGTTGTGTGTCTGAGCACATAATGTACTATTTTTCTTGGAAGTTCAACAAGATGCAATGATGATGTGTTGTGACATATTCAAAATCTCGTCGAGCTGATTAATTTGACACTTTGTTTAACAAATTTGGTCTTCATTTGCCGAAGCTATCGAGCTTCAAAGTTTGAAAAGTCACAAAAGTTATGTGTTTGAGCACATAATGTACTATTTTTCTTGGAAGTTCAACAAGAT
This sequence comes from Euwallacea fornicatus, assembly GCF_040115645.1. Lineage (NCBI taxonomy): Eukaryota > Metazoa > Arthropoda > Insecta > Coleoptera > Curculionidae > Euwallacea > Euwallacea fornicatus. Next base: position 540,950 of record NW_027096016.1, on the reverse strand, counting down.
GTAATCATGGTGTGTTGTGACATCTTCAAAATCTCGTCGAGCTGATTAATTTGACACTTTGTTTAACAAATTTGGTCCACATTTGCCAAAGTTATCGAGCTTCAAAATTGGAAAAGTCACAAAAGTTGTGTGTTTGAGCACATAAAGTACTATTTTTCTTGGAAATTCAACAAGATGCAATGATGATGTGTTGTATCATTTTAAAGATCTCGTCGAGCTGATTAATTTGACCCTTTGTTTAACAAATTTGGTCCACATTTGCCGAAGCTATCGAGCTTCAAAGTTTGAAAAGTAACAAAATATGTGTGTTTGAGCACATAAAGTACTATTTTTCTTGGAAGTTCAACAAGATGCAATTCTGATGTGTTGTGACATCTTCAAAATCTCGTCGAGCTGATTAATTTGACACTTTGTTTAACAAATTTGGTCCACATTTGCCAAAGTTATCGAGCTTCAAAATTGGAAAAGTCACAAAAGTTGTGTGTTTGAGCACATAAAGTACTATTTTTCTTGGAAATTCAACAAGATGCAATCATGAAGTGTTGTGACATATTCAATATCTCGTCGAGCTAATTAATTTGACCCTTTGTTTAACAAATTTGGTCCACATTTGCCAAAGTTATCGAGCTTCAAAGTTTGAAAAGTCACAAAAGTTATGTGTTTGAGCACATAATGTACTATTTTTCTTGGAAGTTCAACAAGATGCAATGATGATGTGTTGTGACATCTTCAAAATCTCGTTGAGGTGATTACTTTGACACTTTGTGTAACAAATTTGGTCCACATTTGCCAAAGTTATCGAGCTTCAAAATTGGAAAAGTCTCAAAAGTTTTGTGTTTGAGCACATAAAGTACTATTTTTCTTGGAAATTCAACAAGACGCAATCATGATGTGTTGTGACATATTCAAAATCTCGTCGAGCTGATTAATTTGACACTTTGTTTAACAAATTTGGTCTTCATTTGCCGAAGCTATCGAGCTTCAAAGTTTGAAAAGTCACAAAAGTTATGTGTTTGAGCACATAATGTACTATTTTTCTTGGAAGTTCAACAAGATGTAATCATGGTGTGTTGTGTCATTTTAAAGATCTCGTCGAGCTGATTAATTTGACACTTTGGTTAACAAATTTGGTCCACATTTGCCAAAGTTATCGAGCTTCAAAATTTGAAAAGTAACAAAATATGTGTGTTTGAGCACATAAAGTACTATTTTTCTTGGAAGTTCAACAAGATGCAATTCTGATGTGTTGTGACATCTTCAAAATCTCGTCGAGCTGATTAATTTGACACTTTGTTTAACAAATTTGGTCCACATTTGCCAAAGTTATCGAGCTTCAAAATTGGAAAAGTCACAAAAGTTGTGTGTTTGAGCACATAAAGTACTATTTTTCTTGGAAATTCAACAAGATGCAATCATGGTGTGTTGTGTCATTTTAAAGATCTCGTCGAGCTGATTAATTTGACACTTTGTTTAACAAATTTGGTCCACATTTGCCAAAGTTATCGAGGTTCAAAGTTTGAAAAGTAACAAAATATGTGTGTTTGAGCACATAAAGTACTATTTTTCTTGGAAATTCAACAAGATGCAATCATGATGTGTTGTGACATATTCAAAATCTCGTCGAGCTGATTAATTTGACACTTTGTTTAACAAATTTGGTCTTCATTTGCCGAAGCTATCGAGCTTCAAAGTTTGAAAAGTCACAAAAGTTATGTGTTTGAGCACATAATGTACTATTTTTCTTGGAAGTTCAACGAGATGTAATCATGGTGTGTTGTGTCATTTTAAAGATCTCGTCGAGCTGATTAATTTGACACTTTGGTTAACAAATTTGGTCCACATTTGCCAAAGTTATCGAGCTTCAAAGTTTGAAAAGTAACAAAATATGTGTGTTTGAGCACATAAAGTACTATTTTTCTTGGAAGTTCAACAAGATGCAATTCTGATGTGTTGTGACATCTTCAAAATCTCGTCGAGCTGATTAATTTGACACTTTGTTTAACAAATTTGGTCCACATTTGCCAAAGTTATCGAGCTTCAAAATTGGAAAAGTCACAAAAGTTGTGTGTTTGAGCACATAAAGTACTATTTTTCTTGGAAATTCAACAAGATGCAATCATGGTGTGTTGTGTCATTTTAAAGATCTCGTCGAGCTGATTAATTTGACACTTTGTTTAACAAATTTGGTCTTCATTTGCCGAAGCTATCGAGCTTCAAAGTTTGAAAAGTCACAAAAGTTATGTGTTTGAGCACATAATGTACTATTTTTCTTGGAAGTTCAACAAGATGTAATCATGGTGTGTTGTGACATCTTCAAAATCTCGTCGAGCTGATTAATTTGACACTTTGTTTAACAAATTTGGTCCACATTTGCCAAAGTTATCGAGCTTCAAAATTGGAAAAGTCACAAAAGTTGTGTGTTTGAGCACATAAAGTACTATTTTTCTTGGAAATTCAACAAGATGCAATCATGGTGTGTTGTGTCATTTTAAAGATCTCGTCGAGCTGATTAATTTGACACTTTGTTTAACAAATTTGGTCTTCATTTGCCGAAGCTATCGAGCTTCAAAATTTGAAAAGTCACAAAAGTTGTGTGTCTGAGCACATAATGTACTATTTTTCTTGGAAGTTCAACAAGATGCAATGATGATGTGTTGTGTCATTTTAAAGATTTCGTCGAGCTGATTAATTTGACACTTTGGTTAACAAATTTGGTCCACATTTGCCAAAGTTATCGAGCTTCAAAGTTTGAAAAGTAACAAAATATGTGTGTTTGAGCACATAAAGTACTATTTTTCTTGGAAATTCAACAAGATGCAATTCTGATGTGTTGTGACATCTTCAAAATCTCGTCGAGCTGATTAATTTGACACTTTGTTTAACAAATTTGGTCCACATTTGCCAAAGTTATCGAGCTTCAAAATTGGAAAAGTCACAAAAGTTGTGTGTTTGAGCACATAAAGTACTATTTTTCTTGGAAGTTCAACAAGATGTAATCATGGTGTGTTGTGTCATTTTAAAGATCTCGTCGAGCTGATTAATTTGACACTTTGTTTAACAAATTTGGTCTTCATTTGCCGAAGCTATCGAGCTTCAAATTTTGAAAAGTCACAAAAGTTATGTGTTTGAGCACATAATGTACTATTTTTCTTGGAAGTTCAACAAGATGCAATTCTGATGTGTTGTGACATCTTCAAAATCTCGTCGAGCTGATTAATTTGACACTTTGTTTAACAAATTTGGTCCACATTTGCCAAAGTTATCGAGCTTCAAAATTGGAAAAGTCACAAAAGTTGTGTGTTTGAGCACATAAAGTACTATTTTTCTTGGAAATTCAACAAGATGCAATTCTGATGTGTTGTGACATCTTCAAAATCTCGTCGAGCTGATTAATTTGACACTTTGTTTAACAAATTTGGTCCACATTTGCCAAAGTTATCGAGCTTCAAAATTGGAAAAGTCACAAAAGTTGTGTGTTTGAGCACATAAAGTACTATTTTTCTTGGAAATTCAACAAGATGCAATGATGATGTGTTGTATCATTTTAAAGATCTCGTCGAGCTGATTAATTTGACCCTTTGTTTAACAAATTTGGTCCACATTTGCCGAAGCTATCGAGCTTCAAAGTTTGAAAAGTCACAAAAGTTATGTGTTTGAGCACATAAAGTACTATTTTTCTTGGAAGTTCAACAAGATGCAATGATGATGTGTTGTGACATCTTCAAAATCTCGTTGAGGTGATTACTTTGACACTTTGTTTAACAAATTTAGTCCACATTTGCCAAAGTTATCGAGCTTCAGAGTTTGAAAAGTCACAAAATATGTGTGTTTGAGCACATAAAGTACTATTTTTCTTGGAAATTCAACAAGATGCAATCATGAAGTGTTGTGACATATTCAATATCTCGTCGAGCTAATTAATTTGACCCTTTGTTTAACAAATTTGGTCCACATTTGCCAAAGTTATCGAGCTTCAAAGTTTGAAAAGTCACAAAAGTTATGTGTTTGAGCACATAATGTACTATTTTTCTTGGAAGTTCAACAAGATGCAATGATGATGTGTTATGTCATTTTAAAGATCTCGTCGAGCTGATTAATTTGACACTTTGGTTAACAAATTTGGTCCACATTTGTCAAAGTTATCGAGCTTCAAAATTGGAAAAGTCACAAAAGTTGTGTGTTTGAGCACATAAAGTACTAGTTTTCTTGGAAGTTCAACAAGATGCAATTCTGATGTGTTGTGACATCTTCAAAATCTCGTCGAGCTGATTAATTTGACACTTTGTTTAACAAATTTGGTCCTCATTTGCCGAAGCTATCGAGCTTCAAAGTTTGAAAAGTCACAAAAGTTATGTGTTTGAGCACATAATGTACTATTTTTCTTGGAAGTTCAACAAGATGTAATCATGGTGTGTTGTGACATCTTCATAACCTTGTCGAGCTGATTAATTTGACACTTTGTTTAACAAATTTGGTCCACATTTGCCAAAGTTATCGAGCTTCAAAATTGGAAAAGTCACAAAAGTTGTGTGTTTGAGCACATAAAGTACTATTTTTCTTGGAAATTCAACAAGACGCAATCATGATGTGTTGTGACATATTCAAAATCTCGTCGAGCTGATTAATTTGACACTTTGTTTAACAAATTTGGTCTTCATTTGCCGAAGCTATCGAGCTTCAAAGTTTGAAAAGTCACAAAAGTTATGTGTTTGAGCACATAATGTACTATTTTTCTTGGAAGTTCAACAAGATGTAATCATGGTGTGTTGTGTCATTTTAAAGATTTCGTCGAGCTGATTAATTTGACACTTTGGTTAACAAATTTGGTCTTTATTTACCGAAGCTATCCAGCTTCAAAATTTGAAAAGTCACAAAAGTTGTTTGTTTGAGCACATAAAGTACTATTTTTCTTGGAAGTTCAACAAGATGTAATCATTGTGTGTTGAGTCATTTTAAAGATCTCGTCGAGCTGATTAATTTGACACTTTGTTTAACAAATTTGGTCTTCATTTGCCGAAGCTATCGAGCTTTAAAATTTGAAAAGTCACAAAAGTTGTGTGTCTGAGCACATAATGTACTATTTTTCTTGGAAGTTCAACAAGATGCAATGATGATGTGTTGTGTCATTTTAAAGATCTCGTCGAGCTGATTAATTTGACACTTTGGTTAACAAATTTGGTCCACATTTGCCAAAGTTATCGAGCTTCAAAGTTTGAAAAGTAACAAAATATGTGTGTTTGAGCACATAAAGTACTATTTTTCTTGGAAATTCAACAAGATGCAATCATGATGTGTTGTGACATATTCAAAATCTCGTCGAGCTGATTAATTTGACACTTTGTTTAACAAATTTGGTCTTCATTTGCCGAAGCTATCGAGCTTCAAAGTTTGAAAAGTCACAAAAGTTATGTGTTTGAGCACATAATGTACTATTTTTCTTGGAAGTTCAACAAGATGTAATCATGGTGTGTTGTGTCATTTTAAAGATCTCGTCGAGCTGATTAATTTGACACTTTGGTTAACAAATTTGGTCCACATTTGCCAAAGTTATCGAGCTTCAAAGTTTGAAAAGTAACAAAATATGTGTGTTTGAGCACATAAAGTACTATTTTTCTTGGAAGTTCAACAAGATGCAATTCTGATGTGTTGTGACATCTTCAAAATCTCGTCGAGCTGATTAATTTGACACTTTGTTTAACAAATTTGGTCCACATTTGCCAAAGTTATCGAGCTTCAAAATTGGAAAAGTCACAAAAGTTGTGTGTTTGAGCACATAAAGTACTATTTTTCTTGGAAATTCAACAAGATGCAATCATGGTGTGTTGTGTCATTTTAAAGATCTCGTCGAGCTGATTAATTTGACACTTTGTTTAACAAATTTGGTCCACATTTGCCAAAGTTATCGAGCTTCAAAATTGGAAAAGTCACAAAAGTTGTGTGTTTGAGCACATAAAGTACTATTTTTCTTGGAAATTCAACAAGATGCAATGATGATGTGTTGTATCATTTTAAAGATCTCGTCGAGCTGATTAATTTGACCCTTTGTTTAACAAATTTGGTCCACATTTGCCAAAGTTATCGAGCTTCAAAGTTTGAAAAGTCACAAAAGTTGTGTGTTTGAGCACATAAAGTACTATTTTTCTTGGAAGTTCAACAAGATGTAATCATGGTGTGTTTGTGTCATTTTAAAGATCTCGTCGAGCTGATTAATTTGACACTTTGTTTAACAAATTTGGTCTTTATTTACCGAAGCTATCCAGCTTCAAAATTTGAAAAGTCACAAAAGTTGTTTGTTTGAGCACATAAAGTACTATTTTTCTTGGAAGTTCAACAAGATGTAATCATTGTGTGTTGAGTCATTTTAAAGATCTCGTCGAGCTGATTAATTTGACACTTTGTTTAACAAATTTGGTCTTCATTTGCCGAAGTTATCGAGCTTCAAAGTTTGAAAAGTCACAAAAGTTATGTGTTTGAGCACATAATGTACTATTTTTCTTGGAAGTTCAACAAGATGCAATGATGATGTGTTGTGACATCTTCAAAATCTCGTTGAGGTGATTACTTTGACACTTTGTGTAACAAATTTGGTCCACATTTGCCAAAGTTATCGAGCTTCAAAACTGGAAAAGTCACAAAAGTTGTGTGTTTGAGCACATAAAGTACTATTTTTCTTGGAAATTCAACAAGACGCAATCATGATGTGTTGTGACATATTCAAAATCTCGTCGAGCTGATTAATTTGACACTTTGTTTAACAAATTTGGTCTTCATTTGCCGAAGCTATCGAGCTTCAAAGTTTGAAAAGTCACAAAAGTTGTGTGTCTGAGCAGATAATGTACTATTTTTCTTGGAAGTTCAACAAGATGCAATGATGATGTGTTGTGTCATTTTAAAGATCTCGTCGAGCTGATTAATTTGACACTTTGGTTAACAAATTTGGTCCACATTTGTCAAAGTTATCGAGCTTCAAAATTGGAAAAGTCACAAAAGTTGTGTGTTTGAGCACATAAAGTACTATTTTTCTAGGAAGTTCAACAAGATGCAATTCTGATGTGTTGTGACATCTTCAAAATCTCGTCGAGCTGATTAATTTGACACTTTGTTTAACAAATTTGGTCCACATTTGCCAAAGTTATCGAGCTTCAAAATTGGAAAAGTCACAAAAGTTGTGTGTTTGAGCACATAAAGTACTATTTTTCTTGGAAATTCAACAAGATGCAATCATGGTGTGTTGTGTCATTTTAAAGATCTCGTCGAGCTGATTAATTTGACACTTTGTTTAACAAATTTGGTCCACATTTGCCAAAGTTATCGAGCTTCAAAATTGGAAAAGTCACAAAAGTTGTGTGTTTGAGCACATAAAGTACTATTTTTCTTGGAAATTCAACAAGATGCAATGATGATGTGTTGTATCATTTTAAAGATCTCGTCGAGCTGATTAATTTGACCCTTTGTTTAACAAATTTGGTCCACATTTGCCAAAGTTATCGAGCTTCAAAGTTTGAAAAGTCACAAAAGTTGTGTGTTTGAGCACATAAAGTACTATTTTTCTTGGAAGTTCAACAAGATGTAATCATGGTGTGTTTGTGTCATTTTAAAGATCTCGTCGAGCTGATTAATTTGACACTTTGTTTAACAAATTTGGTCTTTATTTACCGAAGCTATCCAGCTTCAAAATTTGAAAAGTCACAAAAGTTGTTTCTTTGAGCACATAAAGTACTATTTTTCTTGGAAGTTCAACAAGATGTAATCATGGTGTGTTGTGACATCTTCATAACCTTGTCGAGCTGATTAATTTGACACTTTGTTTAACAAATTTGGTCCACATTTGCCAAAGTTATCGAGCTTCAAAATTGGAAAAGTCACAAAAGTTGTGTGTTTGAGCACATAAAGTACTATTTTTCTTGGAAATTCAACAAGACGCAATCATGATGTGTTGTGACATATTCAAAATCTCGTCGAGCTGATTAATTTGACACTTTGTTTAACAAATTTGGTCTTCATTTGCCGAAGCTATCGAGCTTCAAAGTTTGAAAAGTCACAAAAGTTATGTGTTTGAGCACATAATGTACTATTTTTCTTGGAAGTTCAACAAGATGTAATCATGGTGTGTTGTGTCATTTTAAAGATTTCGTCGAGCTGATTAATTTGACACTTTGGTTAACAAATTTGGTCTTTATTTACCGAAGCTATCCAGCTTCAAAATTTGAAAAGTCACAAAAGTTGTTTGTTTGAGCACATAAAGTACTATTTTTCTTGGAAGTTCAACAAGATGTAATCATTGTGTGTTGAGTCATTTTAAAGATCTCGTCGAGCTGATTAATTTGACACTTTGTTTAACAAATTTGGTCTTCATTTGCCGAAGCTATCGAGCTTTAAAATTTGAAAAGTCACAAAAGTTGTGTGTCTGAGCACATAATGTACTATTTTTCTTGGAAGTTCAACAAGATGCAATGATGATGTGTTGTGTCATTTTAAAGATCTCGTCGAGCTGATTAATTTGACACTTTGGTTAACAAATTTGGTCCACATTTGCCAAAGTTATCGAGCTTCAAAGTTTGAAAAGTAACAAAATATGTGTGTTTGAGCACATAAAGTACTATTTTTCTTGGAAATTCAACAAGATGCAATCATGATGTGTTGTGACATATTCAAAATCTCGTCGAGCTGATTAATTTGACACTTTGTTTAACAAATTTGGTCTTCATTTGCCGAAGCTATCGAGCTTCAAAGTTTGAAAAGTCACAAAAGTTATGTGTTTGAGCACATAATGTACTATTTTTCTTGGAAGTTCAACAAGATGTAATCATGGTGTGTTGTGTCATTTTAAAGATCTCGTCGAGCTGATTAATTTGACACTTTGGTTAACAAATTTGGTCCACATTTGCCAAAGTTATCGAGCTTCAAAGTTTGAAAAGTAACAAAATATGTGTGTTTGAGCACATAAAGTACTATTTTTCTTGGAAGTTCAACAAGATGCAATTCTGATGTGTTGTGACATCTTCAAAATCTCGTCGAGCTGATTAATTTGACACTTTGTTTAACAAATTTGGTCCACATTTGCCAAAGTTATCGAGCTTCAAAATTGGAAAAGTCACAAAAGTTGTGTGTTTGAGCACATAAAGTACTATTTTTCTTGGAAATTCAACAAGATGCAATCATGGTGTGTTGTGTCATTTTAAAGATCTCGTCGAGCTGATTAATTTGACACTTTGTTTAACAAATTTGGTCCACATTTGCCAAAGTTATCGAGCTTCAAAATTGGAAAAGTCACAAAAGTTGTGTGTTTGAGCACATAAAGTACTATTTTTCTTGGAAATTCAACAAGATGCAATGATGATGTGTTGTATCATTTTAAAGATCTCGTCGAGCTGATTAATTTGACCCTTTGTTTAACAAATTTGGTCCACATTTGCCAAAGTTATCGAGCTTGAAAGTTTGAAAAGTCACAAAAGTTGTGTGTTTGAGCACATAAAGTACTATTTTTCTTGGAAGTTCAACAAGATGTAATCATGGTGTGTTTGTGTCATTTTAAAGATCTCGTCGAGCTGATTAATTTGACACTTTGTTTAACAAATTTGGTCTTTATTTACCGAAGCTATCCAGCTTCAAAATTTGAAAAGTCACAAAAGTTGTTTGTTTGAGCACATAAAGTACTATTTTTCTTGGAAGTTCAACAAGATGTAATCATGGTGTGTTGTGACATCTTCATAACCTTGTCGAGCTGATTAATTTGACACTTTGTTTAACAAATTTGGTCCACATTTGCCAAAGTTATCGAGCTTCAAAATTGGAAAAGTCACAAAAGTTGTGTGTTTGAGCACATAAAGTACTATTTTTCTTGGAAATTCAACAAGACGCAATCATGATGTGTTGTGACATATTCAAAATCTCGTCGAGCTGATTAATTTGACACTTTGTTTAACAAATTTGGTCTTCATTTGCCGAAGCTATCGAGCTTCAAAGTTTGAAAAGTCACAAAAGTTATGTGTTTGAGCACATAATGTACTATTTTTCTTGGAAGTTCAACAAGATGTAATCATGGTGTGTTGTGTCATTTTAAAGATTTCGTCGAGCTGATTAATTTGACACTTTGGTTAACAAATTTGGTCTTTATTTACCGAAGCTATCCAGCTTCAAAATTTGAAAAGTCACAAAAGTTGTTTGTTTGAGCACATAAAGTACTATTTTTCTTGGAAGTTCAACAAGATGTAATCATTGTGTGTTGAGTCATTTTAAAGATCTCGTCGAGCTGATTAATTTGACACTTTGTTTAACAAATTTGGTCTTCATTTGCCGAAGCTATCGAGCTTTAAAATTTGAAAAGTCACAAAAGTTGTGTGTCTGAGCACATAATGTACTATTTTTCTTGGAAGTTCAACAAGATGCAATGATGATGTGTTGTGTCATTTTAAAGATCTCGTCGAGCTGATTAATTTGACACTTTGGTTAACAAATTTGGTCCACATTTGCCAAAGTTATCGAGCTTCAAAGTTTGAAAAGTAACAAAATATGTGTGTTTGAGCACATAAAGTACTATTTTTCTTGGAAATTCAACAAGATGCAATCATGATGTGTTGTGACATATTCAAAATCTCGTCGAGCTGATTAATTTGACACTTTGTTTAACAAATTTGGTCTTCATTTGCCGAAGCTATCGAGCTTCAAAGTTTGAAAAGTCACAAAAGTTATGTGTTTGAGCACATAATGTACTATTTTTCTTGGAAGTTCAACAAGATGTAATCATGGTGTGTTGTGTCATTTTAAAGATCTCGTCGAGCTGATTAATTTGACACTTTGGTTAACAAATTTGGTCCACATTTGCCAAAGTTATCGAGCTTCAAAGTTTGAAAAGTAACAAAATATGTGTGTTTGAGCACATAAAGTACTATTTTTCTTGGAAGTTCAACAAGATGCAATTCTGATGTGTTGTGACATCTTCAAAATCTCGTCGAGCTGATTAATTTGACACTTTGTTTAACAAATTTGGTCCACATTTGCCAAAGTTATCGAGCTTCAAAATTGGAAAAGTCACAAAAGTTGTGTGTTTGAGCACATAAAGTACTATTTTTCTTGGAAATTCAACAAGATGCAATCATGGTGTGTTGTGTCATTTTAAAGATCTCGTCGAGCTGATTAATTTGACACTTTGTTTAACAAATTTGGTCCACATTTGCCAAAGTTATCGAGCTTCAAAATTGGAAAAGTCACAAAAGTTGTGTGTTTGAGCACATAAAGTACTATTTTTCTTGGAAATTCAACAAGATGCAATGATGATGTGTTGTATCATTTTAAAGATCTCGTCGAGCTGATTAATTTGACCCTTTGTTTAACAAATTTGGTCCACATTTGCCAAAGTTATCGAGCTTCAAAGTTTGAAAAGTCACAAAAGTTGTGTGTTTGAGCACATAAAGTACTATTTTTCTTGGAAGTTCAACAAGATGCAATTCTGATGTGTTGTGACATCTTCAAAATCTCGTCGAGCTGATTAATTTGACACTTTGTTTAACAAATTTGGTCCACATTTGCCAAAGTTATCGAGCTTCAAAATTGGAAAAGTCACAAAAGTTGTGTGTTTGAGCACATAAAGTACTATTTTTCTTGGAAATTCAACAAGATGCAATCATGGTGTGTTGTGTCATTTTAAAGATCTCGTCGAGCTGATTAATTTGACACTTTGTTTAACAAATTTGGTCCACATTTGCCAAAGTTATCGAGCTTCAAAATTGGAAAAGTCACAAAAGTTGTGTGTTTGAGCACATAAAGTACTATTTTTCTTGGAAATTCAACAAGATGCAATGATGATGTGTTGTATCATTTTAAAGATCTCGTCGAGCTGATTAATTTGACCCTTTGTTTAACAAATTTGGTCCACATTTGCCAAAGTTATCGAGCTTCAAAGTTTGAAAAGTCACAAAAGTTGTGTGTTTGAGCACATAAAGTACTATTTTTCTTGGAAGTTCAACAAGATGTAATCATGGTGTGTTTGTGTCATTTTAAAGATCTCGTCGAGCTGATTAATTTGACACTTTGTTTAACAAATTTGGTCTTTATTTACCGAAGCTATCCAGCTTCAAAATTTGAAAAGTCACAAAAGTTGTTTGTTTGAGCACATAAAGTACTATTTTTCTTGGAAGTTCAACAAGATGTAATCATTGTGTGTTGAGTCATTTTAAAGATCTCGTCGAGCTGATTAATTTGACACTTTGTTTAACAAATTTGGTCTTCATTTGCCGAAGTTATCGAGCTTCAAAGTTTGAAAAGTCACAAAAGTTATGTGTTTGAGCACATAATGTACTATTTTTCTTGGAAGTTCAACAAGATGCAATGATGATGTGTTGTGACATCTTCAAAATCTCGTTGAGGTGATTACTTTGACACTTTGTGTAACAAATTTGGTCCACATTTGCCAAAGTTATCGAGCTTCAAAACTGGAAAAGTCACAAAAGTTGTGTGTTTGAGCACATAAAGTACTATTTTTCTTGGAAATTCAACAAGACGCAATCATGATGTGTTGTGACATATTCAAAATCTCGTCGAGCTGATTAATTTGACACTTTGTTTAACAAATTTGGTCTTCATTTGCCGAAGCTATCGAGCTTCAAAGTTTGAAAAGTCACAAAAGTTGTGTGTCTGAGCAGATAATGTACTATTTTTCTTGGAAGTTCAACAAGATGCAATGATGATGTGTTGTGTCATTTTAAAGATCTCGTCGAGCTGATTAATTTGACACTTTGTTTAACAAATTTGGTCCACATTTGCCAAAGTTATCGAGCTTCAAAATTGGAAAAGTCACAAAAGTTGTGTGTTTGAGCACATAAAGTACTATTTTTCTTGGAAATTCAACAAGACGCAATCATGATGTGTTGTGACATATTCAAAATCTCGTCGAGCTGATTAATTTGACACTTTGTTTAACAAATTTGGTCTTCATTTGCCGAAGCTATCGAGCTTCAAAGTTTGAAAAGTCACAAAAGTTATGTGTTTGAGCACATAATGTACTATTTTTCTTGGAAGTTCAACAAGATGTAATCATGGTGTGTTGTGTCATTTTAAAGATTTCGTCGAGCTGATTAATTTGACACTTTGGTTAACAAATTTGGTCTTTATTTACCGAAGCTATCCAGCTTCAAAATTTGAAAAGTCACAAAAGTTGTTTGTTTGAGCACATAAAGTACTATTTTTCTTGGAAGTTCAACAAGATGTAATCATTGTGTGTTGAGTCATTTTAAAGATCTCGTCGAGCTGATTAATTTGACACTTTGTTTAACAAATTTGGTCTTCATTTGCCGAAGCTATCGAGCTTCAAAGTTTGAAAAGTCACAAAAGTTGTGTGTCTGAGCACATAATGTACTATTTTTCTTGGAAGTTCAACAAGATGCAATGATGATGTGTTGTGTCATTTTAAAGATCTCGTCGAGCTGATTAATTTGACACTTTGGTTAACAAATTTGGTCCACATTTGCCAAAGTTATCGAGCTTCAAAGTTTGAAAAGTAACAAAATATGTGTGTTTGAGCACATAAAGTACTATTTTTCTTGGAAATTCAACAAGATGCAATCATGATGTGTTGTGACATATTCAAAATCTCGTCGAGCTGATTAATTTGACACTTTGTTTAACAAATTTGGTCTTCATTTGCCGAAGCTATCGAGCTTCAAAGTTTGAAAAGTCACAAAAGTTATGTGTTTGAGCACATAATGTACTATTTTTCTTGGAAGTTCAACAAGATGTAATCATGGTGTGTTGTGTCATTTTAAAGATCTCGTCGAGCTGATTAATTTGACACTTTGGTTAACAAATTTGGTCCACATTTGCCAAAGTTATCGAGCTTCAAAGTTTGAAAAGTAACAAAATATGTGTGTTTGAGCACATAAAGTACTATTTTTCTTGGAAGTTCAACAAGATGCAATTCTGATGTGTTGTGACATCTTCAAAATCTCGTCGAGCTGATTAATTTGACACTTTGTTTAACAAATTTGGTCCACATTTGCCAAAGTTATCGAGCTTCAAAATTGGAAAAGTCACAAAAGTTGTGTGTTTGAGCACATAAAGTACTATTTTTCTTGGAAATTCAACAAGATGCAATCATGGTGTGTTGTGTCATTTTAAAGATCTCGTCGAGCTGATTAATTTGACACTTTGTTTAACAAATTTGGTCCACATTTGCCAAAGTTATCGAGCTTCAAAATTGGAAAAGTCACAAAAGTTGTGTGTTTGAGCACATAAAGTACTATTTTTCTTGGAAATTCAACAAGATGTAATCATTGTGTGTTGAGTCATTTTAAAGATCTCGTCGAGCTGATTAATTTGACACTTTGTTTAACAAATTTGGTCTTCATTTGCCGAAGTTATCGAGCTTCAAAGTTTGAAAAGTCACAAAAGTTATGTGTTTGAGCACATAATGTACTATTTTTCTTGGAAGTTCAACAAGATGCAATGATGATGTGTTGTGACATCTTCAAAATCTCGTTGAGGTGATTACTTTGACACTTTGTGTAACAAATTTGGTCCACATTTGCCAAAGTTATCGAGCTTCAAAACTGGAAAAGTCACAAAAGTTGTGTGTTTGAGCACATAAAGTACTATTTTTCTTGGACATTCAACAAGACGCAATCATGATGTGTTGTGACATATTCAAAATCTCGTCGAGCTGATTAATTTGACACTTTGTTTAACAAATTTGGTCTTCATTTGCCGAAGCTATCGAGCTTCAAAGTTTGAAAAGTCACAAAAGTTATGTGTTTGAGCACATAATGTACTATTTTTCTTGGAAGTTCAACAAGATGTAATCATGGTGTGTTGTGACATCTTCATAACCTTGTCGAGCTGATTAATTTGACACTTTGTTTAACAAATTTGGTCCACATTTGCCAAAGTTATCGAGCTTCAAAATTGGAAAAGTCACAAAAGTTGTGTGTTTGAGCACATAAAGTACTATTTTTCTTGGAAATTCAACAAGACGCAATCATGATGTGTTGTGACATATTCAAAATCTCGTCGAGCTGATTAATTTGACACTTTGTTTAACAAATTTGGTCTTCATTTGCCGAAGCTATCGAGCTTCAAAGTTTGAAAAGTCACAAAAGTTATGTGTTTGAGCACATAATGTACTATTTTTCTTGGAAGTTCAACAAGATGTAATCATGGTGTGTTGTGTCATTTTAAAGATTTCGTCGAGCTGATTAATTTGACACTTTGGTTAACAAATTTGGTCTTTATTTACCGAAGCTATCCAGCTTCAAAATTTGAAAAGTCACAAAAGTTGTTTGTTTGAGCACATAAAGTACTATTTTTCTTGGAAGTTCAACAAGATGTAATCATTGTGTGTTGAGTCATTTTAAAGATCTCGTCGAGCTGATTAATTTGACACTTTGTTTAACAAATTTGGTCTTCATTTGTCGAAGCTATCGAGCTTCAAAGTTTGAAAAGTCACAAAAGTTGTGTGTCTGAGCACATAATGTACTATTTTTCTTGGAAGTTCAACAAGATGCAATGATGATGTGTTGTGTCATTTTAAAGATCTCGTCGAGCTGATTAATTTGACACTTTGGTTAACAAATTTGGTCCACATTTGCCAAAGTTATCGAGCTTCAAAGTTTGAAAAGTAACAAAATATGTGTGTTTGAGCACATAAAGTACTATTTTTCTTGGAAGTTCAACAAGATGCAATTCTGATGTGTTGTGACATCTTCAAAATCTCGTCGAACTGATTAATTTGACACTTTGTTTAACAAATTTGGTCTTCATTTGCCGAAGCTATCGAGCTTCAAAGTTTGAAAAGTCACAAAAGTTATGTGTTTGAGCACATAATGTACTATTTTTCTTGGAAGTTCAACAAGATGTAATCATGGTGTGTTGTGACATCTTCAAAATCTCGTCGAGCTGATTAATTTGACACTTTGTTTAACAAATTTGGTCCACATTTGCCAAAGTTATCGAGCTTCAAAATTGGAAAAGTCACAAAAGTTGTGTGTTTGAGCACATAAAGTACTATTTTTCTTGGAAATTCAACAAGATGCAATGATGATGTGTTGTATCATTTTAAAGATCTCGTCGAGCTGATTAATTTGACCCTTTGTTTAACAAATTTGGTCCACATTTGCCGAAGCTATCGAGCTTCAAAGTTTGAAAAGTCACAAAAGTTATGTGTTTGAGCACATAAAGTACTATTTTTCTTGGAAGTTCAACAAGATGCAATGATGATGTGTTGTGACATCTTCAAAATCTCGTTGAGGTGATTACTTTGACACTTTGTTTAACAAATTTAGTCCACATTTGCCAAAGTTATCGAGCTTCAGAGTTTGAAAAGTCACAAAATATGTGTGTTTGAGCACATAAAGTACTATTTTTCTTGGAAATTCAACAAGATGCAATCATGAAGTGTTGTGACATATTCAATATCTCGTCGAGCTAATTAATTTGACCCTTTGTTTAACAAATTTGGTCCACATTTGCCAAAGTTATCGAGCTTCAAAGTTTGAAAAGTCACAAAAGTTATGTGTTTGAGCACATAATGTACTATTTTTCTTGGAAGTTCAACAAGATGCAATGATGATGTGTTGTGACATCTTCAAAATCTCGTTGAGGTGATTACTTTGACACTTTGTGTAACAAATTTGGTCCACATTTGCCAAAGTTATCGAGCTTCAAAATTGGAAAAGTCACAAAAGTTGTGTGTTTGAGCACATAAAGTACTATTTTTCTTGGAAATTCAACAAGACGCAATCATGATGTGTTGTGACATATTCAAAATCTCGTCGAGCTGATTAATTTGACACTTTGTTTAACAAATTTGGTCTTCATTTGCCGAAGCTATCGAGCTTCAAAGTTTGAAAAGTCACAAAAGTTATGTGTTTGAGCACATAATGTACTATTTTTCTTGGAAGTTCAACAAGATGTAATCATGGTGTGTTGTGTCATTTTAAAGATCTCGTCGAGCTGATTAATTTGACACTTTGGTTAACAAATTTGGTCCACATTTGCCAAAGTTATCGAGCTTCAAAATTTGAAAAGTAACAAAATATGTGTGTTTGAGCAAATAAAGTACTATTTTTCTTGGAAGTTCAACAAGATGCAATTCTGATGTGTTGTGACATCTTCAAAATCTCGTCGAGCTGATTAATTTGACACTTTGTTTAACAAATTTGGTCCACATTTGCCAAAGTTATCGAGCTTCAAAATTGGAAAAGTCACAAAAGTTGTGTGTTTGAGCACATAAAGTACTATTTTTCTTGGAAATTCAACAAGATGCAATCATGGTGTGTTGTGTCATTTTAAAGATCTCGTCGAGCTGATTAATTTGACACTTTGTTTAACAAATTTGGTCCACATTTGCCAAAGTTATCGAGCTTCAAAGTTTGAAAAGTAACAAAATATGTGTGTTTGAGCACATAAAGTACTATTTTTCTTGGAAATTCAACAAGATGCAATCATGATGTGTTGTGACATATTCAAAATCTCGTCGAGCTGATTAATTTGACACTTTGTTTAACAAATTTGGTCTTCATTTGCCGAAGCTATCGAGCTTCAAAGTTTGAAAAGTCACAAAAGTTATGTGTTTGAGCACATAATGTACTATTTTTCTTGGAAGTTCAACAAGATGTAATCATGGTGTGTTGTGTCATTTTAAAGATCTCGTCGAGCTGATTAATTTGACACTTTGGTTAACAAATTTGGTCCACATTTGCCAAAGTTATCGAGCTTCAAAGTTTGAAAAGTAACAAAATATGTGTGTTTGAGCACATAAAGTACTATTTTTCTTGGAAGTTCAACAAGATGCAATTCTGATGTGTTGTGACATCTTCAAAATCTCGTCGAGCTGATTAATTTGACACTTTGTTTAACAAATTTGGTCCACATTTGCCAAAGTTATCGAGCTTCAAAATTGGAAAAGTCACAAAAGTTGTGTGTTTGAGCACATAAAGTACTATTTTTCTTGGAAATTCAACAAGATGCAATCATGGTGTGTTGTGTCATTTTAAAGATCTCGTCGAGCTGATTAATTTGACACTTTGTTTAACAAATTTGGTCCACATTTGCCAAAGTTATCGAGCTTCAAAATTGGAAAAGTCACAAAAGTTGTGTGTTTGAGCACATAAAGTACTATTTTTCTTGGAAATTCAACAAGATGCAATGATGATGTGTTGTATCATTTTAAAGATCTCGTCGAGCTGATTAATTTGACCCTTTGTTTAACAAATTTGGTCCACATTTGCCAAAGTTATCGAGCTTCAAAGTTTGAAAAGTCACAAAAGTTGTGTGTTTGAGCACATAAAGTACTATTTTTCTTGGAAGTTCAACAAGATGTAATCATGGTGTGTTTGTGTCATTTTAAAGATCTCGTCGAGCTGATTAATTTGACACTTTGTTTAACAAATTTGGTCTTTATTTACCGAAGCTATCCAGCTTCAAAATTTGAAAAGTCACAAAAGTTGTTTGTTTGAGCACATAAAGTACTATTTTTCTTGGAAGTTCAACAAGATGTAATCATTGTGTGTTGAGTCATTTTAAAGATCTCGTCGAGCTGATTAATTTGACACTTTGTTTAACAAATTTGGTCTTCATTTGCCGAAGTTATCGAGCTTCAAAGTTTGAAAAGTCACAAAAGTTATGTGTTTGAGCACATAATGTACTATTTTTCTTGGAAGTTCAACAAGATGCAATGATGATGTGTTGTGACATCTTCAAAATCTCGTTGAGGTGATTACTTTGACACTTTGTGTAACAAATTTGGTCCACATTTGCCAAAGTTATCGAGCTTCAAAACTGGAAAAGTCACAAAAGTTGTGTGTTTGAGCACATAAAGTACTATTTTTCTTGGACATTCAACAAGACGCAATCATGATGTGTTGTGACATATTCAAAATCTCGTCGAGCTGATTAATTTGACACTTTGTTTAACAAATTTGGTCTTCATTTGCCGAAGCTATCGAGCTTCAAAGTTTGAAAAGTCACAAAAGTTGTGTGTCTGAGCAGATAATGTACTATTTTTCTTGGAAGTTCAACAAGATGCAATGATGATGTGTTGTGACATCTTCAAAATCTCGTTGAGGTGATTACTTTGACACTTTGTTTAACAAATTTAGTCCACATTTGCCAAAGTTATCGAGCTTCAGAGTTTGAAAAGTCACAAAATATGTGTGTTTGAGCACATAAAGTACTATTTTTCTTGGAAATTCAACAAGATGCAATCATGAAGTGTTGTGACATATTCAATATCTCGTCGAGCTAATTAATTTGACCCTTTGTTTAACAAATTTGGTCCACATTTGCCAAAGTTATCGAGCTTCAAAGTTTGAAAAGTCACAAAAGTTATGTGTTTGAGCACATAATGTACTATTTTTCTTGGAAGTTCAACAAGATGCAATGATGATGTGTTGTGACATCTTCAAAATCTCGTTGAGGTGATTACTTTGACACTTTGTGTAACAAATTTGGTCCACATTTGCCAAAGTTATCGAGCTTCAGAGTTTGAAAAGTCACAAAATATGTGTGTTTGAGCACATAAAGTACTATTTTTCTTGGAAGTTCAACAAGATGCAATTCTGATGTGTTGTGACATCTTCAATATCTCGTCGAGCTAATTAATTTGACCCTTTGTTTAACAAATTTGGTCCACATTTGCCAAAGTTATCGAGCTTCAAAGTTTGAAAAGTCACAAAAGTTATGTGTTTGAGCACATAATGTACTATTTTTCTTGGAAGTTCAACAAGATGCAATGATGATGTGTTGTGACATCTTCAAAATCTCGTTGAGGTGATTACTTTGACACTTTGTTTAACAAATTTAGTCCACATTTGCCAAAGTTATCGAGCTTCAGAGTTTGAAAAGTCACAAAATATGTGTGTTTGAGCACATAAAGTACTATTTTTCTTGGAAGTTCAACAAGATGCAATTCTGATGTGTTGTGACATCTTCAAAATCTCGTCGAGCTGATTAATTTGACACTTTGTTTAACAAATTTGGTCCTCATTTGCCGAAGCTATCGAGCTTCAAAATTTGAAAAGTCACAAAAGTTATGTGTTTGAGCACATAATGTACTATTTTTCTTGGAAGTTCAACAAGATGTAATCATGGTGTGTTGTGACATCTTCATAACCTTGTCGAGCTGATTAATTTGACACTTTGTTTAACAAATTTGGTCCACATTTGCCAAAGTTATCGAGCTTCAAAATTGGAAAAGTCACAAAAGTTGTGTGTTTGAGCACATAAAGTACTATTTTTCTTGGAAATTCAACAAGACGCAATCATGATGTGTTGTGACATATTCAAAATCTCGTCGAGCTGATTAATTTGACACTTTGTTTAACAAATTTGGTCTTCATTTGCCGAAGCTATCGAGCTTCAAAGTTTGAAAAGTCACAAAAGTTATGTGTTTGAGCACATAATGTACTATTTTTCTTGGAAGTTCAACAAGATGTAATCATGGTGTGTTGTGACATCTTCAAAATCTCGTCGAGCTGATTAATTTGACACTTTGTTTAACAAATTTGGTCCACATTTGCCAAAGTTATCGAGCTTCAAAATTGGAAAAGTCACAAAAGTTGTGTGTTTGAGCACATAAAGTACTATTTTTCTTGGAAATTCAACAAGATGCAATCATGGTGTGTTGTGTCATTTTAAAGATCTCGTCGAGCTGATTAATTTGACACTTTGTTTAACAAATTTGGTCTTCATTTGCCGAAGCTATCGAGCTTCAAAATTTGAAAAGTCACAAAAGTTGTGTGTCTGAGCACATAATGTACTATTTTTCTTGGAAGTTCAACAAGATGCAATGATGATGTGTTGTGTCATTTTAAAGATTTCGTCGAGCTGATTAATTTGACACTTTGGTTAACAAATTTGGTCCACATTTGCCAAAGTTATCGAGCTTCAAAATTGGAAAAGTCACAAAAGTTGTGTGTTTGAGCACATAAAGTACTATTTTTCTTGGAAGTTCAACAAGATGCAATTCTGATGTGTTGTGACATCTTCAAAATCTCGTCGAGCTGATTAATTTGACACTTTGTTTAACAAATTTGGTCTTCATTTGCCGAAGCTATCGAGCTTCAAAATTTGAAAAGTCACAAAAGTTATGTGTTTGAGCACATAATGTACTATTTTTCTTGGAAGTTCAACAAGATGCAATTCTGATGTGTTGTGACATCTTCAAAATCTCGTCGAGCTGATTAATTTGACACTTTGTTTAACAAATTTGGTCCACATTTGCCGAAGCTATCGAGCTTCAAAATTTGAAAAGTCACAAAAGTTATGTGTTTGAGCACATAATGTACTATTTTTCTTGGAAGTTCAACAAGATGCAATGATGATGTGTTGTATCATTTTAAAGATCTCGTCGAGCTGATTAATTTGACCCTTTGTTTAACAAATTTGGTCCACATTTGCCGAAGCTATCGAGCTTCAAAGTTTGAAAAGTCACAAAAGTTATGTGTTTGAGCACATAAAGTACTATTTTTCTTGGAAGTTCAACAAGATGCAATGATGATGTGTTGTGACATCTTCAAAATCTCGTTGAGGTGATTACTTTGACACTTTGTTTAACAAATTTAGTCCACATTTGCCAAAGTTATCGAGCTTCAGAGTTTGAAAAGTCACAAAATATGTGTGTTTGAGCACATAAAGTACTATTTTTCTTGGAAGTTCAACAAGATGCAATTCTGATGTGTTGTGACATCTTCAAAATCTCGTCGAGCTGATTAATTTGACACTTTGTTTAACAAATTTGGTCCTCATTTGCCGAAGCTATCGAGCTTCAAAATTTGAAAAGTCACAAAAGTTATGTGTTTGAGCACATAATGTACTATTTTTCTTGGAAGTTCAACAAGATGTAATCATGGTGTGTTGTGACATCTTCATAACCTTGTCGAGCTGATTAATTTGACACTTTGTTTAACAAATTTGGTCCACATTTGCCAAAGTTATCGAGCTTCAAAATTGGAAAAGTCACAAAAGTTGTGTGTTTGAGCACATAAAGTACTATTTTTCTTGGAAATTCAACAAGACGCAATCATGATGTGTTGTGACATATTCAAAATCTCGTCGAGCTGATTAATTTGACACTTTGTTTAACAAATTTGGTCTTCATTTGCCGAAGCTATCGAGCTTCAAAGTTTGAAAAGTCACAAAAGTTGTGTGTTTGAGCACATAAAGTACTATTTTTCTTGGAAATTCAACAAGATGCAATCATGGTGTGTTGTGTCATTTTAAAGATCTCGTCGAGCTGATTAATTTGACACTTTGTTTAACAAATTTGGTCCACATTTGCCAAAGTTATCGAGCTTCAAAATTGGAAAAGTCACAAAAGTTGTGTGTTTGAGCACATAAAGTACTATTTTTCTTGGAAATTCAACAAGATGCAATGATGATGTGTTGTGACATATTCAAAATCTCGTCGAGCTGATTAATTTGACACTTTGGTTAACAAATTTGGTCCACATTTGCCAAAGTTATCGAGCTTCAAAGTTTGAAAAGTAACAAAATATGTGTGTTTGAGCACATAAAGTACTATTTTTCTTGGAAGTTCAACAAGATGCAATTCTGATGTGTTGTGACATCTTCAAAATCTCGTCGAGCTGATTAATTTGACACTTTGTTTAACAAATTTGGTCCTCATTTGCCGAAGCTATCGAGCTTCAAAGTTTGAAAAGTCACAAAAGTTATGTGTTTGAGCACATAATGTACTATTTTTCTTGGAAGTTCAACAAGATGTAATCATGGTGTGTTGTGACATCTTCAAAATCTCGTCGAGCTGATTAATTTGACACTTTGGTTAACAAATTTGGTCCACATTTGCCAAAGTTATCGAGCTTCAAAGTTTGAAAAGTAACAAAATATGTGTGTTTGAGCACATAAAGTACTATTTTTCTTGGAAGTTCAACAAGATGCAATTCTGATGTGTTGTGACATCTTCAAAATCTCGTCGAGCTGATTAATTTGACACTTTGTTTAACAAATTTGGTCCTCATTTGCCGAAGCTATCGAGCTTCAAAGTTTGAAAAGTCACAAAAGTTATGTGTTTCAGCACATAATGTACTATTTTTCTTGGAAGTTCAACAAGATGTAATCATGGTGTGTTGTGACATCTTCATAACCTTGTCGAGCTGATTAATTTGACACTTTGTTTAACAAATTTGGTCCACATTTGCCAAAGTTATCGAGCTTCAAAATTGGAAAAGTCACAAAAGTTGTGTGTTTGAGCACATAAAGTACTATTTTTCTTGGAAATTCAACAAGACGCAATCATGATGTGTTGTGACATATTCAAAATCTCGTCGAGCTGATTAATTTGACACTTTGTTTAACAAATTTGGTCTTCATTTGCCGAAGCTATCGAGCTTCAAAATTTGAAAAGTCACAAAAGTTGTGTGTCTGAGCACATAATGTACTATTTTTCTTGGAAGTTCAACAAGATGCAATGATGATGTGTTGTGTCATTTTAAAGATTTCGTCGAGCTGATTAATTTGACACTTTGGTTAACAAATTTGGTCCACATTTGCCAAAGTTATCGAGCTTCAAAGTTTGAAAAGTAACAAAATATGTGTGTTTGAGCACATAAAGTACTATTTTTCTTGGAAGTTCAACAAGATGCAATTCTGATGTGTTGTGACATCTTCAAAATCTCGTCGAGCTGATTAATTTGACACTTTGTTTAACAAATTTGGTCTTCATTTGCCGAAGCTATCGAGCTTCAAAATTTGAAAAGTCACAAAAGTTATGTGTTTGAGCACATAATGTACTATTTTTCTTGGAAGTTCAACAAGATGCAATTCTGATGTGTTGTGACATCTTCAAAATCTCGTCGAGCTGATTAATTTGACACTTTGTTTAACAAATTTGGTCCACATTTGCCGAAGCTATCGAGCTTCAAAATTTGAAAAGTCACAAAAGTTATGTGTTTGAGCACATAATGTACTATTTTTCTTGGAAGTTCAACAAGATGCAATGATGATGTGTTGTATCATTTTAAAGATCTCGTCGAGCTGATTAATTTGACCCTTTGTTTAACAAATTTGGTCCACATTTGCCGAAGCTATCGAGCTTCAAAGTTTGAAAAGTCACAAAAGTTATGTGTTTGAGCACATAAAGTACTATTTTTCTTGGAAGTTCAACAAGATGCAATGATGATGTGTTGTGACATCTTCAAAATCTCGTTGAGGTGATTACTTTGACACTTTGTTTATCAAATTTAGTCCACATTTGCCAAAGTTATCGAGCTTCAGAGTTTGAAAAGTCACAAAATATGTGTGTTTGAGCACATAAAGTACTATTTTTCTTGGAAGTTCAACAAGATGCAATTCTGATGTGTTGTGACATCTTCAAAATCTCGTCGAGCTGATTAATTTGACACTTTGTTTAACAAATTTGGTCCTCATTTGCCGAAGCTATCGAGCTTCAAAGTTTGAAAAGTCACAAAAGTTATGTGTTTCAGCACATAATGTACTATTTTTCTTGGAAGTTCAACAAGATGTAATCATGGTGTGTTGTGACATCTTCATAACCTTGTCGAGCTGATTAATTTGACACTTTGTTTAACAAATTTGGTCCACATTTGCCAAAGTTATCGAGCTTCAAAATTGGAAAAGTCACAAAAGTTGTGTGTTTGAGCACATAAAGTACTATTTTTCTTGGAAATTCAACAAGATGCAATGATGATGTGTTGTGACATATTCAAAATCTCGTCGAGCTGATTAATTTGACACTTTGGTTAACAAATTTGGTCCACATTTGCCAAAGTTATCGAGCTTCAAAGTTTGAAAAGTAACAAAATATGTGTGTTTGAGCACATAAAGTACTATTTTTCTTGGAAGTTCAACAAGATGCAATTCTGATGTGTTGTGACATCTTCAAAATCTCGTCGAGCTGATTAATTTGACACTTTGTTTAACAAATTTGGTCCTCATTTGCCGAAGCTATCGAGCTTCAAAGTTTGAAAAGTCACAAAAGTTATGTGTTTGAGCACATAATGTACTATTTTTCTTGGAAGTTCAACAAGATGTAATCATGGTGTGTTGTGACATCTTCAAAATCTCGTCGAGCTGATTAATTTGACACTTTGGTTAACAAATTTGGTCCACATTTGCCAAAGTTATCGAGCTTCAAAGTTTGAAAAGTAACAAAATATGTGTGTTTGAGCACATAAAGTACTATTTTTCTTGGAAGTTCAACAAGATGCAATTCTGATGTGTTGTGACATCTTCAAAATCTCGTCGAGCTGATTAATTTGACACTTTGTTTAACAAATTTGGTCCTCATTTGCCGAAGCTATCGAGCTTCAAAGTTTGAAAAGTCACAAAAGTTATGTGTTTCAGCACATAATGTACTATTTTTCTTGGAAGTTCAACAAGATGTAATCATGGTGTGTTGTGACATCTTCATAACCTTGTCGAGCTGATTAATTTGACACTTTGTTTAACAAATTTGGTCCACATTTGCCAAAGTTATCGAGCTTCAAAATTGGAAAAGTCACAAAAGTTGTGTGTTTGAGCACATAAAGTACTATTTTTCTTGGAAATTCAACAAGACGCAATCATGATGTGTTGTGACATATTCAAAATCTCGTCGAGCTGATTAATTTGACACTTTGTTTAACAAATTTGGTCTTCATTTGCCGAAGCTATCGAGCTTCAAAGTTTGAAAAGTCACAAAAGTTATGTGTTTGAGCACATAATGTACTATTTTTCTTGGAAGTTCAACAAGATGTAATCATGGTGTGTTGTGTCATTTTAAAGATTTCGTCGAGCTGATTAATTTGACACTTTGGTTAACAAATTTGGTCTTTATTTACCGAAGCTATCCAGCTTCAAAATTTGAAAAGTCACAAAAGTTGTTTGTTTGAGCACATAAAGTACTATTTTTCTTGGAAGTTCAACAAGATGTAATCATTGTGTGTTGAGTCATTTTAAAGATCTCGTCGAGCTGATTAATTTGACACTTTGTTTAACAAATTTGGTCTTCATTTGCCGAAGCTATCGAGCTTCAAAGTTTGAAAAGTCACAAAAGTTATGTGTTTGAGCACATAAAGTACTATTTTTCTTGGAAGTTCAACAAGATGCAATGATGATGTGTTGTGACATCTTCAAAATCTCGTTGA
The DNA here is from genome assembly GCF_040115645.1 of Euwallacea fornicatus. Classification (NCBI taxonomy): domain Eukaryota; kingdom Metazoa; phylum Arthropoda; class Insecta; order Coleoptera; family Curculionidae; genus Euwallacea; species Euwallacea fornicatus. The sequence goes on along the minus strand of NW_027096016.1, from coordinate 514,857 downwards.
GGTGATTACTTTGACACTTTGTTTATCAAATTTAGTCCACATTTGCCAAAGTTATCGAGCTTCAGAGTTTGAAAAGTCACAAAATATGTGTGTTTGAGCACATAAAGTACTATTTTTCTTGGAAGTTCAACAAGATGCAATTCTGATGTGTTGTGACATCTTCAAAATCTCGTCGAGCTGATTAATTTGACACTTTGTTTAACAAATTTGGTCCTCATTTGCCGAAGCTATCGAGCTTCAAAATTTGAAAAGTCACAAAAGTTATGTGTTTGAGCACATAATGTACTATTTTTCTTGGAAGTTCAACAAGATGTAATCATGGTGTGTTGTGACATCTTCAAAATCTCGTCGAGCTGATTAATTTGACACTTTGGTTAACAAATTTGGTCCACATTTGCCAAAGTTATCGAGCTTCAAAGTTTGAAAAGTAACAAAATATGTGTGTTTGAGCACATAAAGTACTATTTTTCTTGGAAGTTCAACAAGATGCAATTCTGATGTGTTGTGACATCTTCAAAATCTCGTCGAGCTGATTAATTTGACACTTTGTTTAACAAATTTGGTCCTCATTTGCCGAAGCTATCGAGCTTCAAAGTTTGAAAAGTCACAAAAGTTATGTGTTTCAGCACATAATGTACTATTTTTCTTGGAAGTTCAACAAGATGTAATCATGGTGTGTTGTGACATCTTCATAACCTTGTCGAGCTGATTAATTTGACACTTTGTTTAACAAATTTGGTCCACATTTGCCAAAGTTATCGAGCTTCAAAATTGGAAAAGTCACAAAAGTTGTGTGTTTGAGCACATAAAGTACTATTTTTCTTGGAAATTCAACAAGACGCAATCATGATGTGTTGTGACATATTCAAAATCTCGTCGAGCTGATTAATTTGACACTTTGTTTAACAAATTTGGTCTTCATTTGCCGAAGCTATCGAGCTTCAAAGTTTGAAAAGTCACAAAAGTTATGTGTTTGAGCACATAATGTACTATTTTTCTTGGAAGTTCAACAAGATGTAATCATGGTGTGTTGTGTCATTTTAAAGATTTCGTCGAGCTGATTAATTTGACACTTTGGTTAACAAATTTGGTCTTTATTTACCGAAGCTATCCAGCTTCAAAATTTGAAAAGTCACAAAAGTTGTTTGTTTGAGCACATAAAGTACTATTTTTCTTGGAAGTTCAACAAGATGTAATCATTGTGTGTTGAGTCATTTTAAAGATCTCGTCGAGCTGATTAATTTGACACTTTGTTTAACAAATTTGGTCTTCATTTGCCGAAGCTATCGAGCTTCAAAGTTTGAAAAGTCACAAAAGTTATGTGTTTGAGCACATAAAGTACTATTTTTCTTGGAAGTTCAACAAGATGCAATGATGATGTGTTGTGACATCTTCAAAATCTCGTTGAGGTGATTACTTTGACACTTTGTTTATCAAATTTAGTCCACATTTGCCAAAGTTATCGAGCTTCAGAGTTTGAAAAGTCACAAAATATGTGTGTTTGAGCACATAAAGTACTATTTTTCTTGGAAGTTCAACAAGATGCAATTCTGATGTGTTGTGACATCTTCAAAATCTCGTCGAGCTGATTAATTTGACACTTTGTTTAACAAATTTGGTCCTCATTTGCCGAAGCTATCGAGCTTCAAAATTTGAAAAGTCACAAAAGTTATGTGTTTGAGCACATAATGTACTATTTTTCTTGGAAGTTCAACAAGATGTAATCATGGTGTGTTGTGACATCTTCATAACCTTGTCGAGCTGATTAATTTGACACTTTGTTTAACAAATTTGGTCCACATTTGCCAAAGTTATCGAGCTTCAAAATTGGAAAAGTCACAAAAGTTGTGTGTTTGAGCACATAAAGTACTATTTTTCTTGGAAATTCAACAAGATGCAATGATGATGTGTTGTGACATATTCAAAATCTCGTCGAGCTGATTAATTTGACACTTTGGTTAACAAATTTGGTCCACATTTGCCAAAGTTATCGAGCTTCAAAGTTTGAAAAGTAACAAAATATGTGTGTTTGAGCACATAAAGTACTATTTTTCTTGGAAGTTCAACAAGATGCAATTCTGATGTGTTGTGACATCTTCAAAATCTCGTCGAGCTGATTAATTTGACACTTTGTTTAACAAATTTGGTCCTCATTTGCCGAAGCTATCGAGCTTCAAAGTTTGAAAAGTCACAAAAGTTATGTGTTTGAGCACATAATGTACTATTTTTCTTGGAAGTTCAACAAGATGTAATCATGGTGTGTTGTGACATCTTCAAAATCTCGTCGAGCTGATTAATTTGACACTTTGGTTAACAAATTTGGTCCACATTTGCCAAAGTTATCGAGCTTCAAAGTTTGAAAAGTAACAAAATATGTGTGTTTGAGCACATAAAGTACTATTTTTCTTGGAAGTTCAACAAGATGCAATTCTGATGTGTTGTGACATCTTCAAAATCTCGTCGAGCTGATTAATTTGACACTTTGTTTAACAAATTTGGTCCTCATTTGCCGAAGCTATCGAGCTTCAAAGTTTGAAAAGTCACAAAAGTTATGTGTTTCAGCACATAATGTACTATTTTTCTTGGAAGTTCAACAAGATGTAATCATGGTGTGTTGTGACATCTTCATAACCTTGTCGAGCTGATTAATTTGACACTTTGTTTAACAAATTTGGTCCACATTTGCCAAAGTTATCGAGCTTCAAAATTGGAAAAGTCACAAAAGTTGTGTGTTTGAGCACATAAAGTACTATTTTTCTTGGAAATTCAACAAGACGCAATCATGATGTGTTGTGACATATTCAAAATCTCGTCGAGCTGATTAATTTGACACTTTGTTTAACAAATTTGGTCTTCATTTGCCGAAGCTATCGAGCTTCAAAGTTTGAAAAGTCACAAAAGTTATGTGTTTGAGCACATAATGTACTATTTTTCTTGGAAGTTCAACAAGATGTAATCATGGTGTGTTGTGTCATTTTAAAGATTTCGTCGAGCTGATTAATTTGACACTTTGGTTAACAAATTTGGTCTTTATTTACCGAAGCTATCCAGCTTCAAAATTTGAAAAGTCACAAAAGTTGTTTGTTTGAGCACATAAAGTACTATTTTTCTTGGAAGTTCAACAAGATGTAATCATTGTGTGTTGAGTCATTTTAAAGATCTCGTCGAGCTGATTAATTTGACACTTTGTTTAACAAATTTGGTCTTCATTTGCCGAAGCTATCGAGCTTCAAAGTTTGAAAAGTCACAAAAGTTATGTGTTTGAGCACATAAAGTACTATTTTTCTTGGAAGTTCAACAAGATGCAATGATGATGTGTTGTGACATCTTCAAAATCTCGTTGAGGTGATTACTTTGACACTTTGTTTATCAAATTTAGTCCACATTTGCCAAAGTTATCGAGCTTCAGAGTTTGAAAAGTCACAAAATATGTGTGTTTGAGCACATAAAGTACTATTTTTCTTGGAAGTTCAACAAGATGCAATTCTGATGTGTTGTGACATCTTCAAAATCTCGTCGAGCTGATTAATTTGACACTTTGTTTAACAAATTTGGTCCTCATTTGCCGAAGCTATCGAGCTTCAAAATTTGAAAAGTCACAAAAGTTATGTGTTTGAGCACATAATGTACTATTTTTCTTGGAAGTTCAACAAGATGTAATCATGGTGTGTTGTGACATCTTCATAACCTTGTCGAGCTGATTAATTTGACACTTTGTTTAACAAATTTGGTCCACATTTGCCAAAGTTATCGAGCTTCAAAATTGGAAAAGTCACAAAAGTTGTGTGTTTGAGCACATAAAGTACTATTTTTCTTGGAAATTCAACAAGATGCAATGATGATGTGTTGTGACATATTCAAAATCTCGTCGAGCTGATTAATTTGACACTTTGGTTAACAAATTTGGTCCACATTTGCCAAAGTTATCGAGCTTCAAAGTTTGAAAAGTAACAAAATATGTGTGTTTGAGCACATAAAGTACTATTTTTCTTGGAAGTTCAACAAGATGCAATTCTGATGTGTTGTGACATCTTCAAAATCTCGTCGAGCTGATTAATTTGACACTTTGTTTAACAAATTTGGTCCTCATTTGCCGAAGCTATCGAGCTTCAAAGTTTGAAAAGTCACAAAAGTTATGTGTTTGAGCACATAATGTACTATTTTTCTTGGAAGTTCAACAAGATGTAATCATTGTGTGTTGAGTCATTTTAAAGATCTCGTCGAGCTGATTAATTTGACACTTTGTTTAACAAATTTGGTCTTCATTTGCCGAAGCTATCGAGCTTCAAAGTTTGAAAAGTCACAAAAGTTGTGTGTCTGAGCACATAATGTACTATTTTTCTTGGAAGTTCAACAAGATGCAATGATGATGTGTTGTGTCATTTTAAAGATCTCGTCGAGCTGATTAATTTGACACTTTGGTTAACAAATTTGGTCCACATTTGCCAAAGTTATCGAGCTTCAAAGTTTGAAAAGTAACAAAATATGTGTGTTTGAGCACATAAAGTACTATTTTTCTTGGAAATTCAACAAGATGCAATCATGATGTGTTGTGACATATTCAAAATCTCGTCGAGCTGATTAATTTGATACTTTGTTTAACAAATTTGGTCTTCATTTGCCGAAGCTATCGAGCTTCAAAGTTTGAAAAGTCACAAAAGTTATGTGTTTGAGCACATAATGTACTATTTTTCTTGGAAGTTCAACAAGATGTAATCATGGTGTGTTGTGACATCTTCAAAATCTCGTCGAGCTGATTAATTTGACACTTTGTTTAACAAATTTGGTCCACATTTGCCAAAGTTATCGAGCTTCAAAATTGGAAAAGTCACAAAAGTTGTGTGTTTGAGCACATAAAGTACTATTTTTCTTGGAAATTCAACAAGATGCAATTATGGTGTGTTGTGTCATTTTAAAGATCTCGTCGAGCTGATTAATTTGACACTTTGTTTAACAAATTTGGTCTTCATTTGCCGAAGCTATCGAGCTTCAAAATTTGAAAAGTCACAAAAGTTGTGTGTCTGAGCACATAATGTACTATTTTTCTTGGAAGTTCAACAAGATGCAATGATGATGTGTTGTGTCATTTTAAAGATTTCGTCGAGCTGATTAATTTGACACTTTGGTTAACAAATTTGGTCCACATTTGCCAAAGTTATCGAGCTTCAAAGTTTGAAAAGTAACAAAATATGTGTGTTTGAGCACATAAAGTACTATTTTTCTTGGAAATTCAACAAGATGCAATCATGATGTGTTGTGACATATTCAAAATCTCGTCGAGCTGATTAATTTGACACTTTGTTTAACAAATTTGGTCTTCATTTGCCGAAGCTATCGAGCTTCAAAGTTTGAAAAGTCACAAAAGTTATGTGTTTGAGCACATAATGTACTATTTTTCTTGGAAGTTCAACAAGATGTAATCATGGTGTGTTGTGACATCTTCAAAATCTCGTCGAGCTGATTAATTTGACACTTTGTTTAACAAATTTGGTCCACATTTGCCAAAGTTATCGAGCTTCAAAGTTTGAAAAGTAACAAAATATGTGTGTTTGAGCACATAAAGTACTATTTTTCTTGGAAGTTCAACAAGATGCAATTCTGATGTGTTGTGACATCTTCAAAATCTCGTCGAGCTGATTAATTTGACACTTTGTTTAACAAATTTGGTCTTCATTTGCCGAAGCTATCGAGCTTCAAAATTTGAAAAGTCACAAAAGTTATGTGTTTGAGCACATAATGTACTATTTTTCTTGGAAGTTCAACAAGATGCAATTCTGATGTGTTGTGACATCTTCAAAATCTCGTCGAGCTGATTAATTTGACACTTTGTGTAACAAATTTGGTCCACATTTGCCAAAGTTATCGAGCTTCAAAATTGGAAAAGTCACAAAAGTTGTGTGTTTGAGCACATAAAGTACTATTTTTCTTGGAAATTCAACAAGACGCAATCATGATGTGTTGTGACATATTCAAAATCTCGTCGAGCTGATTAATTTGACACTTTGTTTAACAAATTTGGTCTTCATTTGCCGAAGCTATCGAGCTTCAAAGTTTGAAAAGTCACAAAAGTTGTGTGTCTGAGCAGATAATGTACTATTTTTCTTGGAAGTTCAACAAGATGCAATGATGATGTGTTGTGTCATTTTAAAGATCTCGTCGAGCTGATTAATTTGACACTTTGGTTAACAAATTTGGTCCACATTTGTCAAAGTTATCGAGCTTCAAAATTGGAAAAGTCACAAAAGTTGTGTGTTTGAGCACATAAAGTACTATTTTTCTTGGAAGTTCAACAAGATGCAATTCTGATGTGTTGTGACATCTTCAAAATCTCGTCGAGCTGATTAATTTGACACTTTGGTTAACAAATTTGGTCCACATTTGCCAAAGTTATCGAGCTTCAAAGTTTGAAAAGTAACAAAATATGTGTGTTTGAGCACATAAAGTACTATTTTTCTTGGAAGTTCAACAAGATGCAATTCTGATGTGTTGTGACATCTTCAAAATCTCGTCGAGCTGATTAATTTGACACTTTGTTTAACAAATTTGGTCCTCATTTGCCGAAGCTATCGAGCTTCAAAGTTTGAAAAGTCACAAAAGTTATGTGTTTCAGCACATAATGTACTATTTTTCTTGGAAGTTCAACAAGATGTAATCATGGTGTGTTGTGACATCTTCATAACCTTGTCGAGCTGATTAATTTGACACTTTGTTTAACAAATTTGGTCCACATTTGCCAAAGTTATCGAGCTTCAAAATTGGAAAAGTCACAAAAGTTGTGTGTTTGAGCACATAAAGTACTATTTTTCTTGGAAATTCAACAAGACGCAATCATGATGTGTTGTGACATATTCAAAATCTCGTCGAGCTGATTAATTTGACACTTTGTTTAACAAATTTGGTCTTCATTTGCCGAAGCTATCGAGCTTCAAAGTTTGAAAAGTCACAAAAGTTATGTGTTTGAGCACATAATGTACTATTTTTCTTGGAAGTTCAACAAGATGTAATCATGGTGTGTTGTGTCATTTTAAAGATTTCGTCGAGCTGATTAATTTGACACTTTGGTTAACAAATTTGGTCTTTATTTACCGAAGCTATCCAGCTTCAAAATTTGAAAAGTCACAAAAGTTGTTTGTTTGAGCACATAAAGTACTATTTTTCTTGGAAGTTCAACAAGATGTAATCATTGTGTGTTGAGTCATTTTAAAGATCTCGTCGAGCTGATTAATTTGACACTTTGTTTAACAAATTTGGTCTTCATTTGCCGAAGCTATCGAGCTTCAAAGTTTGAAAAGTCACAAAAGTTATGTGTTTGAGCACATAAAGTACTATTTTTCTTGGAAGTTCAACAAGATGCAATGATGATGTGTTGTGACATCTTCAAAATCTCGTTGAGGTGATTACTTTGACACTTTGTTTATCAAATTTAGTCCACATTTGCCAAAGTTATCGAGCTTCAGAGTTTGAAAAGTCACAAAATATGTGTGTTTGAGCACATAAAGTACTATTTTTCTTGGAAGTTCAACAAGATGCAATTCTGATGTGTTGTGACATCTTCAAAATCTCGTCGAGCTGATTAATTTGACACTTTGTTTAACAAATTTGGTCCTCATTTGCCGAAGCTATCGAGCTTCAAAATTTGAAAAGTCACAAAAGTTATGTGTTTGAGCACATAATGTACTATTTTTCTTGGAAGTTCAACAAGATGTAATCATGGTGTGTTGTGACATCTTCATAACCTTGTCGAGCTGATTAATTTGACACTTTGTTTAACAAATTTGGTCCACATTTGCCAAAGTTATCGAGCTTCAAAATTGGAAAAGTCACAAAAGTTGTGTGTTTGAGCACATAAAGTACTATTTTTCTTGGAAATTCAACAAGATGCAATGATGATGTGTTGTGACATATTCAAAATCTCGTCGAGCTGATTAATTTGACACTTTGGTTAACAAATTTGGTCCACATTTGCCAAAGTTATCGAGCTTCAAAGTTTGAAAAGTAACAAAATATGTGTGTTTGAGCACATAAAGTACTATTTTTCTTGGAAGTTCAACAAGATGCAATTCTGATGTGTTGTGACATCTTCAAAATCTCGTCGAGCTGATTAATTTGACACTTTGTTTAACAAATTTGGTCCTCATTTGCCGAAGCTATCGAGCTTCAAAGTTTGAAAAGTCACAAAAGTTATGTGTTTGAGCACATAATGTACTATTTTTCTTGGAAGTTCAACAAGATGTAATCATTGTGTGTTGAGTCATTTTAAAGATCTCGTCGAGCTGATTAATTTGACACTTTGTTTAACAAATTTGGTCTTCATTTGCCGAAGCTATCGAGCTTCAAAGTTTGAAAAGTCACAAAAGTTGTGTGTCTGAGCACATAATGTACTATTTTTCTTGGAAGTTCAACAAGATGCAATGATGATGTGTTGTGTCATTTTAAAGATCTCGTCGAGCTGATTAATTTGACACTTTGGTTAACAAATTTGGTCCACATTTGCCAAAGTTATCGAGCTTCAAAGTTTGAAAAGTAACAAAATATGTGTGTTTGAGCACATAAAGTACTATTTTTCTTGGAAATTCAACAAGATGCAATCATGATGTGTTGTGACATATTCAAAATCTCGTCGAGCTGATTAATTTGATACTTTGTTTAACAAATTTGGTCTTCATTTGCCGAAGCTATCGAGCTTCAAAGTTTGAAAAGTCACAAAAGTTATGTGTTTGAGCACATAATGTACTATTTTTCTTGGAAGTTCAACAAGATGTAATCATGGTGTGTTGTGACATCTTCAAAATCTCGTCGAGCTGATTAATTTGACACTTTGTTTAACAAATTTGGTCCACATTTGCCAAAGTTATCGAGCTTCAAAATTGGAAAAGTCACAAAAGTTGTGTGTTTGAGCACATAAAGTACTATTTTTCTTGGAAATTCAACAAGATGCAATTATGGTGTGTTGTGTCATTTTAAAGATCTCGTCGAGCTGATTAATTTGACACTTTGTTTAACAAATTTGGTCTTCATTTGCCGAAGCTATCGAGCTTCAAAATTTGAAAAGTCACAAAAGTTGTGTGTCTGAGCACATAATGTACTATTTTTCTTGGAAGTTCAACAAGATGCAATGATGATGTGTTGTGTCATTTTAAAGATTTCGTCGAGCTGATTAATTTGACACTTTGGTTAACAAATTTGGTCCACATTTGCCAAAGTTATCGAGCTTCAAAGTTTGAAAAGTAACAAAATATGTGTGTTTGAGCACATAAAGTACTATTTTTCTTGGAAATTCAACAAGATGCAATCATGATGTGTTGTGACATATTCAAAATCTCGTCGAGCTGATTAATTTGACACTTTGTTTAACAAATTTGGTCTTCATTTGCCGAAGCTATCGAGCTTCAAAGTTTGAAAAGTCACAAAAGTTATGTGTTTGAGCACATAATGTACTATTTTTCTTGGAAGTTCAACAAGATGTAATCATGGTGTGTTGTGACATCTTCAAAATCTCGTCGAGCTGATTAATTTGACACTTTGTTTAACAAATTTGGTCCACATTTGCCAAAGTTATCGAGCTTCAAAGTTTGAAAAGTAACAAAATATGTGTGTTTGAGCACATAAAGTACTATTTTTCTTGGAAGTTCAACAAGATGCAATTCTGATGTGTTGTGACATCTTCAAAATCTCGTCGAGCTGATTAATTTGACACTTTGTTTAACAAATTTGGTCTTCATTTGCCGAAGCTATCGAGCTTCAAAATTTGAAAAGTCACAAAAGTTATGTGTTTGAGCACATAATGTACTATTTTTCTTGGAAGTTCAACAAGATGCAATTCTGATGTGTTGTGACATCTTCAAAATCTCGTCGAGCTGATTAATTTGACACTTTGTGTAACAAATTTGGTCCACATTTGCCAAAGTTATCGAGCTTCAAAATTGGAAAAGTCACAAAAGTTGTGTGTTTGAGCACATAAAGTACTATTTTTCTTGGAAATTCAACAAGACGCAATCATGATGTGTTGTGACATATTCAAAATCTCGTCGAGCTGATTAATTTGACACTTTGTTTAACAAATTTGGTCTTCATTTGCCGAAGCTATCGAGCTTCAAAGTTTGAAAAGTCACAAAAGTTGTGTGTCTGAGCAGATAATGTACTATTTTTCTTGGAAGTTCAACAAGATGCAATGATGATGTGTTGTGTCATTTTAAAGATCTCGTCGAGCTGATTAATTTGACACTTTGGTTAACAAATTTGGTCCACATTTGTCAAAGTTATCGAGCTTCAAAATTGGAAAAGTCACAAAAGTTGTGTGTTTGAGCACATAAAGTACTATTTTTCTTGGAAGTTCAACAAGATGCAATTCTGATGTGTTGTGACATCTTCAAAATCTCGTCGAGCTGATTAATTTGACACTTTGTTTAACAAATTTGGTCCTCATTTGCCGAAGCTATCGAGCTTCAAAATTTGAAAAGTCACAAAAGTTATGTGTTTGAGCACATAATGTACTATTTTTCTTGGAAGTTCAACAAGATGTAATCATGGTGTGTTGTGACATCTTCATAACCTTGTCGAGCTGATTAATTTGACACTTTGTTTAACAAATTTGGTCCACATTTGCCAAAGTTATCGAGCTTCAAAATTGGAAAAGTCACAAAAGTTGTGTGTTTGAGCACATAAAGTACTATTTTTCTTGGAAATTCAACAAGACGCAATCATGATGTGTTGTGACATATTCAAAATCTCGTCGAGCTGATTAATTTGACACTTTGTTTAACAAATTTGGTCTTCATTTGCCGAAGCTATCGAGCTTCAAAGTTTGAAAAGTCACAAAAGTTGTGTGTTTGAGCACATAAAGTACTATTTTTCTTGGAAATTCAACAAGATGCAATCATGGTGTGTTGTGTCATTTTAAAGATCTCGTCGAGCTGATTAATTTGACACTTTGTTTAACAAATTTGGTCCACATTTGCCAAAGTTATCGAGCTTCAAAATTGGAAAAGTCACAAAAGTTGTGTGTTTGAGCACATAAAGTACTATTTTTCTTGGAAATTCAACAAGATGCAATGATGATGTGTTGTGACATATTCAAAATCTCGTCGAGCTGATTAATTTGACACTTTGTTTAACAAATTTGGTCTTCATTTGCCGAAGTTATCGAGCTTCAAAGTTTGAAAAGTCACAAAAGTTGTGTGTTTGAGCACATAAAGTACTAATTTTCTTGGAAGTTCAACAAGATGTAATCATGGTGTGTTTGTGTCATTTTAAAGATCTCGTCGAGCTGATTAATTTGACACTTTGTTTAACAAATTTGGTCTTTATTTACCGAAGCTATCTAGCTTCAAAATTTGAAAAGTCACAAAAGTTGTTTGTTTGAGCACATAAAGTACTATTTTTCTTGGAAGTTCAACAAGATGTAATCATTGTGTGTTGAGTCATTTTAAAGATCTCGTCGAGCTGATTAATTTGACACTTTGTTTAACAAATTTGGTCTTCATTTGCCGAAGCTATCGAGCTTCAAAGTTTGAAAAGTCACAAAAGTTGTGTGTCTGAGCACATAATGTACTATTTTTCGTGGAAGTTCAACAAGATGCAATGATGATGTGTTGTGTCATTTTAAAGATCTCGTCGAGCTGATTAATTTGACACTTTGGTTAACAAATTTGGTCCACATTTGCCAAAGTTATCGAGCTTCAAAGTTTGAAAAGTAACAAAATATGTGTGTTTGAGCACATAAAGTACTATTTTTCTTGGAAATTCAACAAGATGCAATCATGATGTGTTGTGACATATTCAAAATCTCGTCGAGCTGATTAATTTGACACTTTGTTTAACAAATTTGGTCTTCATTTGCCGAAGCTATCGAGCTTCAAAGTTTGAAAAGTCACAAAAGTTATGTGTTTGAGCACATGATGTACTATTTTTCTTGGAAGTTCAACAAGATGTAATCATGGTGTGTTGTGACATCTTCAAAATCTCGTCGAGCTGATTAATTTGACACTTTGGTTAACAAATTTGGTCCACATTTGCCAAAGTTATCGAGCTTCAAAATTTGAAAAGTAACAAAATATGTGTGTTTGAGCACATAAAGTACTATTTTTCTTGGAAGTTCAACAAGATGCAATTCTGATGTGTTGTGACATCTTCAAAATCTCGTCGAGCTGATTAATTTGACACTTTGTTTAACAAATTTGGTCCACATTTGCCAAAGTTATCGAGCTTCAAAATTGGAAAAGTCACAAAAGTTGTGTGTTTGAGCACATAAAGTACTATTTTTCTTGGAAGTTCAACAAGATGCAATTCTGATGTGTTGTGACATATTCAAAATCTCGTCGAGCTGATTAATTTGACACTTTGTTTAACAAATTTGGTCTTCATTTGCCGAAGCTATCGAGCTTCAAAGTTTGAAAAGTCACAAAAGTTATGTGTTTGAGCACATAATGTACTATTTTTCTTGGAAGTTCAACAAGATGTAATCATGGTGTGTTGTGTCATTTTAAAGATTTCGTCGAGCTGATTAATTTGACACTTTGGTTAACAAATTTGGTCCACATTTGCCAAAGTTATCGAGCTTCAAAGTTTGAAAAGTAACAAAATATGTGTGTTTGAGCACATAAAGTACTATTTTTCTTGGAAGTTCAACAAGATGCAATTCTGATGTGTTGTGACATCTTCAAAATCTCGTCGAGCTGATTAATTTGACACTTTGTTTAACAAATTTGGTCCACATTTGCCAAAGTTATCGAGCTTCAAAATTGGAAAAGTCACAAAAGTTGTGTGTTTGAGCACATAAAGTACTATTTTTCTTGGAAATTCAACAAGATGCAATTCTGATGTGTTGTGACATCTTCAAAATCTCGTCGAGCTGATTAATTTGACACTTTGTTTAACAAATTTGGTCCACATTTGCCAAAGTTATCGAGCTTCAAAATTGGAAAAGTCACAAAAGTTGTGTGTTTGAGCACATAAAGTACTATTTTTCTTGGAAATTCAACAAGATGCAATGATGATGTGTTGTATCATTTTAAAGATCTCGTCGAGCTGATTAATTTGACCCTTTGTTTAACAAATTTGGTCCACATTTGCCGAAGCTATCGAGCTTCAAAGTTTGAAAAGTCACAAAAGTTATGTGTTTGAGCACATAATGTACTATTTTTCTTGGAAGTTCAACAAGATGTAATCATGGTGTGTTGTGACATCTTCATAACCTTGTCGAGCTGATTAATTTGACACTTTGTTTAACAAATTTGGTCCACATTTCCCAAAGTTATCGAGCTTCAAAATTGGAAAAGTCACAAAAGTTGTGTGTTTGAGCACATAAAGTACTATTTTTCTTGGAAATTCAACAAGACGCAATCATGATGTGTTGTGACATATTCAAAATCTCGTCGAGCTGATTAATTTGACACTTTGTTTAACAAATTTGGTCTTCATTTGCCGAAGCTATCGAGCTTCAAAGTTTGAAAAGTCACAAAAGTTGTGTGTTTGAGCACATAAAGTACTATTTTTCTTGGAAATTCAACAAGATGCAATCATGGTGTGTTGTGTCATTTTAAAGATCTCGTCGAGCTGATTAATTTGACACTTTGTTTAACAAATTTGGTCCACATTTGCCAAAGTTATCGAGCTTCAAAATTGGAAAAGACACAAAAGTTGTGTGTTTGAGCACATAAAGTACTATTTTTCTTGGAAATTCAACAAGATGCAATGATGATGTGTTGTGACATATTCAAAATCTCGTCGAGCTGATTAATTTGACACTTTGTTTAACAAATTTGGTCTTCATTTGCCGAAGCTATCGAGCTTCAAAGTTTGAAAAGTCACAAAAGTTATGTGTTTGAGCACATAATGTACTATTTTTCTTGGAAGTTCAACAAGATGCAATTCTGATGTGTTGTGACATCTTCAAAATCTCGTCGAGCTGATTAATTTGACACTTTGTTTAACAAATTTGGTCCACATTTGCCAAAGTTATCGAGCTTCAAAATTGGAAAAGTCACAAAAGTTGTGTGTTTGAGCACATAAAGTACTATTTTTCTTGGAAATTCAACAAGATGCAATTCTGATGTGTTGTGACATCTTCAAAATCTCGTCGAGCTGATTAATTTGACACTTTGTTTAACAAATTTGGTCCACATTTGCCAAAGTTATCGAGCTTCAAAATTGGAAAAGTCACAAAAGTTGTGTGTTTGAGCACATAAAGTACTATTTTTCTTGGAAGTTCAACAAGATGTAATCATTGTGTGTTGAGTCATTTTAAAGATCTCGTCGAGCTGATTAATTTGACACTTTGTTTAACAAATTTGGTCCACATTTGCCGAAGCTATCGAGCTTCAAAGTTTGAAAAGTCACAAAAGTTATGTGTTTGAGCACATAAAGTACTATTTTTCTTGGAAGTTCAACAAGATGCAATGATGATGTGTTGTGACATCTTCAAAATCTCGTTGAGGTGATTACTTTGACACTTTGTTTAACAAATTTAGTCCACATTTGCCAAAGTTATCGAGCTTCAGAGTTTGAAAAGTCACAAAATATGTGTGTTTGAGCACATAAAGTACTATTTTTCTTGGAAATTCAACAAGATGCAATCATGAAGTGTTGTGACATATTCAATATCTCGTCGAGCTAATTAATTTGACCCTTTGTTTAACAAATTTGGTCTTCATTTGCCGAAGCTATCGAGCTTCAAAGTTTGAAAAGTCACAAAAGTTATGTGTTTGAGCACATAATGTACTATTTTTCTTGGAAGTTCAACAAGATGTAATCATGGTGTGTTGTGTCATTTTAAAGATCTCGTCGAGCTGATTAATTTGACACTTTGGTTAACAAATTTGGTCCACATTTGCCAAAGTTATCGAGCTTCAAAGTTTGAAAAGTAACAAAATATGTGTGTTTGAGCACATAAAGTACTATTTTTCTTGGAAGTTCAACAAGATGCAATTCTGATGTGTTGTGACATCTTCAAAATCTCGTCGAGCTGATTAATTTGACACTTTGTTTAACAAATTTGGTCCACATTTGCCAAAGTTATCGAGCTTCAAAATTGGAAAAGTCACAAAAGTTGTGTGTTTGAGCACATAAAGTACTATTTTTCTTGGAAATTCAACAAGATGCAATCATGGTGTGTTGTGTCATTTTAAAGATCTCGTCGAGCTGATTAATTTGACACTTTGGTTAACAAATTTGGTCCACATTTGCCAAAGTTATCGAGCTTCAAAGTTTGAAAAGTAACAAAATATGTGTGTTTGAGCACATAAAGTACTATTTTTCTTGGAAGTTCAACAAGATGCAATTCTGATGTGTTGTGACATCTTCAAAATCTCGTCGAGCTGATTAATTTGACACTTTGTTTAACAAATTTGGTCCACATTTGCCAAAGTTATCGAGCTTCAAAATTGGAAAAGTCACAAAAGTTGTGTGTTTGAGCACATAAAGTACTATTTTTCTTGGAAATTCAACAAGATGCAATCATGGTGTGTTGTGTCATTTTAAAGATCTCGTCGAGCTGATTAATTTGACACTTTGTGTAACAAATTTGGTCTTCATTTGCCGAAGCTATCGAGCTTCAAAGTTTGAAAAGTCACAAAAGTTATGTGTTTGAGCACATAATGTACTATTTTTCTTGGAAGTTCAACAAGATGTAATCATGGTGTGTTGTGTCATTTTAAAGATTTCGTCGAGCTGATTAATTTGACACTTTGGTTAACAAATTTGGTCCACATTTGCCAAAGTTATCGAGCTTCAAAGTTTGAAAAGTAACAAAATATGTGTGTTTGAGCACATAAAGTACTATTTTTCTTGGAAGTTCAACAAGATGCAATTCTGATGTGTTGTGACATCTTCAAAATCTCGTCGAGCTGATTAATTTGACACTTTGTTTAACAAATTTGGTCCACATTTGCCAAAGTTATCGAGCTTCAAAATTGGAAAAGTCACAAAAGTTGTGTGTTTGAGCACATAAAGTACTATTTTTCTTGGAAATTCAACAAGATGCAATTCTGATGTGTTGTGACATCTTCAAAATCTCGTCGAGCTGATTAATTTGACACTTTGTTTAACAAATTTGGTCCACATTTGCCAAAGTTATCGAGCTTCAAAATTGGAAAAGTCACAAAAGTTGTGTGTTTGAGCACATAAAGTACTATTTTTCTTGGAAATTCAACAAGATGCAATGATGATGTGTTGTATCATTTTAAAGATCTCGTCGAGCTGATTAATTTGACCCTTTGTTTAACAAATTTGGTCCACATTTGCCAAAGTTATCGAGCTTCAAAGTTTGAAAAGTCACAAAAGTTGTGTGTTTGAGCACATAAAGTACTATTTTTCTTGGAAGTTCAACAAGATGCAATGATGATGTGTTGTGACATCTTCAAAATCTCGTTGAGGTGATTACTTTGACACTTTGTTTAACAAATTTAGTCCACATTTGCCAAAGTTATCGAGCTTCAGAGTTTGAAAAGTCACAAAATATGTGTGTTTGAGCACATAAAGTACTATTTTTCTTGGAAATTCAACAAGATGCAATCATGAAGTGTTGTGACATATTCAATATCTCGTCGAGCTAATTAATTTGACCCTTTGTTTAACAAATTTGGTCTTCATTTGCCGAAGCTATCGAGCTTCAAAGTTTGAAAAGTCACAAAAGTTATGTGTTTGAGCACATAATGTACTATTTTTCTTGGAAGTTCAACAAGATGTAATCATGGTGTGTTGTGTCATTTTAAAGATCTCGTCGAGCTGATTAATTTGACACTTTGGTTAACAAATTTGGTCCACATTTGCCAAAGTTATCGAGCTTCAAAGTTTGAAAAGTAACAAAATATGTGTGTTTGAGCACATAAAGTACTATTTTTCTTGGAAGTTCAACAAGATGCAATTCTGATGTGTTGTGACATCTTCAAAATCTCGTCGAGCTGATTAATTTGACACTTTGTTTAACAAATTTGGTCCACATTTGCCAAAGTTATCGAGCTTCAAAATTGGAAAAGTCACAAAAGTTGTGTGTTTGAGCACATAAAGTACTATTTTTCTTGGAAATTCAACAAGATGCAATGATGATGTGTTGTGACATATTCAAAATCTCGTCGAGCTGATTAATTTGACACTTTGTTTAACAAATTTGGTCTTCATTTGCCGAAGTTATCGAGCTTCAAAGTTTGAAAAGTCACAAAAGTTGTGTGTTTGAGCACATAAAGTACTATTTTTCTTGGAAGTTCAACAAGATGTAATCATGGTGTGTTTGTGTCATTTTAAAGATCTCGTCGAGCTGATTAATTTGACACTTTGTTTAACAAATTTGGTTTTTATTTACCGAAGCTATCTAGCTTCAAAATTTGAAAAGTCACAAAAGTTGTTTGTTTGAGCACATAAAGTACTATTTTTCTTGGAAGTTCAACAAGATGTAATCATTGTGTGTTGAGTCATTTTAAAGATCTCGACGAGCTGATTAATTTGACACTTTGTTTAACAAATTTGGTCTTCATTTGCCGAAGCTATCGAGCTTCAAAGTTTGAAAAGTCACAAAAGTTGTGTGTCTGAGCACATAATGTACTATTTTTCTTGGAAGTTCAACAAGATGCAATGATGATGTGTTGTGTCATTTTAAAGATCTCGTCGAGCTGATTAATTTGACACTTTGGTTAACAAATTTGGTCCACATTTGCCAAAGTTATCGAGCTTCAAAGTTTGAAAAGTAACAAAATATGTGTGTTTGAGCACATAAAGTACTATTTTTCTTGGAAATTCAACAAGATGCAATCATGATGTGTTGTGACATATTCAAAATCTCGTCGAGCTGATTAATTTGACACTTTGGTTAACAAATTTGGTCCACATTTGCCAAAGTTATCGAGCTTCAAAGTTTGAAAAGTAACAAAATATGTGTGTTTGAGCACATAAAGTACTATTTTTCTTGGAAGTTCAACAAGATGCAATTCTGATGTGTTGTGACATCTTCAAAATCTCGTCGAGCTGATTAATTTGACACTTTGTTTAACAAATTTGGTCCACATTTGCCAAAGTTATCGAGCTTCAAAATTGGAAAAGTCACAAAAGTTGTGTGTTTGAGCACATAAAGTACTATTTTTCTTGGAAATTCAACAAGATGCAATTCTGATGTGTTGTGACATCTTCAAAATCTCGTCGAGCTGATTAATTTGACACTTTGTTTAACAAATTTGGTCCACATTTGCCAAAGTTATCGAGCTTCAAAATTGGAAAAGTCACAAAAATTGTGTGTTTGAGCACATAAAGTACTATTTTTCTTGGAAATTCAACAAGATGCAATGATGATGTGTTGTATCATTTTAAAGATCTCGTCGAGCTGATTAATTTGACCCTTTGTTTAACAAATTTGGTCCACATTTGCCGAAGCTATCGAGCTTCAAAGTTTGAAAAGTCACAAAATTTATGTGTTTGAGCACATAAAGTACTATTTTTCTTGGAAGTTCAACAAGATGCAATGATGATGTGTTGTGACATCTTCAAAATCTCGTTGAGGTGATTACTTTGACACTTTGTTTAACAAATTTAGTCCACATTTGCCAAAGTTATCGAGCTTCAGAGTTTGAAAAGTCACAAAATATGTGTGTTTGAGCACATAAAGTACTATTTTTCTTGGAAATTCAACAAGATGCAATCATGAAGTGTTGTGACATATTCAATATCTCGTCGAGCTAATTAATTTGACCCTTTGTTTAACAAATTTGGTCTTCATTTGCCGAAGCTATCGAGCTTCAAAGTTTGAAAAGTCACAAAAGTTATGTGTTTGAGCACATAATGTACTATTTTTCTTGGAAGTTCAACAAGATGTAATCATGGTGTGTTGTGTCATTTTAAAGATCTCGTCGAGCTGATTAATTTGACACTTTGGTTAACAAATTTGGTCCACATTTGCCAAAGTTATCGAGCTTCAAAGTTTGAAAAGTAACAAAATATGTGTGTTTGAGCACATAAAGTACTATTTTTCTTGGAAGTTCAACAAGATGCAATTCTGATGTGTTGTGACATCTTCAAAATCTCGTCGAGCTGATTAATTTGACACTTTGTTTAACAAATTTGGTCCACATTTGCCAAAGTTATCGAGCTTCAAAATTGGAAAAGTCACAAAAGTTGTGTGTTTGAGCACATAAAGTACTATTTTTCTTGGAAATTCAACAAGATGCAATCATGGTGTGTTGTGTCATTTTAAAGATCTCGTCGAGCTGATTAATTTGACACTTTGTTTAACAAATTTGGTCCACATTTGCCAAAGCTATCGAGCTTCAAAATTGGAAAAGTCACAAAAGTTGTGTGTTTGAGCACATAAAGTACTATTTTTCTTGGAAATTCAACAAGATGTAATCATGGTGTGTTTGTGTCATTTTAAAGATCTCGTCGAGCTGATTAATTTGACACTTTGTTTAACAAATTTGGTCTTTATTTACCGAAGCTATCCAGCTTCAAAATTTGAAAAGTCACAAAAGTTGTTTGTTTGAGCACATAAAGTACTATTTTTCTTGGAAGTTCAACAAGATGTAATCATTGTGTGTTGAGTCATTTTAAAGATCTCGTCGAGCTGATTAATTTGACACTTTGTTTAACAAATTTGGTCTTCATTTGCCGAAGCTATCGAGCTTCAAAGTTTGAAAAGTCACAAAAGTTGTGTGTCTGAGCACATAATGTACTATTTTTCTTGGAAGTTCAACAAGATGCAATGATGATGTGTTGTGTCATTTTAAAGATCTCGTCGAGCTGATTAATTTGACACTTTGGTTAACAAATTTGGTCCACATTTGCCGAAGCTATCGAGCTTCAAAGTTTGAAAAGTCACAAAATATGTGTGTTTGAGCACATAAAGTACTATTTTTCTTGGAAGTTCAACAAGATGCAATTCTGATGTGTTGTGACATCTTCAAAATCTCGTCGAGCTGATTAATTTGACACTTTGTTTAACAAATTTGGTCCACATTTGCCAAAGTTATCGAGCTTCAAAGTTTGAAAAGTCACAAAAGTTGTGTGTTTGAGCACATAAAGTACTATTTTTCTTGGAAGTTCAACAAGATGCAATTCTGATGTGTTGTGACATATTCAAAATCTCGTCGAGCTGATTAATTTGACACTTTGTGTAACAAATTTGGTCTTCATTTGCCGAAGCTATCGAGCTTCAAAGTTTGAAAAGTCACAAAAGTTATGTGTTTGAGCACATAATGTACTATTTTTCTTGGAAGTTCAACAAGATGTAATCATGGTGTGTTGTGTCATTTTAAAGATTTCGTCGAGCTGATTAATTTGACACTTTGGTTAACAAATTTGGTCCACATTTGCCAAAGTTATCGAGCTTCAAAATTGGAAAAGTCACAAAAGTTGTGTGTTTGAGCACATAAAGTACTATTTTTCTTGGAAATTCAACAAGATGCAATTCTGATGTGTTGTGACATCTTCAAAATCTCGTCGAGCTGATTAATTTGACACTTTGTTTAACAAATTTGGTCCACATTTGCCAAAGTTATCGAGCTTCAAAATTGGAAAAGTCACAAAAGTTGTGTGTTTGAGCACATAAAGTACTATTTTTCTTGGAAATTCAACAAGATGCAATGATGATGTGTTGTATCATTTTAAAGATCTCGTCGAGCTGATTAATTTGACACTTTGGTTAACAAATTTGGTCCACATTTGCCAAAGTTATCGAGCTTCAAAGTTTGAAAAGTAACAAAATATGTGTGTTTGAGCACATAAAGTACTATTTTTCTTGGAAGTTCAACAAGATGCAATTCTGATGTGTTGTGACATCTTCAAAATCTCGTCGAGCTGATTAATTTGACACTTTGTTTAACAAATTTGGTCCACATTTGCCAAAGTTATCGAGCTTCAAAATTGGAAAAGTCACAAAAGTTGTGTGTTTGAGCACATAAAGTACTATTTTTCTTGGAAATTCAACAAGATGCAATTCTGATGTGTTGTGACATCTTCAAAATCTCGTCGAGCTGATTAATTTGACACTTTGTTTAACAAATTTGGTCCACATTTGCCAAAGTTATCGAGCTTCAAAATTGGAAAAGTCACAAAAGTTGTGTGTTTGAGCACATAAAGTACTATTTTTCTTGGAAATTCAACAAGATGCAATGATGATGTGTTGTATCATTTTAAAGATCTCGTCGAGCTGATTAATTTGACACTTTGGTTAACAAATTTGGTCCACATTTGCCAAAGTTATCGAGCTTCAAAGTTTGAAAAGTAACAAAATATGTGTGTTTGAGCACATAAAGTACTATTTTTCTTGGAAGTTCAACAAGATGCAATTCTGATGTGTTGTGACATCTTCAAAATCTCGTCGAGCTGATTAATTTGACACTTTGTTTAACAAATTTGGTCCACATTTGCCAAAGTTATCGAGCTTCAAAATTGGAAAAGTCACAAAAGTTGTGTGTTTGAGCACATAAAGTACTATTTTTCTTGGAAATTCAACAAGATGCAATGATGATGTGTTGTGACATATTCAAAATCTCGTCGAGCTGATTAATTTGACACTTTGTTTAACAAATTTGGTCTTCATTTGCCGAAGTTATCGAGCTTCAAAGTTTGAAAAGTCACAAAAGTTGTGTGTTTGAGCACATAAAGTACTATTTTTCTTGGAAGTTCAACAAGATGTAATCATGGTGTGTTTGTGTCATTTTAAAGATCTCGTCGAGCTGATTAATTTGACACTTTGTTTAACAAATTTGGTTTTTATTTACCGAAGCTATCTAGCTTCAAAATTTGAAAAGTCACAAAAGTTGTTTGTTTGAGCACATAAAGTACTATTTTTCTTGGAAGTTCAACAAGATGTAATCATTGTGTGTTGAGTCATTTTAAAGATCTCGTCGAGCTGATTAATTTGACACTTTGTTTAACAAATTTGGTCTTCATTTGCCGAAGCTATCGAGCTTCAAAGTTTGAAAAGTCACAAAAGTTGTGTGTCTGAGCACATAATGTACTATTTTTCTTGGAAGTTCAACAAGATGCAATGATGATGTGTTGTGTCATTTTAAAGATCTCGTCGAGCTGATTAATTTGACACTTTGGTTAACAAATTTGGTCCACATTTGCCAAAGTTATCGAGCTTCAAAGTTTGAAAAGTAACAAAATATGTGTGTTTGAGCACATAAAGTACTATTTTTCTTGGAAATTCAACAAGATGCAATCATGATGTGTTGTGACATATTCAAAATCTCGTCGAGCTGATTAATTTGACACTTTGTTTAACAAATTTGGTCTTCATTTGCCGAAGCTATCGAGCTTCAAAGTTTGAAAAGTCACAAAAGTTATGTGTTTGAGCACATAATGTACTATTTTTCTTGGAAGTTCAACAAGATGTAATCATGGTGTGTTGTGACATCTTCAAAATCTCGTCGAGCTGATTAATTTGACACTTTGGTTAACAAATTTGGTCCACATTTGCCAAAGTTATCGAGCTTCAAAGTTTGAAAAGTAACAAAATATGTGTGTTTGAGCACATAAAGTACTATTTTTCTTGGAAGTTCAACAAGATGCAATTCTGATGTGTTGTGACATCTTCAAAATCTCGTCGAGCTGATTAATTTGACACTTTGTTTAACAAATTTGGTCTTCATTTGCCGAAGCTATCGAGCTTCAAAGTTTGAAAAGTCACAAAAGTTATGTGTTTGAGCACATAATGTACTATTTTTCTTGGAAGTTCAACAAGATGTAATCATGGTGTGTTGTGTCATTTTAAAGATTTCGTCGAGCTGATTAATTTGACACTTTGGTTAACAAATTTGGTCTTTATTTACCGAAGCTATCCAGCTTCAAAATTTGAAAAGTCACAAAAGTTGTTTGTTTGAGCACATAAAGTACTATTTTTCTTGGAAGTTCAACAAGATGTAATCATTGCGTGTTGAGTCATTTTAAAGATCTCGTCGAGCTGATTAATTTGACACTTTGTTTAACAAATTTGGTCTTCATTTGCCGAAGCTATCGAGCTTCAAAGTTTGAAAAGTCACAAAAGTTGTGTGTCTGAGCACATAATGTACTATTTTTCTTGGAAGTTCAACAAGATGCAATGATGATGTGTTGTGTCATTTTAAAGATCTCGTCGAGCTGATTAATTTGACACTTTGGTTAACAAATTTGGTCCACATTTGCGAAAGTTATCGAGCTTTAAAGTTTGAAAAGTAACAAAATATGTGTGTTTGAGCACATAAAGTACTATTTTTCTTGGAAATTCAACAAGATGCAATCATGATGTGTTGTGACATATTCAAAATCTCGTCGAGTTGATTAATTTGACACTTTGTTTAACAAATTTGGTCTTCATTTGCCGAAGCTATCGAGCTTCAAAGTTTGAAAAGTCACAAAAGTTATGTGTTTGAGCACATAATGTACTATTTTTCTTGGAAGTTCAACAAGATGTAATCATGGTGTGTTGTGACATCTTCAAAATCTCGTCGAGCTGATTAATTTGACACTTTGTTTAACAAATTTGGTCCACATTTGCCAAAGTTATCGAGCTTCAAAATTGGAAAAGTCACAAAAGTTGTGTGTTTGAGCACATAAAGTACTATTTTTCTTGGAAATTCAACAAGATGCAATCATGGTGTGTTGTGTCATTTTAAAGATCTCGTCGAGCTGATTAATTTGACACTTTGTTTAACAAATTTGGTCTTCATTTGCCGAAGCTATCGAGCTTCAAAATTTGAAAAGTCACAAAAGTTGTGTGTCTGAGCACATAATGTACTATTTTTCTTGGAAGTTCAACAAGATGCAATGATGATGTGTTGTGTCATTTTAAAGATTTCGTCGAGCTGATTAATTTGACACTTTGGTTAACAAATTTGGTCCACATTTGCCAAAGTTATCGAGCTTCAGAGTTTGAAAAGTCACAAAATATGTGTGTTTGAGCACATAAAGTACTATTTTTCTTGGAAATTCAACAAGATGCAATCATGAAGTGTTGTGACATATTCAATATCTCGTCGAGCTAATTAATTTGACCCTTTGTTTAACAAATTTGGTCCACATTTGCCAAAGTTATCGAGCTTCAAAGTTTGAAAAGTCACAAAAGTTATGTGTTTGAGCACATAATGTACTATTTTTCTTGGAAGTTCAACAAGTTGCAATGATGATGTGTTGTGACATCTTCAAAATCTCGTTGAGGTGATTACTTTGACACTTTGTGTAACAAATTTGGTCCACATTTGCCAAAGTTATCGAGCTTCAAAATTGGAAAAGTCACAAAAGTTGTGTGTTTGAGCACATAAAGTACTATTTTTCTTGGAAATTCAACAAGACGCAATCATGATGTGTTGTGACATATTCAAAATCTCGTCGAGCTGATTAATTTGACACTTTGTTTAACAAATTTGGTCTTCATTTGCCGAAGCTATCGAGCTTCAAAGTTTGAAAAGTCACAAAAGTTGTGTGTCTGAGCAGATAATGTACTATTTTTCTTGGAAGTTCAACAAGATGCAATGATGATGTGTTGTGTCATTTTAAAGATCTCGTCGAGCTGATTAATTTGACACTTTGTTTAACAAATTTGGTCTTCATTTGCCGAAGCTATCGAGCTTCAAAGTTTGAAAAGTCACAAAAGTTGTGTGTCTGAGCAGATAATGTACTATTTTTCTTGGAAGTTCAACAAGATGCAATGATGATGTGTTGTGTCATTTTAAAGATCTCGTCGAGCTGATTAATTTGACACTTTGGTTAACAAATTTGGTCCACATTTGTCAAAGTTATCGAGCTTCAAAATTGGAAAAGTCACAAAAGTTGTGTGTTTGAGCACATAAAGTACTATTTTTCTTGGAAGTTCAACAAGATGCAATTCTGATGTGTTGTGACATCTTCAAAATCTCGTCGAGCTGATTAATTTGACACTTTGTTTAACAAATTTGGTCCTCATTTGCCGAAGCTATCGAGCTTCAAAGTTTGAAAAGTCACAAAAGTTATGTGTTTGAGCACATAATGTACTATTTTTCTTGGAAGTTCAACAAGATGTAATCATGGTGTGTTGTGACATCTTCATAACCTTGTCGAGCTGATTAATTTGACACTTTGTTTAACAAATTTGGTCCACATTTGCCAAAGTTATCGAGCTTCAAAATTGGAAAAGTCACAAAAGTTGTGTGTTTGAGCACATAAAGTACTATTTTTCTTGGAAATTCAACAAGATGCAATCATGATGTGTTGTGACATATTCAAAATCTCGTCGACCTGATTAATTTGACACTTTGTTTAACAAATTTGTTCTTCATTTGCCGAAGCTATCGAGCTTCAAAGTTTGAAAAGTCACAAAAGTTATGTGTTTGAGCACATAAAGTACTATTTTTCTTGGAAGTTCAACAAGATGCAATTCTGATGTGTTGTGACATCTTGAAAATCTCGTCGAGCTGATTAATTTGACACTTTGTTTAACAAATTTGGTCCTCATTTGCCGAAGCTATCGAGCTTCAAAGTTTGAAAAGTCACAAAAGTTATGTGTTTGAGCACATAATGTACTATTTTTCTTGGAAGTTCAACAAGATGCAATGATGATGTGTTGTGACATCTTCAAAATCTCGTTGAGGTGATTACTTTGACACTTTGTTTAACAAATTTGGTACACATTTGCCAAAGTTATCGAGCTTCAGAGTTTGAAAAGTCACAAAATATGTGTGTTTGAGCACATAAAGTACTATTTTTCTTGGAAGTTCAACAAGATGCAATTCTGATGTGTTGTGACATCTTCAAAATCTCGTCGAGCTGATTAATTTGACACTTTGTTTAACAAATTTGGTCCACATTTGCCAAAGTTATCGAGCTTCAAAATTGGAAAAGTCACAAAAGTTGTGTGTTTGAGCACATAAAGTACTATTTTTCTTGGAAGTTCAACAAGATGCAATTCTGATGTGTTGTGACATCTTCAAAATCTCGTCGAGCTGATTAATTTGACACTTTGTTTAACAAATTTGGTCCACATTTGCCAAAGTTATCGAGCTTCAAAATTGGAAAAGTCACAAAAGTTGTGTGTTTGAGCACATAAAGTACTATTTCTCTTGGAAATTCAACAAGATGCAATTCTGATGTGTTGTGACATCTTCAAAATCTCGTCGAGCTGATTAATTTGACACTTTGTTTAACAAATTTGGTCCACATTTGCCAAAGTTATCGAGCTTCAAAATTGGAAAAGTCACAAAAGTTGTGTGTTTGAGCACATAAAGTACTATTTTTCTTGGAAATTCAACAAGACGCAATCATGATGTGTTGTGACATATTCAAAATCTCGTCGAGCTGATTAATTTGACACTTTGCTTAACAAATTTGGTCTTCATTTTCCGAAGCTATCGAGCTTCAAAGTTTGAAAAGTCACAAAAGTTGTGTGTCTGAGCAGATAATGTACTATTTTTCTTGGAAGTTCAACAAGATGCAATGATGATGTGTTGTGTCATTTTAAAGATCTCGTCGAGCTGATTAATTTGACACTTTGGTTAACAAATTTGGTCCACATTTGTCAAAGTTATCGAGTTTCAAAATTGGAAAAGTCACAAAAGTTGTGTGTTTGAGCACATAAAGTACTATTTTTCTTGGAAATTCAACAAGATGCAATCATGATGTGTTGTGACATATTCAAAATCTCGTCGAGCTGATTAATTTGACACTTTGTTTAACAAATTTGTTCTTCATTTGCCGAAGCTATCGAGCTTCAAAGTTTGAAAAGTCACAAAAGTTATGTGTTTGAGCACATAAAGTACTATTTTTCTTGGAAATTCAACAAGATGCAATGATGATGTGTTGTGTCATTTTAAAGATCTCGTCGAGCTGATTAATTTGACACTTTGGTTAACAAATTTGGTCCACATTTGCCAAAGTTATCGAGCTTCAGAGTTTGAAAAGTCACAAAATATGTGTGTTTGAGCACATAAAGTACTATTTTTCTTGGAAGTTAAACAAGATGTAATCATGATGTGTTGTGACATCTTCATAACCTTGTCGAGCTGATTAATTTGACACTTTGTTTAACAAATTTGGTCTTCATTTGCCGAAGCTATCGAGCTTCAAAGTTTGAAAAGTCACAAAAGTTATGTGTTTGAGCACATAATGTACTATTTTTCTTGGAAGTTCAACAAGATGTAATCATGGTGTGTTGTGACATCTTCAAAATCTCGTCGAGCTGATTAATTTGACACTTTGGTTAACAAATTTGGTCCACATTTGCCAAAGTTATCGAGCTTCAAAGTTTGAAAAGTAACAAAATATGTGTGTTTGAGCACATAAAGTACTATTTTTCTTGGAAGTTCAACAAGATGCAATTCTGATGTGTTGTGACATCTTCAAAATCTCGTCGAGCTGATTAATTTGACACTTTGTTTAACAAATTTGGTCTTCATTTGCCGAAGCTATCGAGCTTCAAAGTTTGAAAAGTCACAAAAGTTATGTGTTTGAGCACATAATGTACTATTTTTCTTGGAAGTTCAACAAGATGTAATCATGGTGTGTTGTGACATCTTCAAAATCTCGTCGAGCTGATTAATTTGACACTTTGGTTAACAAATTTGGTCCACATTTGCCAAAGTTATCGAGCTTCAAAGTTTGAAAAGTAACAAAATATGTGTGTTTGAGCACATAAAGTACTATTTTTCTTGGAAGTTCAACAAGATGCAATTCTGATGTGTTGTGACATCTTCAAAATCTCGTCGAGCTGATTAATTTGACACTTTGTTTAACAAATTTGGTCTTCATTTGCCGAAGCTATCGAGCTTCAAAGTTTGAAAAGTCACAAAAGTTATGTGTTTGAGCACATAATGTACTATTTTTCTTGGAAGTTCAACAAGATGTAATCATGGTGTGTTGTGTCATTTTAAAGATTTCGTCGAGCTGATTAATTTGACACTTTGGTTAACAAATTTGGTCTTTATTTACCGAAGCTATCCAGCTTCAAAATTTGAAAAGTCACAAAAGTTGTTTGTTTGAGCACATAAAGTACTATTTTTCTTGGAAGTTCAACAAGATGTAATCATTGTGTGTTGAGTCATTTTAAAGATCTCGTCGAGCTGATTAATTTGACACTTTGTTTAACAAATTTGGTCTTCATTTGCCGAAGCTATCGAGCTTCAAAGTTTGAAAAGTCACAAAAGTTGTGTGTCTGAGCACATAATGTACTATTTTTCTCGGAAGTTCAACAAGATGCAATGATGATGTGTTGTGTCATTTTAAAGATCTCGTCGAGCTGATTAATTTGACACTTTGGTTAACAAATTTGGTCCACATTTGCGAAAGTTATCGAGCTTTAAAGTTTGAAAAGTAACAAAATATGTGTGTTTGAGCACATAAAGTACTATTTTTCTTGGAAATTCAACAAGATGCAATCATGATGTGTTGTGACATATTCAAAATCTCGTCGAGTTGATTAATTTGACACTTTGTTTAACAAATTTGGTCTTCATTTGCCGAAGCTATCGAGCTTCAAAGTTTGAAAAGTCACAAAAGTTATGTGTTTGAGCACATAATGTACTATTTTTCTTGGAAGTTCAACAAGATGTAATCATGGTGTGTTGTGACATCTTCAAAATCTCGTCGAGCTGATTAATTTGACACTTTGTTTAACAAATTTGGTCCACATTTGCCAAAGTTATCGAGCTTCAAAATTGGAAAAGTCACAAAAGTTGTGTGTTTGAGCACATAAAGTACTATTTTTCTTGGAAGTTCAACAAGATGCAATTCTGATGTGTTGTGACATCTTCAAAATCTCGTCGAGCTGATTAATTTGACACTTTGTTTAACAAATTTGGTCTTCATTTGCCGAAGCTATCGAGCTTCAAAGTTTGAAAAGTCACAAAAGTTATGTGTTTGAGCACATAATGTACTATTTTTCTTGGAAGTTCAACAAGATGCAATTCTGATGTGTTGTGACATCTTCAAAATCTCGTCGAGCTGATTAATTTGACACTTTGTTTAACAAATTTGGTCCACATTTGCCAAAGTTATCGAGCTTCAAAATTGGAAAAGTCACAAAAGTTGTGTGTTTGAGCACATAAAGTACTATTTTTCTTGGAAATTCAACAAGATGCAATTCTGATGTGTTGTGACATCTTCAAAATCTCGTCGAGCTGATTAATTTGACACTTTGTTTAACAAATTTGGTCCACATTTGCCAAAGTTATCGAGTTTCAAAATTGGAAAAGTCACAAAAGTTGTGTGTTTGAGCACATAAAGTACTATTTTTCTTGGAAATTCAACAAGATGCAATGATGATGTGTTGTATCATTTTAAAGATCTCGTCGAGCTGATTAATTTGACCCTTTGTTTAACAAATTTGGTCCACATTTGCCGAAGCTATCGAGCTTCAAAGTTTGAAAAGTCACAAAAGTTATGTGTTTGAGCACATAAAGTACTATTTTTCTTGGAAGTTCAACAAGATGCAATGATGATGTGTTGTGACATCTTCAAAATCTCGTTGAGGTGATTACTTTGACACTTTGTTTAACAAATTTAGTCCACATTTGCCAAAGTTATCGAGCTTCAGAGTTTGAAAAGTCACAAAATATGTGTGTTTGAGCACATAAAGTACTATTTTTCTTGGAAATTCAACAAGATGCAATCATGAAGTGTTGTGACATATTCAATATCTCGTCGAGCTAATTAATTTGACCCTTTGTTTAACAAATTTGGTCCACATTTGCCAAAGTTATCGAGCTTCAAAGTTTGAAAAGTCACAAAAGTTATGTGTTTGAGCACATAATGTACTATTTTTCTTGGAAGTTCAACAAGATGCAATGATGATGTGTTGTGACATCTTCAAAATCTCGTTGAGGTGATTACTTTGACACTTTGTGTAACAAATTTGGTCCACATTTGCCAAAGTTATCGAGCTTCAAAATTGGAAAAGTCACAAAAGTTGTGTGTTTGAGCACATAAAGTACTATTTTTCTTGGAAATTCAACAAGACGCAATCATGATGTGTTGTGACATATTCAAAATCTCGTCGAGCTGATTAATTTGACACTTTGTTTAACAAATTTGGTCTTCATTTGCCGAAGCTATCGAGCTTCAAAGTTTGAAAAGTCACAAAAGTTGTGTGTCTGAGCAGATAATGTACTATTTTTCTTGGAAGTTCAACAAGATGCAATGATGATGTGTTGTGTCATTTTAAAGATCTCGTCGAGCTGATTAATTTGACACTTTGTTTAACAAATTTGGTCTTCATTTGCCGAAGCTATCGAGCTTCAAAGTTTGAAAAGTCACAAAAGTTATGTGTTTGAGCACATAATGTACTATTTTTCTTGGAAGTTCAACAAGATGTAATCATGGTGTGTTGTGTCATTTTAAAGATTTCGTCGAGCTGATTAATTTGACACTTTGGTTAACAAATTTGGTCTTTATTTACCGAAGCTATCCAGCTTCAAAATTTGAAAAGTCACAAAAGTTGTTTGTTTGAGCACATAAAGTACTATTTTTCTTGGAAGTTCAACAAGATGTAATCATTGTGTGTTGAGTCATTTTAAAGATCTCGTCGAGCTGATTAATTTGACACTTTGTTTAACAAATTTGGTCTTCATTTGCCGAAGCTATCGAGCTTCAAAGTTTGAAAAGTCACAAAAGTTGTGTGTCTGAGCACATAATGTACTATTTTGCTTGGAAGTTCAACAAGATGCAATGATGATGTGTTGTGTCATTTTAAAGATCTCGTCGAGCTGATTAATTTGACACTTTGGTTAACAAATTTGGTCCACATTTGCGAAAGTTATCGAGCTTTAAAGTTTGAAAAGTAACAAAATATGTGTGTTTGAGCACATAAAGTACTATTTTTCTTGGAAATTCAACAAGATGCAATCATGATGTGTTGTGACATATTCAAAATCTCGTCGAGTTGATTAATTTGACACTTTGTTTAACAAATTTGGTCTTCATTTGCCGAAGCTATCGAGCTTCAAAGTTTGAAAAGTCACAAAAGTTATGTGTTTGAGCACATAATGTACTATTTTTCTTGGAAGTTCAACAAGATGTAATCATGGTGTGTTGTGACATCTTCAAAATCTCGTCGAGCTGATTAATTTGACACTTTGTTTAACAAATTTGGTCCACATTTGCCAAAGTTATCGAGCTTCAAAATTGGAAAAGTCACAAAAGTTGTGTGTTTGAGCACATAAAGTACTATTTTTCTTGGAAGTTCAACAAGATGCAATTCTGATGTGTTGTGACATCTTCAAAATCTCGTCGAGCTGATTAATTTGACACTTTGTTTAACAAATTTGGTCTTCATTTGCCGAAGCTATCGAGCTTCAATGTTTGAAAAGTCACAAAAGTTATGTGTTTGAGCACATAATGTACTATTTTTCTTGGAAGTTCAACAAGATGCAATTCTGATGTGTTGTGACATCTTCAAAATCTCGTCGAGCTGATTAATTTGACACTTTGTTTAACAAATTTGGTCCACATTTGCCAAAGTTATCGAGCTTCAAAATTGGAAAAGTCACAAAAGTTGTGTGTTTGAGCACATAAAGTACTATTTTTCTTGGAAATTCAACAAGATGCAATTCTGATGTGTTGTGACATCTTCAAAATCTCGTCGAGCTGATTAATTTGACACTTTGTTTAACAAATTTGGTCCACATTTGCCAAAGTTATCGAGCTTCAAAATTGGAAAAGTCACAAAAGTTGTGTGTTTGAGCACATAAAGTACTATTTTTCTTGGAAATTCAACAAGATGCAATGAT
Source organism: Euwallacea fornicatus (assembly GCF_040115645.1). Taxonomy (NCBI): domain Eukaryota; kingdom Metazoa; phylum Arthropoda; class Insecta; order Coleoptera; family Curculionidae; genus Euwallacea; species Euwallacea fornicatus. The sequence continues at coordinate 483,205 of NW_027096016.1, read as the reverse complement.
GATGTGTTGTATCATTTTAAAGATCTCGTCGAGCTGATTAATTTGACCCTTTGTTTAACAAATTTGGTCCACATTTGCCGAAGCTATCGAGCTTCAAAGTTTGAAAAGTCACAAAAGTTATGTGTTTGAGCACATAAAGTACTATTTTTCTTGGAAGTTCAACAAGATGCAATGATGATGTGTTGTGACATCTTCAAAATCTCGTTGAGGTGATTACTTTGACACTTTGTTTAACAAATTTAGTCCACATTTGCCAAAGTTATCGAGCTTCAGAGTTTGAAAAGTCACAAAATATGTGTGTTTGAGCACATAAAGTACTATTTTTCTTGGAAATTCAACAAGATGCAATCATGAAGTGTTGTGACATATTCAATATCTCGTCGAGCTAATTAATTTGACCCTTTGTTTAACAAATTTGGTCCACATTTGCCAAAGTTATCGAGCTTCAAAGTTTGAAAAGTCACAAAAGTTATGTGTTTGAGCACATAATGTACTATTTTTCTTGGAAGTTCAACAAGATGCAATGATGATGTGTTGTGACATCTTCAAAATCTCGTTGAGGTGATTACTTTGACACTTTGTGTAACAAATTTGGTCCACATTTGCCAAAGTTATCGAGCTTCAAAATTGGAAAAGTCACAAAAGTTGTGTGTTTGAGCACATAAAGTACTATTTTTCTTGGAAATTCAACAAGACGCAATCATGATGTGTTGTGACATATTCAAAATCTCGTCGAGCTGATTAATTTGACACTTTGTTTAACAAATTTGGTCTTCATTTGCCGAAGCTATCGAGCTTCAAAGTTTGAAAAGTCACAAAAGTTGTGTGTCTGAGCAGATAATGTACTATTTTTCTTGGAAGTTCAACAAGATGCAATGATGATGTGTTGTGTCATTTTAAAGATCTCGTCGAGCTGATTAATTTGACACTTTGTTTAACAAATTTGGTCTTCATTTGCCGAAGCTATCGAGCTTCAAAGTTTGAAAAGTCACAAAAGTTATGTGTTTGAGCACATAATGTACTATTTTTCTTGGAAGTTCAACAAGATGTAATCATGGTGTGTTGTGTCATTTTAAAGATCTCGTCGAGCTGATTAATTTGACACTTTGGTTAACAAATTTGGTCCACATTTGCCAAAGTTATCGAGCTTCAAAGTTTGAAAAGTAACAAAATATGTGTGTTTGAGCACATAAAGTACTATTTTTCTTGGAAGTTCAACAAGATGCAATTCTGATGTGTTGTGACATCTTCAAAATCTCGTCGAGCTGATTAATTTGACACTTTGTTTAACAAATTTGGTCTTCATTTGCCGAAGCTATCGAGCTTCAAAGTTTGAAAAGTCACAAAAGTTATGTGTTTGAGCACATAATGTACTATTTTTCTTGGAAGTTCAACAAGATGCAATTCTGATGTGTTGTGACATCTTCAAAATCTCGTCGAGCTGATTAATTTGACACTTTGTTTAACAAATTTGGTCCACATTTGCCAAAGTTATCGAGCTTCAAAATTGGAAAAGTCACAAAAGTTGTGTGTTTGAGCACATAAAGTACTATTTTTCTTGGAAATTCAACAAGATGCAATTCTGATGTGTTGTGACATCTTCAAAATCTCGTCGAGCTGATTAATTTGACACTTTGTTTAACAAATTTGGTCCACATTTGCCAAAGTTATCGAGCTTCAAAATTGGAAAAGTCACAAAAGTTGTGTGTTTGAGCACATAAAGTACTATTTTTCTTGGAAATTCAACAAGATGCAATGATGATGTGTTGTATCATTTTAAAGATCTCGTCGAGCTGATTAATTTGACCCTTTGTTTAACAAATTTGGTCCACATTTGCCGAAGCTATCGAGCTTCAAAGTTTGAAAAGTCACAAAAGTTATGTGTTTGAGCACATAAAGTACTATTTTTCTTGGAAGTTCAACAAGATGTAATCATGGTGTGTTGTGACATCTTCAAAATCTCGTCGAGCTGATTAATTTGACACTTTGTTTAACAAATTTGGTCCACATTTGCCAAAGTTATCGAGCTTCAAAATTGGAAAAGTCACAAAAGTTGTGTGTTTGAGCACATAAAGTACTATTTTTCTTGGAAATTCAACAAGACGCAATCATGATGTGTTGTGACATATTCAAAATCTCGTCGAGCTGATTAATTTGACACTTTGCTTAACAAATTTGGTCTTCATTTTCCGAAGCTATCGAGCTTCAAAGTTTGAAAAGTCACAAAAGTTGTGTGTCTGAGCAGATAATGTACTATTTTTCTTGGAAGTTCAACAAGATGCAATGATGATGTGTTGTGTCATTTTAAAGATCTCGTCGAGCTGATTAATTTGACACTTTGGTTAACAAATTTGGTCCACATTTGTCAAAGTTATCGAGTTTCAAAATTGGAAAAGTCACAAAAGTTGTGTGTTTGAGCACATAAAGTACTATTTTTCTTGGAAATTCAACAAGATGCAATCATGATGTGTTGTGACATATTCAAAATCTCGTCGAGCTGATTAATTTGACACTTTGTTTAACAAATTTGTTCTTCATTTGCCGAAGCTATCGAGCTTCAAAGTTTGAAAAGTCACAAAAGTTATGTGTTTGAGCACATAAAGTACTATTTTTCTTGGAAATTCAACAAGATGCAATGATGATGTGTTGTGTCATTTTAAAGATCTCGTCGAGCTGATTAATTTGACACTTTGGTTAACAAATTTGGTCCACATTTGCCAAAGTTATCGAGCTTCAGAGTTTGAAAAGTCACAAAATATGTGTGTTTGAGCACATAAAGTACTATTTTTCTTGGAAGTTAAACAAGATGTAATCATGATGTGTTGTGACATCTTCATAACCTTGTCGAGCTGATTAATTTGACACTTTGTTTAACAAATTTGGTCTTCATTTGCCGAAGCTATCGAGCTTCAAAGTTTGAAAAGTCACAAAAGTTATGTGTTTGAGCACATAATGTACTATTTTTCTTGGAAGTTCAACAAGATGTAATCATGGTGTGTTGTGACATCTTCAAAATCTCGTCGAGCTGATTAATTTGACACTTTGGTTAACAAATTTGGTCCACATTTGCCAAAGTTATCGAGCTTCAAAGTTTGAAAAGTAACAAAATATGTGTGTTTGAGCACATAAAGTACTATTTTTCTTGGAAGTTCAACAAGATGCAATTCTGATGTGTTGTGACATCTTCAAAATCTCGTCGAGCTGATTAATTTGACACTTTGTTTAACAAATTTGGTCTTCATTTGCCGAAGCTATCGAGCTTCAAAGTTTGAAAAGTCACAAAAGTTATGTGTTTGAGCACATAATGTACTATTTTTCTTGGAAGTTCAACAAGATGTAATCATGGTGTGTTGTGACATCTTCAAAATCTCGTCGAGCTGATTAATTTGACACTTTGGTTAACAAATTTGGTCCACATTTGCCAAAGTTATCGAGCTTCAAAGTTTGAAAAGTAACAAAATATGTGTGTTTGAGCACATAAAGTACTATTTTTCTTGGAAGTTCAACAAGATGCAATTCTGATGTGTTGTGACATCTTCAAAATCTCGTCGAGCTGATTAATTTGACACTTTGTTTAACAAATTTGGTCTTCATTTGCCGAAGCTATCGAGCTTCAAAGTTTGAAAAGTCACAAAAGTTATGTGTTTGAGCACATAATGTACTATTTTTCTTGGAAGTTCAACAAGATGTAATCATGGTGTGTTGTGTCATTTTAAAGATTTCGTCGAGCTGATTAATTTGACACTTTGGTTAACAAATTTGGTCTTTATTTACCGAAGCTATCCAGCTTCAAAATTTGAAAAGTCACAAAAGTTGTTTGTTTGAGCACATAAAGTACTATTTTTCTTGGAAGTTCAACAAGATGTAATCATTGTGTGTTGAGTCATTTTAAAGATCTCGTCGAGCTGATTAATTTGACACTTTGTTTAACAAATTTGGTCTTCATTTGCCGAAGCTATCGAGCTTCAAAGTTTGAAAAGTCACAAAAGTTGTGTGTCTGAGCACATAATGTACTATTTTTCTTGGAAGTTCAACAAGATGCAATGATGATGTGTTGTGTCATTTTAAAGATCTCGTCGAGCTGATTAATTTGACACTTTGGTTAACAAATTTGGTCCACATTTGCGAAAGTTATCGAGCTTTAAAGTTTGAAAAGTAACAAAATATGTGTGTTTGAGCACATAAAGTACTATTTTTCTTGGAAATTCAACAAGATGCAATCATGATGTGTTGTGACATATTCAAAATCTCGTCGAGTTGATTAATTTGACACTTTGTTTAACAAATTTGGTCTTCATTTGCCGAAGCTATCGAGCTTCAAAGTTTGAAAAGTCACAAAAGTTATGTGTTTGAGCACATAATGTACTATTTTTCTTGGAAGTTCAACAAGATGTAATCATGGTGTGTTGTGACATCTTCAAAATCTCGTCGAGCTGATTAATTTGACACTTTGTTTAACAAATTTGGTCCACATTTGCCAAAGTTATCGAGCTTCAAAATTGGAAAAGTCACAAAAGTTGTGTGTTTGAGCACATAAAGTACTATTTTTCTTGGAAGTTCAACAAGATGCAATTCTGATGTGTTGTGACATCTTCAAAATCTCGTCGAGCTGATTAATTTGACACTTTGTTTAACAAATTTGGTCTTCATTTGCCGAAGCTATCGAGCTTCAAAGTTTGAAAAGTCACAAAAGTTATGTGTTTGAGCACATAATGTACTATTTTTCTTGGAAGTTCAACAAGATGCAATTCTGATGTGTTGTGACATCTTCAAAATCTCGTCGAGCTGATTAATTTGACACTTTGTTTAACAAATTTGGTCCACATTTGCCAAAGTTATCGAGCTTCAAAATTGGAAAAGTCACAAAAGTTGTGTGTTTGAGCACATAAAGTACTATTTTTCTTGGAAATTCAACAAGATGCAATTCTGATGTGTTGTGACATCTTCAAAATCTCGTCGAGCTGATTAATTTGACACTTTGTTTAACAAATTTGGTCCACATTTGCCAAAGTTATCGAGCTTCAAAATTGGAAAAGTCACAAAAGTTGTGTGTTTGAGCACATAAAGTACTATTTTTCTTGGAAATTCAACAAGATGCAATGATGATGTGTTGTATCATTTTAAAGATCTCGTCGAGCTGATTAATTTGACCCTTTGTTTAACAAATTTGGTCCACATTTGCCGAAGCTATCGAGCTTCAAAGTTTGAAAAGTCACAAAAGTTATGTGTTTGAGCACATAAAGTACTATTTTTCTTGGAAGTTCAACAAGATGCAATGATGATGTGTTGTGACATCTTCAAAATCTCGTTGAGGTGATTACTTTGACACTTTGTTTAACAAATTTAGTCCACATTTGCCAAAGTTATCGAGCTTCAGAGTTTGAAAAGTCACAAAATATGTGTGTTTGAGCACATAAAGTACTATTTTTCTTGGAAATTCAACAAGATGCAATCATGAAGTGTTGTGACATATTCAATATCTCGTCGAGCTAATTAATTTGACCCTTTGTTTAACAAATTTGGTCCACATTTGCCAAAGTTATCGAGCTTCAAAGTTTGAAAAGTCACAAAAGTTATGTGTTTGAGCACATAATGTACTATTTTTCTTGGAAGTTCAACAAGATGCAATGATGATGTGTTGTGACATCTTCAAAATCTCGTTGAGGTGATTACTTTGACACTTTGTGTAACAAATTTGGTCCACATTTGCCAAAGTTATCGAGCTTCAAAATTGGAAAAGTCACAAAAGTTGTGTGTTTGAGCACATAAAGTACTATTTTTCTTGGAAATTCAACAAGACGCAATCATGATGTGTTGTGACATATTCAAAATCTCGTCGAGCTGATTAATTTGACACTTTGTTTAACAAATTTGGTCTTCATTTGCCGAAGCTATCGAGCTTCAAAGTTTGAAAAGTCACAAAAGTTGTGTGTCTGAGCAGATAATGTACTATTTTTCTTGGAAGTTCAACAAGATGCAATGATGATGTGTTGTGTCATTTTAAAGATCTCGTCGAGCTGATTAATTTGACACTTTGTTTAACAAATTTGGTCTTCATTTGCCGAAGCTATCGAGCTTCAAAGTTTGAAAAGTCACAAAAGTTATGTGTTTGAGCACATAATGTACTATTTTTCTTGGAAGTTCAACAAGATGTAATCATGGTGTGTTGTGTCATTTTAAAGATCTCGTCGAGCTGATTAATTTGACACTTTGGTTAACAAATTTGGTCCACATTTGCCAAAGTTATCGAGCTTCAAAGTTTGAAAAGTAACAAAATATGTGTGTTTGAGCACATAAAGTACTATTTTTCTTGGAAGTTCAACAAGATGCAATTCTGATGTGTTGTGACATCTTCAAAATCTCGTCGAGCTGATTAATTTGACACTTTGTTTAACAAATTTGGTCTTCATTTGCCGAAGCTATCGAGCTTCAAAGTTTGAAAAGTCACAAAAGTTATGTGTTTGAGCACATAATGTACTATTTTTCTTGGAAGTTCAACAAGATGCAATTCTGATGTGTTGTGACATCTTCAAAATCTCGTCGAGCTGATTAATTTGACACTTTGTTTAACAAATTTGGTCCACATTTGCCAAAGTTATCGAGCTTCAAAATTGGAAAAGTCACAAAAGTTGTGTGTTTGAGCACATAAAGTACTATTTTTCTTGGAAATTCAACAAGATGCAATTCTGATGTGTTGTGACATCTTCAAAATCTCGTCGAGCTGATTAATTTGACACTTTGTTTAACAAATTTGGTCCACATTTGCCAAAGTTATCGAGCTTCAAAATTGGAAAAGTCACAAAAGTTGTGTGTTTGAGCACATAAAGTACTATTTTTCTTGGAAATTCAACAAGATGCAATGATGATGTGTTGTATCATTTTAAAGATCTCGTCGAGCTGATTAATTTGACCCTTTGTTTAACAAATTTGGTCCACATTTGCCGAAGCTATCGAGCTTCAAAGTTTGAAAAGTCACAAAAGTTATGTGTTTGAGCACATAAAGTACTATTTTTCTTGGAAGTTCAACAAGATGCAATGATGATGTGTTGTGACATCTTCAAAATCTCGTTGAGGTGATTACTTTGACACTTTGTTTAACAAATTTAGTCCACATTTGCCAAAGTTATCGAGCTTCAGAGTTTGAAAAGTCACAAAAGTTGTGTGTCTGAGCAGATAATGTACTATTTTTCTTGGAAGTTCAACAAGATGCAATGATGATGTGTTGTGTCATTTTAAAGATCTCGTCGAGCTGATTAATTTGACACTTTGGTTAACAAATTTGGTCCACATTTGTCAAAGTTATCGAGCTTCAAAATTGGAAAAGTCACAAAAGTTGTGTGTTTGAGCACATAAAGTACTATTTTTCTTGGAAATTCAACAAGATGCAATCATGATGTGTTGTGACATATTCAAAATCTCGTCGACCTGATTAATTTGACACTTTGTTTAACAAATTTGTTCTTCATTTGCCGAAGCTATCGAGCTTCAAAGTTTGAAAAGTCACAAAAGTTATGTGTTTGAGCACATAAAGTACTATTTTTCTTGGAAGTTCAACAAGATGCAATTCTGATGTGTTGTGACATCTTGAAAATCTCGTCGAGCTGATTAATTTGACACTTTGTTTAACAAATTTGGTCCTCATTTGCCGAAGCTATCGAGCTTCAAAGTTTGAAAAGTCACAAAAGTTATGTGTTTGAGCACATAATGTACTATTTTTCTTGGAAGTTCAACAAGATGCAATGATGATGTGTTGTGACATCTTCAAAATCTCGTTGAGGTGATTACTTTGACACTTTGTTTAACAAATTTGGTACACATTTGCCAAAGTTATCGAGCTTCAGAGTTTGAAAAGTCACAAAATATGTGTGTTTGAGCACATAAAGTACTATTTTTCTTGGAAGTTCAACAAGATGCAATTCTGATGTGTTGTGACATCTTCAAAATCTCGTCGAGCTGATTAATTTGACACTTTGTTTAACAAATTTGGTCCACATTTGCCAAAGTTATCGAGCTTCAAAATTGGAAAAGTCACAAAAGTTGTGTGTTTGAGCACATAAAGTACTATTTTTCTTGGAAGTTCAACAAGATGCAATTCTGATGTGTTGTGACATCTTCAAAATCTCGTCGAGCTGATTAATTTGACACTTTGTTTAACAAATTTGGTCCACATTTGCCAAAGTTATCGAGCTTCAAAATTGGAAAAGTCACAAAAGTTGTGTGTTTGAGCACATAAAGTACTATTTCTCTTGGAAATTCAACAAGATGCAATTCTGATGTGTTGTGACATCTTCAAAATCTCGTCGAGCTGATTAATTTGACACTTTGTTTAACAAATTTGGTCCACATTTGCCAAAGTTATCGAGCTTCAAAATTGGAAAAGTCACAAAAGTTGTGTGTTTGAGCACATAAAGTACTATTTTTCTTGGAAATTCAACAAGACGCAATCATGATGTGTTGTGACATATTCAAAATCTCGTCGAGCTGATTAATTTGACACTTTGTTTAACAAATTTGGTCCACATTTGCCAAAGTTATCGAGCTTCAAAATTGGAAAAGTCACAAAAGTTGTGTGTTTGAGCACATAAAGTACTATTTTTCTTGGAAGTTCAACAAGATGCAATTCTGATGTGTTGTGACATCTTCAAAATCTCGTCGAGCTGATTAATTTGACACTTTGTTTAACAAATTTGGTCCACATTTGCCAAAGTTATCGAGCTTCAAAATTGGAAAAGTCACAAAAGTTGTGTGTTTGAGCACATAAAGTACTATTTCTCTTGGAAATTCAACAAGATGCAATTCTGATGTGTTGTGACATCTTCAAAATCTCGTCGAGCTGATTAATTTGACACTTTGTTTAACAAATTTGGTCCACATTTGCCAAAGTTATCGAGCTTCAAAATTGGAAAAGTCACAAAAGTTGTGTGTTTGAGCACATAAAGTACTATTTTTCTTGGAAATTCAACAAGACGCAATCATGATGTGTTGTGACATATTCAAAATCTCGTCGAGCTGATTAATTTGACACTTTGCTTAACAAATTTGGTCTTCATTTTCCGAAGCTATCGAGCTTCAAAGTTTGAAAAGTCACAAAAGTTGTGTGTCTGAGCAGATAATGTACTATTTTTCTTGGAAGTTCAACAAGATGCAATGATGATGTGTTGTGTCATTTTAAAGATCTCGTCGAGCTGATTAATTTGACACTTTGGTTAACAAATTTGGTCCACATTTGTCAAAGTTATCGAGTTTCAAAATTGGAAAAGTCACAAAAGTTGTGTGTTTGAGCACATAAAGTACTATTTTTCTTGGAAATTCAACAAGATGCAATCATGATGTGTTGTGACATATTCAAAATCTCGTCGAGCTGATTAATTTGACACTTTGTTTAACAAATTTGTTCTTCATTTGCCGAAGCTATCGAGCTTCAAAGTTTGAAAAGTCACAAAAGTTATGTGTTTGAGCACATAAAGTACTATTTTTCTTGGAAATTCAACAAGATGCAATGATGATGTGTTGTGTCATTTTAAAGATCTCGTCGAGCTGATTAATTTGACACTTTGGTTAACAAATTTGGTCCACATTTGCCAAACTTATCGAGCTTCAGAGTTTGAAAAGTCACAAAATATGTGTGTTTGAGCACATAAAGTACTATTTTTCTTGGAAGTTAAACAAGATGTAATCATGATGTGTTGTGACATCTTCATAACCTTGTCGAGCTGATTAATTTGACACTTTGTTTAACAAATTTGGTCTTCATTTGCCGAAGCTATCGAGCTTCAAAGTTTGAAAAGTCACAAAAGTTATGTGTTTGAGCACATAATGTACTATTTTTCTTGGAAGTTCAACAAGATGTAATCATGGTGTGTTGTGACATCTTCAAAATCTCGTCGAGCTGATTAATTTGACACTTTGGTTAACAAATTTGGTCCACATTTGCCAAAGTTATCGAGCTTCAAAGTTTGAAAAGTAACAAAATATGTGTGTTTGAGCACATAAAGTACTATTTTTCTTGGAAGTTCAACAAGATGCAATTCTGATGTGTTGTGACATCTTCAAAATCTCGTCGAGCTGATTAATTTGACACTTTGTTTAACAAATTTGGTCTTCATTTGCCGAAGCTATCGAGCTTCAAAGTTTGAAAAGTCACAAAAGTTATGTGTTTGAGCACATAATGTACTATTTTTCTTGGAAGTTCAACAAGATGTAATCATGGTGTGTTGTGACATCTTCAAAATCTCGTCGAGCTGATTAATTTGACACTTTGGTTAACAAATTTGGTCCACATTTGCCAAAGTTATCGAGCTTCAAAGTTTGAAAAGTAACAAAATATGTGTGTTTGAGCACATAAAGTACTATTTTTCTTGGAAGTTCAACAAGATGCAATTCTGATGTGTTGTGACATCTTCAAAATCTCGTCGAGCTGATTAATTTGACACTTTGTTTAACAAATTTGGTCTTCATTTGCCGAAGCTATCGAGCTTCAAAGTTTGAAAAGTCACAAAAGTTGTTTGTTTGAGCACATAAAGTACTATTTTTCTTGGAAGTTCAACAAGATGTAATCATTGTGTGTTGAGTCATTTTAAAGATCTCGTCGAGCTGATTAATTTGACACTTTGTTTAACAAATTTGGTCTTCATTTGCCGAAGCTATCGAGCTTCAAAGTTTGAAAAGTCACAAAAGTTGTGTGTCTGAGCACATAATGTACTATTTTTCTTGGAAGTTCAACAAGATGCAATGATGATGTGTTGTGTCATTTTAAAGATCTCGTCGAGCTGATTAATTTGACACTTTGGTTAACAAATTTGGTCCACATTTGCGAAAGTTATCGAGCTTTAAAGTTTGAAAAGTAACAAAATATGTGTGTTTGAGCACATAAAGTACTATTTTTCTTGGAAATTCAACAAGATGCAATCATGATGTGTTGTGACATATTCAAAATCTCGTCGAGTTGATTAATTTGACACTTTGTTTAACAAATTTGGTCTTCATTTGCCGAAGCTATCGAGCTTCAAAGTTTGAAAAGTCACAAAAGTTATGTGTTTGAGCACATAATGTACTATTTTTCTTGGAAGTTCAACAAGATGTAATCATGGTGTGTTGTGACATCTTCAAAATCTCGTCGAGCTGATTAATTTGACACTTTGTTTAACAAATTTGGTCCACATTTGCCAAAGTTATCGAGCTTCAAAATTGGAAAAGTCACAAAAGTTGTGTGTTTGAGCACATAAAGTACTATTTTTCTTGGAAATTCAACATGATGCAATCATGGTGTGTTGTGTCATTTTAAAGATCTCGTCGAGCTGATTAATTTGACACTTTGTTTAACAAATTTGGTCTTCATTTGCCGAAGCTATCGAGCTTCAAAATTTGAAAAGTCACAAAAGTTGTGTGTCTGAGCACATAATGTACTATTTTTCTTGGAAGTTCAACAAGATGCAATGATGATGTGTTGTGTCATTTTAAAGATCTCGTCGAGCTGATTAATTTGACACTTTGGTTAACAAATTTGGTCCACATTTGCCAAACTTATCGAGCTTCAGAGTTTGAAAAGTCACAAAATATGTGTGTTTGAGCACATAAAGTACTATTTTTCTTGGAAGTTAAACAAGATGTAATCATGATGTGTTGTGACATCTTCATAACCTTGTCGAGCTGATTAATTTGACACTTTGTTTAACAAATTTGGTCTTCATTTGCCGAAGCTATCGAGCTTCAAAGTTTGAAAAGTCACAAAAGTTATGTGTTTGAGCACATAATGTACTATTTTTCTTGGAAGTTCAACAAGATGTAATCATGGTGTGTTGTGACATCTTCAAAATCTCGTCGAGCTGATTAATTTGACACTTTGGTTAACAAATTTGGTCCACATTTGCCAAAGTTATCGAGCTTCAAAGTTTGAAAAGTAACAAAATATGTGTGTTTGAGCACATAAAGTACTATTTTTCTTGGAAGTTCAACAAGATGCAATTCTGATGTGTTGTGACATCTTCAAAATCTCGTCGAGCTGATTAATTTGACACTTTGTTTAACAAATTTGGTCTTCATTTGCCGAAGCTATCGAGCTTCAAAGTTTGAAAAGTCACAAAAGTTATGTGTTTGAGCACATAATGTACTATTTTTCTTGGAAGTTCAACAAGATGTAATCATGGTGTGTTGTGACATCTTCAAAATCTCGTCGAGCTGATTAATTTGACACTTTGGTTAACAAATTTGGTCCACATTTGCCAAAGTTATCGAGCTTCAAAGTTTGAAAAGTAACAAAATATGTGTGTTTGAGCACATAAAGTACTATTTTTCTTGGAAGTTCAACAAGATGCAATTCTGATGTGTTGTGACATCTTCAAAATCTCGTCGAGCTGATTAATTTGACACTTTGTTTAACAAATTTGGTCTTCATTTGCCGAAGCTATCGAGCTTCAAAGTTTGAAAAGTCACAAAAGTTATGTGTTTGAGCACATAATGTACTATTTTTCTTGGAAGTTCAACAAGATGTAATCATGGTGTGTTGTGTCATTTTAAAGATTTCGTCGAGCTGATTAATTTGACACTTTGGTTAACAAATTTGGTCTTTATTTACCGAAGCTATCCAGCTTCCAAATTTGAAAAGTCACAAAAGTTGTTTGTTTGAGCACATAAAGTACTATTTTTCTTGGAAGTTCAACAAGATGTAATCATTGTGTGTTGAGTCATTTTAAAGATCTCGTCGAGCTGATTAATTTGACACTTTGTTTAACAAATTTGGTCTTCATTTGCCGAAGCTATCGAGCTTCAAAGTTTGAAAAGTCACAAAAGTTGTGTGTCTGAGCACATAATGTACTATTTTTCTTGGAAGTTCAACAAGATGCAATGATGATGTGTTGTGTCATTTTAAAGATCTCGTCGAGCTGATTAATTTGACACTTTGGTTAACAAATTTGGTCCACATTTGCGAAAGTTATCGAGCTTTAAAGTTTGAAAAGTAACAAAATATGTGTGTTTGAGCACATAAAGTACTATTTTTCTTGGAAATTCAACAAGATGCAATCATGATGTGTTGTGACATATTCAAAATCTCGTCGAGTTGATTAATTTGACACTTTGTTTAACAAATTTGGTCTTCATTTGCCGAAGCTATCGAGCTTCAAAGTTTGAAAAGTCACAAAAGTTATGTGTTTGAGCACATAATGTACTATTTTTCTTGGAAGTTCAACAAGATGTAATCATGGTGTGTTGTGACATCTTCAAAATCTCGTCGAGCTGATTAATTTGACACTTTGTTTAACAAATTTGGTCCACATTTGCCAAAGTTATCGAGCTTCAAAATTGGAAAAGTCACAAAAGTTGTGTGTTTGAGCACATAAAGTACTATTTTTCTTGGAAATTCAACAAGATGCAATCATGGTGTGTTGTGTCATTTTAAAGATCTCGTCGAGCTGATTAATTTGACACTTTGTTTAACAAATTTGGTCTTCATTTGCCGAAGCTATCGAGCTTCAAAATTTGAAAAGTCACAAAAGTTGTGTGTCTGAGCACATAATGTACTATTTTTCTTGGAAGTTCAACAAGATGCAATGATGATGTGTTGTGTCATTTTAAAGATTTCGTCGAGCTGATTAATTTGACACTTTGGTTAACAAATTTGGTCCACATTTGCCAAAGTTATCGAGCTTCAAAATTTGAAAAGTAACAAAATATGTGTGTTTGAGCACATAAAGTACTATTTTTCTTGGAAGTTCAACAAGATGCAATTCTGATGTGTTGTGACATCTTCAAAATCTCGTCGAGCTGATTAATTTGACACTTTGTTTAACAAATTTGGTCTTCATTTGCCGAAGCTATCGAGCTTCAAAGTTTGAAAAGTCACAAAAGTTATGTGTTTGAGCACATAATGTACTATTTTTCTTGGAAGTTCAACAAGATGTAATCATGGTGTGTTGTGACATCTTCAAAATCTCGTCGAGCTGATTAATTTGACACTTTGTTTAACAAATTTGGTCCACATTTGCCAAAGTTATCGAGCTTCAAAATTGGAAAAGTCACAAAAGTTGTGTGTTTGAGCACATAAAGTACTATTTTTCTTGGAAATTCAACAAGATGCAATCATGGTGTGTTGTGTCATTTTAAAGATCTCGTCGAGCTGATTAATTTGACACTTTGTTTAACAAATTTGGTCTTCATTTGCCGAAGCTATCGAGCTTCAAAATTTGAAAAGTCACAAAAGTTGTGTGTCTGAGCACATAATGTACTATTTTTCTTGGAAGTTCAACAAGATGCAATGATGATGTGTTGTGTCATTTTAAAGATTTCGTCGAGCTGATTAATTTGACACTTTGGTTAACAAATTTGGTCCACATTTGCCAAAGTTATCGAGCTTCAAAATTTGAAAAGTAACAAAATATGTGTGTTTGAGCACATAAAGTACTATTTTTCTTGGAAGTTCAACAAGATGCAATTCTGATGTGTTGTGACATCTTCAAAATCTCGTCGAGCTGATTAATTTGACACTTTGTTTAACAAATTTGGTCTTCATTTGCCGAAGCTATCGAGCTTCAAAGTTTGAAAAGTCACAAAAGTTATGTGTTTGAGCACATAATGTACTATTTTTCTTGGAAGTTCAACAAGATGCAATTCTGATGTGTTGTGACATCTTCAAAATCTCGTCGAGCTGATTAATTTGACACTTTGTTTAACAAATTTGGTCCACATTTGCCAAAGTTATCGAGCTTCAAAATTGGAAAAGTCACAAAAGTTGTGTGTTTGAGCACATAAAGTACTATTTTTCTTGGAAATTCAACAAGATGCAATTCTGATGTGTTGTGACATCTTCAAAATCTCGTCGAGCTGATTAATTTGACACTTTGTTTAACAAATTTGGTCCACATTTGCCAAAGTTATCGAGCTTCAAAATTGGAAAAGTCACAAAAGTTGTGTGTTTGAGCACATAAAGTACTATTTTTCTTGGAAATTCAACAAGATGCAATGATGATGTGTTGTATCATTTTAAAGATCTCGTCGAGCTGATTAATTTGACCCTTTGTTTAACAAATTTGGTCCACATTTGCCGAAGCTATCGAGCTTCAAAGTTTGAAAAGTCACAAAAGTTATGTGTTTGAGCACATAAAGTACTATTTTTCTTGGAAGTTCAACAAGATGCAATGATGATGTGTTGTGACATCTTCAAAATCTCGTTGAGGTGATTACTTTGACACTTTGTTTAACAAATTTAGTCCACATTTGCCAAAGTTATCGAGCTTCAGAGTTTGAAAAGTCACAAAATATGTGTGTTTGAGCACATAAAGTACTATTTTTCTTGGAAATTCAACAAGATGCAATCATGAAGTGTTGTGACATATTCAATATCTCGTCGAGCTAATTAATTTGACCCTTTGTTTAACAAATTTGGTCCACATTTGCCAAAGTTATCGAGCTTCAAAGTTTGAAAAGTCACAAAAGTTATGTGTTTGAGCACATAATGTACTATTTTTCTTGGAAGTTCAACAAGATGCAATGATGATGTGTTGTGACATCTTCAAAATCTCGTTGAGGTGATTACTTTGACACTTTGTGTAACAAATTTGGTCCACATTTGCCAAAGTTATCGAGCTTCAAAATTGGAAAAGTCACAAAAGTTGTGTGTTTGAGCACATAAAGTACTATTTTTCTTGGAAATTCAACAAGACGCAATCATGATGTGTTGTGACATATTCAAAATCTCGTCGAGCTGATTAATTTGACACTTTGTTTAACAAATTTGGTCCACATTTGCCAAAGTTATCGAGCTTCAAAATTGGAAAAGTCACAAAAGTTGTGTGTTTGAGCACATAAAGTACTATTTTTCTTGGAAATTCAACAAGATGCAATCATGGTGTGTTGTGTCATTTTAAAGATCTCGTCGAGCTGATTAATTTGACACTTTGTTTAACAAATTTGGTCTTCATTTGCCGAAGCTATCGAGCTTCAAAATTTGAAAAGTCACAAAAGTTGTGTGTCTGAGCACATAATGTACTATTTTTCTTGGAAGTTCAACAAGATGCAATGATGATGTGTTGTGTCATTTTAAAGATTTCGTCGAGCTGATTAATTTGACACTTTGGTTAACAAATTTGGTCCACATTTGCCAAAGTTATCGAGCTTCAAAATTTGAAAAGTAACAAAATATGTGTGTTTGAGCACATAAAGTACTATTTTTCTTGGAAGTTCAACAAGATGCAATTCTGATGTGTTGTGACATCTTCAAAATCTCGTCGAGCTGATTAATTTGACACTTTGTTTAACAAATTTGGTCTTCATTTGCCGAAGCTATCGAGCTTCAAAGTTTGAAAAGTCACAAAAGTTATGTGTTTGAGCACATAATGTACTATTTTTCTTGGAAGTTCAACAAGATGTAATCATGGTGTGTTGTGACATCTTCAAAATCTCGTCGAGCTGATTAATTTGACACTTTGTTTAACAAATTTGGTCCACATTTGCCAAAGTTATCGAGCTTCAAAATTGGAAAAGTCACAAAAGTTGTGTGTTTGAGCACATAAAGTACTATTTTTCTTGGAAATTCAACAAGATGCAATCATGGTGTGTTGTGTCATTTTAAAGATCTCGTCGAGCTGATTAATTTGACACTTTGTTTAACAAATTTGGTCTTCATTTGCCGAAGCTATCGAGCTTCAAAATTTGAAAAGTCACAAAAGTTGTGTGTCTGAGCACATAATGTACTATTTTTCTTGGAAGTTCAACAAGATGCAATGATGATGTGTTGTGTCATTTTAAAGATTTCGTCGAGCTGATTAATTTGACACTTTGGTTAACAAATTTGGTCCACATTTGCCAAAGTTATCGAGCTTCAAAGTTTGAAAAGTAACAAAATATGTGTGTTTGAGCACATAAAGTACTATTTTTCTTGGAAGTTCAACAAGATGCAATTCTGATGTGTTGTGACATCTTCAAAATCTCGTCGAGCTGATTAATTTGACACTTTGTTTAACAAATTTGGTCTTCATTTGCCGAAGCTATCGAGCTTCAAAGTTTGAAAAGTCACAAAAGTTATGTGTTTGAGCACATAATGTACTATTTTTCTTGGAAGTTCAACAAGATGTAATCATGGTGTGTTGTGTCATTTTAAAGATTTCGTCGAGCTGATTAATTTGACACTTTGGTTAACAAATTTGGTCTTTATTTACCGAAGCTATCCAGCTTCCAAATTTGAAAAGTCACAAAAGTTGTTTGTTTGAGCACATAAAGTACTATTTTTCTTGGAAGTTCAACAAGATGTAATCATTGTGTGTTGAGTCATTTTAAAGATCTCGTCGAGCTGATTAATTTGACACTTTGTTTAACAAATTTGGTCTTCATTTGCCGAAGCTATCGAGCTTCAAAGTTTGAAAAGTCACAAAAGTTGTGTGTCTGAGCACATAATGTACTATTTTTCTTGGAAGTTCAACAAGATGCAATGATGATGTGTTGTGTCATTTTAAAGATCTCGTCGAGCTGATTAATTTGACACTTTGGTTAACAAATTTGGTCCACATTTGCGAAAGTTATCGAGCTTTAAAGTTTGAAAAGTAACAAAATATGTGTGTTTGAGCACATAAAGTACTATTTTTCTTGGAAATTCAACAAGATGCAATCATGATGTGTTGTGACATATTCAAAATCTCGTCGAGTTGATTAATTTGACACTTTGTTTAACAAATTTGGTCTTCATTTGCCGAAGCTATCGAGCTTCAAAGTTTGAAAAGTCACAAAAGTTATGTGTTTGAGCACATAATGTACTATTTTTCTTGGAAGTTCAACAAGATGTAATCATGGTGTGTTGTGACATCTTCAAAATCTCGTCGAGCTGATTAATTTGACACTTTGTTTAACAAATTTGGTCCACATTTGCCAAAGTTATCGAGCTTCAAAATTGGAAAAGTCACAAAAGTTGTGTGTTTGAGCACATAAAGTACTATTTTTCTTGGAAATTCAACAAGATGCAATCATGGTGTGTTGTGTCATTTTAAAGATCTCGTCGAGCTGATTAATTTGACACTTTGTTTAACAAATTTGGTCTTCATTTGCCGAAGCTATCGAGCTTCAAAATTTGAAAAGTCACAAAAGTTGTGTGTCTGAGCACATAATGTACTATTTTTCTTGGAAGTTCAACAAGATGCAATGATGATGTGTTGTGTCATTTTAAAGATTTCGTCGAGCTGATTAATTTGACACTTTGGTTAACAAATTTGGTCCACATTTGCCAAAGTTATCGAGCTTCAAAATTTGAAAAGTAACAAAATATGTGTGTTTGAGCACATAAAGTACTATTTTTCTTGGAAGTTCAACAAGATGCAATTCTGATGTGTTGTGACATCTTCAAAATCTCGTCGAGCTGATTAATTTGACACTTTGTTTAACAAATTTGGTCTTCATTTGCCGAAGCTATCGAGCTTCAAAGTTTGAAAAGTCACAAAAGTTATGTGTTTGAGCACATAATGTACTATTTTTCTTGGAAGTTCAACAAGATGTAATCATGGTGTGTTGTGACATCTTCAAAATCTCGTCGAGCTGATTAATTTGACACTTTGTTTAACAAATTTGGTCCACATTTGCCAAAGTTATCGAGCTTCAAAATTGGAAAAGTCACAAAAGTTGTGTGTTTGAGCACATAAAGTACTATTTTTCTTGGAAATTCAACAAGATGCAATCATGGTGTGTTGTGTCATTTTAAAGATCTCGTCGAGCTGATTAATTTGACACTTTGTTTAACAAATTTGGTCTTCATTTGCCGAAGCTATCGAGCTTCAAAATTTGAAAAGTCACAAAAGTTGTGTGTCTGAGCACATAATGTACTATTTTTCTTGGAAGTTCAACAAGATGCAATGATGATGTGTTGTGTCATTTTAAAGATTTCGTCGAGCTGATTAATTTGACACTTTGGTTAACAAATTTGGTCCACATTTGCCAAAGTTATCGAGCTTCAAAATTTGAAAAGTAACAAAATATGTGTGTTTGAGCACATAAAGTACTATTTTTCTTGGAAGTTCAACAAGATGCAATTCTGATGTGTTGTGACATCTTCAAAATCTCGTCGAGCTGATTAATTTGACACTTTGTTTAACAAATTTGGTCTTCATTTGCCGAAGCTATCGAGCTTCAAAGTTTGAAAAGTCACAAAAGTTATGTGTTTGAGCACATAATGTACTATTTTTCTTGGAAGTTCAACAAGATGCAATTCTGATGTGTTGTGACATCTTCAAAATCTCGTCGAGCTGATTAATTTGACACTTTGTTTAACAAATTTGGTCCACATTTGCCAAAGTTATCGAGCTTCAAAATTGGAAAAGTCACAAAAGTTGTGTGTTTGAGCACATAAAGTACTATTTTTCTTGGAAATTCAACAAGATGCAATTCTGATGTGTTGTGACATCTTCAAAATCTCGTCGAGCTGATTAATTTGACACTTTGTTTAACAAATTTGGTCCACATTTGCCAAAGTTATCGAGCTTCAAAATTGGAAAAGTCACAAAAGTTGTGTGTTTGAGCACATAAAGTACTATTTTTCTTGGAAATTCAACAAGATGCAATGATGATGTGTTGTATCATTTTAAAGATCTCGTCGAGCTGATTAATTTGACCCTTTGTTTAACAAATTTGGTCCACATTTGCCGAAGCTATCGAGCTTCAAAGTTTGAAAAGTCACAAAAGTTATGTGTTTGAGCACATAAAGTACTATTTTTCTTGGAAGTTCAACAAGATGCAATGATGATGTGTTGTGACATCTTCAAAATCTCGTTGAGGTGATTACTTTGACACTTTGTTTAACAAATTTAGTCCACATTTGCCAAAGTTATCGAGCTTCAGAGTTTGAAAAGTCACAAAATATGTGTGTTTGAGCACATAAAGTACTATTTTTCTTGGAAATTCAACAAGATGCAATCATGAAGTGTTGTGACATATTCAATATCTCGTCGAGCTAATTAATTTGACCCTTTGTTTAACAAATTTGGTCCACATTTGCCAAAGTTATCGAGCTTCAAAGTTTGAAAAGTCACAAAAGTTATGTGTTTGAGCACATAATGTACTATTTTTCTTGGAAGTTCAACAAGATGCAATGATGATGTGTTGTGACATCTTCAAAATCTCGTTGAGGTGATTACTTTGACACTTTGTGTAACAAATTTGGTCCACATTTGCCAAAGTTATCGAGCTTCAAAATTGGAAAAGTCACAAAAGTTGTGTGTTTGAGCACATAAAGTACTATTTTTCTTGGAAATTCAACAAGACGCAATCATGATGTGTTGTGACATATTCAAAATCTCGTCGAGCTGATTAATTTGACACTTTGTTTAACAAATTTGGTCTTCATTTGCCGAAGCTATCGAGCTTCAAAGTTTGAAAAGTCACAAAAGTTGTGTGTCTGAGCAGATAATGTACTATTTTTCTTGGAAGTTCAACAAGATGCAATGATGATGTGTTGTGTCATTTTAAAGATCTCGTCGAGCTGATTAATTTGACACTTTGTTTAACAAATTTGGTCTTCATTTGCCGAAGCTATCGAGCTTCAAAGTTTGAAAAGTCACAAAAGTTGTGTGTCTGAGCAGATAATGTACTATTTTTCTTGGAAGTTCAACAAGATGCAATGATGATGTGTTGTGTCATTTTAAAGATCTCGTCGAGCTGATTAATTTGACACTTTGGTTAACAAATTTGGTCCACATTTGTCAAAGTTATCGAGCTTCAAAATTGGAAAAGTCACAAAAGTTGTGTGTTTGAGCACATAAAGTACTATTTTTCTTGGAAGTTCAACAAGATGCAATTCTGATGTGTTGTGACATCTTCAAAATCTCGTCGAGCTGATTAATTTGACACTTTGTTTAACAAATTTGGTCCTCATTTGCCGAAGCTATCGAGCTTCAAAGTTTGAAAAGTCACAAAAGTTATGTGTTTGAGCACATAATGTACTATTTTTCTTGGAAGTTCAACAAGATGTAATCATGGTGTGTTGTGACATCTTCATAACCTTGTCGAGCTGATTAATTTGACACTTTGTTTAACAAATTTGGTCCACATTTGCCAAAGTTATCGAGCTTCAAAATTGGAAAAGTCACAAAAGTTGTGTGTTTGAGCACATAAACTACTATTTTTCTTGGAAATTCAACAAGACGCAATCATGATGTGTTGTGACATATTCAAAATCTCGTCGAGCTGATTAATTTGACACTTTGTTTAACAAATTTGGTCTTCATTTGCCGAAGCTATCGAGCTTCAAAGTTTGAAAAGTCACAAAAGTTGTGTGTCTGAGCAGATAATGTACTATTTTTCTTGGAAGTTCAACAAGATGCAATGATGATGTGTTGTGTCATTTTAAAGATCTCGTCGAGCTGATTAATTTGACACTTTGGTTAACAAATTTGGTCCACATTTGTCAAAGTTATCGAGCTTCAAAATTGGAAAAGTCACAAAAGTTGTGTGTTTGAGCACATAAAGTACTATTTTTCTAGGAAATTCAACAAGATGCAATCATGATGTGTTGTGACATATTCAAAATCTCGTCGACCTGATTAATTTGACACTTTGTTTAACAAATTTGTTCTTCATTTGCCGAAGCTATCGAGCTTCAAAGTTTGAAAAGTCACAAAAGTTATGTGTTTGAGCACATAAAGTACTATTTTTCTTGGAAGTTCAACAAGATGCAATTCTGATGTGTTGTGACATCTTGAAAATCTCGTCGAGCTGATTAATTTGACACTTTGTTTAACAAATTTGGTCCTCATTTGCCGAAGCTATCGAGCTTCAAAGTTTGAAAAGTCACAAAAGTTATGTGTTTGAGCACATAATGTACTATTTTTCTTGGAAGTTCAACAAGATGCAATGATGATGTGTTGTGACATCTTCAAAATCTCGTTGAGGTGATTACTTTGACACTTTGTTTAACAAATTTGGTACACATTTGCCAAAGTTATCGAGCTTCAGAGTTTGAAAAGTCACAAAATATGTGTGTTTGAGCACATAAAGTACTATTTTTCTTGGAAGTTCAACAAGATGCAATTCTGATGTGTTGTGACATCTTCAAAATCTCGTCGAGCTGATTAATTTGACACTTTGTTTAACAAATTTGGTCCACATTTGCCAAAGTTATCGAGCTTCAAAATTGGAAAAGTCACAAAAGTTGTGTGTTTGAGCACATAAAGTACTATTTTTCTTGGAAGTTCAACAAGATGCAATTCTGATGTGTTGTGACATCTTCAAAATCTCGTCGAGCTGATTAATTTGACACTTTGTTTAACAAATTTGGTCCACATTTGCCAAAGTTATCGAGCTTCAAAATTGGAAAAGTCACAAAAGTTGTGTGTTTGAGCACATAAAGTACTATTTCTCTTGGAAATTCAACAAGATGCAATTCTGATGTGTTGTGACATCTTCAAAATCTCGTCGAGCTGATTAATTTGACACTTTGTTTAACAAATTTGGTCCACATTTGCCAAAGTTATCGAGCTTCAAAATTGGAAAAGTCACAAAAGTTGTGTGTCTGAGCAGATAATGTACTATTTTTCTTGGAAGTTCAACAAGATGCAATGATGATGTGTTGTGTCATTTTAAAGATCTCGTCGAGCTGATTAATTTGACACTTTGTTTAACAAATTTGGTCTTCATTTGCCGAAGCTATCGAGCTTCAAAGTTTGAAAAGTCACAAAAGTTGTGTGTCTGAGCAGATAATGTACTATTTTTCTTGGAAGTTCAACAAGATGCAATGATGATGTGTTGTGTCATTTTAAAGATCTCGTCGAGCTGATTAATTTGACACTTTGGTTAACAAATTTGGTCCACATTTGTCAAAGTTATCGAGCTTCAAAATTGGAAAAGTCACAAAAGTTGTGTGTTTGAGCACATAAAGTACTATTTTTCTTGGAAGTTCAACAAGATGCAATTCTGATGTGTTGTGACATCTTCAAAATCTCGTCGAGCTGATTAATTTGACACTTTGTTTAACAAATTTGGTCCTCATTTGCCGAAGCTATCGAGCTTCAAAGTTTGAAAAGTCACAAAAGTTATGTGTTTGAGCACATAATGTACTATTTTTCTTGGAAGTTCAACAAGATGTAATCATGGTGTGTTGTGACATCTTCATAACCTTGTCGAGCTGATTAATTTGACACTTTGTTTAACAAATTTGGTCCACATTTGCCAAAGTTATCGAGCTTCAAAATTGGAAAAGTCACAAAAGTTGTGTGTTTGAGCACATAAACTACTATTTTTCTTGGAAATTCAACAAGACGCAATCATGATGTGTTGTGACATATTCAAAATCTCGTCGAGCTGATTAATTTGACACTTTGTTTAACAAATTTGGTCTTCATTTGCCGAAGCTATCGAGCTTCAAAGTTTGAAAAGTCACAAAAGTTGTGTGTCTGAGCAGATAATGTACTATTTTTCTTGGAAGTTCAACAAGATGCAATGATGATGTGTTGTGTCATTTTAAAGATCTCGTCGAGCTGATTAATTTGACACTTTGGTTAACAAATTTGGTCCACATTTGTCAAAGTTATCGAGCTTCAAAATTGGAAAAGTCACAAAAGTTGTGTGTTTGAGCACATAAAGTACTATTTTTCTTGGAAATTCAACAAGATGCAATCATGATGTGTTGTGACATATTCAAAATCTCGTCGACCTGATTAATTTGACACTTTGTTTAACAAATTTGTTCTTCATTTGCCGAAGCTATCGAGCTTCAAAGTTTGAAAAGTCACAAAAGTTATGTGTTTGAGCACATAAAGTACTATTTTTCTTGGAAGTTCAACAAGATGCAATTCTGATGTGTTGTGACATCTTGAAAATCTCGTCGAGCTGATTAATTTGACACTTTGTTTAACAAATTTGGTCCTCATTTGCCGAAGCTATCGAGCTTCAAAGTTTGAAAAGTCACAAAAGTTATGTGTTTGAGCACATAATGTACTATTTTTCTTGGAAGTTCAACAAGATGTAATCATGGTGTGTTGTGACATCTTCATAACCTTGTCGAGCTGATTAATTTGACACTTTGTTTAACAAATTTGGTCCACATTTGCCAAAGTTATCGAGCTTCAAAATTGGAAAAGTCACAAAAGTTGTGTGTTTGAGCACATAAACTACTATTTTTCTTGGAAATTCAACAAGACGCAATCATGATGTGTTGTGACATATTCAAAATCTCGTCGAGCTGATTAATTTGACACTTTGTTTAACAAATTTGGTCTTCATTTGCCGAAGCTATCGAGCTTCAAAGTTTGAAAAGTCACAAAAGTTGTGTGTCTGAGCAGATAATGTACTATTTTTCTTGGAAGTTCAACAAGATGCAATGATGATGTGTTGTGTCATTTTAAAGATCTCGTCGAGCTGATTAATTTGACACTTTGGTTAACAAATTTGGTCCACATTTGTCAAAGTTATCGAGCTTCAAAATTGGAAAAGTCACAAAAGTTGTGTGTTTGAGCACATAAAGTACTATTTTTCTTGGAAATTCAACAAGATGCAATCATGATGTGTTGTGACATATTCAAAATCTCGTCGACCTGATTAATTTGACACTTTGTTTAACAAATTTGTTCTTCATTTGCCGAAGCTATCGAGCTTCAAAGTTTGAAAAGTCACAAAAGTTATGTGTTTGAGCACATAAAGTACTATTTTTCTTGGAAGTTCAACAAGATGCAATTCTGATGTGTTGTGACATCTTGAAAATCTCGTCGAGCTGATTAATTTGACACTTTGTTTAACAAATTTGGTCCTCATTTGCCGAAGCTATCGAGCTTCAAAGTTTGAAAAGTCACAAAAGTTATGTGTTTGAGCACATAATGTACTATTTTTCTTGGAAGTTCAACAAGATGCAATGATGATGTGTTGTGACATCTTCAAAATCTCGTTGAGGTGATTACTTTGACACTTTGTTTAACAAATTTGGTACACATTTGCCAAAGTTATCGAGCTTCAGAGTTTGAAAAGTCACAAAATATGTGTGTTTGAGCACATAAAGTACTATTTTTCTTGGAAGTTCAACAAGATGCAATTCTGATGTGTTGTGACATCTTCAAAATCTCGTCGAGCTGATTAATTTGACACTTTGTTTAACAAATTTGGTCCACATTTGCCAAAGTTATCGAGCTTCAAAATTGGAAAAGTCACAAAAGTTGTGTGTTTGAGCACATAAAGTACTATTTTTCTTGGAAGTTCAACAAGATGCAATTCTGATGTGTTGTGACATCTTCAAAATCTCGTCGAGCTGATTAATTTGACACTTTGTTTAACAAATTTGGTCCACATTTGCCAAAGTTATCGAGCTTCAAAAGTGGAAAAGTCACAAAAGTTGTGTGTTTGAGCACATAAAGTACTATTTCTCTTGGAAATTCAACAAGATGCAATTCTGATGTGTTGTGACATCTTCAAAATCTCGTCGAGCTGATTAATTTGACACTTTGTTTAACAAATTTGGTCCACATTTGCCAAAGTTATCGAGCTTCAAAATTGGAAAAGTCACAAAAGTTGTGTGTTTGAGCACATAAAGTACTATTTTTCTTGGAAATTCAACAAGACGCAATCATGATGTGTTGTGACATATTCAAAATCTCGTCGAGCTGATTAATTTGACACTTTGTTTAACAAATTTGGTCTTCATTTTCCGAAGCTATCGAGCTTCAAAGTTTGAAAAGTCACAAAAGTTGTGTGTCTGAGCAGATAATGTACTATTTTTCTTGGAAGTTCAACAAGATGCAATGATGATGTGTTGTGTCATTTTAAAGATCTCGTCGAGCTGATTAATTTGACACTTTGGTTAACAAATTTGGTCCACATTTGTCAAAGTTATCGAGTTTCAAAATTGGAAAAGTCACAAAAGTTGTGTGTTTGAGCACATAAAGTACTATTTTTCTTGGAAATTCAACAAGATGCAATCATGATGTGTTGTGACATATTCAAAATCTCGTCGAGCTGATTAATTTGACACTTTGTTTAACAAATTTGTTCTTCATTTGCCGAAGCTATCGAGCTTCAAAGTTTGAAAAGTCACAAAAGTTATGTGTTTGAGCACATAAAGTACTATTTTTCTTGGAAATTCAACAAGATGCAATGATGATGTGTTGTGTCATTTTAAAGATCTCGTCGAGCTGATTAATTTGACACTTTGGTTAACAAATTTGGTCCACATTTGCCAAAGTTATCGAGCTTCAGAGTTTGAAAAGTCACAAAATATGTGTGTTTGAGCACATAAAGTACTATTTTTCTTGGAAGTTAAACAAGATGTAATCATGATGTGTTGTGACATCTTCATAACCTTGTCGAGCTGATTAATTTGACACTTTGTTTAACAAATTTGGTCCTCATTTGCCGAAGCTATCGAGCTTCAAAGTTTGAAAAGTCACAAAAGTTATGTGTTTGAGCACATAATGTACTATTTTTCTTGGAAGTTCAACAAGATGCAATGATGATGTGTTGTGACATCTTCAAAATCTCGTTGAGGTGATTACTTTGACACTTTGTTTAACAAATTTGGTACACATTTGCCAAAGTTATCGAGCTTCAAAGTTTGAAAAGTAACAAAATATGTGTGTTTGAGCACATAAAGTACTATTTTTCTTGGAAGTTCAACAAGATGCAATTCTGATGTGTTGTGACATCTTCAAAATCTCGTCGAGCTGATTAATTTGACACTTTGTTTAACAAATTTGGTCCTCATTTGCCGAAGCTATCGAGCTTCAAAGTTTGAAAAGTCACAAAAGTTATGTGTTTGAGCACATAATGTACTATTTTTCTTGGAAGTTCAACAAGATGCAATGATGATGTGTTGTGACATCTTCAAAATCTCGTTGAGGTGATTACTTTGACACTTTGTTTAACAAATTTGGTACACATTTGCCAAAGTTATCGAGCTTCAGAGTTTGAAAAGTCACAAAATATGTGTGTTTGAGCACATAAAGTACTATTTTTCTTGGAAGTTCAACAAGATGCAATTCTGATGTGTTGTGACATCTTCAAAATCTCGTCGAGCTGATTAATTTGACACTTTGTTTAACAAATTTGGTCCTCATTTGCCGAAGCTATCGAGCTTCAAAGTTTGAAAAGTCACAAAAGTTATGTGTTTGAGCACATAATGTACTATTTTTCTTGGAAGTTCAACAAGATGCAATGATGATGTGTTGTGACATCTTCAAAATCTCGTTGAGGTGATTACTTTGACACTTTGTTTAACAAATTTGGTACACATTTGCCAAAGTTATCGAGCTTCAGAGTTTGAAAAGTCACAAAATATGTGTGTTTGAGCACATAAAGTACTATTTTTCTTGGAAGTTCAACAAGATGCAATTCTCATGTGTTGTGACATCTTCAAAATCTCGTCGAGCTGATTAATTTGACACTTTGTTTAACAAATTTGGTCCACATTTGCCAAAGTTATCGAGCTTCAAAATTGGAAAAGTCACAAAAGTTGTGTGTTTGAGCACATAAAGTACTATTTTTCTTGGAAGTTCAACAAGATGCAATTCTGATGTGTTGTGACATCTTCAAAATCTCGTCGAGCTGATTAATTTGACACTTTGTTTAACAAATTTGGTCCACATTTGCCAAAGTTATCGAGCTTCAAAATTGGAAAAGTCACAAAAGTTGTGTGTTTGAGCACATAAAGTACTATTTCTCTTGGAAATTCAACAAGATGCAATTCTGATGTGTTGTGACATCTTCAAAATCTCGTCGAGCTGATTAATTTGACACTTTGTTTAACAAATTTGGTCCACATTTGCCAAAGTTATCGAGCTTCAAAATTGGAAAAGTCACAAAAGTTGTGTGTTTGAGCACATAAAGTACTATTTTTCTTGGAAATTCAACAAGACGCAATCATGATGTGTTGTGACATATTCAAAATCTCGTCGAGCTGATTAATTTGACACTTTGTTTAACAAATTTGGTCCTCATTTGCCGAAGCTATCGAGCTTCAAAGTTTGAAAAGTCACAAAAGTTATGTGTTTGAGCACATAATGTACTATTTTTCTTGGAAGTTCAACAAGATGCAATTCTGATGTGTTGTGACATCTTCAAAATCTCGTCGAGCTGATTAATTTGACACTTTGTTTAACAAATTTGGTCCTCATTTGCCGAAGCTATCGAGCTTCAAAGTTTGAAAAGTCACAAAAGTTATGTGTTTGAGCACATAATGTACTATTTTTCTTGGAAGTTCAACAAGATGCAATGATGATGTGTTGTGACATCTTCAAAATCTCGTTGAGGTGATTACTTTGACACTTTGTTTAACAAATTTGGTACACATTTGCCAAAGTTATCGAGCTTCAGAGTTTGAAAAGTCACAAAATATGTGTGTTTGAGCACATAAAGTACTATTTTTCTTGGAAGTTCAACAAGATGCAATTCTGATGTGTTGTGACATCTTCAAAATCTCGTCGAGCTGATTAATTTGACACTTTGTTTAACAAATTTGGTCCACATTTGCCAAAGTTATCGAGCTTCAAAATTGGAAAAGTCACAAAAGTTGTGTGTTTGAGCACATAAAGTACTATTTTTCTTGGAAGTTCAACAAGATGCAATTCTGATGTGTTGTGACATCTTCAAAATCTCGTCGAGCTGATTAATTTGACACTTTGTTTAACAAATTTGGTCCACATTTGCCAAAGTTATCGAGCTTCAAAATTGGAAAAGTCACAAAAGTTGTGTGTTTGAGCACATAAAGTACTATTTCTCTTGGAAATTCAACAAGATGCAATTCTGAT
Source organism: Euwallacea fornicatus (assembly GCF_040115645.1). Classification (NCBI taxonomy): domain Eukaryota; kingdom Metazoa; phylum Arthropoda; class Insecta; order Coleoptera; family Curculionidae; genus Euwallacea; species Euwallacea fornicatus. The sequence goes on along the minus strand of NW_027096016.1, from coordinate 454,514 downwards.
GTGTTGTGACATCTTCAAAATCTCGTCGAGCTGATTAATTTGACACTTTGTTCAACAAATTTGGTCCACATTTGCCAAAGTTATCGAGCTTCAAAATTGGAAAAGTCACAAAAGTTGTGTGTTTGAGCACATAAAGTACTATTTTTCTTGGAAATTCAACAAGACGCAATCATGATGTGTTGTGACATATTCAAAATCTCGTCGAGCTGATTAATTTGACACTTTGTTTAACAAATTTGGTCTTCATTTTCCGAAGCTATCGAGCTTCAAAGTTTGAAAAGTCACAAAAGTTATGTGTTTGAGCAGATAATGTACTATTTTTCTTGGAAGTTCAACAAGATGCAATTCTGATGTGTTGTGACATCTTCAAAATCTCGTCGAGCTGATTAATTTGACACTTTGTTTAACAAATTTGGTCCTCATTTGCCGAAGCTATCGAGCTTCAAAGTTTGAAAAGTCACAAAAGTTATGTGTTTGAGCACATAATATACTATTTTTCTTGGAAGTTCAACAAGATGCAATGATGATGTGTTGTGACATCTTCAAAATCTCGTTGAGGTGATTACTTTGACACTTTGTTTAACAAATTTGGTACACATTTGCCAAAGTTATCGAGCTTCAGAGTTTGAAAAGTCACAAAATATGTGTGTTTGAGCACATAAAGTACTATTTTTCTTGGAAGTTCAACAAGATGCAATTCTGATGTGTTGTGACATCTTCAAAATCTCGTCGAGCTGATTAATTTGACACTTTGTTTAACAAATTTGGTCTTCATTTGCCGAAGCTATCGAGCTTCAAAGTTTGAAAAGTCACAAAAGTTGTGTGTCTGAGCAGATAATGTACTATTTTTCTTGGAAGTTCAACAAGATGCAATGATGATGTGTTGTGTCATTTTAAAGATCTCGTCGAGCTGATTAATTTGACACTTTGGTTAACAAATTTGGTCCACATTTGTCAAAGTTATCGAGCTTCAAAATTGGAAAAGTCACAAAAGTTGTGTGTTTGAGCACATAAAGTACTATTTTTCTTGGAAATTCAACAAGATGCAATCATGATGTGTTGTGACATATTCAAAATCTCGTCGAGCTGATTAATTTGACACTTTGTTTAACAAATTTGTTCTTCATTTGCCGAAGCTATCGAGCTTCAAAGTTTGAAAAGTCACAAAAGTTATGTGTTTGAGCACATAAAGTACTATTTTTCTTGGAAGTTCAACAAGATGCAATTCTGATGTGTTGTGACATCTTCAAAATCTCGTCGAGCTGATTAATTTGACACTTTGTTTAACAAATTTGGTCCTCATTTGCCGAAGCTATCGAGCTTCAAAGTTTGAAAAGTCACAAAAGTTATGTGTTTGAGCACATAATGTACTATTTTTCTTGGAAGTTCAACAAGATGCAATGATGATGTGTTGTGACATCTTCAAAATCTCGTTGAGGTGATTACTTTGACACTTTGTTTAACAAATTTGGTACACATTTGCCAAAGTTATCGAGCTTCAGAGTTTGAAAAGTCACAAAATATGTGTGTTTGAGCACATAAAGTACTATTTTTCTTGGAAGTTCAACAAGATGCAATTCTGATGTGTTGTGACATCTTCAAAATCTCGTCGAGCTGATTAATTTGACACTTTGTTTAACAAATTTGGTCCACATTTGCCAAAGTTATCGAGCTTCAAAATTGGAAAAGTCACAAAAGTTGTGTGTTTGAGCACATAAAGTACTATTTTTCTTGGAAATTCAACAAGATGCAATTCTGATGTGTTGTGACATCTTCAAAATCTCGTCGAGCTGATTAATTTGACACTTTGTTTAACAAATTTGGTCCACATTTGCCAAAGTTAATCGAGCTTCAGAGTTTGAAAAGTCACAAAATATGTGTGTTTGAGCACATAAAGTACTATTTTTCTTGGAAATTCAACAAGATGCAATCATGATGTGTTGTGACATATTCAAAATCTCGTCGAGCTGATTAATTTGACACTTTGTTTAACAAATTTGTTCTTCATTTGCCAAAGTTATCGAGCTTCAAAATTGGAAAAGTCACAAAAGTTGTGTGTTTGAGCACATAAAGTACTATTTCTCTTGGAAATTCAACAAGATGCAATCATGATGTGTTGTGACATCTTCAAAATCTCGTCGAGCTGATTAATTTGACACTTTGTTTAACAAATTTGGTCCTCATTTGCCGAAGCTATCGAGCTTCAAAGTTTGAAAAGTCACAAAAGTTATGTGTTTGAGCACATAATGTACTATTTTTCTTGGAAGTTCAACAAGATGCAATGATGATGTGTTGTGACATCTTCAAAATCTCGTTGAGGTGATTACTTTGACACTTTGTTTAACAAATTTGGTACACATTTGCCAAAGTTATCGAGCTTCAGAGTTTGAAAAGTCACAAAATATGTGTGTTTGAGCACATAAAGTACTATTTTTCTTGGAAGTTCAACAAGATGCAATTCTCATGTGTTGTGACATCTTCAAAATCTCGTCGAGCTGATTAATTTGACACTTTGTTTAACAAATTTGGTCCACATTTGCCAAAGTTATCGAGCTTCAAAATTGGAAAAGTCACAAAAGTTGTGTGTTTGAGCACATAAAGTACTATTTTTCTTGGAAGTTCAACAAGATGCAATTCTGATGTGTTGTGACATCTTCAAAATCTCGTCGAGCTGATTAATTTGACACTTTGTTTAACAAATTTGGTCCACATTTGCCAAAGTTATCGAGCTTCAAAATTGGAAAAGTCACAAAAGTTGTGTGTTTGAGCACATAAAGTACTATTTCTCTTGGAAATTCAACAAGATGCAATTCTGATGTGTTGTGACATCTTCAAAATCTCGTCGAGCTGATTAATTTGACACTTTGTTTAACAAATTTGGTCCACATTTGCCAAAGTTATCGAGCTTCAAAATTGGAAAAGTCACAAAAGTTGTGTGTTTGAGCACATAAAGTACTATTTTTCTTGGAAATTCAACAAGACGCAATCATGATGTGTTGTGACATATTCAAAATCTCGTCGAGCTGATTAATTTGACACTTTGTTTAACAAATTTGGTCCTCATTTGCCGAAGCTATCGAGCTTCAAAGTTTGAAAAGTCACAAAAGTTATGTGTTTGAGCACATAATGTACTATTTTTCTTGGAAGTTCAACAAGATGCAATTCTGATGTGTTGTGACATCTTCAAAATCTCGTCGAGCTGATTAATTTGACACTTTGTTTAACAAATTTGGTCCTCATTTGCCGAAGCTATCGAGCTTCAAAGTTTGAAAAGTCACAAAAGTTATGTGTTTGAGCACATAATGTACTATTTTTCTTGGAAGTTCAACAAGATGCAATGATGATGTGTTGTGACATCTTCAAAATCTCGTTGAGGTGATTACTTTGACACTTTGTTTAACAAATTTGGTACACATTTGCCAAAGTTATCGAGCTTCAGAGTTTGAAAAGTCACAAAATATGTGTGTTTGAGCACATAAAGTACTATTTTTCTTGGAAGTTCAACAAGATGCAATTCTGATGTGTTGTGACATCTTCAAAATCTCGTCGAGCTGATTAATTTGACACTTTGTTTAACAAATTTGGTCCACATTTGCCAAAGTTATCGAGCTTCAAAATTGGAAAAGTCACAAAAGTTGTGTGTTTGAGCACATAAAGTACTATTTTTCTTGGAAGTTCAACAAGATGCAATTCTGATGTGTTGTGACATCTTCAAAATCTCGTCGAGCTGATTAATTTGACACTTTGTTTAACAAATTTGGTCCACATTTGCCAAAGTTATCGAGCTTCAAAATTGGAAAAGTCACAAAAGTTGTGTGTTTGAGCACATAAAGTACTATTTCTCTTGGAAATTCAACAAGATGCAATTCTGATGTGTTGTGACATCTTCAAAATCTCGTCGAGCTGATTAATTTGACACTTTGTTCAACAAATTTGGTCCACATTTGCCAAAGTTATCGAGCTTCAAAATTGGAAAAGTCACAAAAGTTGTGTGTTTGAGCACATAAAGTACTATTTTTCTTGGAAATTCAACAAGACGCAATCATGATGTGTTGTGACATATTCAAAATCTCGTCGAGCTGATTAATTTGACACTTTGTTTAACAAATTTGGTCTTCATTTTCCGAAGCTATCGAGCTTCAAAGTTTGAAAAGTCACAAAAGTTATGTGTTTGAGCAGATAATGTACTATTTTTCTTGGAAGTTCAACAAGATGCAATTCTGATGTGTTGTGACATCTTTAAAATCTCGTCGAGCTGATTAATTTGACACTTTGTTTAACAAATTTGGTCCTCATTTGCCGAAGCTATCGAGCTTCAAAGTTTGAAAAGTCACAAAAGTTATGTGTTTGAGCACATAATATACTATTTTTCTTGGAAGTTCAACAAGATGCAATGATGATGTGTTGTGACATCTTCAAAATCTCGTTGAGGTGATTACTTTGACACTTTGTTTAACAAATTTGGTACACATTTGCCAAAGTTATCGAGCTTCAGAGTTTGAAAAGTCACAAAATATGTGTGTTTGAGCACATAAAGTACTATTTTTCTTGGAAGTTCAACAAGATGCAATTCTGATGTGTTGTGACATCTTCAAAATCTCGTCGAGCTGATTAATTTGACACTTTGTTTAACAAATTTGGTCTTCATTTGCCGAAGCTATCGAGCTTCAAAGTTTGAAAAGTCACAAAAGTTGTGTGTCTGAGCAGATAATGTACTATTTTTCTTGGAAGTTCAACAAGATGCAATGATGATGTGTTGTGTCATTTTAAAGATCTCGTCGAGCTGATTAATTTGACACTTTGGTTAACAAATTTGGTCCACATTTGTCAAAGTTATCGAGCTTCAAAATTGGAAAAGTCACAAAAGTTGTGTGTTTGAGCACATAAAGTACTATTTTTCTTGGAAATTCAACAAGATGCAATCATGATGTGTTGTGACATATTCAAAATCTCGTCGAGCTGATTAATTTGACACTTTGTTTAACAAATTTGTTCTTCATTTGCCGAAGCTATCGAGCTTCAAAGTTTGAAAAGTCACAAAAGTTATGTGTTTGAGCACATAAAGTACTATTTTTCTTGGAAGTTCAACAAGATGCAATTCTGATGTGTTGTGACATCTTCAAAATCTCGTTGAGGTGATTACTTTGACACTTTGTTTAACAAATTTGGTACACATTTGCCAAAGTTATCGAGCTTCAGAGTTTGAAAAGTCACAAAATATGTGTGTTTGAGCACATAAAGTACTATTTTTCTTGGAAGTTCAACAAGATGCAATTCTGATGTGTTGTGACATCTTCAAAATCTCGTCGAGCTGATTAATTTGACACTTTGTTTAACAAATTTGGTCCACATTTGCCAAAGTTATCGAGCTTCAAAATTGGAAAAGTCACAAAAGTTGTGTGTTTGAGCACATAAAGTACTATTTTTCTTGGAAATTCAACAAGATGCAATTCTGATGTGTTGTGACATCTTCAAAATCTCGTCGAGCTGATTAATTTGACACTTTGTTTAACAAATTTGGTCCACATTTGCCAAAGTTAATCGAGCTTCAGAGTTTGAAAAGTCACAAAATATGTGTGTTTGAGCACATAAAGTACTATTTTTCTTGGAAATTCAACAAGATGCAATCATGAAGTGTTGTGACATATTCAATATCTCGTCGAGCTAATTAATATGACCCTTTGTTTAACAAATTTGGTCCACATTTGCCAAAGTTATCGATCTTCAAAATTGGAAAAGTCACAAAAGTTGTGTGTTTGAGCACATAAAGTACTATTTTTCTTGGAAATTCAACAAGATGCAATGATGATGTGTTGTGTCATTTTAAAGATCTCGTCGAGCTGATTAATTTGACACTTTGGTTAACAAATTTGGTCCACATTTGCCGAAGCTATCGAGCTTCAAAGTTTGAAAAGTCACAAAAGTTGTGTGTTTCAGCACATAAAGTACTATTTTTCTTGGAAGTTCAACAAGATGCAATGATGATGTGTTGTATGATTTTAAAGATCTCGTCGAGCTGATTAATTTGACACTTTGTTTAACAAATTTGGTCCACATTTGCCAAAGTTATCGAGCTTCAAAGTTTGAAAAGTCACAAAATATGTGTGTTTGAGCACATAAAGTACTATTTTTCTTGGAAGTTCAACAAGATGCAATGATGATGTGTTGTGTCATTTTAAAGATCTCGTCGAGCTGATTAATTTGACACTTTGGTTAACAAATTTGGTCCACATTTGCCAAAGTTATCGAGCTTCAAAGTTTGAAAAGTAACAAAATATGTGTGTTTGAGCACATAAAGTACTATTTTTCTTGGAAATTCAACAAGATGCAATCATGATGTGTTGTGACATATTCAAAATCTCGTCGAGCTGATTAATTTGACACTTTGTTTAACAAATTTGGTCTTCATTTGCCGAAGCTATCGAGCTTCAAAGTTTGAAAAGTCACAAAAGTTATGTGTTTGAGCACATAATGTACTATTTTTCTTGGAAGTTCAACAAGATGCAATTCTGATGTGTTGTGACATCTTCAAAATCTCGTCGAGCTGATTAATTTGACACTTTGTTTAAAAAATTTGGTCCACATTTGCCAAAGTTATCGAGCTTCAAAATTGGAAAAGTCACAAAAGTTGTGTGTTTGAGCACATAAAGTACTATTTTTCTTGGAAATTCAACAAGATGCAATTCTGATGTGTTGTGACATCTTCAAAATCTCGTCGAGCTGATTAATTTGACACTTTGTTTAACAAATTTGGTCCACATTTGCCAAAGTTATCGAGCTTCAAAATTGGAAAAGTCACAAAAGTTGTGTGTTTGAGCACATAAAGTACTATTTTTCTTGGAAATTCAACAAGATGCAATGATGATGTGTTGTATCATTTTAAAGATCTCGTCGAGCTGATTAATTTGACCCTTTGTTTAACAAATTTGGTCCACATTTGCCGAAGCTATCGAGCTTCAAAGTTTGAAAAGTCACAAAAGTTATGTGTTTGAGCACATAAAGTACTATTTTTCTTGGAAGTTCAACAAGATGCAATGATGATGTGTTGTGACATCTTCAAAATCTCGTTGAGGTGATTACTTTGACACTTTGTTTAACAAATTTAGTCCACATTTGCCAAAGTTATCGAGCTTCAGAGTTTGAAAAGTCACAAAATATGTGTGTTTGAGCACATAAAGTACTATTTTTCTTGGAAGTTCAACAAGATGCAATTCTGATGTGTTGTGACATCTTCAAAATCTCGTCGAGCTGATTAATTTGACACTTTGTTTAACAAATTTGGTCCTCATTTGCCGAAGCTATCGAGCTTCAAAGTTTGAAAAGTCACAAAAGTTATGTGTTTGAGCACATAAAGTACTATTTTTCTTGGAAGTTCAACAAGATGCAATTCTGATGTGTTGTGTCATTTTAAAGATCTCGTCGAGCTGATTAATTTGACACTTTGGTTAACAAATTTGGTCCACATTTGCCGAAGCTATCGAGCTTCAAAGTTTGAAAAGTCACAAAATATGTGTGTTTGAGCACATAAAGTACTATTTTTCTTGGAAGTTCAACAAGATGCAATGATGATGTGTTGTGTCATTTTAAAGATCTCGTCGAGCTGATTAATTTGACAGTTTGGTTAACAAATTTGGTCCACATTTGCCAAAGTTATCGAGCTTCAAAATTTGAAAAGTAACAAAATATGTGTGTTTGAGCACATAAAGTACTATTTTTCTTGGAAATTCAACAAGATGCAATCATGATGTGTTGTGACATATTCAAAATCTCGTCGAGCTGATTAATTTGACACTTTGTTTAACAAATTTGGTCTTCATTTGCCGAAGCTATCGAGCTTCAAAGTTTGAAAAGTCACAAAAGTTATGTGTTTGAGCACATAATGTACTATTTTTCTTGGAAGTTCAACAAGATGCAATTCTGATGTGTTGTGACATCTTCAAAATCTCGTCGAGCTGATTAATTTGACACTTTGTTTAAAAAATTTGGTCCACATTTGCCAAAGTTATCGAGCTTCAAAATTGGAAAAGTCACAAAAGTTGTGTGTTTGAGCACATAAAGTACTATTTTTCTTGGAAATTCAACAAGATGCAATTCTGATGTGTTGTGACATCTTCAAAATCTCGTCGAGCTGATTAATTTGACACTTTGTTTAACAAATTTGGTCCACATTTGCCAAAGTTATCGAGCTTCAAAATTGGAAAAGTCACAAAAGTTGTGTGTTTGAGCACATAAAGTACTATTTTTCTTGGAAATTCAACAAGATGCAATGATGATGTGTTGTATCATTTTAAAGATCTCGTCGAGCTGATTAATTTGACCCTTTGTTTAACAAATTTGGTCCACATTTGCCGAAGCTATCGAGCTTCAAAGTTTGAAAAGTCACAAAAGTTATGTGTTTGAGCACATAAAGTACTATTTTTCTTGGAAGTTCAACAAGATGCAATGATGATGTGTTGTGACATCTTCAAAATCTCGTTGAGGTGATTACTTTGACACTTTGTTTAACAAATTTAGTCCACATTTGCCAAAGTTATCGAGCTTCAGAGTTTGAAAAGTCACAAAATATGTGTGTTTGAGCACATAAAGTACTATTTTTCTTGGAAGTTCAACAAGATGCAATTCTGATGTGTTGTGACATCTTCAAAATCTCGTCGAGCTGATTAATTTGACACTTTGTTTAACAAATTTGGTCCTCATTTGCCGAAGCTATCGAGCTTCAAAGTTTGAAAAGTCACAAAAGTTATGTGTTTGAGCACATAAAGTACTATTTTTCTTGGAAGTTCAACAAGATGCAATTCTGATGTGTTGTGTCATTTTAAAGATCTCGTCGAGCTGATTAATTTGACACTTTGGTTAACAAATTTGGTCCACATTTGCCGAAGCTATCGAGCTTCAAAGTTTGAAAAGTCACAAAATATGTGTGTTTGAGCACATAAAGTACTATTTTTCTTGGAAGTTCAACAAGATGCAATGATGATGTGTTGTGTCATTTTAAAGATCTCGTCGAGCTGATTAATTTGACAGTTTGGTTAACAAATTTGGTCCACATTTGCCAAAGTTATCGAGCTTCAAAATTTGAAAAGTAACAAAATATGTGTGTTTGAGCACATAAAGTACTATTTTTCTTGGAAATTCAACAAGATGCAATCATGATGTGTTGTGACATATTCAAAATCTCGTCGAGCTGATTAATTTGACACTTTGTTTAACAAATTTGGTCTTCATTTGCCGAAGCTATCGAGCTTCAAAGTTTGAAAAGTCACAAAAGTTATGTGTTTGAGCACATAATGTACTATTTTTCTTGGAAGTTCAACAAGATGCAATTCTGATGTGTTGTGACATCTTCAAAATCTCGTCGAGCTGATTAATTTGACACTTTGTTTAAAAAATTTGGTCCACATTTGCCAAAGTTATCGAGCTTCAAAATTGGAAAAGTCACAAAAGTTGTGTGTTTGAGCACATAAAGTACTATTTTTCTTGGAAATTCAACAAGATGCAATTCTGATGTGTTGTGACATCTTCAAAATCTCGTCGAGCTGATTAATTTGACACTTTGTTTAACAAATTTGGTCCACATTTGCCAAAGTTATCGAGCTTCAAAATTGGAAAAGTCACAAAAGTTGTGTGTTTGAGCACATAAAGTACTATTTTTCTTGGAAATTCAACAAGATGCAATGATGATGTGTTGTATCATTTTAAAGATCTCGTCGAGCTGATTAATTTGACCCTTTGTTTAACAAATTTGGTCCACATTTGCCGAAGCTATCGAGCTTCAAAGTTTGAAAAGTCACAAAAGTTATGTGTTTGAGCACATAAAGTACTATTTTTCTTGGAAGTTCAACAAGATGCAATGATGATGTGTTGTGACATCTTCAAAATCTCGTTGAGGTGATTACTTTGACACTTTGTTTAACAAATTTAGTCCACATTTGCCAAAGTTATCGAGCTTCAGAGTTTGAAAAGTCACAAAATATGTGTGTTTGAGCACATAAAGTACTATTTTTCTTGGAAGTTCAACAAGATGCAATTCTGATGTGTTGTGACATCTTCAAAATCTCGTCGAGCTGATTAATTTGACACTTTGTTTAACAAATTTGGTCCTCATTTGCCGAAGCTATCGAGCTTCAAAGTTTGAAAAGTCACAAAAGTTATGTGTTTGAGCACATAAAGTACTATTTTTCTTGGAAGTTCAACAAGATGCAATTCTGATGTGTTGTGACATCTTCAAAATCTCGTCGAGCTGATTAATTTGACACTTTGTTTAACAAATTTGGTCCTCATTTGCCGAAGCTATCGAGCTTCAAAGTTTGAAAAGTCACAAAAGTTATGTGTTTGAGCACATAATGTACTATTTTTCTTGGAAGTTCAACAAGATGCAATGATGATGTGTTGTGACATCTTCAAAATCTCGTTGAGGTGATTACTTTGACACTTTGTTTAACAAATTTGGTACACATTTGCCAAAGTTATCGAGCTTCAGAGTTTGAAAAGTCACAAAATATGTGTGTTTGAGCACATAAAGTACTATTTTTCTTGGAAGTTCAACAAGATGCAATTCTGATGTGTTGTGACATCTTCAAAATCTCGTCGAGCTGATTAATTTGACACTTTGTTTAACAAATTTGGTCCACATTTGCCAAAGTTATCGAGCTTCAAAATTGGAAAAGTCACAAAAGTTGTGTGTTTGAGCACATAAAGTACTATTTTTCTTGGAAATTCAACAAGATGCAATTCTGATGTGTTGTGACATCTTCAAAATCTCGTCGAGCTGATTAATTTGACACTTTGTTTAACAAATTTGGTCCACATTTGCCAAAGTTAATCGAGCTTCAGAGTTTGAAAAGTCACAAAATATGTGTGTTTGAGCACATAAAGTACTATTTTTCTTGGAAATTCAACAAGATGCAATCATGATGTGTTGTGACATATTCAAAATCTCGTCGAGCTGATTAATTTGACACTTTGTTTAACAAATTTGTTCTTCATTTGCCGAAGCTATCGAGCTTCAAAGTTTGAAAAGTCACAAAAGTTATGTGTTTGAGCACATAAAGTACTATTTTTCTTGGAAATTCAACAAGATGCAATGATGATGTGTTGTGTCATTTTAAAGATCTCGTCGAGCTGATTAATTTGACACTTTGGTTAACAAATTTGGTCCACATTTGCCAAAGTTATCGAGCTTCAGAGTTTGAAAAGTCACAAAATATGTGTGTTTGAGCACATAAAGTACTATTTTTCTTGGAAGTTAAACAAGATGTAATCATGATGTGTTGTGACATCTTCAAAATCTCGTCGAGCTGATTAATTTGACACTTTGTTTAACAAATTTGGTCATCATTTGCCGAAGATATCGAGCTTCAAAGTTTGAAAAGTCACAAAAGTTGTGTGTTTGAGCACATAATGTACTATTTTTCTTGGAAGTTCAACAAGATGCAATGATGATGTGTTGTGTCATTTTAAAGATCTCGTCGAGCTGATTAATTTGACACTTTGGTTAACAAATTTGGTCCACATTTGCCAAAGTTATCGAGCTTCAAAGTTTGAAAAGTAACAAAATAAGTGTGTTTGAGCACATAAAGTACTATTTTTCTTGGAAGTTCAACAAGATGCAATTCTGATGTGTTGTGACATCTTCAAAATCTCGTCGAGCTGATTAATTTGACACTTTGTTTAACAAATTTGGTCTTCATTTGCCGAAGCTATCGAGCTTCAAAGTTTAAAAAGTCACAAAAGTTCTGTGTTTGAGCACATAATGTACTATTTTTCTTGGAAGTTCAACAAGATGCAATGATGATGTGTTGTGACATCTTCAAAATCTCGTTGAGGTGATTACTTTGACACTTTGTTTAACAAATTTGGTACACATTTGCCAAAGTTATCGAGCTTCAGAGTTTGAAAAGTCACAAAATATGTGTGTTTGAGCACATAAAGTACTATTTTTCTTGGAAGTTCAACAAGATGCAATTCTGATGTGTTGTGACATCTTCAAAATCTCGTCGAGCTGATTAATTTGACACTTTGTTTAACAAATTTGGTCCACATTTGCCAAAGTTATCGAGCTTCAAAGTTTGAAAAGTCACAAAAGTTGTGTGTTTGAGCACATAAAGTACTATTTTTCTTGGAAATTCAACAAGATGCAATTCTGATGTGTTGTGACATATTCAAAATCTCGTCGAGCTGATTAATTTGACACTTTGTTTAACAAATTTGGTCTTCATTTGCCGAAGCTATCGAGCTTCAAAGTTTGAAAAGTCACAAAAGTTGTGTGTCTGAGCAGATAATGTACTATTTTTCTTGGAAGTTCAACAAGATGCAATGATGATGTGTTGTGTCATTTTAAAGATCTCGTCGAGCTGATTAATTTGACACTTTGGTTAACAAATTTGGTCCACATTTATCAAAGTTATCGAGCTTCAAAATTGGAAAAGTCACAAAAGTTGTGTGTTTGAGCACATAAAGTACTATTTTTCTTGGAAATTCAACAAGATGCAATTCTGATGTGTTGTGACATCTTCAAAATCTCGTCGAGCTGATTAATTTGACACTTTGTTTAACAAATTTGGTCCACATTTGCCAAAGTTAATCGAGCTTCAGAGTTTGAAAAGTCACAAAATATGTGTGTTTGAGCACATAAAGTACTATTTTTCTTGGAAGTTCAACAAGATGCAATTCTGATGTGTTGTGACATCTTCAAAATCTCGTCGAGCTGATTAATTTGACACTTTGTTTAACAAATTTGGTCCACATTTGCCAAAGTTATCGAGCTTCAAAATTGGAAAAGTCACAAAAGTTGTGTGTTTGAGCACATAAAGTACTATTTTTCTTGGAAATTCAACAAGATGCAATTCTGATGTGTTGTGACATCTTCAAAATCTCGTCGAGCTGATTAATTTGACACTTTGTTTAACAAATTTGGTCCACATTTGCCAAAGTTAATCGAGCTTCAGAGTTTGAAAAGTCACAAAATATGTGTGTTTGAGCACATAAAGTACTATTTTTCTTGGAAATTCAACAAGATGCAATGATGATGTGTTGTGTCATTTTAAAGATCTCGTCGAGCTGATTAATTTGACACTTTGGTTAACAAATTTGGTCCACATTTGCCGAAGCTATCGAGCTTCAAAGTTTGAAAAGTCACAAAAGTTGTGTGTTTCAGCACATAAAGTACTATTTTTCTTGGAAGTTCAACAAGATGCAATTCTGATGTGTTGTGACATCTTCAAAATCTCGTCGAGCTGATTAATTTGACACTTTGTTTAACAAATTTGGTCTTCATTTGCCGAAGCTATCGAGCTTCAAAGTTTAAAAAGTCACAAAAGTTCTGTGTTTGAGCACATAATGTACTATTTTTCTTGGAAGTTCAACAAGATGCAATGATGATGTGTTGTGACATCTTCAAAATCTCGTTGAGGTGATTACTTTGACACTTTGTTTAACAAATTTGGTACACATTTGCCAAAGTTATCGAGCTTCAGAGTTTGAAAAGTCACAAAATATGTGTGTTTGAGCACATAAAGTACTATTTTTCTTGGAAGTTCAACAAGATGCAATTCTGATGTGTTGTGACATCTTCAAAATCTCGTCGAGCTGATTAATTTGACACTTTGTTTAACAAATTTGGTCCACATTTGCCAAAGTTATCGAGCTTCAAAGTTTGAAAAGTCACAAAAGTTGTGTGTTTGAGCACATAAAGTACTATTTTTCTTGGAAATTCAACAAGATGCAATTCTGATGTGTTGTGACATATTCAAAATCTCGTCGAGCTGATTAATTTGACACTTTGTTTAACAAATTTGGTCTTCATTTGCCGAAGCTATCGAGCTTCAAAGTTTAAAAAGTCACAAAAGTTCTGTGTTTGAGCACATAATGTACTATTTTTCTTCGAAGTTCAACAAGATGCAATGATGATGTGTTGTGACATCTTCAAAATCTCGTTGAGGTGATTACTTTGACACTTTGTTTAACAAATTTGGTACACATTTGCCAAAGTTATCGAGCTTCAGAGTTTGAAAAGTCACAAAATATGTGTGTTGGAGCAAATAAAGTACTATTTTTCTTGGAAGTTCAACAAGATGCAATTCTGATGTGTTGTGACATCTTCAAAATCTCGTCGAGCTGATTAATTTGACACTTTGTTTAACAAATTTGGTCCACATTTGCCAAAGTTATCGAGCTTCAAAGTTTGAAAAGTCACAAAAGTTGTGTGTTTGAGCACATAAAGTACTATTTTTCTTGGAAATTCAACAAGATGCAATTCTGATGTGTTGTGTCATTTTAAAGATCTCGTCGAGCTGATTAATTTGACACTTTGGTTAACAAATTTGGTCCACATTTGCCAAAGTTATCGAGCTTCAAAGTTTGAAAAGTAACAAAATATGTGTGTTTGAGCACATAAAGTACTATTTTTCTTGGAAGTTCAACAAGATGCAATTCTGATGTGTTGTGACATCTTCAAAATCTCGTCGAGCTGATTAATTTGACACTTTGTTTAACAAATTTGGTCTTCATTTGCCGAAGCTATCGAGCTTCAAAGTTTAAAAAGTCACAAAAGTTCTGTGTTTGAGAACATAATGTACTATTTTTCTTCGAAGTTCAACAAGATGCAATGATGATGTGTTGTGACATCTTCAAAATCTCGTTGAGGTGATTACTTTGACACTTTGTTTAACAAATTTGGTACACATTTGCCAAAGTTATCGAGCTTCAGAGTTTGAAAAGTCACAAAATATGTGTGTTGGAGCAAATAAAGTACTATTTTTCTTGGAAGTTCAACAAGATGCAATTCTGATGTGTTGTGACATCTTCAAAATCTCGTCGAGCTGATTAATTTGACACTTTGTTTAACAAATTTGGTCCACATTTGCCAAAGTTATCGAGCTTCAAAGTTTGAAAAGTCACAAAAGTTGTGTGTTTGAGCACATAAAGTACTATTTTTCTTGGAAATTCAACAAGATGCAATTCTGATGTGTTGTGACATATTCAAAATCTCGTCGAGCTGATTAATTTGACACTTTGTTTAACAAATTTGGTCTTCATTTGCCGAAGCTATCGAGCTTCAAAGTTTGAAAAGTCACAAAAGTTGTGTGTCTGAGCAGATAATGTACTATTTTTCTTGGAAGTTCAACAAGATGCAATGATGATGTGTTGTGTCATTTTAAAGATCTCGTCGAGCTGATTAATTTGACACTTTGGTTAACAAATTTGGTCCACATTTGTCAAAGTTATCGAGCTTCAAAATTGGAAAAGTCACAAAAGTTGTGTGTTTGAGCACATAAAGTACTATTTTTCTTGGAAATTCAACAAGATGCAATCATGATGTGTTGTGACATATTCAAAATCTCGTCGAGCTGATTAATTTGACACTTTGTTTAACAAATTTGGTCCACATTTGCCGAAGCTATCGAGCTTCAAAGTTTGAAAAGTCACAAAAGTTGTGTGTTTGAGCACATAAAGTACTATTTTTCTTGGAAATTCAACAAGATGCAATTCTGATGTGTTGTGACATATTCAAAATCTCGTCGAGCTGATTAATTTGACACTTTGTTTAACAAATTTGGTCATCATTTGCCAAAGTTATCGAGCTTCAAAATTGGAAAAGTCACAAAAGTTGTGTGTCTGAGCAGATAATGTACTATTTTTCTTGGAAGTTCAACAAGATGCAATGATGATGTGTTGTGTCATTTTAAAGATCTCGTCGAGCTGATTAATTTGACACTTTGGTTAACAAATTTGGTCCACATTTGCCAAAGTTATCGAGCTTCAAAGTTTGAAAAGTAACAAAATAAGTGTGTTTGAGCACATAAAGTACTATTTTTCTTGGAAGTTCAACAAGATGCAATTCTGATGTGTTGTGACATCTTCAAAATCTCGTCGAGCTGATTAATTTGACACTTTGTTTAACAAATTTGGTCTTCATTTGCCGAAGCTATCGAGCTTCAAAGTTTAAAAAGTCACAAAAGTTCTGTGTTTGAGCACATAATGTACTATTTTTCTTGGAAGTTCAACAAGATGCAATGATGATGTGTTGTGACATCTTCAAAATCTCGTTGAGGTGATTACTTTGACACTTTGTTTAACAAATTTGGTACACATTTGCCAAAGTTATCGAGCTTCAGAGTTTGAAAAGTCACAAAATATGTGTGTTTGAGCACATAAAGTACTATTTTTCTTGGAAGTTCAACAAGATGCAATTCTGATGTGTTGTGACATCTTCAAAATCTCGTCGAGCTGATTAATTTGACACTTTGTTTAACAAATTTGGTCCACATTTGCCAAAGTTATCGAGCTTCAAAGTTTGAAAAGTCACAAAAGTTGTGTGTTTGAGCACATAAAGTACTATTTTTCTTGGAAGTTCAACAAGATGCAATTCTGATGTGTTGTGACATCTTCAAAATCTCGTCGAGCTGATTAATTTGACACTTTGTTTAACAAATTTGGTCTTCATTTGCCGAAGCTATCGAGCTTCAAAGTTTAAAAAGTCACAAAAGTTGTGTGTTTGAGAACATAATGTACTATTTTTCTTCGAAGTTCAACAAGATGCAATGATGATGTGTTGTGACATCTTCAAAATCTCGTTGAGGTGATTACTTTGACACTTTGTTTAACAAATTTGGTACACATTTGCCAAAGTTATCGAGCTTCAGAGTTTGAAAAGTCACAAAATATGTGTGTTGGAGCAAATAAAGTACTATTTTTCTTGGAAGTTCAACAAGATGCAATTCTGATGTGTTGTGACATCTTCAAAATCTCGTCGAGCTGATTAATTTGACACTTTGTTTAACAAATTTGGTCCACATTTGCCAAAGTTATCGAGCTTCAAAGTTTGAAAAGTCACAAAAGTTGTGTGTTTGAGCACATAAAGTACTATTTTTCTTGGAAATTCAACAAGATGCAATTCTGATGTGTTGTGACATATTCAAAATCTCGTCGAGCTGATTAATTTGACACTTTGTTTAACAAATTTGGTCTTCATTTGCCGAAGCTATCGAGCTTCAAAGTTTGAAAAGTCACAAAAGTTGTGTGTCTGAGCAGATAATGTACTATTTTTCTTGGAAGTTCAACAAGATGCAATGATGATGTGTTGTGTCATTTTAAAGATCTCGTCGAGCTGATTAATTTGACACTTTGGTTAACAAATTTGGTCCACATTTGTCAAAGTTATCGAGCTTCAAAATTGGAAAAGTCACAAAAGTTGTGTGTTTGAGCACATAAAGTACTATTTTTCTTGGAAATTCAACAAGATGCAATCATGATGTGTTGTGACATATTCAAAATCTCGTCGAGCTGATTAATTTGACACTTTGTTTAACAAATTTGGTCCACATTTGCCGAAGCTATCGAGCTTCAAAGTTTGAAAAGTCACAAAAGTTGTGTGTTTGAGCACATAAAGTACTATTTTTCTTGGAAATTCAACAAGATGCAATTCTGATGTGTTGTGACATATTCAAAATCTCGTCGAGCTGATTAATTTGACACTTTGTTTAACAAATTTGGTCATCATTTGCCGAAGATATCGAGCTTCAAAGTTTGAAAAGTCACAAAAGTTGTGTGTTTGAGCACATAATGTACTATTTTTCTTGGAAGTTCAACAAGATGCAATGATGATGTGTTGTGTCATTTTAAAGATCTCGTCGAGCTGATTAATTTGACACTTTGGTTAACAAATTTGGTCCACATTTGCCAAAGTTATCGAGCTTCAAAGTTTGAAAAGTAACAAAATATGTGTGTTTGAGCACATAAAGTACTATTTTTCTTGGAAGTTCAACAAGATGCAATTCTGATGTGTTGTGACATCTTCAAAATCTCGTCGAGCTGATTAATTTGACACTTTGTTTAACAAATTTGGTCCTCATTTGCCGAAGCTATCGAGCTTCAAAGTTTGAAAAGTCACAAAAGTTATGTGTTTGAGCACATAATGTACTATTTTTCTTGGAAGTTCAACAAGATGCAATTCTGATGTGTTGTGACATCTTCAAAATCTCGTCGAGCTGATTAATTTGACACTTTGTTTAACAAATTTGGTCATCATTTGCCGAAGATATCGAGCTTCAAAGTTTGAAAAGTCACAAAAGTTGTGTGTTTGAGCACATAATGTACTATTTTTCTTGGAAGTTCAACAAGATGCAATGATGATGTGTTGTGTCATTTTAAAGATCTCGTCGAGCTGATTAATTTGACACTTTGGTTAACAAATTTGGTCCACATTTGCCAAAGTTATCGAGCTTCAAAGTTTGAAAAGTAACAAAATATGTGTGTTTGAGCACATAAAGTACTATTTTTCTTGGAAGTTCAAAAAGATGCAATTCTGATGTGTTGTGACATCTTCAAAATCTCGTCGAGCTGATTAATTTGACACTTTGTTTAACAAATTTGGTCTTCATTTGCCGAAGCTATCGAGCTTCAAAATTTGAAAAGTCACAAAAGTTGTGTGTTTGAGCACATAAAGTACTATTTTTCTTGGAAATTCAACAAGATGCAATTCTGATGTGTTGTGACATATTCAAAATCTCGTCGAGCTGATTAATTTGACACTTTGTTTAACAAATTTGGTCATCATTTGCCGAAGATATCGAGCTTCAAAGTTTGAAAAGTCACAAAAGTTGTGTGTTTGAGCACATAATGTACTATTTTTCTTGGAAGTTCAACAAGATGCAATGATGATGTGTTGTGTCATTTTAAAGATCTCGTCGAGCTGATTAATTTGACACTTTGGTTAACAAATTTGGTCCACATTTGCCAAAGTTATCGAGCTTCAAAGTTTGAAAAGTAACAAAATATGTGTGTTTGAGCACATAAAGTACTATTTTTCTTGGAAGTTCAACAAGATGCAATTCTGATGTGTTGTGACATCTTCAAAATCTCGTCGAGCTGATTAATTTGACACTTTGTTTAACAAATTTGGTCTTCATTTGCCGAAGCTATCGAGCTTCAAAGTTTAAAAAGTCACAAAAGTTCTGTGTTTGAGCACATAAAGTACTATTTTTCTTGGAAGTTCAACAAGATGCAATTCTGATGTGTTGTGACATCTTCAAAATCTCGTCGAGCTGATTAATTTGACACTTTGTTTAACAAATTTGGTCCTCATTTGCCGAAGCTATCGAGCTTCAAAGTTTGAAAAGTCACAAAAGTTATGTGTTTGAGCACATAATGTACTATTTTTCTTGGAAGTTCAACAAGATGCAATTCTGATGTGTTGTGACATCTTCAAAATCTCGTCGAGCTGATTAATTTGACACTTTGTTTAACAAATTTGGTCATCATTTGCCGAAGATATCGAGCTTCAAAGTTTGAAAAGTCACAAAAGTTGTGTGTTTGAGCACATAATGTACTATTTTTCTTGGAAGTTCAACAAGATGCAATGATGATGTGTTGTGTCATTTTAAAGATCTCGTCGAGCTGATTAATTTGACACTTTGGTTAACAAATTTGGTCCACATTTGCCAAAGTTATCGAGCTTCAAAGTTTGAAAAGTAACAAAATATGTGTGTTTGAGCACATAAAGTACTATTTTTCTTGGAAGTTCAAAAAGATGCAATTCTGATGTGTTGTGACATCTTCAAAATCTCGTCGAGCTGATTAATTTGACACTTTGTTTAACAAATTTGGTCTTCATTTGCCGAAGCTATCGAGCTTCAAAGTTTAAAAAGTCACAAAAGTTCTGTGTTTGAGCACATAATGTACTATTTTTCTTGGAAGTTCAACAAGATGCAATGATGATGTGTTGTGACATCTTCAAAATCTCGTTGAGGTGATTACTTTGACACTTTGTTTAACAAATTTGGTACACATTTGCCAAAGTTATCGAGCTTCAGAGTTTGAAAAGTCACAAAAGTTGTGTGTTTGAGCACATAAAGTACTATTTTTCTTGGAAATTCAACAAGATGCAATTCTGATGTGTTGTGACATCTTCAAAATCTCGTCGAGCTGATTAATTTGACACTTTGTTTAACAAATTTGGTCATCATTTGCCGAAGATATCGAGCTTCAAAGTTTGAAAAGTCACAAAAGTTGTGTGTTTGAGCACATAAAGTACTATTTTTCTTGGAAGTTCAACAAGATGCAATTCTGATGTGTTGTGACATCTTCAAAATCTCGTCGAGCTGATTAATTTGACACTTTGTTTAACAAATTTGGTCCACATTTGCCAAAGTTATCGAGCTTCAAAGTTTGAAAAGTCACAAAAGTTGTGTGTTTGAGCACATAAAGTACTATTTTTCTTGGAAATTCAACAAGATGCAATTCTGATGTGTTGTGACATATTCAAAATCTCGTCGAGCTGATTAATTTGACACTTTGTTTAACAAATTTGGTCTTCATTTGCCGAAGCTATCGAGCTTCAAAGTTTGAAAAGTCACAAAAGTTGTGTGTCTGAGCAGATAATGTACTATTTTTCTTGGAAGTTCAACAAGATGCAATGATGATGTGTTGTGTCATTTTAAAGATCTCGTCGAGCTGATTAATTTGACACTTTGGTTAACAAATTTGGTCCACATTTGTCAAAGTTATCGAGCTTCAAAATTGGAAAAGTCACAAAAGTTGTGTGTTTGAGCACATAAAGTACTATTTTTCTTGGAAATTCAACAAGATGCAATCATGATGTGTTGTGACATATTCAAAATCTCGTCGAGCTGATTAATTTGACACTTTGTTTAACAAATTTGTTCTTCATTTGCCGAAGCTATCGAGCTTCAAAGTTTGAAAAGTCACAAAAGTTATGTGTTTGAGCACATAAAGTACTATTTTTCTTGGAAGTTCAACAAGATGCAATTCTGATGTGTTGTGACATCTTCAAAATCTCGTCGAGCTGATTAATTTGACACTTTGTTTAACAAATTTGGTCCTCATTTGCCGAAGCTATCGAGCTTCAAAGTTTGAAAAGTCACAAAAGTTATGTGTTTGAGCACATAATGTACTATTTTTCTTGGAAGTTCAACAAGATGCAATGATGATGTGTTGTGACATCTTCAAAATCTCGTTGAGGTGATTACTTTGACACTTTGTTTAACAAATTTGGTACACATTTGCCAAAGTTATCGAGCTTCAAAATTGGAAAAGTCACAAAAGTTGTGTGTTTGAGCACATAAAGTACTATTTTTCTTAGAAATTCAACAAGATGCAATTCTGATGTGTTGTGACATCTTCAAAATCTCGTCGAGCTGATTAATTTGACACTTTGTTTAACAAATTTGGTCCACATTTGCCAAAGTTATCGAGCTTCAAAATTGGAAAAGTCACAAAAGTTGTGTGTTTGAGCACATAAAGTACTATTTTTCTTGGAAATTCAACAAGATGCAATGATGATGTGTTGTGTCATTTTAAAGATCTCGTCGAGCTGATTAATTTGACCCTTTGTTTAACAACTTTGGTCCACATTTGCCAAAGTTATCGAGCTTCAAAGTTTGAAAAGTCACAAAAGTTGTGCGTTTGAGCACATAAAGTACTATTTTTCTTGGAAGTTCAACAAGATGTAATCATGGTGTGCTTGTGTCATTTTAAAGATCTCGTCGAGCTGATTAATTTGACACTTTGTTTAACAAATTTGGTCATCATTTGCCGAAGATATCGAGCTTCAAAGTTTGAAAAGTCACAAAAGTTGTGTGTTTGAGCACATAATGTACTATTTTTCTTGGAAGTTCAACAAGATGCAATGATGATGTGTTGTGTCATTTTAAAGATCTCGTCGAGCTGATTAATTTGACACTTTGGTTAACAAATTTGGTCCACATTTGCCAAAGTTATCGAGCTTCAAAGTTTGAAAAGTAACAAAATATGTGTGTTTGAGCACATAAAGTACTATTTTTCTTGGAAGTTCAACAAGATGCAATTCTGATGTGTTGTGACATCTTCAAAATCTCGTCGAGCTGATTAATTTGACACTTTGTTTAACAAATTTGGTCTTCATTTGCCGAAGCTATCGAGCTTCAAAGTTTAAAAAGTCACAAAAGTTCTGTGTTTGAGCACATAATGTACTATTTTTCTTGGAAATTCAACAAGATGCAATGATGATGTGTTGTGACATCTTCAAAATCTCGTTGAGGTGATTACTTTGACACTTTGTTTAACAAATTTGGTCCACATTTGCCAAAGTTAATCGAGCTTCAGAGTTTGAAAAGTCACAAAATATGTGTGTTTGAGCACATAAAGTACTATTTTTCTTGGAAATTCAACAAGATGCAATCATGAAGTGTTGTGACATATTCAATATCTCGTCGAGCTAATTAATATGACCCTTTGTTTAACAAATTTGGTCTTCATTTGCCGAAGCTATCGAGCTTCAAAGTTTGAAAAGTCACAAAAGTTAAGTGTTTGAGCACATAATGTACTATTTTTCTTGGAAGTTCAACAAGATGCAATTCTGATGTGTTGTGACATCTTCAAAATCTCGTCGAGCTGATTAATTTGACACTTTGTTTAAAAAATTTGGTCCACATTTGCCAAAGTTATCGAGCTTCAAAATTGGAAAAGTCACAAAAGTTGTGTGTTTGAGCACATAAAGTACTATTTTTCTTGGAAATTCAACAAGATGCAATTCTGATGTGTTGTGACATCTTCAAAATCTCGTCGAGCTGATTAATTTGACACTTTGTTTAACAAATTTGGTCCACATTTGCCAAAGTTATCGAGCTTCAAAATTGGAAAAGTCACAAAAGTTGTGTGTTTGAGCACATAAAGTACTATTTTTCTTGGAAATTCAACAAGATGCAATGATGATGTGTTGTGACATCTTCAAAATCTCGTTGAGGTGATTACTTTGACACTTTGTTTAACAAATTTGGTACACATTTGCCAAAGTTATCGAGCTTCAAAATTGGAAAAGTCACAAAAGTTGAGTGTTTGAGCACATAAAGTACTATTTTTCTTAGAAATTCAACAAGATGCAATTCTGATGTGTTGTGACATCTTCAAAATCTCGTCGAGCTGATTAATTTGACACTTTGTTTAACAAATTTGGTCCACATTTGCCAAAGTTATCGAGCTTCAAAATTGGAAAAGTCACAAAAGTTGTGTGTTTGAGCACATAAAGTACTATTTTTCTTGGAAATTCAACAAGATGCAATGATGATGTGTTGTGTCATTTTAAAGATCTCGTCGAGCTGATTAATTTGACCCTTTGTTTAACAACTTTGGTCCACATTTGCCAAAGTTATCGAGCTTCAAAGTTTGAAAAGTCACAAAAGTTGTGCGTTTGAGCACATAAAGTACTATTTTTCTTGGAAGTTCAACAAGATGTAATCATGGTGTGCTTGTGTCATTTTAAAGATCTCGTCGAGCTGATTAATTTGACACTTTGTTTAACAAATTTGGTCATCATTTGCCGAAGATATCGAGCTTCAAAGTTTGAAAAGTCACAAAAGTTGTGTGTTTGAGCACATAATGTACTATTTTTCTTGGAAGTTCAACAAGATGCAATGATGATGTGTTGTGTCATTTTAAAGATCTCGTCGAGCTGATTAATTTGACACTTTGGTTAACAAATTTGGTCCACATTTGCCAAAGTTATCGAGCTTCAAAGTTTGAAAAGTAACAAAATATGTGTGTTTGAGCACATAAAGTACTATTTTTCTTGGAAGTTCAACAAGATGCAATTCTGATGTGTTGTGACATCTTCAAAATCTCGTCGAGCTGATTAATTTGACACTTTGTTTAACAAATTTGGTCTTCATTTGCCGAAGCTATCGAGCTTCAAAGTTTAAAAAGTCACAAAAGTTGTGCGTTTGAGCACATAAAGTACTATTTTTCTTGGAAGTTCAACAAGATGTAATCATGGTGTGCTTGTGTCATTTTAAAGATCTCGTCGAGCTGATTAATTTGACCCTTTGTTTAACAACTTTGGTCCACATTTGCCAAAGTTATCGAGCTTCAAAGTTTGAAAAGTCACAAAAGTTGTGCGTTTGAGCACATAAAGTACTATTTTTCTTGGAAGTTCAACAAGATGTAATCATGGTGTGCTTGTGTCATTTTAAAGATCTCGTCGAGCTGATTAATTTGACACTTTGTTTAACAAATTTGGTCATCATTTGCCGAAGATATCGAGCTTCAAAGTTTGAAAAGTCACAAAAGTTGTGTGTTTGAGCACATAATGTACTATTTTTCTTGGAAGTTCAACAAGATGCAATGATGATGTGTTGTGTCATTTTAAAGATCTCGTCGAGCTGATTAATTTGACACTTTGGTTAACAAATTTGGTCCACATTTGCCAAAGTTATCGAGCTTCAAAGTTTGAAAAGTAACAAAATATGTGTGTTTGAGCACATAAAGTACTATTTTTCTTGGAAGTTCAACAAGATGCAATTCTGATGTGTTGTGACATCTTCAAAATCTCGTCGAGCTGATTAATTTGACACTTTGTTTAACAAATTTGGTCTTCATTTGCCGAAGCTATCGAGCTTCAAAGTTTAAAAAGTCACAAAAGTTCTGTGTTTGAGCACATAATGTACTATTTTTCTTGGAAATTCAACAAGATGCAATGATGATGTGTTGTGACATCTTCAAAATCTCGTTGAGGTGATTACTTTGACACTTTGTTTAACAAATTTGGTCCACATTTGCCAAAGTTAATCGAGCTTCAGAGTTTGAAAAGTCACAAAATATGTGTGTTTGAGCACATAAAGTACTATTTTTCTTGGAAATTCAACAAGATGCAATCATGAAGTGTTGTGACATATTCAATATCTCGTCGAGCTAATTAATATGACCCTTTGTTTAACAAATTTGGTCCACATTTGCCAAAGTTATCGATCTTCAAAATTGGAAAAGTCACAAAAGTTGTGTGTTTGAGCACATAAAGTACTATTTTTCTTGGAAATTCAACAAGATGCAATGATGATGTGTTGTGTCATTTTAAAGATCTCGTCGAGCTGATTAATTTGACACTTTGTTTAACAAATTTGGTCTTCATTTGCCGAAGCTATCGAGCTTCAAAGTTTGAAAAGTCACAAAAGTTAAGTGTTTGAGCACATAATGTACTATTTTTCTTGGAAGTTCAACAAGATGCAATTCTGATGTGTTGTGACATCTTCAAAATCTCGTCGAGCTGATTAATTTGACACTTTGTTTAAAAAATTTGGTCCACATTTGCCAAAGTTATCGAGCTTCAAAATTGGAAAAGTCACAAAAGTTGTGTGTTTGAGCACATAAAGTACTATTTTTCTTGGAAATTCAACAAGATGCAATTCTGATGTGTTGTGACATCTTCAAAATCTCGTCGAGCTGATTAATTTGACACTTTGTTTAACAAATTTGGTCCACATTTGCCAAAGTTATCGAGCTTCAAAATTGGAAAAGTCACAAAAGTTGTGTGTTTGAGCACATAAAGTACTATTTTTCTTGGAAATTCAACAAGATGCAATGATGATGTGTTGTGACATCTTCAAAATCTCGTTGAGGTGATTACTTTGACACTTTGTTTAACAAATTTGGTACACATTTGCCAAAGTTATCGAGCTTCAAAATTGGAAAAGTCACAAAAGTTGTGTGTTTGAGCACATAAAGTACTATTTTTCTTAGAAATTCAACAAGATGCAATTCTGATGTGTTGTGACATCTTCAAAATCTCGTCGAGCTGATTAATTTGACACTTTGTTTAACAAATTTGGTCCACATTTGCCAAAGTTATCGAGCTTCAAAATTGGAAAAGTCACAAAAGTTGTGTGTTTGAGCACATAAAGTACTATTTTTCTTGGAAATTCAACAAGATGCAATGATGATGTGTTGTGTCATTTTAAAGATCTCGTCGAGCTGATTAATTTGACCCTTTGTTTAACAACTTTGGTCCACATTTGCCAAAGTTATCGAGCTTCAAAGTTTGAAAAGTCACAAAAGTTGTGCGTTTGAGCACATAAAGTACTATTTTTCTTGGAAGTTCAACAAGATGTAATCATGGTGTGCTTGTGTCATTTTAAAGATCTCGTCGAGCTGATTAATTTGACACTTTGTTTAACAAATTTGGTCATCATTTGCCGAAGATATCGAGCTTCAAAGTTTGAAAAGTCACAAAAGTTGTGTGTTTGAGCACATAATGTACTATTTTTCTTGGAAGTTCAACAAGATGCAATGATGATGTGTTGTGTCATTTTAAAGATCTCGTCGAGCTGATTAATTTGACACTTTGGTTAACAAATTTGGTCCACATTTGCCAAAGTTATCGAGCTTCAAAGTTTGAAAAGTAACAAAATATGTGTGTTTGAGCACATAAAGTACTATTTTTCTTGGAAGTTCAACAAGATGCAATTCTGATGTGTTGTGACATCTTCAAAATCTCGTCGAGCTGATTAATTTGACACTTTGTTTAACAAATTTGGTCTTCATTTGCCGAAGCTATCGAGCTTCAAAGTTTAAAAAGTCACAAAAGTTGTGCGTTTGAGCACATAAAGTACTATTTTTCTTGGAAGTTCAACAAGATGTAATCATGGTGTGCTTGTGTCATTTTAAAGATCTCGTCGAGCTGATTAATTTGACCCTTTGTTTAACAACTTTGGTCCACATTTGCCAAAGTTATCGAGCTTCAAAGTTTGAAAAGTCACAAAAGTTGTGCGTTTGAGCACATAAAGTACTATTTTTCTTGGAAGTTCAACAAGATGTAATCATGGTGTGCTTGTGTCATTTTAAAGATCTCGTCGAGCTGATTAATTTGACACTTTGTTTAACAAATTTGGTCATCATTTGCCGAAGATATCGAGCTTCAAAGTTTGAAAAGTCACAAAAGTTGTGTGTTTGAGCACATAATGTACTATTTTTCTTGGAAGTTCAACAAGATGCAATGATGATGTGTTGTGTCATTTTAAAGATCTCGTCGAGCTGATTAATTTGACACTTTGGTTAACAAATTTGGTCCACATTTGCCAAAGTTATCGAGCTTCAAAGTTTGAAAAGTAACAAAATATGTGTGTTTGAGCACATAAAGTACTATTTTTCTTGGAAGTTCAACAAGATGCAATTCTGATGTGTTGTGACATCTTCAAAATCTCGTCGAGCTGATTAATTTGACACTTTGTTTAACAAATTTGGTCTTCATTTGCCGAAGCTATCGAGCTTCAAAGTTTAAAAAGTCACAAAAGTTCTGTGTTTGAGCACATAATGTACTATTTTTCTTGGAAATTCAACAAGATGCAATGATGATGTGTTGTGACATCTTCAAAATCTCGTTGAGGTGATTACTTTGACACTTTGTTTAACAAATTTGGTCCACATTTGCCAAAGTTAATCGAGCTTCAGAGTTTGAAAAGTCACAAAATATGTGTGTTTGAGCACATAAAGTACTATTTTTCTTGGAAATTCAACAAGATGCAATCATGAAGTGTTGTGACATATTCAATATCTCGTCGAGCTAATTAATATGACCCTTTGTTTAACAAATTTGGTCCACATTTGCCAAAGTTATCGATCTTCAAAATTGGAAAAGTCACAAAAGTTGTGTGTTTGAGCACATAAAGTACTATTTTTCTTGGAAATTCAACAAGATGCAATGATGATGTGTTGTGTCATTTTAAAGATCTCGTCGAGCTGATTAATTTGACACTTTGTTTAACAAATTTGGTCTTCATTTGCCGAAGCTATCGAGCTTCAAAGTTTGAAAAGTCACAAAAGTTAAGTGTTTGAGCACATAATGTACTATTTTTCTTGGAAGTTCAACAAGATGCAATTCTGATGTGTTGTGACATCTTCAAAATCTCGTCGAGCTGATTAATTTGACACTTTGTTTAAAAAATTTGGTCCACATTTGCCAAAGTTATCGAGCTTCAAAATTGGAAAAGTCACAAAAGTTGTGTGTTTGAGCACATAAAGTACTATTTTTCTTGGAAATTCAACAAGATGCAATTCTGATGTGTTGTGACATCTTCAAAATCTCGTCGAGCTGATTAATTTGACACTTTGTTTAACAAATTTGGTCCACATTTGCCAAAGTTATCGAGCTTCAAAATTGGAAAAGTCACAAAAGTTGTGTGTTTGAGCACATAAAGTACTATTTTTCTTGGAAATTCAACAAGATGCAATGATGATGTGTTGTGACATCTTCAAAATCTCGTTGAGGTGATTACTTTGACACTTTGTTTAACAAATTTGGTACACATTTGCCAAAGTTATCGAGCTTCAAAATTGGAAAAGTCACAAAAGTTGTGTGTTTGAGCACATAAAGTACTATTTTTCTTAGAAATTCAACAAGATGCAATTCTGATGTGTTGTGACATCTTCAAAATCTCGTCGAGCTGATTAATTTGACACTTTGTTTAACAAATTTGGTCCACATTTGCCAAAGTTATCGAGCTTCAAAATTGGAAAAGTCACAAAAGTTGTGTGTTTGAGCACATAAAGTACTATTTTTCTTGGAAATTCAACAAGATGCAATGATGATGTGTTGTGTCATTTTAAAGATCTCGTCGAGCTGATTAATTTGACCCTTTGTTTAACAACTTTGGTCCACATTTGCCAAAGTTATCGAGCTTCAAAGTTTGAAAAGTCACAAAAGTTGTGCGTTTGAGCACATAAAGTACTATTTTTCTTGGAAGTTCAACAAGATGTAATCATGGTGTGCTTGTGTCATTTTAAAGATCTCGTCGAGCTGATTAATTTGACACTTTGTTTAACAAATTTGGTCATCATTTGCCGAAGATATCGAGCTTCAAAGTTTGAAAAGTCACAAAAGTTGTGTGTTTGAGCACATAATGTACTATTTTTCTTGGAAGTTCAACAAGATGCAATGATGATGTGTTGTGTCATTTTAAAGATCTCGTCGAGCTGATTAATTTGACACTTTGGTTAACAAATTTGGTCCACATTTGCCAAAGTTATCGAGCTTCAAAGTTTGAAAAGTAACAAAATATGTGTGTTTGAGCACATAAAGTACTATTTTTCTTGGAAGTTCAACAAGATGCAATTCTGATGTGTTGTGACATCTTCAAAATCTCGTCGAGCTGATTAATTTGACACTTTGTTTAACAAATTTGGTCTTCATTTGCCGAAGCTATCGAGCTTCAAAGTTTAAAAAGTCACAAAAGTTCTGTGTTTGAGCACATAATGTACTATTTTTCTTGGAAATTCAACAAGATGCAATGATGATGTGTTGTGACATCTTCAAAATCTCGTTGAGGTGATTACTTTGACACTTTGTTTAACAAATTTGGTCCACATTTGCCAAAGTTAATCGAGCTTCAGAGTTTGAAAAGTCACAAAATATGTGTGTTTGAGCACATAAAGTACTATTTTTCTTGGAAATTCAACAAGATGCAATCATGAAGTGTTGTGACATATTCAATATCTCGTCGAGCTAATTAATATGACCCTTTGTTTAACAAATTTGGTCCACATTTGCCAAAGTTATCGATCTTCAAAATTGGAAAAGTCACAAAAGTTGTGTGTTTGAGCACATAAAGTACTATTTTTCTTGGAAATTCAACAAGATGCAATGATGATGTGTTGTGTCATTTTAAAGATCTCGTCGAGCTGATTAATTTGACACTTTGGTTAACAAATTTGGTCCACATTTGCCGAAGCTATCGAGCTTCAAAATTTGAAAAGTCACAAAAGTTGTGTGTTTCAGCACATAAAGTACTATTTTTCTTGGAAGTTCAACAAGATGCAATGATGATGTGTTGTATGATTTTAAAGATCTCGTCGAGCTGATTAATTTGACACTTTGTTTAACAAATTTGGTCCACATTTGCCAAAGTTATCGAGCTTCAAAGTTTGAAAAGTCACAAAATATGTGTGTTTGAGCACATAAAGTACTATTTTTCTTGGAAGTTCAACAAGATGCAATGATGATGTGTTGTGTCATTTGAAAGATCTCGTCGAGCTGATTAATTTGACACTTTGGTTAACAAATTTGGTCCACATTTGCCAAAGTTATCGAGCTTCAAAGTTTGAAAAGTAACAAAATATGTGTGTTTGAGCACATAAAGTACTATTTTTCTTGGAAATTCAACAAGCTGCAATCATGATGTGTTGTGACATATTCAAAATCTCGTCGAGCTGATTAATTTGACACTTTGTTTAACAAATTTGGTCTTCATTTGCCGAAGCTATCGAGCTTCAAAGTTTGAAAAGTCACAAAAGTTAAGTGTTTGAGCACATAATGTACTATTTTTCTTGGAAGTTCAACAAGATGCAATTCTGATGTGTTGTGACATCTTCAAAATCTCGTCGAGCTGATTAATTTGACACTTTGTTTAAAAAATTTGGTCCACATTTGCCAAAGTTATCGAGCTTCAAAATTGGAAAAGTCACAAAAGTTGTGTGTTTGAGCACATAAAGTACTATTTTTCTTGGAAATTCAACAAGATGCAATTCTGATGTGTTGTGACATCTTCAAAATCTCGTCGAGCTGATTAATTTGACACTTTGTTTAACAAATTTGGTCCACATTTGCCAAAGTTATCGAGCTTCAAAATTGGAAAAGTCACAAAAGTTGTGTGTTTGAGCACATAAAGTACTATTTTTCTTGGAAATTCAACAAGATGCAATGATGATGTGTTGTGACATCTTCAAAATCTCGTTGAGGTGATTACTTTGACACTTTGTTTAACAAATTTAGTCCACATTTGCCAAAGTTATCGAGCTTCAGAGTTTGAAAAGTCACAAAATATGTGTGTTTGAGCACATAAAGTACTATTTTTCTTGGAAGTTCAACAAGATGCAATTCTGATGTGTTGTGACATCTTCAAAATCTCGTCGAGCTGATTAATTTGACACTTTGTTTAACAACTTTGGTCCACATTTGCCAAAGTTATCGAGCTTCAAAGTTTGAAAAGTCACAAAAGTTGTGCGTTTGAGCACATAAAGTACTATTTTTCTTGGAAGTTCAACAAGATGTAATCATGGTGTGCTTGTGTCATTTTAAAGATCTCGTCGAGCTGATTAATTTGACACTTTGTTTAACAAATTTGGTCATCATTTGCCGAAGATATCGAGCTTCAAAGTTTGAAAAGTCACAAAAGTTGTGTGTTTGAGCACATAATGTACTATTTTTCTTGGAAGTTCAACAAGATGCAATGATGATGTGTTGTGTCATTTTAAAGATCTCGTCGAGCTGATTAATTTGACACTTTGGTTAACAAATTTGGTCCACATTTGCCAAAGTTATCGAGCTTCAAAGTTTGAAAAGTAACAAAATATGTGTGTTTGAGCACATAAAGTACTATTTTTCTTGGAAGTTCAACAAGATGCAATTCTGATGTGTTGTGACATCTTCAAAATCTCGTCGAGCTGATTAATTTGACACTTTGTTTAACAAATTTGGTCTTCATTTGCCGAAGCTATCGAGCTTCAAAGTTTAAAAAGTCACAAAAGTTCTGTGTTTGAGCACATAAAGTACTATTTTTCTTGGAAGTTCAACAAGATGCAATTCTGATGTGTTGTGACATCTTCAAAATCTCGTCGAGCTGATTAATTTGACACTTTGTTTAACAAATTTGGTCCTCATTTGCCGAAGCTATCGAGCTTCAAAGTTTGAAAAGTCACAAAAGTTATGTGTTTGAGCACATAATGTACTATTTTTCTTGGAAGTTCAACAAGATGCAATTCTGATGTGTTGTGACATCTTCAAAATCTCGTCGAGCTGATTAATTTGACACTTTGTTTAACAAATTTGGTCATCATTTGCCGAAGATATCGAGCTTCAAAGTTTGAAAAGTCACAAAAGTTGTGTGTTTGAGCACATAATGTACTATTTTTCTTGGAAGTTCAACAAGATGCAATGATGATGTGTTGTGTCATTTTAAAGATCTCGTCGAGCTGATTAATTTGACACTTTGGTTAACAAATTTGGTCCACATTTGCCAAAGTTATCGAGCTTCAAAGTTTGAAAAGTAACAAAATATGTGTGTTTGAGCACATAAAGTACTATTTTTCTTGGAAGTTCAAAAAGATGCAATTCTGATGTGTTGTGACATCTTCAAAATCTCGTCGAGCTGATTAATTTGACACTTTGTTTAACAAATTTGGTCTTCATTTGCCGAAGCTATCGAGCTTCAAAGTTTAAAAAGTCACAAAAGTTCTGTGTTTGAGCACATAATGTACTATTTTTCTTGGAAGTTCAACAAGATGCAATGATGATGTGTTGTGACATCTTCAAAATCTCGTTGAGGTGATTACTTTGACACTTTGTTTAACAAATTTGGTACACATTTGCCAAAGTTATCGAGCTTCAGAGTTTGAAAAGTCACAAAATATGTGTGTTTGAGCACATAAAGTACTATTTTTCTTGGAAGTTCAACAAGATGCAATTCTGATGTGTTGTGACATCTTCAAAATCTCGTCGAGCTGATTAATTTGACACTTTGTTTAACAACTTTGGTCCACATTTGCCAAAGTTATCGAGCTTCAAAGTTTGAAAAGTCACAAAAGTTGTGCGTTTGAGCACATAAAGTACTATTTTTCTTGGAAGTTCAACAAGATGTAATCATGGTGTGCTTGTGTCATTTTAAAGATCTCGTCGAGCTGATTAATTTGACACTTTGTTTAACAAATTTGGTCATCATTTGCCGAAGATATCGAGCTTCAAAGTTTGAAAAGTCACAAAAGTTGTGTGTTTGAGCACATAATGTACTATTTTTCTTGGAAGTTCAACAAGATGCAATGATGATGTGTTGTGTCATTTTAAAGATCTCGTCGAGCTGATTAATTTGACACTTTGGTTAACAAATTTGGTCCACATTTGCCAAAGTTATCGAGCTTCAAAGTTTGAAAAGTAACAAAATATGTGTGTTTGAGCACATAAAGTACTATTTTTCTTGGAAGTTCAACAAGATGCAATTCTGATGTGTTGTGACATCTTCAAAATCTCGTCGAGCTGATTAATTTGACACTTTGTTTAACAAATTTGGTCTTCATTTGCCGAAGCTATCGAGCTTCAAAGTTTAAAAAGTCACAAAAGTTCTGTGTTTGAGCACATAAAGTACTATTTTTCTTGGAAGTTCAACAAGATGCAATTCTGATGTGTTGTGACATCTTCAAAATCTCGTCGAGCTGATTAATTTGACACTTTGTTTAACAAATTTGGTCCTCATTTGCCGAAGCTATCGAGCTTCAAAGTTTGAAAAGTCACAAAAGTTATGTGTTTGAGCACATAATGTACTATTTTTCTTGGAAGTTCAACAAGATGCAATTCTGATGTGTTGTGACATCTTCAAAATCTCGTCGAGCTGATTAATTTGACACTTTGTTTAACAAATTTGGTCATCATTTGCCGAAGATATCGAGCTTCAAAGTTTGAAAAGTCACAAAAGTTGTGTGTTTGAGCACATAATGTACTATTTTTCTTGGAAGTTCAACAAGATGCAATGATGATGTGTTGTGTCATTTTAAAGATCTCGTCGAGCTGATTAATTTGACACTTTGGTTAACAAATTTGGTCCACATTTGCCAAAGTTATCGAGCTTCAAAGTTTGAAAAGTAACAAAATATGTGTGTTTGAGCACATAAAGTACTATTTTTCTTGGAAGTTCAAAAAGATGCAATTCTGATGTGTTGTGACATCTTCAAAATCTCGTCGAGCTGATTAATTTGACACTTTGTTTAACAAATTTGGTCTTCATTTGCCGAAGCTATCGAGCTTCAAAGTTTAAAAAGTCACAAAAGTTCTGTGTTTGAGCACATAATGTACTATTTTTCTTGGAAATTCAACAAGATGCAATGATGATGTGTTGTGACATCTTCAAAATCTCGTTGAGGTGATTACTTTGACACTTTGTTTAACAAATTTGGTCCACATTTGCCAAAGTTAATCGAGCTTCAGAGTTTGAAAAGTCACAAAATATGTGTGTTTGAGCACATAAAGTACTATTTTTCTTGGAAGTTAAACAAGATGTAATCATGATGTGTTGTGATATCTTCATAACCTTGTCGAGCTGATTAATTTGACACTTTGTTTAACAAATTTGGTCTTCATTTGCCGAGGCTATCGAGCTTCAAATTTTGAAAAGTCACAAAAGTTGTGTGTTTGAGCACATAATGTACTACTTTTCTTGGAAATTCAACAAGATGCAATCATGATGTGTTGTGTCATTTTAAAAATCTCGTCGAGCTGATTAATTTGACACTTTGTTTAACAAATTTGGTCCTCATTTGCCGAAGCTATCGAGCTTCAAAGTTTGAAAAGTCACAAAAGTTATGTGTTTGAGCACATAATGTACTATTTTTCTTGGAAGTTCAACAAGATGCAATTCTGATGTGTTGTGACATCTTCAAAATCTCGTCGAGCTGATTAATTTGACACTTTGTTTAACAAATTTGGTCATCATTTGCCGAAGATATCGAGCTTCAAAGTTTGAAAAGTCACAAAAGTTGTGTGTTTGAGCACATAATGTACTATTTTTCTTGGAAGTTCAACAAGATGCAATGATGATGTGTTGTGTCATTTTAAAGATCTCGTCGAGCTGATTAATTTGACACTTTGGTTAACAAATTTGGTCCACATTTGCCAAAGTTATCGAGCTTCAAAGTTTGAAAAGTAACAAAATAAGTGTGTTTGAGCACATAAAGTACTATTTTTCTTGGAAGTTCAACAAGATGCAATTCTGATGTGTTGTGACATCTTCAAAATCTCGTCGAGCTGATTAATTTGACACTTTGTTTAACAAATTTGGTCTTCATTTGCCGAAGCTATCGAGCTTCAAAGTTTAAAAAGTCACAAAAGTTCTGTGTTTGAGCACATAATGTACTATTTTTCTTGGAAGTTCAACAAGATGCAATGATGATGTGTTGTGACATCTTCAAAATCTCGTTGAGGTGATTACTTTGACACTTTGTTTAACAAATTTGGTACACATTTGCCAAAGTTATCGAGCTTCAGAGTTTGAAAAGTCACAAAATATGTGTGTTTGAGCACATAAAGTACTATTTTTCTTGGAAGTTCAACAAGATGCAATTCTGATGTGTTGTGACATCTTCAAAATCTCGTCGAGCTGATTAATTTGACACTTTGTTTAACAAATTTGGTCCACATTTGCCAAAGTTATCGAGCTTCAAAGTTTGAAAAGTCACAAAAGTTGTGTGTTTGAGCACATAAAGTACTATTTTTCTTGGAAATTCAACAAGATGCAATTCTGATGTGTTGTGACATATTCAAAATCTCGTCGAGCTGATTAATTTGACACTTTGTTTAACAAATTTGGTCTTCATTTGCCGAAGCTATCGAGCTTCAAAGTTTGAAAAGTCACAAAAGTTGTGTGTCTGAGCAGATAATGTACTATTTTTCTTGGAAGTTCAACAAGATGCAATGATGATGTGTTGTGTCATTTTAAAGATCTCGTCGAGCTGATTAATTTGACACTTTGGTTAACAAATTTGGTCCACATTTGTCAAAGTTATCGAGCTTCAAATTTGGAAAAGTCACAAAAGTTGTGTGTTTGAGCACATAAAGTACTATTTTTCTTGGAAATTCAACAAGATGCAATCATGATGTGTTGTGACATATTCAAAATCTCGTCGAGCTGATTAATTTGACACTTTGTTTAACAAATTTGTTCTTCATTTGCCGAAGCTATCGAGCTTCAAAGTTTGAAAAGTCACAAAAGTTATGTGTTTGAGCACATAAAGTACTATTTTTCTTGGAAGTTCAACAAGATGCAATTCTGATGTGTTGTGACATCTTCAAAATCTCGTCGAGCTGATTAATTTGACACTTTGTTTAACAAATTTGGTCCTCATTTGCCGAAGCTATCGAGCTTCAAAGTTTGAAAAGTCACAAAAGTTATGTGTTTGAGCACATAATGTACTATTTTTCTTGGAAGTTCAACAAGATGCAATGATGATGTGTTGTGACATCTTCAAAATCTCGTTGAGGTGATTACTTTGACACTTTGTTTAACAAATTTGGTACACATTTGCCAAAGTTATCGAGCTTCAAAATTGGAAAAGTCACAAAAGTTGTGTGTTTGAGCACATAAAGTACTATTTTTCTTAGAAATTCAACAAGATGCAATTCTGATGTGTTGTGACATCTTCAAAATCTCGTCGAGCTGATTAATTTGACACTTTGTTTAACAAATTTGGTCCACATTTGCCAAAGTTATCGAGCTTCAAAATTGGAAAAGTCACAAAAGTTGTGTGTTTGAGCACATAAAGTACTATTTTTCTTGGAAATTCAACAAGATGCAATGATGATGTGTTGTGACATCTTCAAAATCTCGTTGAGGTGATTACTTTGACACTTTGTTTAACAAATTTGGTACACATTTGCCAAAGTTATCGAGCTTCAAAATTGGAAAAGTCACAAAAGTTGTGTGTTTGAGCACATAAAGTACTATTTTTCTTAGAAATTAAACAAGATGCAATTCTGATGTGTTGTGACATCTTCAAAATCTCGTCGAGCTGATTAATTTGACACTTTGTTTAACAAATTTGGTCCACATTTGCCAAAGTTATCGAGCTTCAAAATTGGAAAAGTCACAAAAGTTGTGCGTTTGAGCACATAAAGTACTATTTTTCTTGGAAGTTCAACAAGATGTAATCATGGTGTGCTTGTGTCATTTTAAAGATCTCGTCGAGCTGATTAATTTGACACTTTGTTTAACAAATTTGGTCATCATTTGCCGAAGATATCGAGCTTCAAAGTTTGAAAAGTCACAAAAGTTGTGTGTTTGAGCACATAATGTACTATTTTTCTTGGAAGTTCAACAAGATGCAATGATGATGTGTTGTGTCATTTTAAAGATCTCGTCGAGCTGATTAATTTGACACTTTGGTTAACAAATTTGGTCCACATTTGCCAAAGTTATCGAGCTTCAAAGTTTGAAAAGTAACAAAATATGTGTGTTTGAGCACATAAAGTACTATTTTTCCTGGAAGTTCAACAAGATGCAATTCTGATGTGTTGTGACATCTTCAAAATCTCGTCGAGCTGATTAATTTGACACTTTGTTTAACAAATTTGGTCTTCATTTGCCGAAGCTATCGAGCTTCAAAATTTAAAAAGTCACAAAAGTTCTGTGTTTGAGCACATAATGTACTATTTTTCTTGGAAATTCAACAAGATGCAATGATGATGTGTTGTGACATCTTCAAAATCTCGTTGAGGTGATTACTTTGACACTTTGTTTAACAAATTTGGTCCACATTTGCCAAAGTTATCGATCTTCAAAATTGGAAAAGTCACAAAAGTTGTGTGTTTGAGCACATAAAGTACTATTTTTCTTGGAAATTCAACAAGATGCAATGATGATGTGTTGTGTCATTTTAAAGATCTCGTCGAGCTGATTAATTTGACACTTTGGTTAACAAATTTGGTCCACATTTGCCGAAGCTATCGAGCTTCAAAGTTTGAAAAGTCACAAAAGTTGTGTGTTTGAGCACATAAAGTACTATTTTTCTTGGAAGTTCAACAAGATGCAATGATGATGTGTTGTGTCATTTTAAAGATCTCGTCGAGCTGATTAATTTGACACTTTGGTTAACAAATTTGGTCCACATTTGCCAAAGTTATCGAGCTTCAAAGTTTGAAAAGTAACAAAATATGTGTGTTTGAGCACATAAAGTACTATTTTTCTTGGAAATTCAACAAGCTGCAATCATGATGTGTTGTGACATATTCAAAATCTCGTCGAGCTGATTAATTTGACACTTTGTTTAACAAATTTGGTCTTCATTTGCCGAAGCTATCGAGCTTCAAAGTTTGAAAAGTCACAAAAGTTATGTGTTTGAGCACATAATGTACTATTTTTCTTGGAAGTTCAACAAGATGCAATTCTGATGTGTTGTGACATCTTCAAAATCTCGTCGAGCTGATTAATTTGACACTTTGTTTAAAAAATTTGGTCCACATTTGCCAAAGTTATCGAGCTTCAAAATTGGAAAAGTCACAAAAGTTGTGTGTTTGAGCACATAAAGTACTATTTTTCTTGGAAATTCAACAAGATGCAATTCTGATGTGTTGTGACATCTTCAAAATCTCGTCGAGCTGATTAATTTGACACTTTGTTTAACAAATTTGGTCCACATTTGCCAAAGTTATCGAGCTTCAAAATTGGAAAAGTCACAAAAGTTGTGTGTTTGAGCACATAAAGTACTATTTTTCTTGGAAATTCAACAAGATGCAATGATGATGTGTTGTATCATTTTAAAGATCTCGTCGAGCTGATTAATTTGACCCTTTGTTTAACAAATTTGGTCCACATTTGCCGAAGCTATCGAGCTTCAAAGTTTGAAAAGTCACAAAAGTTATGTGTTTGAGCACATAAAGTACTATTTTTCTTGGAAGTTCAACAAGATGCAATGATGATGTGTTGTGACATCTTCAAAATCTCGTTGAGGTGATTACTTTGACACTTTGTTTAACAAATTTAGTCCACATTTGCCAAAGTTATCGAGCTTCAGAGTTTGAAAAGTCACAAAATATGTGTGTTTGAGCACATAAAGTACTATTTTTCTTGGAAATTCAACAAGATGCAATCATGAAGTGTTGTGACATATTCAATATCTCGTCGAGCTAATTAATTTGACCCTTTGTTTAACAAATTTGGTCTTCATTTGCCGAAGCTATCGAGCTTCAAAGTTTGAAAAGTCACAAAAGTTATGTGTTTGAGCACATAATGTACTATTTTTCTTGGAAGTTCAACAAGATGTAATCATGGTGTGTTGTGTCATTTTAAAGATCTCGTCGAGCTGATTAATTTGACACTTTGGTTAACAAATTTGGTCCACATTTGCCAAAGTTATCGAGCTTCAAAGTTTGAAAAGTAACAAAATATGTGTGTTTGAGCACATAAAGTACTATTTTTCTTGGAAGTTCAACAAGATGCAATTCTGATGTGTTGTGACATCTTCAAAATCTCGTCGAGCTGATTAATTTGACACTTTGTTTAACAAATTTGGTCCACATTTGCCAAAGTTATCGAGCTTCAAAATTGGAAAAGTCACAAAAGTTGTGTGTTTGAGCACATAAAGTACTATTTTTCTTGGAAATTCAACAAGATGCAATGATGATGTGTTGTGTCATTTTAAAGATCTCGTCGAGCTGATTAATTTGACACTTTGGTTAACAAATTTGGTCCACATTTGCCGAAGCTATCGAGCTTCAAAATTGGAAAAGTCACAAAAGTTGTGTGTTTGAGCACATAAAGTACTATTTTTCTTGGAAATTCAACAAGATGCAATCATGATGTGTTGTGACATATTCAAAATCTCGTCGAGCTGATTAATTTGACACTTTGTTTAACAAATTTGTTCTTCATTTGCCGAAGCTATCGAGCTTCAAAGTTTGAAAAGTCACAAAAGTTATGTGTTTGAGCACATAAAGTACTATTTTTCTTGGAAGTTCAACAAGATGCAATTCTGATGTGTTGTGACATCTTCAAAATCTCGTCGAGCTGATTAATTTGACACTTTGTTTAACAAATTTGGTCCTCATTTGCCGAAGCTATCGAGCTTCAAAGTTTGAAAAGTCACAAAAGTTATGTGTTTGAGCACATAATGTACTATTTTTCTTGGAAGTTCAACAAGATGCAATGATGATGTGTTGTGACATCTTCAAAATCTCGTTGAGGTGATTACTTTGACACTTTGTTTAACAAATTTGGTACACATTTGCCAAAGTTATCGAGCTTCAAAATTGGAAAAGTCACAAAAGTTGTGTGTTTGAGCACATAAAGTACTATTTTTCTTAGAAATTCAACAAGATGCAATTCTGATGTGTTGTGACATCTTCAAAATCTCGTCGAGCTGATTAATTTGACACTTTGTTTAACAAATTTGGTCCACATTTGCCAAAGTTATCGAGCTTCAAAATTGGAAAAGTCACAAAAGTTGTGTGTTTGAGCACATAAAGTACTATTTTTCTTGGAAATTCAACAAGATGCAATGATGATGTGTTGTGACATCTTCAAAATCTCGTTGAGGTGATTACTTTGACACTTTGTTTAACAAATTTGGTACACATTTGCCAAAGTTATCGAGCTTCAAAATTGGAAAAGTCACAAAAGTTGTGTGTTTGAGCACATAAAGTACTATTTTTCTTAGAAATTAAACAAGATGCAATTCTGATGTGTTGTGACATCTTCAAAATCTCGTCGAGCTGATTAATTTGACACTTTGTTTAACAAATTTGGTCCACATTTGCCAAAGTTATCGAGCTTCAAAATTGGAAAAGTCACAAAAGTTGTGCGTTTGAGCACATAAAGTACTATTTTTCTTGGAAGTTCAACAAGATGTAATCATGGTGTGCTTGTGTCATTTTAAAGATCTCGTCGAGCTGATTAATTTGACACTTTGTTTAACAAATTTGGTCATCATTTGCCGAAGATATCGAGCTTCAAAGTTTGAAAAGTCACAAAAGTTGTGTGTTTGAGCACATAATGTACTATTTTTCTTGGAAGTTCAACAAGATGCAATGATGATGTGTTGTGTCATTTTAAAGATCTCGTCGAGCTGATTAATTTGACACTTTGGTTAACAAATTTGGTCCACATTTGCCAAAGTTATCGAGCTTCAAAGTTTGAAAAGTAACAAAATATGTGTGTTTGAGCACATAAAGTACTATTTTTCCTGGAAGTTCAACAAGATGCAATTCTGATGTGTTGTGACATCTTCAAAATCTCGTCGAGCTGATTAATTTGACACTTTGTTTAACAAATTTGGTCTTCATTTGCCGAAGCTATCGAGCTTCAAAATTTAAAAAGTCACAAAAGTTCTGTGTTTGAGCACATAATGTACTATTTTTCTTGGAAATTCAACAAGATGCAATGATGATGTGTTGTGACATCTTCAAAATCTCGTTGAGGTGATTACTTTGACACTTTGTTTAACAAATTTGGTCCACATTTGCCAAAGTTATCGATCTTCAAAATTGGAAAAGTCACAAAAGTTGTGTGTTTGAGCACATAAAGTACTATTTTTCTTGGAAATTCAACAAGATGCAATGATGATGTGTTGTGTCATTTTAAAGATCTCGTCGAGCTGATTAATTTGACACTTTGGTTAACAAATTTGGTCCACATTTGCCGAAGCTATCGAGCTTCAAAGTTTGAAAAGTCACAAAAGTTGTGTGTTTGAGCACATAAAGTACTATTTTTCTTGGAAGTTCAACAAGATGCAATGATGATGTGTTGTGTCATTTTAAAGATCTCGTCGAGCTGATTAATTTGACACTTTGGTTAACAAATTTGGTCCACATTTGCCGAAGCTATCGAGCTTCAAAGTTTGAAAAGTCACAAAAGTTGTGTGTTTGAGCACATAAAGTACTATTTTTCTTGGAAGTTCAACAAGATGCAATGATGATGTGTTGTGTCATTTTAAAGATCTCGTCGAGCTGATTAATTTGACACTTTGGTTAACAAATTTGGTCCACATTTGCCAAAGTTATCGAGCTTCAAAGTTTGAAAAGTAACAAAATAAGTGTGTTTGAGCACATAAAGTACTATTTTTCTTGGAAGTTCAACAAGATGCAATTCTGATGTGTTGTGACATCTTCAAAATCTCGTCGAGCTGATTAATTTGACACTTTGTTTAACAAATTTGGTCTTCATTTGCCGAAGCTATCGAGCTTCAAAGTTTAAAAAGTCACAAAAGTTCTGTGTTTGAGCACATAATGTACTATTTTTCTTGGAAGTTCAACAAGATGCAATGATGATGTGTTGTGACATCTTCAAAATCTCGTTGAGGTGATTACTTTGACACTTTGTTTAACAAATTTGGTACACATTTGCCAAAGTTATCGAGCTTCAGAGTTTGAAAAGTCACAAAATATGTGTGTTTGAGCACATAAAGTACTATTTTTCTTGGAAGTTCAACAAGATGCAATTCTGATGTGTTGTGACATCTTCAAAATCTCGTCGAGCTGATTAATTTGACACTTTGTTTAACAAATTTGGTCCACATTTGCCAAAGTTATCGAGCTTCAAAGTTTGAAAAGTCACAAAAGTTGTGTGTTTGAGCACATAAAGTACTATTTTTCTTGGAAATTCAACAAGATGCAATTCTGATGTGTTGTGACATATTCAAAATCTCGTCGAGCTGATTAATTTGACACTTTGTTTAACAAATTTGGTCTTCATTTGCCGAAGCTATCGAGCTTCAAAGTTTGAAAAGTCACAAAAGTTGTGTGTCTGAGCAGATAATGTACTATTTTTCTTGGAAGTTCAACAAGATGCAATGATGATGTGTTGTGTCATTTTAAAGATCTCGTCGAGCTGATTAATTTGACACTTTGGTTAACAAATTTGGTCCACATTTGTCAAAGTTATCGAGCTTCAAATTTGGAAAAGTCACAAAAGTTGTGTGTTTGAGCACATAAAGTAC
Organism: Euwallacea fornicatus; assembly: GCF_040115645.1. Lineage (NCBI taxonomy): Eukaryota > Metazoa > Arthropoda > Insecta > Coleoptera > Curculionidae > Euwallacea > Euwallacea fornicatus. The sequence goes on along the minus strand of NW_027096016.1, from coordinate 412,289 downwards.
TATTTTTCTTGGAAATTCAACAAGATGCAATCATGATGTGTTGTGACATATTCAAAATCTCGTCGAGCTGATTAATTTGACACTTTGTTTAACAAATTTGTTCTTCATTTGCCGAAGCTATCGAGCTTCAAAGTTTGAAAAGTCACAAAAGTTATGTGTTTGAGCACATAAAGTACTATTTTTCTTGGAAGTTCAACAAGATGCAATTCTGATGTGTTGTGACATCTTCAAAATCTCGTCGAGCTGATTAATTTGACACTTTGTTTAACAAATTTGGTCCTCATTTGCCGAAGCTATCGAGCTTCAAAGTTTGAAAAGTCACAAAAGTTATGTGTTTGAGCACATAATGTACTATTTTTCTTGGAAGTTCAACAAGATGCAATGATGATGTGTTGTGACATCTTCAAAATCTCGTTGAGGTGATTACTTTGACACTTTGTTTAACAAATTTGGTACACATTTGCCAAAGTTATCGAGCTTCAAAATTGGAAAAGTCACAAAAGTTGTGTGTTTGAGCACATAAAGTACTATTTTTCTTAGAAATTCAACAAGATGCAATTCTGATGTGTTGTGACATCTTCAAAATCTCGTCGAGCTGATTAATTTGACACTTTGTTTAACAAATTTGGTCCACATTTGCCAAAGTTATCGAGCTTCAAAATTGGAAAAGTCACAAAAGTTGTGTGTTTGAGCACATAAAGTACTATTTTTCTTGGAAATTCAACAAGATGCAATGATGATGTGTTGTGACATCTTCAAAATCTCGTTGAGGTGATTACTTTGACACTTTGTTTAACAAATTTGGTACACATTTGCCAAAGTTATCGAGCTTCAAAATTGGAAAAGTCACAAAAGTTGTGTGTTTGAGCACATAAAGTACTATTTTTCTTAGAAATTAAACAAGATGCAATTCTGATGTGTTGTGACATCTTCAAAATCTCGTCGAGCTGATTAATTTGACACTTTGTTTAACAAATTTGGTCCACATTTGCCAAAGTTATCGAGCTTCAAAATTGGAAAAGTCACAAAAGTTGTGCGTTTGAGCACATAAAGTACTATTTTTCTTGGAAGTTCAACAAGATGTAATCATGGTGTGCTTGTGTCATTTTAAAGATCTCGTCGAGCTGATTAATTTGACACTTTGTTTAACAAATTTGGTCATCATTTGCCGAAGATATCGAGCTTCAAAGTTTGAAAAGTCACAAAAGTTGTGTGTTTGAGCACATAATGTACTATTTTTCTTGGAAGTTCAACAAGATGCAATGATGATGTGTTGTGTCATTTTAAAGATCTCGTCGAGCTGATTAATTTGACACTTTGGTTAACAAATTTGGTCCACATTTGCCAAAGTTATCGAGCTTCAAAGTTTGAAAAGTAACAAAATATGTGTGTTTGAGCACATAAAGTACTATTTTTCCTGGAAGTTCAACAAGATGCAATTCTGATGTGTTGTGACATCTTCAAAATCTCGTCGAGCTGATTAATTTGACACTTTGTTTAACAAATTTGGTCTTCATTTGCCGAAGCTATCGAGCTTCAAAATTTAAAAAGTCACAAAAGTTCTGTGTTTGAGCACATAATGTACTATTTTTCTTGGAAATTCAACAAGATGCAATGATGATGTGTTGTGTCATTTTAAAGATCTCGTCGAGCTGATTAATTTGACACTTTGGTTAACAAATTTGGTCCACATTTGCCGAAGCTATCGAGCTTCAAAATTGGAAAAGTCACAAAAGTTGTGTGTTTGAGCACATAAAGTACTATTTTTCTTGGAAATTCAACAAGATGCAATGATGATGTGTTGTATGATTTTAAAGATCTCGTCGAGCTGATTAATTTGACACTTTGTTTAACAAATTTGGTCCACATTTGCCAAAGTTATCGAGCTTCAAAGTTTGAAAAGTCACAAAATATGTGTGTTTGAGCACATAAAGTACTATTTTTCTTGGAAGTTCAACAAGATGTAATCATGGTGTGTTGTGTCATTTTAAAAATCTCGTCGAGCTGATTAATTTGACACTTTGGTTAACAAATTTGGTCCCAATTTGCCAAAGTTATCGAGCTTCAAAATTGGAAAAGTCACAAAAGTTGTGTGTTTGAGCACATAAAGTACTATTTTTCTTGGAAATTCAACAAGATGCAATCATGAATTGTTGTGTCATTTTAAAGATCTCGTCGAGCTGATTAATTTGACACTTTGTTTAACAAATTTGGTCTTCATTTGCCGAAGCTATCGAGCTTCAAAGTTTGAAAAGTCACAAAAGTTGTGTGTTTGAGCACATAAAGTACTATTTTTCTTGGAAGTTCAACAAGATGCAATCATGATGTGTTGTGACATATTCAATATCTCGTCGAGCTAATTAATTTGACACTTTGTTTAACAAATTTGGTCTTCATTTGCCGAAGCTATCGAGCTTCAAAGTTTGAAAAGTCACAAAAGTTGTGTGTTTGAGCACATAAAGTACTATTTTTCTTGGAAGTTCAACAAGATGCAATTCTGATGTGTTGTGACATCTTCAAAATCTCGTCGAGCTGATTAATTTGACACTTTGTTTAACAAATTTGGTCTTCATTTGCCGAAGCTATAGAGCTTCAAAGTTTGAAAAGTCACAAAAGTTGTGTGTTTGGGCACATAATGTACTATTTTTCTTAGAAGTTCAACAAGATGCAATGATGATGTGTTGTGACATCTTCAAAATCTCGTTGAGGTGATTACTTTGACACTTTGTTTAACAAATTTGGTCCACATTTGCCGAAGTTATCGAGCTTCAAAGTTTGAAAAGTCACAAAATATGTGTGTTTGAGCACATAAAGTACTATTTTTCTTGGAAGTTCAACAAGATGCAATTCTGATGTGTTGTGACATCTTCAAAATCTCGTCGAGCTGATTAATTTGACACTTTGTTTAACAAATTTGGTCTTCATTTGCCGAAGCTATAGAGCTTCAAAGTTTGAAAAGTCACAAAAGTTGTGTGTTTGGGCACATAATGTACTATTTTTCTTAGAAGTACAACAAGATGCAATGATGATGTGTTGTGACATCTTCAAAATCTCGTTGAGGTGATTACTTGGACACTTTGTTTAACAAATTTGGTCCACATTTGCCAAAGTTATCGAGCTTCAGAGTTTGAAAAGTCACAAAATATGTGTGTTTGAGCACATAAAGTACTATTTTTCTTGGAAGTTCAACAAGATGTAATCATGATGTGTTGTGACATCTTCATAACCTTGTCGAGCTGATTAATTTGACACTTTGGTTAACAAATTTGGTCTTCATTTGCCGAAGCTATCGAGCTTCAAAGTTTGAAAAGTCACAAAAGTTGTGTGTTTGAAAACATAATGTACTATTTTTCTTAGAAGTTCAACAAGATGCAATGATGATGTGTTGTGACATCTTCAAAATCTCGTTGAGGTGATTACTTGGACACTTTGTTTAACAAATTTGGTCCACATTTGCCAAAGTTATCGAGCTTCAGAGTTTGAAAAGTCACAAAATATGTGTGTTTGAGCACATAAAGTACTATTTTTCTTGGAAGTTCAACAAGATGTAATCATGGTGTGTTGTGTCATTTTAAAAATCTCGTCGAGCTGATTAATTTGACACTTTGGTTAACAAATTTGGTCCACATTTGCCAAAGTTATCGAGCTTCAAAGTTTGAAAAGTAACAAAATATGTGTGTTTGAGCACATAAAGTACTATTTTTCTTGGAAGTTCAACAAGATGCAATGATGATGTGTTGTATGATTTTAAAGATCTCGTCGAGCTGATTAATTTGACACTTTGTTTAACAAATTTGGTCCACATTTGCCAAAGTTATCGAGCTTCAAAATTGGAAAAGTCACAAAAGTTGTGTGTTTGAGCACATAAAGTACTATTTTTCTTGGAAATTCAACAAGATGCAATTCTGATGTGTTGTGACATCTTCAAAATCTCGTCGAGCTGATTAATTTGACACTTTGTTTAACAAATTTGGTCCACATTTGCCAAAGTTATCGAGCTTCAAAATTGGAAAAGTCACAAAAGTTGTGTGTTTGAGCACATAAAGTACTATTTTTCTTGGAAATTCAACAAGATGCAATGATGATGTGTTGTATCATTTTAAAGATCTCGTCGAGCTGATTAATTTGACCCTTTGTTTAACAAATTTGGTCCACATTTGCCGAAGCTATCGAGCTTCAAAGTTTGAAAAGTCACAAAAGTTATGTGTTTGAGCACATAATGTACTATTTTTCTTGGAAGTTCAACAAGATGTAATCATGGTGTGTTGTGTCATTTTAAAGATCTCGTCGAGCTGATTAATTTGACACTTTGGTTAACAAATTTGGTCCACATTTGCCAAAGTTATCGAGCTTCAAAGTTTGAAAAGTAACAAAATATGTGTGTTTGAGCACATAAAGTACTATTTTTCTTGGAAGTTCAACAAGATGCAATTCTGATGTGTTGTGACATCTTCAAAATCTCGTCGAGCTGATTAATTTGACACTTTGTTTAACAAATTTGGTCCACATTTGCCAAAGTTATCGAGCTTCAAAGTTTGAAAAGTCACAAAAGTTGTGTGTTTGAGCACATAAAGTACTATTTTTCTTGGAAGTTCAACAAGATGCAATTCTGATGTGTTGTGACATATTCAAAATCTCGTCGAGCTGATTAATTTGACACTTTGTTTAACAAATTTGGTCTTCATTTGCCGAAGCTATCGAGCTTCAAAGTTTGAAAAGTCACAAAAGTTATGTGTTTGAGCACATAATGTACTATTTTTCTTGGAAGTTCAACAAGATGTAATCATGGTGTGTTGTGTCATTTTAAAGATCTCGTCGAGCTGATTAATTTGACACTTTGGTTAACAAATTTGGTCCACATTTGCCAAAGTTATCGAGCTTCAAAGTTTGAAAAGTAACAAAATATGTGTGTTTGAGCACATAAAGTACTATTTTTCTTGGAAGTTCAACAAGATGCAATTCTGATGTGTTGAGACATCTTCAAAATCTCGTCGAGCTGATTAATTTGACACTTTGTTTAACAAATTTGGTCCACATTTGCCAAAGTTATCGAGCTTCAAAATTGGAAAAGTCACAAAAGTTGTGTGTTTGAGCACATAAAGTACTATTTTTCTTGGAAATTCAAAAGATGCAATTCTGATGTGTTGTGACATCTTCAAAATCTCGTCGAGCTGATTAATTTGACACTTTGTTTAACAAATTTGGTCCACATTTGCCAAAGTTATCGAGCTTCAAAATTGGAAAAGTCACAAAAGTTGTGTGTTTGAGCACATAAAGTACTATTTTTCTTGGAAATTCAACAAGATGCAATGATGATGTGTTGTATCATTTTAAAGATCTCGTCGAGCTGATTAATTTGACCCTTTGTTTAACAAATTTGGTCCACATTTGCCAAAGTTATCGAGCTTCAAAGTTTGAAAAGTCACAAAAGTTGTGTGTTTGAGCACATAAAGTACTATTTTTCTTGGAAGTTCAACAAGATGTAATCATGGTGTGTTTGTGTCATTTTAAAGATCTCGTCGAGCTGATTAATTCGACACTTTGTTTAACAAATTTGGTCTTTATTTGCCGAAGCTATCCAGCTTCAAAATTTGAAAAGTCACAAAAGTTGTTTGTTTGAGCACATAAAGTACTATTTTTCTTGGAAGTTCAACAAGATGTAATCATTGTGTGTTGAGTCATTTTAAAGATCTCGTCGAGCTGATTAATTTGACACTTTGTTTAACAAATTTGGTCTTCATTTGCCGAAGCTATCGAGCTTCAAAGTTTGAAAAGTCACAAAAGTTGTGTGTCTGAGCACATAATGTACTATTTTTCTTGGAAGTTCAACAAGATGCAATGATGATGTGTTGTGTCATTTTAAAGATCTCGTCGAGCTGATTAATTTGACACTTTGGTTAACAAATTTGGTCCACATTTGCCAAAGTTATCGAGCTTCAAAGTTTGAAAAGTAACAAAATATGTGTGTTTGAGCACATAAAGTACTATTTTTCTTGGAAATTCAACAAGATGCAATCATGATGTGTTGTGACATATTCAAAATCTCGTCGAGCTGATTAATTTGACACTTTGTTTAACAAATTTGGTCTTCATTTGCCGAAGCTATCGAGCTTCAAAGTTTGAAAAGTCACAAAAGTTGTGTGTCTGAGCAGATAATGTACTATTTTTCTTGGAAGTTCAACAAGATGCAATGATGATGTGTTGTGTCATTTTAAAAATCTCGTCGAGCTGATTAATTTGACACTTTGGTTAACAAATTTGGTCCCAATTTGCCAAAGTTATCGAGCTTCAAAATTGGAAAAGTCACAAAAGTTGTGTGTTTGAGCACATAAAGTACTATTTTTCTTGGAAATTCAACAAGATGCAATCATGAATTGTTGTGTCATTTTAAAGATCTCGTCGAGCTGATTAATTTGACCCTTTGTTTAACAAATTTGGTCCACATTTGCCGAAGCTATCGAGCTTCAAAGTTTGAAAAGTCACAAAAGTTATGTGTTTGAGCACATAAAGTACTATTTTTCTTGGAAGTTCAACAAGATGCAATGATGATGTGTTGTGACATCTTCAAAATCTCGTTGAGGTGATTACTTTGACACTTTGTTTAACAAATTTAGTCCACATTTGCCAAAGTTATCGAGCTTCAGAGTTTGAAAAGTCACAAAATATGTGTGTTTGAGCACATAAAGTACTATTTTTCTTGGAAATTCAACAAGATGCAATCATGAAGTGTTGTGACATATTCAATATCTCGTCGAGCTAATTAATTTGACCCTTTGTTTAACAAATTTGGTCTTCATTTGCCGAAGCTATCGAGCTTCAAAGTTTGAAAAGTCACAAAAGTTATGTGTTTGAGCACATAATGTACTATTTTTCTTGGAAGTTCAACAAGATGTAATCATGGTGTGTTGTGTCATTTTAAAGATCTCGTCGAGCTGATTAATTTGACACTTTGGTTAACAAATTTGGTCCACATTTGCCAAAGTTATCGAGCTTCAAAGTTTGAAAAGTAACAAAATATGTGTGTTTGAGCACATAAAGTACTATTTTTCTTGGAAGTTCAACAAGATGCAATTCTGATGTGTTGTGACATCTTCAAAATCTCGTCGAGCTGATTAATTTGACACTTTGTTTAACAAATTTGGTCCACATTTGCCAAAGTTATCGAGCTTCAAAATTGGAAAAGTCACAAAAGTTGTGTGTTTGAGCACATAAAGTACTATTTTTCTTGGAAATTCAACAAGATGCAATTCTGATGTGTTGTGACATCTTCAAAATCTCGTCGAGCTGATTAATTTGACACTTTGTTTAACAAATTTGGTCCACATTTGCCAAAGTTATCGAGCTTCAAAATTGGAAAAGTCACAAAAGTTGTGTGTTTGAGCACATAAAGTACTATTTTTCTTGGAAATTCAACAAGATGCAATGATGATGTGTTGTATCATTTTAAAGATCTCGTCGAGCTGATTAATTTGACCCTTTGTTTAACAAATTTGGTCCACATTTGCCGAAGCTATCGAGCTTCAAAGTTTGAAAAGTCACAAAAGTTATGTGTTTGAGCACATAATGTACTATTTTTCTTGGAAGTTCAACAAGATGTAATCATGGTGTGTTGTGTCATTTTAAAGATCTCGTCGAGCTGATTAATTTGACACTTTGGTTAACAAATTTGGTCCACATTTGCCAAAGTTATCGAGCTTCAAAGTTTGAAAAGTAACAAAATATGTGTGTTTGAGCACATAAAGTACTATTTTTCTTGGAAGTTCAACAAGATGCAATTCTGATGTGTTGTGACATCTTCAAAATCTCGTCGAGCTGATTAATTTGACACTTTGTTTAACAAATTTGGTCCACATTTGCCAAAGTTATCGAGCTTCAAAGTTTGAAAAGTCACAAAAGTTGTGTGTTTGAGCACATAAAGTACTATTTTTCTTGGAAGTTCAACAAGATGCAATTCTGATGTGTTGTGACATATTCAAAATCTCGTCGAGCTGATTAATTTGACACTTTGTTTAACAAATTTGGTCTTCATTTGCCGAAGCTATCGAGCTTCAAAGTTTGAAAAGTCACAAAAGTTATGTGTTTGAGCACATAATGTACTATTTTTCTTGGAAGTTCAACAAGATGTAATCATGGTGTGTTGTGTCATTTTAAAGATCTCGTCGAGCTGATTAATTTGACACTTTGGTTAACAAATTTGGTCCACATTTGCCAAAGTTATCGAGCTTCAAAGTTTGAAAAGTAACAAAATATGTGTGTTTGAGCACATAAAGTACTATTTTTCTTGGAAGTTCAACAAGATGCAATTCTGATGTGTTGAGACATCTTCAAAATCTCGTCGAGCTGATTAATTTGACACTTTGTTTAACAAATTTGGTCCACATTTGCCAAAGTTATCGAGCTTCAAAATTGGAAAAGTCACAAAAGTTGTGTGTTTGAGCACATAAAGTACTATTTTTCTTGGAAATTCAACAAGATGCAATTCTGATGTGTTGTGACATCTTCAAAATCTCGTCGAGCTGATTAATTTGACACTTTGTTTAACAAATTTGGTCCACATTTGCCAAAGTTATCGAGCTTCAAAATTGGAAAAGTCACAAAAGTTGTGTGTTTGAGCACATAAAGTACTATTTTTCTTGGAAATTCAACAAGATGCAATGATGATGTGTTGTATCATTTTAAAGATCTCGTCGAGCTGATTAATTTGACCCTTTGTTTAACAAATTTGGTCCACATTTGCCAAAGTTATCGAGCTTCAAAGTTTGAAAAGTCACAAAAGTTGTTTGTTTGAGCACATAAAGTACTATTTTTCTTGGAAGTTCAACAAGATGTAATCATTGTGTGTTGAGTCATTTTAAAGATCTCGTCGAGCTGATTAATTTGACACTTTGTTTAACAAATTTGGTCTTCATTTGCCGAAGCTATCGAGCTTCAAAGTTTGAAAAGTCACAAAAGTTGTGTGTCTGAGCACATAATGTACTATTTTTCTTGGAAGTTCAACAAGATGCAATGATGATGTGTTGTGTCATTTTAAAGATCTCGTCGAGCTGATTAATTTGACACTTTGGTTAACAAATTTGGTCCACATTTGCCAAAGTTATCGAGCTTCAAAGTTTGAAAAGTAACAAAATATGTGTGTTTGAGCACATAAAGTACTATTTTTCTTGGAAATTCAACAAGATGCAATCATGATGTGTTGTGACATATTCAAAATCTCGTCGAGCTGATTAATTTGACACTTTGTTTAACAAATTTGGTCTTCATTTGCCGAAGCTATCGAGCTTCAAAGTTTGAAAAGTCACAAAAGTTGTGTGTCTGAGCAGATAATGTACTATTTTTCTTGGAAGTTCAACAAGATGCAATGATGATGTGTTGTGTCATTTTAAAGATCTCGTCGAGCTGATTAATTTGACACTTTGGTTAACAAATTTGGTCCACATTTGTCAAAGTTATCGAGCTTCAAAATTGGAAAAGTCACAAAAGTTGTGTGTTTGAGCACATAAAGTACTATTTTTCTTGGAAATTCAACAAGATGCAATCATGATGTGTTGTGACATATTCAAAATCTCGTCGAGCTGATTAATTTGACACTTTGTTTAACAAATTTGTTCTTCATTTGCCGAAGCTATCGAGCTTCAAAGTTTGAAAAGTCACAAAAGTTATGTGTTTGAGCACATAAAGTACTATTTTTCTTGGAAGTTCAACAAGATGCAATTCTGATGTGTTGTGACATCTTCAAAATCTCGTCGAGCTGATTAATTTGACACTTTGTTTAACAAATTTGGTCCTCATTTGCCGAAGCTATCGAGCTTCAAAGTTTGAAAAGTCACAAAAGTTATGTGTTTGAGCACATAATGTACTATTTTTCTTGGAAGTTCAACAAGATGCAATGATGATGTGTTGTGACATCTTCAAAATCTCGTTGAGGTGATTACTTTGACACTTTGTTTAACAAATTTGATACACATTTGCCAAAGTTATCGAGCTTCAGAGTTTGAAAAGTCACAAAATATGTGTGTTTGAGCACATAAAGTACTATTTTTCTTGGAAGTTCAACAAGATGCAATTCTGATGTGTTGTGACATCTTCAAAATCTCGTCGAGCTGATTAATTTGACACTTCGTTTAACAAATTTGGTCCACATTTGCCAAAGTTATCGAGCTTCAAAATTGGAAAAGTCAAAAAAGTTGTGTGTTTGAGCACATAAAGTACTATTTTTCTTGGAAGTTCAACAAGATGCAATTCTGATGTGTTGTGACATCTTCAAAATCTCGTCGAGCTGATTAATTTGACACTTTGTTTAACAAATTTGGTCCACATTTGCCAAAGTTATCGAGCTTCAAAATTGGAAAAGTCACAAAAGTTGTGTGTTTGAGCACATAAAGTACTATTTTTCTTGGAAATTCAACAAGATGCAATTCTGATGTGTTGTGACATCTTCAAAATCTCGTCGAGCTGATTAATTTGACACTTTGTTTAACAAATTTGGTCCACATTTGCCAAAGTTATCGAGCTTCAAAATTGGAAAAGTCACAAAAGTTGTGTGTTTGAGCACATAAAGTACTATTTTTCTTGGAAATTCAACAAGACGCAATCATGATGTGTTGTGACATATTCAAAATCTCGTCGAGCTGATTAATTTGACACTTTGTTTAACAAATTTGGTCTTCATTTGCCGAAGCTATCGAGCTTCAAAGTTTGAAAAGTCACAAAAGTTGTGTGTCTGAGCAGATAATGTACTATTTTTCTTGGAAGTTCAACAAGATGCAATGATGATGTGTTGTGTCATTTTAAAGATCTCGTCGAGCTGATTAATTTGACACTTTGGTTAACAAATTTGGTCCACATTTGTCAAAGTTATCGAGCTTCAAAATTGGAAAAGTCACAAAAGTTGTGTGTTTGAGCACATAAAGTACTATTTTTCTTGGAAATTCAACAAGATGCAATCATGATGTGTTGTGACATATTCAAAATCTCGTCGAGCTGATTAATTTGACACTTTGTTTAACAAATTTGTTCTTCATTTGCCGAAGCTATCGAGCTTCAAAGTTTGAAAAGTCACAAAAGTTATGTGTTTGAGCACATAAAGTACTATTTTTCTTGGAAGTTCAACAAGATGCAATTCTGATGTGTTGTGACATCTTCAAAATCTCGTCGAGCTGATTAATTTGACACTTTGTTTAACAAATTTGGTCCTCATTTGCCGAAGCTATCGAGCTTCAAAGTTTGAAAAGTCACAAAAGTTATGTGTTTGAGCACATAATGTACTATTTTTCTTGGAAGTTCAACAAGATGCAATGATGATGTGTTGTGACATCTTCAAAATCTCGTTGAGGTGATTACTTTGACACTTTGTTTAACAAATTTGGTACACATTTGCCAAAGTTATCGAGTTTCAGAGTTTGAAAAGTCACAAAATATGTGTGTTTGAGCACATAAAGTACTATTTTTCTTGGAAGTTCAACAAGATGCAATTCTGATGTGTTGTGACATCTTCAAAATCTCGTCGAGCTGATTAATTTGACACTTTGTTTAACAAATTTGGTCCACATTTGCCAAAGTTATCGAGCTTCAAAATTGGAAAAGTCACAAAAGTTGTGTGTTTGAGCACATAAAGTACTATTTTTCTTGGAAGTTCAACAAGATGCAATTCTGATGTGTTGTGACATCTTCAAAATCTCGTCGAGCTGATTAATTTGACACTTTGTTTAACAAATTTGGTCCACATCTGCCAAAGTTATCGAGCTTCAAAATTGGAAAAGTCACAAAAGTTGTGTGTTTGAGCACATAAAGTACTATTTTTCTTGGAAATTCAACAAGATGCAATTCTGATGTGTTGTGGCATCTTCAAAATCTCGTCGAGCTGATTAATTTGACACTTTGTTTAACAAATTTGGTCCACATTTGCCAAAGTTATCGAGCTTCAAAATTGGAAAAGTCACAAAAGTTGTGTGTTTGAGCACATAAAGTACTATTTTTCTTGGAAATTCAACAAGACGCAATCATGATGTGTTGTGACATATTCAAAATCTCGTCGAGCTGATTAATTTGACACTTTGTTTAACAAATTTGGTCTTCATTTGCCGAAGCTATCGAGCTTCAAAGTTTGAAAAGTCACAAAAGTTGTGTGTCTGAGCAGATAATGTACTATTTTTCTTGGAAGTTCAACAAGATGCAATGATGATGTGTTGTGTCATTTTAAAGATCTCGTCGAGCTGATTAATTTGACACTTTGGTTAACAAATTTGGTCCACATTTGTCAAAGTTATCGAGCTTCAAAATTGGAAAAGTCACAAAAGTTGTGTGTTTGAGCACATAAAGTACTATTTTTCTTGGAAATTCAACAAGATGCAATCATGATGTGTTGTGACATATTCAAAATCTCGTCGAGCTGATTAATTTGACACTTTGTTTAACAAATTTGGTCTTCATTTGCCGAAGCTATCGAGCTTCAAAGTTTGAAAAGTCACAAAAGTTATGTGTTTGAGCACATAATGTACTATTTTTCTTGGAAGTTCAACAAGATGTAATCATGGTGTGTTGTGTCATTTTAAAGATCTCGTCGAGCTGATTAATTTGACACTTTGGTTAACAAATTTGGTCCACATTTGCCAAAGTTATCGAGCTTCAAAGTTTGAAAAGTAACAAAAGTTATGTGTTTGAGCACATAATGTACTATTTTTCTTGGAAGTTCAACAAGATGCAATGATGATGTGTTGTGACATCTTCAAAATCTCGTTGAGGTGATTACTTTGACACTTTGTTTAACAAATTTGATACACATTTGCCAAAGTTATCGAGCTTCAGAGTTTGAAAAGTCACAAAATATGTGTGTTTGAGCACATAAAGTACTATTTTTCTTGGAAGTTCAACAAGATGCAATTCTGATGTGTTGTGACATCTTCAAAATCTCGTCGAGCTGATTAATTTGACACTTCGTTTAACAAATTTGGTCCACATTTGCCAAAGTTATCGAGCTTCAAAATTGGAAAAGTCAAAAAAGTTGTGTGTTTGAGCACATAAAGTACTATTTTTCTTGGAAGTTCAACAAGATGCAATTCTGATGTGTTGTGACATCTTCAAAATCTCGTCGAGCTGATTAATTTGACACTTTGTTTAACAAATTTGGTCCACATTTGCCAAAGTTATCGAGCTTCAAAATTGGAAAAGTCAAAAAAGTTGTGTGTTTGAGCACATAAAGTACTATTTTTCTTGGAAGTTCAACAAGATGCAATTCTGATGTGTTGTGACATCTTCAAAATCTCGTCGAGCTGATTAATTTGACACTTTGTTTAACAAATTTGGTCCACATCTGCCAAAGTTATCGAGCTTCAAAATTGGAAAAGTCACAAAAGTTGTGTGTTTGAGCACATAAAGTACTATTTTTCTTGGAAATTCAACAAGATGCAATTCTGATGTGTTGTGGCATCTTCAAAATCTCGTCGAGCTGATTAATTTGACACTTTGTTTAACAAATTTGGTCCACATTTGCCAAAGTTATCGAGCTTCAAAATTGGAAAAGTCACAAAAGTTGTGTGTTTGAGCACATAAAGTACTATTTTTCTTGGAAATTCAACAAGACGCAATCATGATGTGTTGTGACATATTCAAAATCTCGTCGAGCTGATTAATTTGACACTTTGTTTAACAAATTTGGTCTTCATTTGCCGAAGCTATCGAGCTTCAAAGTTTGAAAAGTCACAAAAGTTGTGTGTCTGAGCAGATAATGTACTATTTTTCTTGGAAGTTCAACAAGATGCAATGATGATGTGTTGTGTCATTTTAAAGATCTCGTCGAGCTGATTAATTTGACACTTTGGTTAACAAATTTGGTCCACATTTGTCAAAGTTATCGAGCTTCAAAATTGGAAAAGTCACAAAAGTTGTGTGTTTGAGCACATAAAGTACTATTTTTCTTGGAAATTCAACAAGATGCAATCATGATGTGTTGTGACATATTCAAAATCTCGTCGAGCTGATTAATTTGACACTTTGTTTAACAAATTTGGTCTTCATTTGCCGAAGCTATCGAGCTTCAAAGTTTGAAAAGTCACAAAAGTTATGTGTTTGAGCACATAATGTACTATTTTTCTTGGAAGTTCAACAAGATGTAATCATGGTGTGTTGTGTCATTTTAAAGATCTCGTCGAGCTGATTAATTTGACACTTTGGTTAACAAATTTGGTCCACATTTGCCAAAGTTATCGAGCTTCAAAGTTTGAAAAGTAACAAAATATGTGTGTTTGAGCACATAAAGTACTATTTTTCTTGGAAGTTCAACAAGATGCAATTCTGATGTGTTGAGACATCTTCAAAATCTCGTCGAGCTGATTAATTTGACACTTTGTTTAACAAATTTGGTCCACATTTGCCAAAGTTATCGAGCTTCAAAATTGGAAAAGTCACAAAAGTTGTGTGTTTGAGCACATAAAGTACTATTTTTCTTGGAAATTCAAAAGATGCAATTCTGATGTGTTGTGACATCTTCAAAATCTCGTCGAGCTGATTAATTTGACACTTTGTTTAACAAATTTGGTCCACATTTGCCAAAGTTATCGAGCTTCAAAATTGGAAAAGTCACAAAAGTTGTGTGTTTGAGCACATAAAGTACTATTTTTCTTGGAAATTCAACAAGATGCAATGATGATGTGTTGTATCATTTTAAAGATCTCGTCGAGCTGATTAATTTGACCCTTTGTTTAACAAATTTGGTCCACATTTGCCAAAGTTATCGAGCTTCAAAGTTTGAAAAGTCACAAAAGTTGTGTGTTTGAGCACATAAAGTACTATTTTTCTTGGAAGTTCAACAAGATGTAATCATGGTGTGTTTGTGTCATTTTAAAGATCTCGTCGAGCTGATTAATTCGACACTTTGTTTAACAAATTTGGTCTTTATTTGCCGAAGCTATCCAGCTTCAAAATTTGAAAAGTCACAAAAGTTGTTTGTTTGAGCACATAAAGTACTATTTTTCTTGGAAGTTCAACAAGATGTAATCATTGTGTGTTGAGTCATTTTAAAGATCTCGTCGAGCTGATTAATTTGACACTTTGTTTAACAAATTTGGTCTTCATTTGCCGAAGCTATCGAGCTTCAAAGTTTGAAAAGTCACAAAAGTTGTGTGTCTGAGCACATAATGTACTATTTTTCTTGGAAGTTCAACAAGATGCAATGATGATGTGTTGTGTCATTTTAAAGATCTCGTCGAGCTGATTAATTTGACACTTTGGTTAACAAATTTGGTCCACATTTGCCAAAGTTATCGAGCTTCAAAGTTTGAAAAGTAACAAAATATGTGTGTTTGAGCACATAAAGTACTATTTTTCTTGGAAATTCAACAAGATGCAATCATGATGTGTTGTGACATATTCAAAATCTCGTCGAGCTGATTAATTTGACACTTTGTTTAACAAATTTGGTCTTCATTTGCCGAAGCTATCGAGCTTCAAAGTTTGAAAAGTCACAAAAGTTGTGTGTCTGAGCAGATAATGTACTATTTTTCTTGGAAGTTCAACAAGATGCAATGATGATGTGTTGTGTCATTTTAAAAATCTCGTCGAGCTGATTAATTTGACACTTTGGTTAACAAATTTGGTCCCAATTTGCCAAAGTTATCGAGCTTCAAAATTGGAAAAGTCACAAAAGTTGTGTGTTTGAGCACATAAAGTACTATTTTTCTTGGAAATTCAACAAGATGCAATCATGAATTGTTGTGTCATTTTAAAGATCTCGTCGAGCTGATTAATTTGACCCTTTGTTTAACAAATTTGGTCCACATTTGCCGAAGCTATCGAGCTTCAAAGTTTGAAAAGTCACAAAAGTTATGTGTTTGAGCACATAAAGTACTATTTTTCTTGGAAGTTCAACAAGATGCAATGATGATGTGTTGTGACATCTTCAAAATCTCGTTGAGGTGATTACTTTGACACTTTGTTTAACAAATTTAGTCCACATTTGCCAAAGTTATCGAGCTTCAGAGTTTGAAAAGTCACAAAATATGTGTGTTTGAGCACATAAAGTACTATTTTTCTTGGAAATTCAACAAGATGCAATCATGAAGTGTTGTGACATATTCAATATCTCGTCGAGCTAATTAATTTGACCCTTTGTTTAACAAATTTGGTCTTCATTTGCCGAAGCTATCGAGCTTCAAAGTTTGAAAAGTCACAAAAGTTATGTGTTTGAGCACATAATGTACTATTTTTCTTGGAAGTTCAACAAGATGTAATCATGGTGTGTTGTGTCATTTTAAAGATCTCGTCGAGCTGATTAATTTGACACTTTGGTTAACAAATTTGGTCCACATTTGCCAAAGTTATCGAGCTTCAAAGTTTGAAAAGTAACAAAATATGTGTGTTTGAGCACATAAAGTACTATTTTTCTTGGAAGTTCAACAAGATGCAATTCTGATGTGTTGTGACATCTTCAAAATCTCGTCGAGCTGATTAATTTGACACTTTGTTTAACAAATTTGGTCCACATTTGCCAAAGTTATCGAGCTTCAAAATTGGAAAAGTCACAAAAGTTGTGTGTTTGAGCACATAAAGTACTATTTTTCTTGGAAATTCAACAAGATGCAATTCTGATGTGTTGTGACATCTTCAAAATCTCGTCGAGCTGATTAATTTGACACTTTGTTTAACAAATTTGGTCCACATTTGCCAAAGTTATCGAGCTTCAAAATTGGAAAAGTCACAAAAGTTGTGTGTTTGAGCACATAAAGTACTATTTTTCTTGGAAATTCAACAAGATGCAATGATGATGTGTTGTATCATTTTAAAGATCTCGTCGAGCTGATTAATTTGACCCTTTGTTTAACAAATTTGGTCCACATTTGCCGAAGCTATCGAGCTTCAAAGTTTGAAAAGTCACAAAAGTTATGTGTTTGAGCACATAATGTACTATTTTTCTTGGAAGTTCAACAAGATGTAATCATGGTGTGTTGTGTCATTTTAAAGATCTCGTCGAGCTGATTAATTTGACACTTTGGTTAACAAATTTGGTCCACATTTGCCAAAGTTATCGAGCTTCAAAGTTTGAAAAGTAACAAAATATGTGTGTTTGAGCACATAAAGTACTATTTTTCTTGGAAGTTCAACAAGATGCAATTCTGATGTGTTGTGACATCTTCAAAATCTCGTCGAGCTGATTAATTTGACACTTTGTTTAACAAATTTGGTCCACATTTGCCAAAGTTATCGAGCTTCAAAGTTTGAAAAGTCACAAAAGTTGTGTGTTTGAGCACATAAAGTACTATTTTTCTTGGAAGTTCAACAAGATGCAATTCTGATGTGTTGTGACATATTCAAAATCTCGTCGAGCTGATTAATTTGACACTTTGTTTAACAAATTTGGTCTTCATTTGCCGAAGCTATCGAGCTTCAAAGTTTGAAAAGTCACAAAAGTTATGTGTTTGAGCACATAATGTACTATTTTTCTTGGAAGTTCAACAAGATGTAATCATGGTGTGTTGTGTCATTTTAAAGATCTCGTCGAGCTGATTAATTTGACACTTTGGTTAACAAATTTGGTCCACATTTGCCAAAGTTATCGAGCTTCAAAGTTTGAAAAGTAACAAAATATGTGTGTTTGAGCACATAAAGTACTATTTTTCTTGGAAGTTCAACAAGATGCAATTCTGATGTGTTGAGACATCTTCAAAATCTCGTCGAGCTGATTAATTTGACACTTTGTTTAACAAATTTGGTCCACATTTGCCAAAGTTATCGAGCTTCAAAATTGGAAAAGTCACAAAAGTTGTGTGTTTGAGCACATAAAGTACTATTTTTCTTGGAAATTCAACAAGATGCAATTCTGATGTGTTGTGACATCTTCAAAATCTCGTCGAGCTGATTAATTTGACACTTTGTTTAACAAATTTGGTCCACATTTGCCAAAGTTATCGAGCTTCAAAATTGGAAAAGTCACAAAAGTTGTGTGTTTGAGCACATAAAGTACTATTTTTCTTGGAAATTCAACAAGATGCAATGATGATGTGTTGTATCATTTTAAAGATCTCGTCGAGCTGATTAATTTGACCCTTTGTTTAACAAATTTGGTCCACATTTGCCAAAGTTATCGAGCTTCAAAGTTTGAAAAGTCACAAAAGTTGTGTGTTTGAGCACATAAAGTACTATTTTTCTTGGAAGTTCAACAAGATGTAATCATGGTGTGTTTGTGTCATTTTAAAGATCTCGTCGAGCTGATTAATTCGACACTTTGTTTAACAAATTTGGTCTTTATTTGCCGAAGCTATCCAGCTTCAAAATTTGAAAAGTCACAAAAGTTGTTTGTTTGAGCACATAAAGTACTATTTTTCTTGGAAGTTCAACAAGATGTAATCATTGTGTGTTGAGTCATTTTAAAGATCTCGTCGAGCTGATTAATTTGACACTTTGTTTAACAAATTTGGTCTTCATTTGCCGAAGCTATCGAGCTTCAAAGTTTGAAAAGTCACAAAAGTTGTGTGTCTGAGCACATAATGTACTATTTTTCTTGGAAGTTCAACAAGATGCAATGATGATGTGTTGTGTCATTTTAAAGATCTCGTCGAGCTGATTAATTTGACACTTTGGTTAACAAATTTGGTCCACATTTGCCAAAGTTATCGAGCTTCAAAGTTTGAAAAGTAACAAAATATGTGTGTTTGAGCACATAAAGTACTATTTTTCTTGGAAATTCAACAAGATGCAATCATGATGTGTTGTGACATATTCAAAATCTCGTCGAGCTGATTAATTTGACACTTTGTTTAACAAATTTGGTCTTCATTTGCCGAAGCTATCGAGCTTCAAAGTTTGAAAAGTCACAAAAGTTGTGTGTCTGAGCAGATAATGTACTATTTTTCTTGGAAGTTCAACAAGATGCAATGATGATGTGTTGTGTCATTTTAAAGATCTCGTCGAGCTGATTAATTTGACACTTTGGTTAACAAATTTGGTCCACATTTGTCAAAGTTATCGAGCTTCAAAATTGGAAAAGTCACAAAAGTTGTGTGTTTGAGCACATAAAGTACTATTTTTCTTGGAAATTCAACAAGATGCAATCATGATGTGTTGTGACATATTCAAAATCTCGTCGAGCTGATTAATTTGACACTTTGTTTAACAAATTTGGTCTTCATTTGCCGAAGCTATCGAGCTTCAAAGTTTGAAAAGTCACAAAAGTTATGTGTTTGAGCACATAATGTACTATTTTTCTTGGAAGTTCAACAAGATGTAATCATGGTGTGTTGTGTCATTTTAAAGATCTCGTCGAGCTGATTAATTTGACACTTTGGTTAACAAATTTGGTCCACATTTGCCAAAGTTATCGAGCTTCAAAGTTTGAAAAGTAACAAAATATGTGTGTTTGAGCACATAAAGTACTATTTTTCTTGGAAGTTCAACAAGATGCAATTCTGATGTGTTGAGACATCTTCAAAATCTCGTCGAGCTGATTAATTTGACACTTTGTTTAACAAATTTGGTCCACATTTGCCAAAGTTATCGAGCTTCAAAATTGGAAAAGTCACAAAAGTTGTGTGTTTGAGCACATAAAGTACTATTTTTCTTGGAAATTCAACAAGATGCAATTCTGATGTGTTGTGACATCTTCAAAATCTCGTCGAGCTGATTAATTTGACACTTTGTTTAACAAATTTGGTCCACATTTGCCAAAGTTATCGAGCTTCAAAATTGGAAAAGTCACAAAAGTTGTGTGTTTGAGCACATAAAGTACTATTTTTCTTGGAAATTCAACAAGATGCAATGATGATGTGTTGTATCATTTTAAAGATCTCGTCGAGCTGATTAATTTGACCCTTTGTTTAACAAATTTGGTCCACATTTGCCAAAGTTATCGAGCTTCAAAGTTTGAAAAGTCACAAAAGTTGTGTGTTTGAGCACATAAAGTACTATTTTTCTTGGAAGTTCAACAAGATGTAATCATGGTGTGTTTGTGTCATTTTAAAGATCTCGTCGAGCTGATTAATTCGACACTTTGTTTAACAAATTTGGTCTTTATTTGCCGAAGCTATCCAGCTTCAAAATTTGAAAAGTCACAAAAGTTGTTTGTTTGAGCACATAAAGTACTATTTTTCTTGGAAGTTCAACAAGATGTAATCATTGTGTGTTGAGTCATTTTAAAGATCTCGTCGAGCTGATTAATTTGACACTTTGTTTAACAAATTTGGTCTTCATTTGCCGAAGCTATCGAGCTTCAAAGTTTGAAAAGTCACAAAAGTTGTGTGTCTGAGCACATAATGTACTATTTTTCTTGGAAGTTCAACAAGATGCAATGATGATGTGTTGTGTCATTTTAAAGATCTCGTCGAGCTGATTAATTTGACACTTTGGTTAACAAATTTGGTCCACATTTGCCAAAGTTATCGAGCTTCAAAGTTTGAAAAGTAACAAAATATGTGTGTTTGAGCACATAAAGTACTATTTTTCTTGGAAATTCAACAAGATGCAATCATGATGTGTTGTGACATATTCAAAATCTCGTCGAGCTGATTAATTTGACACTTTGTTTAACAAATTTGGTCTTCATTTGCCGAAGCTATCGAGCTTCAAAGTTTGAAAAGTCACAAAAGTTGTGTGTCTGAGCAGATAATGTACTATTTTTCTTGGAAGTTCAACAAGATGCAATGATGATGTGTTGTGTCATTTTAAAGATCTCGTCGAGCTGATTAATTTGACACTTTGGTTAACAAATTTGGTCCACATTTGTCAAAGTTATCGAGCTTCAAAATTGGAAAAGTCACAAAAGTTGTGTGTTTGAGCACATAAAGTACTATTTTTCTTGGAAATTCAACAAGATGCAATCATGATGTGTTGTGACATATTCAAAATCTCGTCGAGCTGATTAATTTGACACTTTGTTTAACAAATTTGTTCTTCATTTGCCGAAGCTATCGAGCTTCAAAGTTTGAAAAGTCACAAAAGTTATGTGTTTGAGCACATAAAGTACTATTTTTCTTGGAAGTTCAACAAGATGCAATTCTGATGTGTTGTGACATCTTCAAAATCTCGTCGAGCTGATTAATTTGACACTTTGTTTAACAAATTTGGTCCTCATTTGCCGAAGCTATCGAGCTTCAAAGTTTGAAAAGTCACAAAAGTTATGTGTTTGAGCACATAATGTACTATTTTTCTTGGAAGTTCAACAAGATGCAATGATGATGTGTTGTGACATCTTCAAAATCTCGTTGAGGTGATTACTTTGACACTTTGTTTAACAAATTTGGTACACATTTGCCAAAGTTATCGAGTTTCAGAGTTTGAAAAGTCACAAAATATGTGTGTTTGAGCACATAAAGTACTATTTTTCTTGGAAGTTCAACAAGATGCAATTCTGATGTGTTGTGACATCTTCAAAATCTCGTCGAGCTGATTAATTTGACACTTTGTTTAACAAATTTGGTCCACATTTGCCAAAGTTATCGAGCTTCAAAATTGGAAAAGTCACAAAAGTTGTGTGTTTGAGCACATAAAGTACTATTTTTCTTGGAAGTTCAACAAGATGCAATTCTGATGTGTTGTGACATCTTCAAAATCTCGTCGAGCTGATTAATTTGACACTTTGTTTAACAAATTTGGTCCACATCTGCCAAAGTTATCGAGCTTCAAAATTGGAAAAGTCACAAAAGTTGTGTGTTTGAGCACATAAAGTACTATTTTTCTTGGAAATTCAACAAGATGCAATTCTGATGTGTTGTGGCATCTTCAAAATCTCGTCGAGCTGATTAATTTGACACTTTGTTTAACAAATTTGGTCCACATTTGCCAAAGTTATCGAGCTTCAAAATTGGAAAAGTCACAAAAGTTGTGTGTTTGAGCACATAAAGTACTATTTTTCTTGGAAATTCAACAAGACGCAATCATGATGTGTTGTGACATATTCAAAATCTCGTCGAGCTGATTAATTTGACACTTTGTTTAACAAATTTGGTCTTCATTTGCCGAAGCTATCGAGCTTCAAAGTTTGAAAAGTCACAAAAGTTGTGTGTCTGAGCAGATAATGTACTATTTTTCTTGGAAGTTCAACAAGATGCAATGATGATGTGTTGTGTCATTTTAAAGATCTCGTCGAGCTGATTAATTTGACACTTTGGTTAACAAATTTGGTCCACATTTGTCAAAGTTATCGAGCTTCAAAATTGGAAAAGTCACAAAAGTTGTGTGTTTGAGCACATAAAGTACTATTTTTCTTGGAAATTCAACAAGATGCAATCATGATGTGTTGTGACATATTCAAAATCTCGTCGAGCTGATTAATTTGACACTTTGTTTAACAAATTTGTTCTTCATTTGCCGAAGCTATCGAGCTTCAAAGTTTGAAAAGTCACAAAAGTTATGTGTTTGAGCACATAAAGTACTATTTTTCTTGGAAATTCAACAAGATGCAATGATGATGTGTTGTGTCATTTTAAAGATCTCGTCGAGCTGATTAATTTGACACTTTGGTTAACAAATTTGGTCCACATTTGCCAAAGTTATCGAGCTTCAGAGTTTGAAAAGTCACAAAATATGTGTGTTTGAGCACATAAAGTACTATTTTTCTTGGAAGTTAAACAAGATGTAATCATGATGTGTTGTGACATCTTCATAACCTTGTCGAGCTGATTAATTTGACACTTTGTTTAACAAATTTGGTATTCATTTGCCGAGGCTATCGAGCTTCAAATTTTGAAAAGTCACAAAAGTTGTGTGTTTGAGCACATAATGTACTACTTTTCTTGGACATTCAACAAGATGCAATCATGATGTGTTGTGTCATTTTAAAAATCTCGTCGAGCTGATTAATTTGACACTTTGTTTAACAAATTTGGTCCTCATTTGCCGAAGCTATCGAGCTTCAAAGTTTGAAAAGTCACAAAAGTTATGTGTTTGAGCACATAATGTACTATTTTTCTTGGAAGTTCAACAAGATGCAATTCTGATGTGTTGTGACATCTTCAAAATCTCGTCGAGCTGATTAATTTGACACTTTGTTTAACAAATTTGGTCCTCATTTGCCGAAGCTATCGAGCTTCAAAGTTTGAAAAGTCACAAAAGTTATGTGTTTGAGCACATAATGTACTATTTTTCTTGGAAGTTCAACAAGATGCAATGATGATGTGTTATGACATCTTCAAAATCTCGTTGAGGTGATTACTTTGACACTTTGTTTAACAAATTTGGTACACATTTGCCAAAGTTATCGAGCTTCAAAGTTTGAAAAGTAACAAAATATGTGTGTTTGAGCACATAAAGTACTATTTTTCTTGGAAGTTCAACAAGATGCAATTCTGATGTGTTGTGACATCTTCAAAATCTCGTCGAGCTGATTAATTTGACACTTTGTTTAACAAATTTGGTCCTCATTTGCCGAAGCTATCGAGCTTCAAAGTTTGAAAAGTCACAAAAGTTATGTGTTTGAGCACATAATGTACTATTTTTCTTGGAAGTTCAACAAGATGCAATTCTGATGTGTTGTGACATCTTCAAAATCTCGTCGAGCTGATTAATTTGACACTTTGTTTAACAAATTTGGTCCACATTTGCCAAAGTTATCGAGCTTCAAAGTTTGAAAAGTCACAAAAGTTGTGTGTTTGAGCACATAAAGTACTATTTTTCTTGGAAATTCAACAAGATGCAATTCTGATGTGTTGTGACATCTTCAAAATCTCGTCGAGCTGATTAATTTGACACTTTGTTTAACAAATTTGGTCCTCATTTGCCGAAGCTATCGAGCTTCAAAGTTTGAAAAGTCACAAAAGTTATGTGTTTGAGCACATAATGTACTATTTTTCTTGGAAGTTCAACAAGATGCAATTCTGATGTGTTGTGACATCTTCAAAATCTCGTCGAGCTGATTAATTTGACACTTTGTTTAACAAATTTGGTCCACATTTGCCAAAGTTATCGAGCTTCAAAGTTTGAAAAGTCACAAAAGTTGTGTGTTTGAGCACATAAAGTACTATTTTTCTTGGAAATTCAACAAGATGCAATGATGATGTGTTGTGTCATTTTAAAGATCTCGTCGAGCTGATTAATTTGACCCTTTGTTTAACAACTTTGGTCCACATTTGCCAAAGTTATCGAGCTTCAAAGTTTGAAAAGTCACAAAAGTTGTGCGTTTGAGCACATAAAGTACTATTTTTCTTGGAAGTTCAACAAGATGTAATCATGGTGTGCTTGTGTCATTTTAAAGATCTCGTCGAGCTGATTAATTTGACACTTTGTTTAACAAATTTGGTCATCATTTGCCGAAGATATCGAGCTTCAAAGTTTGAAAAGTCACAAAAGTTGTGTGTTTGAGCACATAATGTACTATTTTTCTTGGAAGTTCAACAAGATGCAATGATGATGTGTTGTGTCATTTTAAAGATCTCGTCGAGCTGATTAATTTGACACTTTGGTTAACAAATTTGGTCCACATTTGCCAAAGTTATCGAGCTTCAAAGTTTGAAAAGTAACAAAATATGTGTGTTTGAGCACATAAAGTACTATTTTTCTTGGAAGTTCAACAAGATGCAATTCTGATGTGTTGTGACATCTTCAAAATCTCGTCGAGCTGATTAATTTGACACTTTGTTTAACAAATTTGGTCTTCATTTGCCGAAGCTATCGAGCTTCAAAGTTTAAAAAGTCACAAAAGTTCTGTGTTTGAGCACATAATGTACTATTTTTCTTGGAAATTCAACAAGATGCAATGATGATGTGTTGTGACATCTTCAAAATCTCGTGGAGGTGATTACTTTGACACTTTGTTTAACAAATTTGGTCCACATTTGCCAAAGTTAATCGAGCTTCAGAGTTTGAAAAGTCACAAAATATGTGTGTTTGAGCACATAAAGTACTATTTTTCTTGGAAATTCAACAAGATGCAATCATGAAGTGTTGTGACATATTCAATATCTCGTCGAGCTAATTAATTTGACCCTTTGTTTAACAAATTTGGTCCACATTTGCCAAAGTTATCGATCTTCAAAATTGGAAAAGTCACAAAAGTTGTGTGTTTGAGCACATAAAGTACTATTTTTCTTGGAAATTCAACAAGATGCAATGATGATGTGTTGTGTCATTTTAAAGATCTCGTCGAGCTGATTAATTTGACACTTTGGTTAACAAATTTGGTCCACATTTGCCAAAGTTATCGAGCTTCAAAGTTTGAAAAGTCACAAAAGTTGTGTGTTTGAGCACATAAAGTACTATTTTTCTTGGAAGTTCAACAAGATGTAATCATGGTGTGTTGTGTCATTTTAAAAATCTCGTCGAGCTGATTAATTTGACACTTTGGTTAACAAATTTGGTCCCAATTTGCCAAAGTTATCGAGCTTCAAAATTGGAAAAGTCACAAAAGTTGTGTGTTTGAGCACATAAAGTACTATTTTTCTTGGAAATTCAACAAGATGCAATCATGAATTGTTGTGTCATTTTAAAGATCTCGTCGAGCTGATTAATTTGACACTTTGGTTAACAAATTTGGTCCCAATTTGCCAAAGTTATCGAGCTTCAAAATTGGAAAAGTCACAAAAGTTGTGTGTTTGAGCACATAAAGTACTATTTTTCTTGGAAATTCAACAAGATTCAATCATGATGTGTTGTGTCATTTTAAAAATCTCGTCGAGCTGATCAATTTGACACTTTGTTTAACAAATTTGGTCCACATTTGCCAAAGTTATCGAGCTTCAAAATTGGAAAAGTCACAAAATATGTGTGTTTGAGCATATAAAGTACTATTTTTCTTGGAAATTCAACAAGATTCAATCATGATGTGTTGTGTCATTTTAAAAATCTCGTCGAGCTGATCAATTTGACACTTTGTTTAACAAATTTGGTCCACATTTGCCAAAGTTATCGAGCTTCAAAATTGGAAAAGTCACAAAATATGTGTGTTTGAGCACATAAAGTACTATTTTTCTTGGAAATTCAACAAGATGCAATCATGAATTGTTGTGTCATTTTAAAGATCTCGTCGAGCTGATTAATTTGACACTTTGGTTAACAAATTTGGTCCACATTTGCCAAAGTTATCGAGCTTCAGAGTTTGAAAAGTCACAAAATATGTGTGTTTGAGCACATAAAGTACTATTTTTCTTGGAAGTTAAACAAGATGTAATCATGATGTGTTGTGACATCTTCATAACCTTGTCGAGCTGATTAATTTGACACTTTGTTTAACAAATTTGGTATTCATTTGCCGAGGCTATCGAGCTTCAAATTTTGAAAAGTCACAAAAGTTGTGTGTTTGAGCACATAATGTACTACTTTTCTTGGACATTCAACAAGATGCAATCATGATGTGTTGTGTCATTTTAAAAATCTCGTCGAGCTGATTAATTTGACACTTTGTTTAACAAATTTGGTCCTCATTTGCCGAAGCTATCGAGCTTCAAAGTTTGAAAAGTCACAAAAGTTATGTGTTTGAGCACATAATGTACTATTTTTCTTGGAAGTTCAACAAGATGCAATTCTGATGTGTTGTGACATCTTCAAAATCTCGTCGAGCTGATTAATTTGACACTTTGTTTAACAAATTTGGTCCTCATTTGCCGAAGCTATCGAGCTTCAAAGTTTGAAAAGTCACAAAAGTTATGTGTTTGAGCACATAATGTACTATTTTTCTTGGAAGTTCAACAAGATGCAATGATGATGTGTTATGACATCTTCAAAATCTCGTTGAGGTGATTACTTTGACACTTTGTTTAACAAATTTGGTACACATTTGCCAAAGTTATCGAGCTTCAAAGTTTGAAAAGTAACAAAATATGTGTGTTTGAGCACAGAAAGTACTATTTTTCTTGGAAGTTCAACAAGATGCAATTCTGATGTGTTGTGACATCTTCAAAATCTCGTCGAGCTGATTAATTTGACACTTTGTTTAACAAATTTGGTCCTCATTTGCCGAAGCTATCGAGCTTCAAAGTTTGAAAAGTCACAAAAGTTATGTGTTTGAGCACATAATGTACTATTTTTCTTGGAAGTTCAACAAGATGCAATTCTGATGTGTTGTGACATCTTCAAAATCTCGTCGAGCTGATTAATTTGACACTTTGTTTAACAAATTTGGTCCACATTTGCCAAAGTTATCGAGCTTCAAAGTTTGAAAAGTCACAAAAGTTGTGTGTTTGAGCACATAAAGTACTATTTTTCTTGGAAATTCAACAAGATGCAATTCTGATGTGTTGTGACATCTTCAAAATCTCGTCGAGCTGATTAATTTGACACTTTGTTTAACAAATTTGGTCCTCATTTGCCGAAGCTATCGAGCTTCAAAGTTTGAAAAGTCACAAAAGTTATGTGTTTGAGCACATAATGTACTATTTTTCTTGGAAGTTCAACAAGATGCAATTCTGATGTGTTGTGACATCTTCAAAATCTCGTCGAGCTGATTAATTTGACACTTTGTTTAACAAATTTGGTCCACATTTGCCAAAGTTATCGAGCTTCAAAGTTTGAAAAGTCACAAAAGTTGTGTGTTTGAGCACATAAAGTACTATTTTTCTTGGAAATTCAACAAGATGCAATGATGATGTGTTGTGTCATTTTAAAGATCTCGTCGAGCTGATTAATTTGACCCTTTGTTTAACAACTTTGGTCCACATTTGCCAAAGTTATCGAGCTTCAAAGTTTGAAAAGTCACAAAAGTTGTGCGTTTGAGCACATAAAGTACTATTTTTCTTGGAAGTTCAACAAGATGTAATCATGGTGTGCTTGTGTCATTTTAAAGATCTCGTCGAGCTGATTAATTTGACACTTTGTTTAACAAATTTGGTCATCATTTGCCGAAGATATCGAGCTTCAAAGTTTGAAAAGTCACAAAAGTTGTGTGTTTGAGCACATAATGTACTATTTTTCTTGGAAGTTCAACAAGATGCAATGATGATGTGTTGTGTCATTTTAAAGATCTCGTCGAGCTGATTAATTTGACACTTTGGTTAACAAATTTGGTCCACATTTGCCAAAGTTATCGAGCTTCAAAGTTTGAAAAGTAACAAAATATGTGTGTTTGAGCACATAAAGTACTATTTTTCTTGGAAGTTCAACAAGATGCAATTCTGATGTGTTGTGACATCTTCAAAATCTCGTCGAGCTGATTAATTTGACACTTTGTTTAACAAATTTGGTCTTCATTTGCCGAAGCTATCGAGCTTCAAAGTTTAAAAAGTCACAAAAGTTCTGTGTTTGAGCACATAATGTACTATTTTTCTTGGAAATTCAACAAGATGCAATGATGATGTGTTGTGACATCTTCAAAATCTCGTGGAGGTGATTACTTTGACACTTTGTTTAACAAATTTGGTCCACATTTGCCAAAGTTAATCGAGCTTCAGAGTTTGAAAAGTCACAAAATATGTGTGTTTGAGCACATAAAGTACTATTTTTCTTGGAAATTCAACAAGATGCAATCATGAAGTGTTGTGACATATTCAATATCTCGTCGAGCTAATTAATTTGACCCTTTGTTTAACAAATTTGGTCCACATTTGCCAAAGTTATCGATCTTCAAAATTGGAAAAGTCACAAAAGTTGTGTGTTTGAGCACATAAAGTACTATTTTTCTTGGAAATTCAACAAGATGCAATGATGATGTGTTGTGTCATTTTAAAGATCTCGTCGAGCTGATTAATTTGACACTTTGGTTAACAAATTTGGTCCACATTTGCCAAAGTTATCGAGCTTCAAAGTTTGAAAAGTCACAAAAGTTGTGTGTTTGAGCACATAAAGTACTATTTTTCTTGGAAGTTCAACAAGATGTAATCATGGTGTGTTGTGTCATTTTAAAAATCTCGTCGAGCTGATTAATTTGACACTTTGGTTAACAAATTTGGTCCCAATTTGCCAAAGTTATCGAGCTTCAAAATTGGAAAAGTCACAAAAGTTGTGTGTTTGAGCACATAAAGTACTATTTTTCTTGGAAATTCAACAAGATGCAATCATGAATTGTTGTGTCATTTTAAAGATCTCGTCGAGCTGATTAATTTGACACTTTGGTTAACAAATTTGGTCCCAATTTGCCAAAGTTATCGAGCTTCAAAATTGGAAAAGTCACAAAAGTTGTGTGTTTGAGCACATAAAGTACTATTTTTCTTGGAAATTCAACAAGATTCAATCATGATGTGTTGTGTCATTTTAAAAATCTCGTCGAGCTGATCAATTTGACACTTTGTTTAACAAATTTGGTCCACATTTGCCAAAGTTATCGAGCTTCAAAATTGGAAAAGTCACAAAATATGTGTGTTTGAGCATATAAAGTACTATTTTTCTTGGAAATTCAACAAGATTCAATCATGATGTGTTGTGTCATTTTAAAAATCTCGTCGAGCTGATCAATTTGACACTTTGTTTAACAAATTTGGTCCACATTTGCCAAAGTTATCGAGCTTCAAAATTGGAAAAGTCACAAAATATGTGTGTTTGAGCACATAAAGTACTATTTTTCTTGGAAATTCAACAAGATGCAATCATGAATTGTTGTGTCATTTTAAAGATCTCGTCGAGCTGATTAATTTGACACTTTGTTTAACAAATTTGGTCTTCATTTGCCGAAGCTATCGAGCTTCAAAGTTTGAAAAGTCACAAAAGTTGTGTGTTTGAGCACATAAAGTACTATTTTTCTTGGAAGTTCAACAAGATGCAATCATGATGTGTTGTGACATATTCAATATCTCGTCGAGCTAATTAATTTGACACTTTGTTTAACAAATTTGGTCTTCATTTGCCGAAGCTATCGAGCTTCAAAGTTTGAAAAGTCACAAAAGTTGTGTGTTTGAGCACATAAAGTACTATTTTTCTTGGAAGTTCAACAAGATGCAATTCTGATGTGTTGTGACATCTTCAAAATCTCGTCGAGCTGATTAATTTGACACTTTGTTTAACAAATTTGGTCTTCATTTGCCGAAGCTATAGAGCTTCAAAGTTTGAAAAGTCACAAAAGTTGTGTGTTTGGGCACATAATGTACTATTTTTCTTAGAAGTTCAACAAGATGCAATGATGATGTGTTGTGACATCTTCAAAATCTCGTTGAGGTGATTACTTTGACACTTTGTTTAACAAATTTGGTCCACATTTGCCGAAGTTATCGAGCTTCAAAGTTTGAAAAGTCACAAAATATGTGTGTTTGAGCACATAAAGTACTATTTTTCTTGGAAGTTCAACAAGATGCAATTCTGATGTGTTGTGACATCTTCAAAATCTCGTCGAGCTGATTAATTTGACACTTTGTTTAACAAATTTGGTCTTCATTTGCCGAAGCTATAGAGCTTCAAAGTTTGAAAAGTCACAAAAGTTGTGTGTTTGGGCACATAATGTACTATTTTTCTTAGAAGTTCAACAAGATGCAATGATGATGTGTTGTGATATCTTCAAAATCTCGTTGAGGTGATTACTTTGACACTTTGTTTAACAAATTTGGTCCACATTTGCCAAAGTTATCGAGCTTCAGAGTTTGAAAAGTCACAAAATATGTGTGTTTGAGCACATAAAGTACTATTTTTCTTGGAAGTTCAACAAGATGTAATCATGATGTGTTGTGACATCTTCATAACCTTGTCGAGCTGATTAATTTGACACTTTGTTTAACAAATTTGGTCCACATTTGCCAAAGTTATCGAGCTTCAAAGTTTGAAAAGTCACAAAATATGTGTGTTTGAGCACATAAAGTACTATTTTTCTTGGAAGTTCAACAAGATGTAATCATGGTGTGTTGTGTCATTTTAAAGATCTCGTCGAGCCGATTAATTTGACACTTTGTTTAACAAATTTGGTCTTCATTTGCCGAAGCTATCGAGCTTCAAAATTTGAAAAGTCACTAAAGTTGTGTGTTTGAGCACATAAAGTACTATTTTTCTTGGAAGTTCAACAAGATGCAATCATGATGTGTTGTGACATATTCAATATCTCGTCGAGCTAATTAATTTGACACTTTGTTTAACAAATTTGGTCTTCATTTGCCGAAGCTATCGAGCTTCAAAGTTTGAAAAGTCACAAAAGTTGTGTGTTTGAGCACATAAAGTACTATTTTTCTTGGAAATTCAACAAGATGCAATTCTGATGTGTTGTGACATCTTCAAAATCTCGTCGAGCTGATTAATTTGACACTTTGTTTAACAAATTTGGTCCACATTTGCCAAAGTTATCGAGCTTCAAAATTGGAAAAGTCACAAAAGTTGTGTGTTTGAGCACATAAAGTACTATTTTTCTTGGAAATTCAACAAGATGCAATTCTGATGTGTTGTGACATCTTCAAAATCTCGTCGAGCTGATTAATTTGACACTTTGTTTAACAAATTTGGTCCACATTTGCCAAAGTTATCGAGCTTCAAAATTGGAAAAGTCACAAAAGTTGTGTGTTTGAGCACATAAAGTACTATTTTTCTTGGAAATTCAACAAGATGCAATGATGATGTGTTGTGTCATTTTAAAGATCTCGTCGAGCTGATTAATTTGACCCTTTGTTTAACAACTTTGGTCCACATTTGCCAAAGTTATCGAGCTTCAAAGTTTGAAAAGTCACAAAAGTTGTGCGTTTGAGCACATAAAGTACTATTTTTCTTGGAAGTTCAACAAGATGTAATCATGGTGTGCTTGTGTCATTTTAAAGATCTCGTCGAGCTGATTAATTTGACACTTTGTTTAACAAATTTGGTCATCATTTGCCGAAGATATCGAGCTTCAAAGTTTGAAAAGTCACAAAAGTTGTGTGTTTGAGCACATAATGTACTATTTTTCTTGGAAGTTCAACAAGATGCAATGATGATGTGTTGTGTCATTTTAAAGATCTCGTCGAGCTGATTAATTTGACCCTTTGTTTAACAACTTTGGTCCACATTTGCCGAAGCTATCGAGCTTCAAAGTTTAAAAAGTCACAAAAGTTCTGTGTTTGAGCACATAATGTACTATTTTTCTTGGAAATTCAACAAGATGCAATGATGATGTGTTGTGACATCTTCAAAATCTCGTTGAGGTGATTACTTTGACACTTTGTTTAACAAATTTGGTCCACATTTGCCAAAGTTAATCGAGCTTCAGAGTTTGAAAAGTCACAAAATATGTGTGTTTGAGCACATAAAGTACTATTTTTCTTGGAAATTCAACAAGATGCAATCATGAAGTGTTGTGACATATTCAATATCTCGTCGAGCTAATTAATTTGACCCTTTGTTTAACAAATTTGGTCCACATTTGCCAAAGTTATCGATCTTCAAAATTGGAAAAGTCACAAAAGTTGTGTGTTTGAGCACATAAAGTACTATTTTTCTTGGAAATTCAACAAGATGCAATGATGATGTGTTGTGTCATTTTAAAGATCTCGTCGAGCTGATTAATTTGACACTTTGGTTAACAAATTTGGTCCACATTTGCCAAAGTTATCGAGCTTCAAAGTTTGAAAAGTAACAAAATATGTGTGTTTGAGCACATAAAGTACTATTTTTCTTGGAAGTTCAACAAGATGCAATTCTGATGTGTTGTGACATCTTCAAAATCTCGTCGAGCTGATTAATTTGACACTTTGTTTAACAAATTTGGTCTTCATTTGCCGAAGCTATCGAGCTTCAAAGTTTAAAAAGTCACAAAAGTTCTGTGTTTGAGCACATAATGTACTATTTTTCTTGGAAATTCAACAAGATGCAATGATGATGTGTTGTGACATCTTCAAAATCTCGTTGAGGTGATTACTTTGACACTTTGTTTAACAAATTTGGTCCACATTTGCCAAAGTTAATCGAGCTTCAGAGTTTGAAAAGTCACAAAATATGTGTGTTTGAGCACATAAAGTACTATTTTTCTTGGAAATTCAACAAGATGCAATCATGAAGTGTTGTGACATATTCAATATCTCGTCGAGCTAATTAATTTGACCCTTTGTTTAACAAATTTGGTCCACATTTGCCAAAGTTATCGATATTCAAAATTGGAAAAGTCACAAAAGTTGTGTGTTTGAGCACATAAAGTACTATTTTTCTTGGAAATTCAACAAGATGCAATGATGATGTGTTGTGTCATTTTAAAGATCTCGTCGAGCTGATTAATTTGACACTTTGGTTAACAAATTTGGTCCACATTTGCCAAAGTTATCGAGCTTCAAAGTTTGAAAAGTCACAAAAGTTGTGTGTTTGAGCACATAAAGTACTATTTTTCTTGGAAGTTCAACAAGATGTAATCATGGTGTGTTGTGTCATTTTAAAGATCTCGTCGAGCTGATTAATTTGACACTTTGGTTAACAAATTTGGTCCCAATTTGCCAAAGTTATCGAGCTTCAAAATTGGAAAAGTCACAAAAGTTGTGTGTTTCAGCACATAAAGTACTATTTTTCTTGGAAATTCAACAAGATTCAATCATGATGTGTTGTGTCATTTTAAAAATCTCGTCGAGCTGATCAATTTGACACTTTGTTTAACAAATTTGGTCCAGATTTGCCAAAGTTATCGAGCTTCAAAATTGGAAAAGTCACAAAATATGTGTGTTTGAGCACATAAAGTACTATTTTTCTTGGAAATTCAACAAGATGCAATCATGAATTGTTGTGTCATTTTAAAGATCTCGTCGAGCTGATTAATTTGACACTTTGTTTAACAAATTTGGTCTTCATTTGCCGAAGCTATCGAGCTTCAAAGTTTGAAAAGTCACAAAAGTTGTGTGTTTGAGCACATAAAGTACTATTTTTCTTGGAAGTTCAACAAGATGCAATCATGATGTGTTGTGACATATTCAATATCTCGTCGAGCTAATTAATTTGACACTTTGTTTAACAAATTTGGTCTTCATTTGCCGAAGCTATCGAGCTTCAAAGTTTGAAAAGTCACAAAAGTTGTGTGTTTGAGCACATAAAGTACTATTTTTCTTGGAAGTTCAACAAGATGCAATTCTGATGTGTTGTGACATCTTCAAAATCTCGTCGAGCTGATTAATTTGACACTTTGTTTAACAAATTTGGTCTTCATTTGCCGAAGCTATAGAGCTTCAAAGTTTGAAAAGTCACAAAAGTTGTGTGTTTGGGCACATAATGTACTATTTTTCTTAGAAGTTCAACAAGATGCAATGATGATGTATTGTGACATCTTCAAAATCTCGTTGAGGTGATTACTTTGACACTTTGTTTAACAAATTTGGTCCACATTTGCCGAAGTTATCGAGCTTCAAAGTTTGAAAAGTCACAAAATATGTGTGTTTGAGCACATAAAGTACTATTTTTCTTGGAAGTTCAACAAGATGCAATTCTGATGTGTTGTGACATCTTCAAAATCTCGTCGAGCTGATTAATTTGACACTTTGTTTAACAAATTTGGTCTTCATTTGCCGAAGCTATAGAGCTTCAAAGTTTGAAAAGTCACAAAAGTTGTGTGTTTGGGCACATAATGTACTATTTTTCTTAGAAGTTCAACAAGATGCAATGATGATGTGTTGTGACATCTTCAAAATCTCGTTGAGGTGATTACTTGGACACTTTGTTTAACAAATTTGGTCCACATTTGCCAAAGTTATCGAGCTTCAGAGTTTGAAAAGTCACAAAATATGTGTGTTTGAGCACATAAAGTACTATTTTTCTTGGAAGTTCAACAAGATGTAATCATGATGTGTTGTGACATCTTCATAACCTTGTCGAGCTGATTAATTTGACACTTTGGTTAACAAATTTGGTCTTCATTTGCCGAAGCTATCGAGCTTCAAAGTTTGAAAAGTCACAAAAGTTGTGTGTTTGAGCACATAAAGTACTATTTTTCTTGGAAGTTCAACAAGATGTAATCATGATGTGTTGTGACATCTTCATAACCTTGTCGAGCTGATTAATTTGACACTTTGTTTAACAAATTTGGTCCTCATTTGCCGAAGCTATCGAGCTTCAAAATTTGAAAAGTCACTAAAGTTGTGTGTTTGAGCACATAAAGTACTATTTTTCTTGGAAGTTCAACAAGATGCAATCATGATGTGTTGTGACATATTCAATATCTCGTCGAGCTAATTAATTTAACACTTTGTTTAACAAATTTGGTCTTCATTTGCCGAAGCTATCGAGCTTCAAAGTTTGAAAAGTCACAAAAGTTGTGTGTTTGAGCACATAAAGTACTATTTTTCTTGGAAATTCAACAAGATGCAATTCTGATGTGTTGTGACATCTTCAAAATCTCGTCGAGCTGATTAATTTGACACTTTGTTTAACAAATTTGGTCCTCATTTGCCGAAGCTATCGAGCTTCAAAGTTTGAAAAGTCACAAAAGTTATGTGTTTGAGCACATAATGTACTATTTTTCTTGGAAGTTCAACAAGATGCAATTCTGATGTGTTGTGACATCTTCAAAATCTCGTCGAGCTGATTAATTTGACACTTTGTTTAACAAATTTGGTCATCATTTGCCGAAGATATCGAGCTTCAAAGTTTGAAAAGTCACAAAAGTTGTGTGTTTGAGCACATAATGTACTATTTTTCTTGGAAGTTCAACAAGATGCAATGATGATGTGTTGTGTCATTTTAAAGATCTCGTCGAGCTGATTAATTTGACACTTTGGTTAACAAATTTGGGCCACATTTGCCAAAGTTATCGAGCTTCAAAGTTTGAAAAGTAACAAAATATGTGTGTTTGAGCACATAAAGTACTATTTTTCTTGGAAGTTCAACAAGATGCAATTCTGATGTGTTGTGACATCTTCAAAATCTCGTTGAGGTGATTACTTTGACACTTTGTTTAACAAATTTGGTACACATTTGCCAAAGTTATCGAGCTTCAGAGTTTGAAAAGTCACAAAATATGTGTGTTTGAGCACATAAAGTACTATTTTTCTTGGAAGTTCAACAAGATGCAATTCTGATGTGTTGTGACATCTTCAAAATCTCGTCGAGCTGATTAATTTGACACTTTGTTTAACAAATTTGGTCCACATTTGCCAAAGTTATCGAGCTTCAAAATTGGAAAAGTCACAAAAGTTGTGTGTTTGAGCACATAAAGTACTATTTTTCTTGGAAATTCAACAAGATGCAATTCTGATGTGTTGTGACATCTTCAAAATCTCGTCGAGCTGATTAATTTGACACTTTGTTTAACAAATTTGGTCCACATTTGCCAAAGTTATCGAGCTTCAAAATTGGAAAAGTCACAAAAGTTGTGTGTTTGAGCACATAAAGTACTATTTTTCTTGGAAATTCAACAAGATGCAATGATGATGTGTTGTGTCATTTTAAAGATCTCGTCGAGCTGATTAATTTGACCCTTTGTTTAACAACTTTGGTCCACATTTGCCAAAGTTATCGAGCTTCAAAGTTTGAAAAGTCACAAAAGTTGTGCGTTTGAGCACATAAAGTACTATTTTTCTTGGAAGTTCAACAAGATGCAATGATGATGTGTTGTGTCATTTTAAAGATCTCGTCGAGCTGATTAATTTGACCCTTTGTTTAACAACTTTGGTCCACATTTGCCGAAGCTATCGAGCTTCAAAGTTTAAAAAGTCACAAAAGTTCTGTGTTTGAGCACATAATGTACTATTTTTCTTGGAAATTCAACAAGATGCAATGATGATGTGTTGTGACATCTTCAAAATCTCGTTGAGGTGATTACTTTGACACTTTGTTTAACAAATTTGGTCCACATTTGCCAAAGTTAATCGAGCTTCAGAGTTTGAAAAGTCACAAAATATGTGTGTTTGAGCACATAAAGTACTATTTTTCTTGGAAATTCAACAAGATGTAATCATGGTGTGTTGTGACATATTCAATATCTCGTCGAGCTAATTAATTTGACCCTTTGTTTAACAAATTTGGTCCACATTTGCCAAAGTTATCGATCTTCAAAATTGGAAAAGTCACAAAAGTTGTGTGTTTGAGCACATAAAGTACTATTTTTCTTGGAAATTCAACAAGATGCAATCATGAATTGTTGTGTCATTTTAAAGATCTCGTCGAGCTGATTAATTTGACACTTTGTTTAACAAATTTGGTCTTCATTTGCCGAAGCTATCGAGCTTCAAAGTTTGAAAAGTCACAAAAGTTGTGTGTTTGAGCACATAAAGTACTATTTTTCTTGGAAGTTCAACAAGATGCAATCATGATGTGTTGTGACATATTCAATATCTCGTCGAGCTAATTAATTTGACACTTTGTTTAACAAATTTGGTCTTCATTTGCCGAAGCTATCGAGCTTCAAAGTTTGAAAAGTCACAAAAGTTGTGTGTTTGAGCACATAAAGTACTATTTTTCTTGGAAGTTCAACAAGATGCAATTCTGATGTGTTGTGACATCTTCAAAATCTCGTCGAGCTGATTAATTTGACACTTTGTTTAACAAATTTGGTCTTCATTTGCCGAAGCTATAGAGCTTCAAAGTTTGAAAAGTCACAAAAGTTGTGTGTTTGGGCACATAATGTACTATTTTTCTTAGAAGTTCAACAAGATGCAATGATGATGTATTGTGACATCTTCAAAATCTCGTTGAGGTGATTACTTTGACACTTTGTTTAACAAATTTGGTCCACATTTGCCGAAGTTATCGAGCTTCAAAGTTTGAAAAGTCACAAAATATGTGTGTTTGAGCACATAAAGTACTATTTTTCTTGGAAGTTCAACAAGATGCAATTCTGATGTGTTGTGACATCTTCAAAATCTCGTCGAGCTGATTAATTTGACACTTTGTTTAACAAATTTGGTCTTCATTTGCCGAAGCTATAGAGCTTCAAAGTTTGAAAAGTCACAAAAGTTGTGTGTTTGGGCACATAATGTACTATTTTTCTTAGAAGTTCAACAAGATGCAATGATGATGTGTTGTGACATCTTCAAAATCTCGTTGAGGTGATTACTTGGACACTTTGTTTAACAAATTTGGTCCACATTTGCCAAAGTTATCGAGCTTCAGAGTTTGAAAAGTCACAAAATATGTGTGTTTGAGCACATAAAGTACTATTTTTCTTGGAAGTTCAACAAGATGTAATCATGATGTGTTGTGACATCTTCATAACCTTGTCGAGCTGATTAATTTAACACTTTGGTTAACAAATTTGGTCTTCATTTGCCGAAGCTATCGAGCTTCAAAGTTTGAAAAGTCACAAAAGTTGTGTGTTTGAAAACATAATGTACTATTTTTCTTAGAAGTTCAACAAGATGCAATGATGATGTGTTGTGACATCTTCAAAATCTCGTCGAGCCGATTAATTTGACACTTTGTTTAACAAATTTGGTCCTCATTTGCCGAAGCTATCGAGCTTCAAAATTTGAAAAGTCACTAAAGTTGTGTGTTTGAGCACATAAAGTACTATTTTTCTTGGAAGTTCAACAAGATGCAATCATGATGTGTTGTGACATATTCAATATCTCGTCGAGCTAATTAATTTAACACTTTGTTTAACAAATTTGGTCTTCATTTGCCGAAGCTATCGAGCTTCAAAGTTTGAAAAGTCACAAAAGTTGTGTGTTTGAGCACATAAAGTACTATTTTTCTTGGAAATTCAACAAGATGCAATTCTGATGTGTTGTGACATCTTCAAAATCTCGTCGAGCTGATTAATTTGACACTTTGTTTAACAAATTTGGTCCTCATTTGCCGAAGCTATCGAGCTTCAAAGTTTGAAAAGTCACAAAAGTTATGTGTTTGAGCACATAATGTACTATTTTTCTTGGAAGTTCAACAAGATGCAATTCTGATGTGTTGTGACATCTTCAAAATCTCGTCGAGCTGATTAATTTGACACTTTGTTTAACAAATTTGGTCATCATTTGCCGAAGATATCGAGCTTCAAAGTTTGAAAAGTCACAAAAGTTGTGTGTTTGAGCACATAATGTACTATTTTTCTTGGAAGTTCAACAAGATGCAATGATGATGTGTTGTGTCATTTTAAAGATCTCGTCGAGCTGATTAATTTGACACTTTGGTTAACAAATTTGGGCCACATTTGCCAAAGTTATCGAGCTTCAAAGTTTGAAAAGTAACAAAATATGTGTGTTTGAGCACATAAAGTACTATTTTTCTTGGAAGTTCAACAAGATGCAATTCTGATGTGTTGTGACATCTTCAAAATCTCGTTGAGGTGATTACTTTGACACTTTGTTTAACAAATTTGGTACACATTTGCCAAAGTTATCGAGCTTCAGAGTTTGAAAAGTCACAAAATATGTGTGTTTGAGCACATAAAGTACTATTTTTCTTGGAAGTTCAACAAGATGCAATTCTGATGTGTTGTGACATCTTCAAAATCTCGTCGAGCTGATTAATTTGACACTTTGTTTAACAAATTTGGTCCACATTTGCCAAAGTTATCGAGCTTCAAAATTGGAAAAGTCACAAAAGTTGTGTGTTTGAGCACATAAAGTACTATTTTTCTTGGAAATTCAACAAGATGCAATTCTGATGTGTTGTGACATCTTCAAAATCTCGTCGAGCTGATTAATTTGACACTTTGTTTAACAAATTTGGTCCACATTTGCCAAAGTTATCGAGCTTCAAAATTGGAAAAGTCACAAAAGTTGTGTGTTTGAGCACATAAAGTACTATTTTTCTTGGAAATTCAACAAGATGCAATGATGATGTGTTGTGTCATTTTAAAGATCTCGTCGAGCTGATTAATTTGACCCTTTGTTTAACAACTTTGGTCCACATTTGCCAAAGTTATCGAGCTTCAAAGTTTGAAAAGTCACAAAAGTTGTGCGTTTGAGCACATAAAGTACTATTTTTCTTGGAAGTTCAACAAGATGCAATGATGATGTGTTGTGTCATTTTAAAGATCTCGTCGAGCTGATTAATTTGACCCTTTGTTTAACAACTTTGGTCCACATTTGGCGAAGCTATCGAGCTTCAAAGTTTAAAAAGTCACAAAAGTTCTGTGTTTGAGCACATAATGTACTATTTTTCTTGGAAATTCAACAAGATGCAATGATGATGTGTTGTGACATCTTCAAAATCTCGTTGAGGTGATTACTTTGACACTTTGTTTAACAAATTTGGTCCACATTTGCCAAAGTTAATCGAGCTTCAGAGTTTGAAAAGTCACAAAATATGTGTGTTTGAGCACATAAAGTACTATTTTTCTTGGAAATTCAACAAGATGTAATCATGGTGTGCTTGTGTCATTTTAAAGATCTCGTCGAGCTGATTAATTTGACACTTTGTTTAACAAATTTGGTCTTCATTTGCCGAAGATATCGAGCTTCAAAGTTTGAAAAGTCACAAAAGTTGTGTGTTTGAGCACATAATGTACTATTTTTCTTGGAAGTTCAACAAGATGCAATGATGATGTGTTGTGTCATTTTAAAGATCTCGTCGAGCTGATTAATTTGACCCTTTGTTTAACAACTTTGGTCCACATTTGCCGAAGCTATCGAGCTTCAAAGTTTAAAAAGTCACAAAAGTTCTGTGTTTGAGCACATAATGTACTATTTTTCTTGGAAATTCAACAAGATGCAATGATGATGTGTTGTGACATCTTCAAAATCTCGTTGAGGTGATTACTTTGACACTTTGTTTAACAAATTTGGTCCACATTTGCCAAAGTTAATCGAGCTTCAGAGTTTGAAAAGTCACAAAATATGTGTGTTTGAGCACATAAAGTACTATTTTTCTTGGAAATTCAACAAGATGTAATCATGGTGTGCTTGTGTCATTTTAAAGATCTCGTCGAGCTGATTAATTTGACACTTTGTTTAACAAATTTGGTCATCATTTGCCGAAGATATCGAGCTTCAAAGTTTGAAAAGTCACAAAAGTTGTGTGTTTGAGCACATAATGTACTATTTTTCTTGGAAATTCAACAAGATGCAATCATGATGTGTTGTGACATATTCAAAATCTCGTCGAGCTAATTAATTTGACACTTTGTTTAACAAATTTGGTCTTCATTTTCCGAAGCTATCGAGCTTCAAAATTTGAAAAGTCACAAAATATGTGTGTTTGAGCACATAAAGTACTATTTTTCTTGGAAGTGCAACAAGATGCAATGATGGTGTGTTGTGTCATTTTAAAGATCTCGTCGAGCTGATTAATTTGACACTTTGGTTAACAAATTTGGTCCACATTTGCCAAAGTTATCGAGCTTCAAAGTTTGAAAAGTCACAAAAGTTGTGTGTTTGAGCACATAAAGTACTATTTTTCTTGGAAGTTCAACAAGATGCAATCATGATGTGTTGTGACATATTCAATATCTCGTCGAGCTAATTAATTTGACACTTTGTTTAACAAATTTGGTCTTCATTTGCCGAAGCTATCGAGCTTCAAAGTTTGAAAAGTCACAAAAGTTGTGTGTTTGAAAACATAATGTACTATTTTTATTGGAAGTTCAACAAGATGCAATGATGGTGTGTTGTGTCATTTTAAAGATCTCGTCGAGCTGATTAATTTGACACTTTGGTTAACAAATTTGGTCCACATTTGCCAAAGTTATCGAGCTTCAAAGTTTGAAAAGTCACAAAAGTTGTGTGTTTGAGCACATAAAGTACTATTTTTCTTGGAAGTTCAACAAGATGCAATCATGATGTGTTGTGACATATTCAATATCTCGTCGAGCTAATTAATTTGACACTTTGTTTAACAAATTTGGTCTTCATTTGCCGAAGCTATCGAGCTTCAAAGTTTGAAAAGTCACAAAAGTTGTGTGTTTGAAAACATAATGTACTATTTTTATTGGAAGTTCAACAAGATGCAATCATGATGTGTTGTGACATATTCAATATCTCGTCGAGCTAATTAATTTGACACTTTGTTTAACAAATTTGGTCTTCATTTGCCGAAGCTATCGAGCTTCAAAGTTTGAAAAGTCACAAAAGTTGTGTGTTTGAGCACATAAAGTACTATTTTTCTTGGAAGTTCAACAAGATGCAATGATGATGTGTTGTGTCATTTTAAAGATCTCGTCGAGCTGATTAATTTGACACTTTGGTTAACAAATTTGGTCCACATTTGCCAAAGTTATCGAGCTTCAGAGTTTGAAAAGTCACAAAATATGTGTGTTTGAGCACATAAAGTACTATTTTTCTTGGAAGTTCAATAAGATGTAATCATGATGTGTTGTGTCATTTTAAATATCTCGTCGAGCTGATTAATTTGACACTTTGTTTAACAAATTTGGTCTTCATTTGCCGAAGCTATCGAGCTTCAAAGTTTGAAAAGTCACAAAAGTTGTGTGTTTGAGCACATAAAGTACTATTTTTCTTGGAAGTTCAACAAGATGCAATCATGATGTGTTGTGACATATTCAATATCTCGTCGAGCTAATTAATTTGACACTTTGTTTAACAAATTTGGTCTTCATTTGCCGAAGCTATCGAGCTTCAAAGTTTGAAAAGTCACAAAAGTTGTGTGTTTGAGCACATAAAGTACTATTTTTCTTGGAAGTTCAACAAGATGCAATGATGATGTGTTGTGTCATTTTAAAGATCTCGTCGAGCTGATTAATTTGACACTTTGGTTCACAAATTTGGTCCACATTTGCCAAAGTTATCGAGCTTCAAAATTGGAAAAGTCACAAAAGTTGTGTGTTTGAGCACATAAAGTACTATTTTTCTTGGAAATTCAACAAGATGCAATGATGATGTGTGGTGTCATTTTAAAGATCTCGTCGAGCTGATTAATTTGACACTTTGTTTAACAAATTTGGTCTTCATTTGCCGAAGCTATCGAGCTTCAAAGTTTGAAAAGTCACAAAAGTTGTGTGTTTGAAAACATAATGTACTATTTTTCTTGGAAGTGCAACAAGATGCAATGATGGTGTGTTGTGTCATTTTAAAGATCTCGTCGAGCTGATTAATTTGACACTTTGGTTAACAAATTTGGTCCACATTTGCCAAAGTTATCGAGCTTCAGAGTTTGAAAAGTCACAAAATATGTGTGTTTGAGCACATAAAGTACTATTTTTCTTGGAAGTTAAACAAGATGTAATCATGATGTGTTGTGACATCTTCATAACCTTGTCGAGCTGATTAATTTGACACTTTGTTTAACAAATTTGGTCTTCATTTGCCGAGGCTATCGAGCTTCAAATTTTGAAAAGTCACAAAAGTTGTGTGTTTGAGCACATAATGTACTACTTTTCTTGGAAATTCAACAAGATGCAATCATGATGTGTTGTGTCATTTTAAAAATCTCGTCGAGCTGATTAATTTGACACTTTGTTTAACAAATTTGGTCTTCATTTGCCGAAGCTATCGAGCTTCAAAGTTTGAAAAGTCACAAAAGTTGTGTGTTTGAGCACATAAAGTACTATTTTTCTTGGAAGTTCAACAAGATGCAATCATGATGTGTTGTGACATATTCAATATCTCGTCGAGCTAATTAATTTGACACTTTGTTTAACAAATTTGGTCTTCATTTGCCGAAGCTATCGAGCTTCAAAGTTTGAAAAGTCACAAAAGTTGTGTGTTTGAGCACATAAAGTACTATTTTTCTTGGAAGTTCAACAAGATGCAATCATGATGTTTTGTGACATCTTCAA
This sequence comes from Euwallacea fornicatus, assembly GCF_040115645.1. Taxonomy (NCBI): domain Eukaryota; kingdom Metazoa; phylum Arthropoda; class Insecta; order Coleoptera; family Curculionidae; genus Euwallacea; species Euwallacea fornicatus. The sequence continues at coordinate 368,923 of NW_027096016.1, read as the reverse complement.
AATCTCGTTGAGCTGATTAATTTGACACTTTGTTTAAGAAATTTGGTCCACATTTGCCGAAGTTATCGAGCTTCAAAGTTTGAAAAGTCACAAAATATGTGTGTTTGAGCACATAAAGTACTATTTTTCTTGGAAGTTCAACAAGATGCAATTCTGATGTGTTGTGACATCTTCAAAATCTCGTCGAGCTGATTAATTTGACACTTTGTTTAACAAATTTGGTCTTCATTTGCCGAAGGTATAGAGCTTCAAAGTTTGAAAAGTCACAAAAGTTGTGTGTTTGGGCACATAATGTACTATTTTTCTTAGAAGTTCAACAAGATGCAATGATGATGTGTTGTGACATCTTCAAAATCTCGTTGAGGTGATTACTTTGACACTTTGGTTAACAAATTTGGTCTTCATTTGCCGAAGCTATCGAGCTTCAAAGTTTGAAAAGTCACAAAAGTTGTGTGTTTGAAAACATAATGTACTATTTTTCTTGGAAGTTCAACAAGATGCAATGATGGTGTGTTGTGTCATTTTAAAGATCTCGTCGAGCTGATTAATTTGACACTTTGGTTAACAAATTTGGTCCACATTTGCCAAAGTTATCGAGCTTCAAAGTTTGAAAAGTCACAAAATATGTGTGTTTGAGCACATAAAGTACTATTTTTCTTGGAAATTCAACAAGATGCAATCATGATGTGTTGTGACATATTCAAAATCTCGTCGAGCTGATTAATTTGACACTTTGTTTAACAAATTTGGTCTTCATTTGCCGAAGCTATCGAGCTTCAAAGTTTCAAAAGTCACAAAAGTTGTGTGTTTGAAAACATAATGTACTATTTTTATTGGAAGTTCAACAAGATGCAATGATGATGTGTTGTGTCATTTTAAAAATCTCGTCGAGCTGATTAATTTGACACTTTGTTTAACAAATTTGGTCTTCATTTGCCGAAGCTATCGAGCTTCAAAGTTTCAAAAGTCACAAAAGTTGTGTGTTTGAAAACATAATGTACTATTTTTATTGGAAGTTCAACAAGATGCAATGATGATGTGTTGTGTCATTTTAAAGATCTCGTCGAGCTGATTAATTTGACACTTTGGTTAACAAATTTGGTCTTCATTTGCCGAAGCTATCGAGCTTCAAAGTTTGAAAAGTCACAAAATTTGTGTGTTTGAAAACATAATGTACTATTTTTCTTGGAAGTGCAACAAGATGCAATGATGGTGTGTTGTGTCATTTTAAAGATCTCGTCGAGCTGATTAATTTGACACTTTGGTTAACAAATTTGGTCCACATTTGCCAAAGTTATCGAGCTTCAGAGTTTGAAAAGTCACAAAATATGTGTGTTTGAGCACATAAAGTACTATTTTTCTTGGAAGTTAAACAAGATGTAATCATGATGTGTTGTGACATCTTCATAACCTTGTCGAGCTGATTAATTTGACACTTTGTTTAACAAATTTGGTCTTCATTTGCCGAGGCTATCGAGCTTCAAATTTTGAAAAGTCACAAAAGTTGTGTGTTTGAGCACATAATGTACTACTTTTCTTGGAAATTCAACAAGATGCAATCATGATGTGTTGTGTCATTTTAAAAATCTCGTCGAGCTGATTAATTTGACACTTTGTTTAACAAATTTGGTCTTCATTTGCCGAAGCTATCGAGCTTCAAAGTTTGAAAAGTCACAAAAGTTGTGTGTTTGAGCACATAAAGTACTATTTTTCTTGGAAGTTCAACAAGATGCAATCATGATGTGTTGTGACATATTCAATATCTCGTCGAGCTAATTAATTTGACACTTTGTTTAACAAATTTGGTCTTCATTTGCCGAAGCTATCGAGCTTCAAAGTTTGAAAAGTCACAAAAGTTGTGTGTTTGAGCACATAAAGTACTATTTTTCTTGGAAGTTCAACAAGATGCAATCATGATGTTTTGTGACATCTTCAAAATCTCGTTGAGCTGATTAATTTGACACTTTGTTTAAGAAATTTGGTCCACATTTGCCGAAGTTATCGAGCTTCAAAGTTTGAAAAGTCACAAAATATGTGTGTTTGAGCACATAAAGTACTATTTTTCTTGGAAGTTCAACAAGATGCAATTCTGATGTGTTGTGACATCTTCAAAATCTCGTCGAGCTGATTAATTTGACACTTTGTTTAACAAATTTGGTCTTCATTTGCCGAAGCTATAGAGCTTCAAAGTTTGAAAAGTCACAAAAGTTGTGTGTTTGGGCACATAATGTACTATTTTTCTTAGAAGTTCAACAAGATGCAATGATGATGTGTTGTGACATCTTCAAAATCTCGTTGAGGTGATTACTTTGACACTTTGGTTAACAAATTTGGTCTTCATTTGCCGAAGCTATCGAGCTTCAAAGTTTGAAAAGTCACAAAAGTTGTGTGTTTGAAAACATAATGTACTATTTTTCTTGGAAGTTCAACAAGATGCAATGATGGTGTGTTGTGTCATTTTAAAGATCTCGTCGAGCTGATTAATTTGACACTTTGGTTAACAAATTTGGTCCACATTTGCCAAAGTTATCGAGCTTCAAAGTTTGAAAAGTCACAAAATATGTGTGTTTGAGCACATAAAGTACTATTTTTCTTGGAAATTCAACAAGATGCAATCATGATGTGTTGTGACATATTCAAAATCTCGTCGAGCTGATTAATTTGACACTTTGTTTAACAAATTTGGTCTTCATTTGCCGAAGCTATCGAGCTTCAAAGTTTCAAAAGTCACAAAAGTTGTGTGTTTGAAAACATAATGTACTATTTTTATTGGAAGTTCAACAAGATGCAATGATGATGTGTTGTGTCATTTTAAAGATCTCGTCGAGCTGATTAATTTGACACTTTGGTTAACAAATTTGGTCTTCATTTGCCGAAGCTATCGAGCTTCAAAGTTTGAAAAGTCACAAAATTTGTATGTTTGAAAACATAATGTACTATTTTTCTTGGAAGTTCAACAAGATGCAATGATGGTGTGTTGTGTCACTTTAAAGATCTCGTCGAGCTGATTAATTTGACACTTTGGTTAACAAATTTGGTCCACATTTGCCAAAGTTATCGAGCTTCAAAGTTTGAAAAGTCACAAAAGTTGTGTGTTTGAGCACATAAAGTACTATTTTTCTTGGAAGTTCAACAAGATGCAATCATGATGTGTTGTGACATATTCAATATCTCGTCGAGCTAATTAATTTGACACTTTGTTTAACAAATTTGGTCTTCATTTGCCGAAGCTATCGAGCTTCAAAGTTTGAAAAGTCACAAAAGTTGTGTGTTTGAAAACATAATGTACTATTTTTATTGGAAGTTCAACAAGATGCAATGATGGTGTGTTGTGTCATTTTAAAGATCTCGTCGAGCTGATTAATTTGACACTTTGGTTAACAAATTTGGTCCACATTTGCCAAAGTTATCGAGCTTCAAAGTTTGAAAAGTCACAAAAGTTGTGTGTTTGAGCACATAAAGTACTATTTTTCTTGGAAGTTCAACAAGATGCAATCATGATGTGTTGTGACATATTCAATATCTCGTCGAGCTAATTAATTTGACACTTTGTTTAACAAATTTGGTCTTCATTTGCCGAAGCTATCGAGCTTCAAAGTTTGAAAAGTCACAAAAGTTGTGTGTTTGAAAACATAATGTACTATTTTTATTGGAAGTTCAACAAGATGCAATCATGATGTGTTGTGACATATTCAATATCTCGTCGAGCTAATTAATTTGACACTTTGTTTAACAAATTTGGTCTTCATTTGCCGAAGCTATCGAGCTTCAAAGTTTGAAAAGTCACAAAAGTTGTGTGTTTGAGCACATAAAGTACTATTTTTCTTGGAAGTTCAACAAGATGCAATGATGATGTGTTGTGTCATTTTAAAGATCTCGTCGAGCTGATTAATTTGACACTTTGGTTAACAAATTTGGTCCACATTTGCCAAAGTTATCGAGCTTCAGAGTTTGAAAAGTCACAAAATATGTGTGTTTGAGCACATAAAGTACTATTTTTCTTGGAAGTTCAATAAGATGTAATCATGATGTGTTGTGTCATTTTAAATATCTCGTCGAGCTGATTAATTTGACACTTTGTTTAACAAATTTGGTCTTCATTTGCCGAAGCTATCGAGCTTCAAAGTTTGAAAAGTCACAAAAGTTGTGTGTTTGAGCACATAAAGTACTATTTTTCTTGGAAGTTCAACAAGATGCAATCATGATGTGTTGTGACATATTCAATATCTCGTCGAGCTAATTAATTTGACACTTTGTTTAACAAATTTGGTCTTCATTTGCCGAAGCTATCGAGCTTCAAAGTTTGAAAAGTCACAAAAGTTGTGTGTTTGAGCACATAAAGTACTATTTTTCTTGGAAGTTCAACAAGATGCAATGATGATGTGTTGTGTCATTTTAAAGATCTCGTCGAGCTGATTAATTTGACACTTTGGTTAACAAATTTGGTCCACATTTGCCAAAGTTATCGAGCTTCAAAATTGGAAAAGTCACAAAAGTTGTGTGTTTGAGCACATAAAGTACTATTTTTCTTGGAAATTCAACAAGATGCAATGATGATGTGTGGTGTCATTTTAAAGATCTCGTCGAGCTGATTAATTTGACACTTTGTTTAACAAATTTGGTCTTCATTTGCCGAAGCTATCGAGCTTCAAAGTTTGAAAAGTCACAAAAGTTGTGTGTTTGAAAACATAATGTACTATTTTTCTTGGAAGTGCAACAAGATGCAATGATGGTGTGTTGTGTCATTTTAAAGATCTCGTCGAGCTGATTAATTTGACACTTTGGTTAACAAATTTGGTCCACATTTGCCAAAGTTATCGAGCTTCAGAGTTTGAAAAGTCACAAAATATGTGTGTTTGAGCACATAAAGTACTATTTTTCTTGGAAGTTAAACAAGATGTAATCATGATGTGTTGTGACATCTTCATAACCTTGTCGAGCTGATTAATTTGACACTTTGTTTAACAAATTTGGTCTTCATTTGCCGAGGCTATCGAGCTTCAAATTTTGAAAAGTCACAAAAGTTGTGTGTTTGAGCACATAATGTACTACTTTTCTTGGAAATTCAACAAGATGCAATCATGATGTGTTGTGTCATTTTAAAAATCTCGTCGAGCTGATTAATTTGACACTTTGTTTAACAAATTTGGTCTTCATTTGCCGAAGCTATCGAGCTTCAAAGTTTGAAAAGTCACAAAAGTTGTGTGTTTGAGCACATAAAGTACTATTTTTCTTGGAAGTTCAACAAGATGCAATCATGATGTGTTGTGACATATTCAATATCTCGTCGAGCTAATTAATTTGACACTTTGTTTAACAAATTTGGTCTTCATTTGCCGAAGCTATCGAGCTTCAAAGTTTGAAAAGTCACAAAAGTTGTGTGTTTGAGCACATAAAGTACTATTTTTCTTGGAAGTTCAACAAGATGCAATCATGATGTTTTGTGACATCTTCAAAATCTCGTTGAGCTGATTAATTTGACACTTTGTTTAAGAAATTTGGTCCACATTTGCCGAAGTTATCGAGCTTCAAAGTTTGAAAAGTCACAAAATATGTGTGTTTGAGCACATAAAGTACTATTTTTCTTGGAAGTTCAACAAGATGCAATTCTGATGTGTTGTGACATCTTCAAAATCTCGTCGAGCTGATTAATTTGACACTTTGTTTAACAAATTTGGTCTTCATTTGCCGAAGGTATAGAGCTTCAAAGTTTGAAAAGTCACAAAAGTTGTGTGTTTGGGCACATAATGTACTATTTTTCTTAGAAGTTCAACAAGATGCAATGATGATGTGTTGTGACATCTTCAAAATCTCGTTGAGGTGATTACTTTGACACTTTGGTTAACAAATTTGGTCTTCATTTGCCGAAGCTATCGAGCTTCAAAGTTTGAAAAGTCACAAAAGTTGTGTGTTTGAAAACATAATGTACTATTTTTCTTGGAAGTTCAACAAGATGCAATGATGGTGTGTTGTGTCATTTTAAAGATCTCGTCGAGCTGATTAATTTGACACTTTGGTTAACAAATTTGGTCCACATTTGCCAAAGTTATCGAGCTTCAAAGTTTGAAAAGTCACAAAATATGTGTGTTTGAGCACATAAAGTACTATTTTTCTTGGAAATTCAACAAGATGCAATCATGATGTGTTGTGACATATTCAAAATCTCGTCGAGCTGATTAATTTGACACTTTGTTTAACAAATTTGGTCTTCATTTGCCGAAGCTATCGAGCTTCAAAGTTTCAAAAGTCACAAAAGTTGTGTGTTTGAAAACATAATGTACTATTTTTATTGGAAGTTCAACAAGATGCAATGATGATGTGTTGTGTCATTTTAAAAATCTCGTCGAGCTGATTAATTTGACACTTTGTTTAACAAATTTGGTCTTCATTTGCCGAAGCTATCGAGCTTCAAAGTTTCAAAAGTCACAAAAGTTGTGTGTTTGAAAACATAATGTACTATTTTTATTGGAAGTTCAACAAGATGCAATGATGATGTGTTGTGTCATTTTAAAGATCTCGTCGAGCTGATTAATTTGACACTTTGGTTAACAAATTTGGTCTTCATTTGCCGAAGCTATCGAGCTTCAAAGTTTGAAAAGTCACAAAATTTGTGTGTTTGAAAACATAATGTACTATTTTTCTTGGAAGTGCAACAAGATGCAATGATGGTGTGTTGTGTCATTTTAAAGATCTCGTCGAGCTGATTAATTTGACACTTTGGTTAACAAATTTGGTCCACATTTGCCAAAGTTATCGAGCTTCAGAGTTTGAAAAGTCACAAAAGTTGTGTGTTTGAGCACATAAAGTACTATTTTTCTTGGAAATTCAACAAGATGCAATCATGATGTGTTGTGACATATTCAAAATCTCGTCGAGCTGATTAATTTGACACTTTGTTTAACAAATTTGTTCTTCATTTGCCGAAGCTATCGAGCTTCAAAGTTTGAAAAGTCACAAAAGTTATGTGTTTGAGCACATAAAGTACTATTTTTCTTGGAAGTTCAACAAGATGCAATTCTGATGTGTTGTGACATCTTCAAAATCTCGTCGAGCTGATTAATTTGACACTTTGTTTAACAAATTTGGTCTTCATTTGCCGAGGCTATCGAGCTTCAAATTTTGAAAAGTCACAAAAGTTGTGTGTTTGAGCACATAATGTACTACTTTTCTTGGAAATTCAACAAGATGCAATCATGATGTGTTGTGTCATTTTAAAAATCTCGTCGAGCTGATTAATTTGACACTTTGTTTAACAAATTTGGTCTTCATTTGCCGAAGCTATCGAGCTTCAAAGTTTGAAAAGTCACAAAAGTTGTGTGTTTGAGCACATAAAGTACTATTTTTCTTGGAAGTTCAACAAGATGCAATCATGATGTGTTGTGACATATTCAATATCTCGTCGAGCTAATTAATTTGACACTTTGTTTAACAAATTTGGTCTTCATTTGCCGAAGCTATCGAGCTTCAAAGTTTGAAAAGTCACAAAAGTTGTGTGTTTGAGCACATAAAGTACTATTTTTCTTGGAAGTTCAACAAGATGCAATCATGATGTTTTGTGACATCTTCAAAATCTCGTTGAGCTGATTAATTTGACACTTTGTTTAAGAAATTTGGTCCACATTTGCCGAAGTTATCGAGCTTCAAAGTTTGAAAAGTCACAAAATATGTGTGTTTGAGCACATAAAGTACTATTTTTCTTGGAAGTTCAACAAGATGCAATTCTGATGTGTTGTGACATCTTCAAAATCTCGTCGAGCTGATTAATTTGACACTTTGTTTAACAAATTTGGTCTTCATTTGCCGAAGCTATAGAGCTTCAAAGTTTGAAAAGTCACAAAAGTTGTGTGTTTGGGCACATAATGTACTATTTTTCTTAGAAGTTCAACAAGATGCAATGATGATGTGTTGTGACATCTTCAAAATCTCGTTGAGGTGATTACTTTGACACTTTGGTTAACAAATTTGGTCTTCATTTGCCGAAGCTATCGAGCTTCAAAGTTTGAAAAGTCACAAAAGTTGTGTGTTTGAAAACATAATGTACTATTTTTCTTGGAAGTTCAACAAGATGCAATGATGGTGTGTTGTGTCATTTTAAAGATCTCGTCGAGCTGATTAATTTGACACTTTGGTTAACAAATTTGGTCCACATTTGCCAAAGTTATCGAGCTTCAAAGTTTGAAAAGTCACAAAATATGTGTGTTTGAGCACATAAAGTACTATTTTTCTTGGAAATTCAACAAGATGCAATCATGATGTGTTGTGACATATTCAAAATCTCGTCGAGCTGATTAATTTGACACTTTGTTTAACAAATTTGGTCTTCATTTGCCGAAGCTATCGAGCTTCAAAGTTTCAAAAGTCACAAAAGTTGTGTGTTTGAAAACATAATGTACTATTTTTATTGGAAGTTCAACAAGATGCAATGATGATGTGTTGTGTCATTTTAAAAATCTCGTCGAGCTGATTAATTTGACACTTTGTTTAACAAATTTGGTCTTCATTTGCCGAAGCTATCGAGCTTCAAAGTTTCAAAAGTCACAAAAGTTGTGTGTTTGAAAACATAATGTACTATTTTTATTGGAAGTTCAACAAGATGCAATGATGATGTGTTGTGTCATTTTAAAGATCTCGTCGAGCTGATTAATTTGACACTTTGGTTAACAAATTTGGTCTTCATTTGCCGAAGCTATCGAGCTTCAAAGTTTGAAAAGTCACAAAATTTGTATGTTTGAAAACATAATGTACTATTTTTCTTGGAAGTTCAACAAGATGCAATGATGGTGTGTTGTGTCATTTTAAAGATCTCGTCGAGCTGATTAATTTGACACTTTGGTTAACAAATTTGGTCCACATTTGCCAAAGTTATCGAGCTTCAAAGTTTGAAAAGTCACAAAATATGAGTGTTTGAGCACATAAAGTACTATTTTTCTTGGAAATTCAACAAGATGCAATCATGATGTGTTGTGACATATTCAAAATCTCGTCGAGCTAATTAATTTGACACTTTGTTTAACAAATTTGGTCTTCATTTTCCGAAGCTATCGAGCTTCAAAATTTGAAAAGTCACAAAAGTTGTGTGTTTGAGCACATAAAGTACTATTTTTCTTGGAAGTTCAACAAGATGCAATCATGAATTGTTGTGTCATTTTAAAGATCTCGTCGAGCTGATTAATTTGACACTTTGGTTAACAAATTTGGTCCCAATTTGCCAAAGTTATCGAGCTTCAAAATTGGAAAAGTCACAAAAGTTGTGTGTTTGAGCACATAAAGTACTATTTTTCTTGGAAATTCAACAAGATGCAATCATGATGTGTTGTGTCATTTTAAAGATCTCGTCGAGCTGATTAATTTGACACTTTGGTTAACAAATTTGGTCCCAATTTGCCAAAGTTATCGAGCTTCAAAATTGGAAAAGTCACAAAAGTTGTGTGTTTGAGCACATAAAGTACTATTTTTCTTGGAAATTCAACAAGATGCAATCATGAATTGTTGTGTCATTTTAAAGATCTCGTCGAGCTGATTAATTTGACACTTTGGTTAACAAATTTGGTCCACATTTGCCAAAGTTATCGAGCTTCAAAATTGGAAAAGTCACAAAAGTTGTGTGTTTGAGCACATAAAGTACTATTTTTCTTGGAAATTCAACAAGATGCAATCATGATGTGTTGTGTCATTTTAAAAATCTCGTCGAGCTGATTAATTTGACACTTTGTTTAACAAATTTGGTCTTCATTTGCCGAAGCTATCGAGCTTCAAAGTTTCAAAAGTCACAAAAGTTGTGTGTTTGAAAACATAATGTACTATTTTTATTGGAAGTTCAACAAGATGCAATGATGATGTGTTGTGTCATTTTAAAGATCTCGTCGAGCTGATTAATTTGACACTTTGGTTAACAAATTTGGTCTTCATTTGCCGAAGCTATCGAGCTTCAAAGTTTGAAAAGTCACAAAAGTTGTGTGTTTGAAAACATAATGTACTATTTTTATTGGAAGTTCAACAAGATGTAATCATGGTGTGTTGTGTCATTTTAAAGATCTTGTCGAGCCGATTAATTTGACACTTTGTTTAACAAATTTGGTCTTCATTTGCCGAAGCTATCGAGCTTCAAAATTTGAAAAGTCACAAAAGTTGTGTGTTTGAGCACATAAAGTACTATTTTTCTTGGAAGTTCAACAAGATGCAATCATGATGTGTTGTGACATATTCAATATCTCGTCGAGCTAATTAATTTGACACTTTGTTTAACAAATTTGGTCTTCATTTGCCGAAGCTATCGAGCTTCAAAGTTTGAAAAGTCACAAAAGTTGTGTGTTTGAGCACATAAAGTACTATTTTTCTTGGAAGTTCAACAAGATGCAATGATGATGTGTTGTGTCATTTTAAAGATCTCGTCGAGCTGATTAATTTGACACTTTGGTTAACAAATTTGGTCCACATTTGCCAAAGTTATCGAGCTTCAAAATTGGAAAAGTCACAAAAGTTGTGTGTTTGAGCACATAAAGTACTATTTTTCTTGGAAATTCAACAAGATGCAATCATGATGTGTTGTGTCATTTTAAAAATCTCGTCGAGCTGATTAATTTGACACTTTGTTTAACAAATTTGGTCTTCATTTGCCGAAGCTATCGAGCTTCAAAGTTTCAAAAGTCACAAAAGTTGTGTGTTTGAAAACATAATGTACTATTTTTATTGGAAGTTCAATAAGATGCAATGATGATGTGTTGTGTCATTTTAAAGATCTCGTCGAGCTGATTAATTTGACACTTTGGTTAACAAATTTGGTCTTCATTTGCCGAAGCTATCGAGCTTCAAAATTTGAAAAGTCACAAAAGTTGTGTGTTTGAGCACATAAAGTACTATTTTTCTTGGAAGTTCAACAAGATGCAATCATGATGTGTTGTGACATATTCAATATCTCGTCGAGCTAATTAATTTGACACTTTGTTTAACAAATTTGGTCTTCATTTGCCGAAGCTTTTTTTTTTTTTTTTTTTTTTTACAGAGGTGGAAAACCTTCCAAAGGTACCCGGTCTTATGGACTGGCGACCTGGTTATGTGGGATTCACCCCCTGAAGGGAGGCGCCTACCCACTAAAAACCCACCTCTCTTCACCGTTGTTCCCCCCCGGAACCGCCTAAAGGCATTACTTCAGGGGGGTGGTGGTATCGTGCCTGCTAATCCGGCCTAGGCCGGTCCGCTTCGCGGAGGACTTCTCCCCGTGACACTCGTCGTCTTTCATTCCCTCTCGTACGTTTCGCATTCATGATTTTCTCTACCATTCTTGCAAACGCATTCCACTTACATTCTGATTCCAGGATCTCACTGCCGATCACGTTTCGGTCCAGTCTGATTCCGCTCAGCCGGGCCTCCGCGCGATCGGCCTCCCATGCCTGACACTCCCACAGCGTGTGCTCGGGAGTGTCGCTCACACCATTCTCTTCGTTCCCGCAGAACCAGCAGTGGTCACTGCGCTCAACCCCTATTCGTCGCAGGTATTTCCCGAACACACCGTGCCCGGTGAAAACCTGCGACAGGGCGTAATTGGGCTTAGCCCATTCGCATTCGGACCACTGTCTGACTCTGGGGACGAACACTTTCATCCACCCGTCATAGACGGCCCATTCTTTCTCCCATTCGGACATAACCCATTCTGCCGCTTCGCTCTTACTCTCTTTCCCTCTTTCCCATATAATTCTCCTTTCTTGCACTCTCAATCGCACAGGAGGGATTTTGGCCAGTGCCAACACCGCTGCGCCCGGAGCCGTCCTGTAAGCACACGCCACCCTGATCGCGAGCTGTCTATTAGCCCGCTCCAAGATGGCGTTGTACTTTCGGTACCCGAGCTCCGATTGCCAAATCGGAGCCGCGTAGAGCAGGGCGGACGATGCCGCCATGACCATCACCCTCCTCCTCTCGAAACTTAGACCGTTCACACGCGGGAGGATGCCTTGCAATTTCTGGACGATCCTCCCTACCTTGTCGGCTGTTCGGCGGGCGTGCTCGCCAAAGCGGGCATTCCTGCCGAACCACACCCCCAGGTACTTCACGCACTCGCTCGTTTCATACCTGACCCCTTCCACCATCAGACTCATGCTTCTCAGCTTGCGCCGTCCGGCCAGGAGCACCATCTCCGTCTTATCCGTCGCCATGTTCAGGCCTTTCCTACGGAACGTGTCGGAGACCAGTTCCATGGCACGCCTGACTCTCGTCTCCAGGATTTCCCCGTTCCCCGCCTCCACCACCAACGCCAGGTCGTCCGCGTACGCCACCGAAGTGACGCCCTTTGGATAACCCACCGTCAGCAGCTCGTCGTAGAACAGGTTCCACAAGACGGGACCCAGTACAGACCCCTGAGGAACCCCACACGACAACTCACGGACCTCCCCGTTAGGCAACACCAGAAAACGATCTTGCAGGTACGATTGCACTACGTCAATCAAGTACCCGCTAACCTGTGACCTCCTCATCACTTGGACGATGAGGTCCCAGGGCGCCGAATTAAAGGCGTTCCGGACATCTATCGTTACCATAACGCAGAACCCCCGGTGCGCGTAACTCCTCCTCCCGATCTCCTCCACTATCCGCATGACTGCCCCCATGGCGTCCATGGTGCTCCTGCCCTTCACAAACCCAAACTGCCGCTCGCATATCATGCCGCGCGCAGTCGCTTCTTCCAGAAGCCTGGCCTTGATCACCTTCTCGACCACCTTTCCGAGTCCGTCAATGAGACAGATGGGCCGGTAGCCGGGCTCCGCATTCGGATCACGCTTTGGCTTCTCCACCAGGACGAGTCGAGCCCTTTTCCAGGCCTTGGGGAACCCTCCCGAGGTCAAGATGCGCGTGGCGCAATTCGCCATACCCTGGGGCACAGCCCCGAGATACAGCTTCAAGACCTCGTTTGGGATCCCGTCCAACCCTGGAGCCTTGCGGCTCTTGAGGCTTCCGACCGCCTGGCAGATCTCCTCCGTCGTGACCCGGGGTACGTCCTCGCCTCCTGGTCTCCCTGTAGCCCATCTGACCCTTTCCTTCGTCGGAAATAGTTCGTCCACCTTCCGAAGCATTTCTACTTCTGGGAGGTGGCTTCGCTTGAGGTGTCCAAGCTTCCCGGCCACGATCTTGTAGCCGAGACCCCAGACATCCGTCTCCAGGTCAGCACACAATCCCTTCCACGACTCCCTCTTGGCGTTCCGTATGGACACCTTGAGGGCCTTTCTCGCCTCGACTAATTCATTCTCACATCTCTCTCGCTCGATCGCAACGTTCCTTCCTCTCGCTCTCGTGACCCGTCGCCGGGCACGCACACACGTTCGTCTCAGATCCGCTATCTCATCATTCCACCAGTACGCAGCCTTTCGCGCACCTCGTCCACCCACATTCTTTTTCCGCAGACATTCGTCGCAGACACGACTGATTTCCTTCACTATTCGATCCGGATCGTCAGCCGCGCCCACGCCCTCTTTCTCTGCCACGTACCGTCGCACACGTTCCAATCCACATGCATTAACAATCCAACCATGCTTATTCATTCTTTCACATTCCACGCTTGCCCGTTGTGCGTCTCCCCCTCTCCTAATGGAGAAGGAGACGTACCGGTGCCCACTACCACTCTCCGACTCGCTCTCCACACGCCACTCCTCAACCATGCCTGACGCAGTCACACCAGCCATGGTGACGTCGATCAACGATCTCCCGTTCCTGTTACCGAAGGTCCACTCCCGCCCGACGTTGAGAGGGGTGAACTCTCCCGCGTCCAGAAACTCATCCAAGGCCAGGCCGTAGGCATTTCGCGCGCTAGAGCCGAAACGTCCACTTTTGGCATTCAGGTCCCCAGCGATGAGGACCCTCCTACCATCCATCTCCCGGACATACTCCTCCAACCTACTGAGGAAGGCCGCAAAATCGGCCGCCCTCCTGTTCGGGGAAAAATATGCCGAGATCAGGGTGATCCATCCCAACCCCACCGCGACGAAGCCCCGCCCCTTGTGGATTGACTCCACCCTCACATGGTCGGCTAGCCATATGAAGGCGTCATCGCACCGATCACGGATTTCGTTCCCTTTCGTTTTGTTCGGCTCTTGCCCCAGTACAACGTCTATGCCTCTTTCTTTGATCACCTGGCTCAGTAGGGCGGTAGCCACCCGCTTCCTGTCCAGGTTGATCTGGAGGCATCGGAGTCCGCTGATTTGTGAAGCCATGACTCCACACAGTTCTCTCAATCACTCTGCCATTCACTCGCTCAATTTACTCGCCTGATTAGTCCTCCGTTCCGCCGGCCGGTCCTCGTTGGCCGTCCGGCTCCTCCTCGGTTTCCATCCTGTCCTCAGTTGAGGATGGGGAGTCGCTCTTCTCCTCCGCGCTGCGATCCCTGCCTCCCTCCAAAGGAGGGAGGGACCGCGTGTCCGCACTTACCACACTAGAATTTGCCCCCTCCTCCTCCCCGCCTACAAGCGGAGAGAAAGAGCGGGCACTCCGCGAACCCCTATCACCATGCCCTCCCTCTCCCTTCGGGAAAGGGTCGGGCACCCTTTTGCCACGTCCCCTTTTGGAGCCCTTCTCTTCCTCTCCGCGCCCGGGCGGAGAGAGAGAGCGGTCGCCACCCGTTTTGTTTCGATCCTTCTCTCCTCCCGTAGGAGGAGGGTCGGATTTATCCCCTTTCCTGGGTACCTTTTCCCCCACTTCGCCTTTGGGCGGAGAAGGAGAGCGGTCACCCTTCCCTTTTAATAGCCGCGAGGGCGCGGATTTAGGAGCCCTTTCGTCTCTTCCCCCCACACAGTTTGGACCACCCGCACTGTGGCCTTCCGCGTCGCAGAGGGGGTCATTTGCCGAAGCTATCGAGCTTCAAAGTTTGAAAAGTCACAAAAGTTGTGTGTTTGAGCACATAAAGTACTATTTTTCTTGGAAGTTCAACAAGATGCAATGATGATGTGTTGTGTCATTTTAAAGATCTCGTCGAGCTGATTAATTTGACACTTTGGTTAACAAATTTGGTCCACATTTGCCAAAGTTATCGAGCTTCAAAATTGGAAAAGTCACAAAAGTTGTGTGTTTGAGCACATAAAGTACTATTTTTCTTGGAAATTCAACAAGATGCAATCATGATGTGTTGTGTCATTTTAAAAATCTCGTCGAGCTGATTAATTTGACACTTTGTTTAACAAATTTGGTCTTCATTTGCCGAAGCTATCGAGCTTCAAAGTTTCAAAAGTCACAAAAGTTGTGTGTTTGAAAACATAATGTACTATTTTTATTGGAAGTTCAACAAGATGCAATGATGATGTGTTGTGTCATTTTAAAGATCTCGTCGAGCTGATTAATTTGACACTTTGGTTAACAAATTTGGTCTTCATTTGCCGAAGCTATCGAGCTTCAAAGTTTGAAAAGTCACAAAAGTTGTGTGTTTGAAAACATAATGTACTATTTTTATTGGAAGTTCAACAAGATGTAATCATGGTGTGTTGTGTCATTTTAAAGATCTTGTCGAGCCGATTAATTTGACACTTTGTTTAACAAATTTGGTCTTCATTTGCCGAAGCTATCGAGCTTCAAAATTTGAAAAGTCACAAAAGTTGTGTGTTTGAGCACATAAAGTACTATTTTTCTTGGAAGTTCAACAAGATGCAATCATGATGTGTTGTGACATATTCAATATCTCGTCGAGCTAATTAATTTGACACTTTGTTTAACAAATTTGGTCTTCATTTGCCGAAGCTATCGAGCTTCAATGTTTGAAAAGTCACAAAAGTTGTGTGTTTGAGCACATAAAGTACTATTTTTCTTGGAAGTTCAACAAGATGCAATGATGATGTGTTGTGTCATTTTAAAGATCTCGTCGAGCTGATTAATTTGACACTTTGGTTAACAAATTTGGTCCACATTTGCCAAAGTTATCGAGCTTCAAAGTTTGAAAAGTCACAAAATATGTGTGTTTCAGCACATAAAGTACTATTTTTCTTGGAAGTTCAACAAGATGTAATCATGGTGTGTTGTGTCATTTTAAAAATCTCGTCGAGCTGATTAATTTGACACTTTGGTTAACAAATTTGGTCCCAATTTGCCAAAGTTATCGAGCTTCAAAATTGGAAAAGTCACTAAAGTTATGTGTTTGAGCACATAAAGTACTATTTTTCTTGGAAGTTCAACAAGATGCAATGATGATGTGTTGTGACATCTTCAAAATCTCGTTGAGGTGATTACTTTGACACTTTGTTTAACAAATTTGGTCCACATTTGCCAAAGTTATCGAGCTTCAAAATTGGAAAAGTCACAAAAGTTGTGTGTTTGAGCACATAAAGTACTATTTTTCTTGGAAGTTCAATAAGATGTAATCATGATGTGTTGTGTCATTTTAAATATCTCGTCGAGCTGATTAATTTGACACTTTGTTTAACAAATTTGGTCTTCATTTGCCGAAGCTATCGAGCTTCAAAGTTTGAAAAGTCACAAAAGTTGTGTGTTTGAGCACATAAAGTACTATTTTTCTTGGAAGTTCAACAAGATGCAATCATGATGTGTTGTGACATATTCAATATCTCGTCGAGCTAATTAATTTGACACTTTGTTTAACAAATTTGGTCTTCATTTGCCGAAGCTATCGAGCTTCAAAGTTTGAAAAGTCACAAAAGTTGTGTGTTTGAGCACATAAAGTACTATTTTTCTTGGAAGTTCAACAAGATGCAATGATGATGTGTTGTGTCATTTTAAAGATCTCGTCGAGCTGATTAATTTGACACTTTGGTTAACAAATTTGGTCCACATTTGCCAAAGTTATCGAGCTTCAAAATTGGAAAAGTCACAAAAGTTGTGTGTTTGAGCACATAAAGTACTATTTTTCTTGGAAATTCAACAAGATGCAATGATGATGTGTTGTGTCATTTTAAAGATCTCGTCGAGCTGATTAATTTGACACTTTGTTTAACAAATTTGGTCTTCATTTGCCGAAGCTATCGAGCTTCAAAGTTTGAAAAGTCACAAAAGTTGTGTGTTTGAAAACATAATGTACTATTTTTCTTGGAAGTGCAACAAGATGCAATGATGGTGTGTTGTGTCATTTTAAAGATCTCGTCGAGCTGATTAATTTGACACTTTGGTTAACAAATTTGGTCCACATTTGCCAAAGTTATCGAGCTTCAGAGTTTGAAAAGTCACAAAATATGTGTGTTTGAGCACATAAAGTACTATTTTTCTTGGAAGTTCAACAAGATGCAATCATGATGTGTTGTGACATATTCAATATCTCGTCGAGCTAATTAATTTGACACTTTGTTTAACAAATTTGGTCTTCATTTGCCGAAGCTATCGAGCTTCAAAGTTTGAAAAGTCACAAAAGTTGTGTGTTTGAGCACATAAAGTACTATTTTTCTTGGAAGTTCAACAAGATGCAATGATGATGTGTTGTGTCATTTTAAAGATCTCGTCGAGCTGATTAATTTGACACTTTGGTTAACAAATTTGGTCCACATTTGCCAAAGTTATCGAGCTTCAGAGTTTGAAAAGTCTCAAAATATGTGTGTTTGAGCACATAAAGTACTATTTTTCTTGGAAGTTCAATAAGATGTAATCATGATGTGTTGTGTCATTTTAAATATCTCGTCGAGCTGATTAATTTGACAC
The DNA here is from genome assembly GCF_040115645.1 of Euwallacea fornicatus. Lineage (NCBI taxonomy): Eukaryota > Metazoa > Arthropoda > Insecta > Coleoptera > Curculionidae > Euwallacea > Euwallacea fornicatus. The sequence continues at coordinate 351,313 of NW_027096016.1, read as the reverse complement.
TTTGTTTAACAAATTTGGTCTTCATTTGCCGAAGCTATCGAGCTTCAAAGTTTGAAAAGTCACAAAAGTTGTGTGTTTGAGCACATAAAGTACTATTTTTCTTGGAAGTTCAACAAGATGCAATCATGATGTGTTGTGACATATTCAATATCTCGTCGAGCTAATTAATTTGACACTTTGTTTAACAAATTTGGTCTTCATTTGCCGAAGCTATCGAGCTTCAAAGTTTGAAAAGTCACAAAAGTTGTGTGTTTGAGCACATAAAGTACTATTTTTCTTGGAAGTTCAACAAGATGCAATGATGATGTGTTGTGTCATTTTAAAGATCTCGTCGAGCTGATTAATTTGACACTTTGGTTAACAAATTTGGTCCACATTTGCCAAAGTTATCGAGCTTCAAAATTGGAAAAGTCACAAAAGTTGTGTGTTTGAGCACATAAAGTACTATTTTTCTTGGAAATTCAACAAGATGCAATGATGATGTGTTGTGTCATTTTAAAGATCTCGTCGAGCTGATTAATTTGACACTTTGTTTAACAAATTTGGTCTTCATTTGCCGAAGCTATCGAGCTTCAAAATTTGAAAAGTCACAAAAGTTGTGTGTTTGAGCACATAAAGTACTATTTTTCTTGGAAGTTCAACAAGATGCAATGATGATGTGTTGTGTCATTTTAAAGATCTCGTCGAGCTGATTAATTTGACACTTTGGTTAACAAATTTGGTCCACATTTGCCAAAGTTATCGAGCTTCAGAGTTTGAAAAGTCACAAAATATGTGTGTTTGAGCACATAAAGTACTATTTTTCTTGGAAGTTCAACAAGATGTAATCATGTTGTGTTGTGACATCTTCATAACCTTGTCGAGCTGATTAATTTGACACTTTGTTTAACAAATTTGGTCCCCATTTGCCAAAGTTATCGAGCTTCAAAATTGAAAAAGTCACAAAAGTTGTGTGTTTGAGCACATAAAGTACTATTTTTCTTGGAAATTCAACAAGATGCAATCATGATGTGTTGTGACATATTCAATATCTCGTCGAGCTAATTAATTTGACACTTTGTTTAACAAATTTGGTCTTCATTTGCCGAAGCTATCGAGCTTCAAAGTTTGAAAAGTCACAAAAGTTGTGTGTTTGAGCACATAAAGTACTATTTTTCTTGGAAGTTCAACAAGATGCAATGATGATGTGTTGTGACATATTCAAAATCTCGTCGAGCTGATTAATTTGACACTTTGTTTAACAAATTTGGTCTTCATTTTCCGAAGCTATCGAGCTTCAAAATTTGAAAAGTCACAAAAGTTGTGTGTTTGAGCACATAAAGTACTATTTTTCTTGTAAATTCAACAAGATGCAATCATGATGTGTTGTGACATATTCAAAATCTCGTCGAGCTAATTAATTTGACACTTTGTTTAACAAATTTGGTCTTCATTTGCCGAAGCTATCGAGCTTCAAAGTTTGAAAAGTCACAAAAGTTGTGTGTTTGAGCACATAAAGTACTATTTTTCTTGGAAATTCAACAAGATGCAATGATGATGTGTTGTGTCATTTTAAAGATCTCGTCGAGCTGATTAATTTGACACTTTGGTTAACAAATTTGGTCTTCATTTGCCGAAGCTATCGAGCTTCAAAGTTTGAAAAGTCACAAAAGTTGTGTGTTTGAAAACATAATGTACTATTTTTCTTGGAAATTCAACAAGATGCAATCATGATGCGTTGTGACATATTCAAAATCTCGTCGAGCTAATTAATTTGACACTTTGTTTAACAAATTTGGTCTTCATTTTCCGAAGCTATCGAGCTTCAAAATTTGAAAAGTCACAAAAGTTGTGTGTTTGAGCACATAAAGTACTATTTTTCTTGGAAATTCAACAAGATGCAATCATGATGTGTTGTGACATATTCAAAATCTCGTCGAGCTAATTAATTTGACACTTTGTTTAACAAATTTGGTCTTCATTTTCCGAAGCTATCGAGCTTCAAAATTTGAAAAGTCACAAAAGTTGTGTGTTTGAGCACATAAAGTACTATTTTTCTTGGAAGTTCAACAAGATGCAATGATGATGTGTTGTGTCATTTTAAAGATCTCGTCGAGCTGATTAATTTGACACTTTGGTTAACAAATTTGGTCCACATTTGCCAAAGTTATCGAGCTTCAGAGTTTGAAAAGTCACAAAATATGTGTGTTTGAGCACATAAAGTACTATTTTTCTTGGAAGTTCAACAAGATGTAATCATGATGTGTTGTGACATCTTCATAACCTTGTCGAGCTGATTAATTTGACACTTTGTTTAACAAATTTGGTCCCCATTTGCCAAAGTTATCGAGCTTCAAAATTGAAAAAGTCACAAAAGTTGTGTGTTTGAAAACATAATGTACTATTTTTCTTGGAAGTTCAACAAGATGCAATGATGGTGTGTTGTGTCATTTTAAAGATCTCGTCGAGCTGATTAATTTGACACTTTGGTTAACAAATTTGGTCCACATTTGCCAAAGTTATCGAGCTTCAAAGTTTGAAAAGTCACAAAATATGTGTGTTTGAGCACATAAAGTACTATTTTTCTTGGAAATTCAACAAGATGCAATCATGATGTGTTGTGACATATTCAAAATCTCGTCGAGCTAATTAATTTGACACTTTGTTTAACAAATTTGGTCTTCATTTTCCGAAGCTATCGAGCTTCAAAATTTGAATAGTCACAAAAGTTGTGTGTTTGAGCACATAAAGTACTATTTTTCTTGGAAGTTCAACAAGATGCAATGATGATGTGTTGTGTCATTTTAAAGATCTCGTCGAGCTGATTAATTTGACACTTTGGTTAACAAATTTGGTCCACATTTGCCAAAGTTATCGAGCTTCAGAGTTTGAAAAGTCACAAAATATGTGTGTTTGAGCACATAAAGTACTATTTTTCTTGGAAGTTCAACAAGATGTAATCATGATGTGTTGTGACATCTTCATAACCTTGTCGAGCTGATTAATTTGACACTTTGTTTAACAAATTTGGTCCCCATTTGCCAAAGTTATCGAGCTTCAAAATTGAAAAAGTCACAAAAGTTGTGTGTTTGAAAACATAATGTACTATTTTTCTTGGAAGTTCAACAAGATGCAATGATGGTGTGTTGTGTCATTTTAAAGATCTCGTCGAGCTGATTAATTTGACACTTTGGTTAACAAATTTGGTCCACATTTGCCAAAGTTATCGAGCTTCAAAGTTTGAAAAGTCACAAAATATGTGTGTTTGAGCACATAAAGTACTATTTTTCTTGGAAATTCAACAAGATGCAATCATGATGTGTTGTGACATATTCAAAATCTCGTCGAGCTAATTAATTTGACACTTTGTTTAACAAATTTGGTCTTCATTTTCCGAAGCTATCGAGCTTCAAAATTTGAATAGTCACAAAAGTTGTGTGTTTGAGCACATAAAGTACTATTTTTCTTGGAAGTTCAACAAGATGCAATGATGATGTGTTGTGTCATTTTAAAGATCTCGTCGAGCTGATTAATTTGACACTTTGGTTAACAAATTTGGTCCACATTTGCCAAAGTTATCGAGCTTCAGAGTTTGAAAAGTCACAAAATATGTGTGTTTGAGCACATAAAGTACTATTTTTCTTGGAAGTTCAACAAGATGTAATCATGATGTGTTGTGACATCTTCATAACCTTGTCGAGCTGATTAATTTGACACTTTGTTTAACAAATTTGGTCCCCATTTGCCAAAGTTATCGAGCTTCAAAATTGAAAAAGTCACAAAATATGTGTGTTTGAGCACATAAAGTACTATTTTTCTTGGAAGTTCAACAAGATGCAATGATGATGTGTTGTGTCATTTTAAAGATCTCGTCGAGCTGATTAATTTGACACTTTGGTTAACAAATTTGGTCCACATTTGCCAAAGTTATCGAGCTTCAAAATTGGAAAAGTCACAAAAGTTGTGTGTTTGAGCACATAAAGTACTATTTTTCTTGGAAATTCAACAAGACGCAATCATGATGTGTTGTGACATATTCAAAATCTCGTCGAGCTGATTAATTTGACACTTTGTTTAACAAATTTGGTCTTCATTTTCCGAAGCTATCGAGCTTCAAAATTTGAAAAGTCACAAAAGTTGTGTGTTTGAGCACATAAAGTACTATTTTTCTTGGAAATTCAACAAGATGCAATCATGATGTGTTGTGACATATTCAAAATCTCGTCGAGCTAATTAATTTGACACTTTGTTTAACAAATTTGGTCTTCATTTTCCGAAGCTATCGAGCTTCAAAATTGAAAAAGTCACAAAAGTTGTGTGTTTGAAAACATAAAGTACTATTTTTCTTGGAAGTTCAACAAGATGCAATGATGATGTGTTGTGTCATTTTAAAGATCTCGTCGAGCTGATTAATTTGACACTTTGGTTAACAAATTTGGTCCACATTTGCCAAAGTTATCGAGCTTCAGAGTTTGAAAAGTCACAAAATATGTGTGTTTGAGCACATAAAGTACTATTTTTCTTGGAAGTTCAACAAGATGTAATCATGATGTGTTGTGACATCTTCATAACCTTGTCGAGCTGATTAATTTGACACTTTGTTTAACAAATTTGGTCTTCATTTGCCGAAGCTATCGAGCTTCAAAGTTTGAAAAGTCACAAAAGTTGTGTGTTTGAGCACATAAAGTACTATTTTTCTTGGAAGTTCAACAAGATGCAATGATGATGTGTTGTGTCATTTTAAAGATCTCGTCGAGCTGATTAATTTGACACTTTGGTTAACAAATTTGGTCCACATTTGCCAAAGTTATCGAGCTTCAAAATTGGAAAAGTCACAAAAGTTGTGTGTTTGAGCACATACAGTACTATTTTTCTTGGAAATTCAACAAGATGCAATGATGATGTGTTGTGTCATTTTAAAGATCTCGTCGAGCTGATTAATTTGACACTTTGGTTAACAAATTTGGTCTTCATTTGCCGAAGCTATCGAGCTTCAAAGTTTGAAAAGTCACAAAAGTTGTGTGTTTGAAAACATAATGTACTATTTTTCTTGGAAATTCAACAAGATGCAATCATGATGCGTTGTGACATATTCAAAATCTCGTCGAGCTAATTAATTTGACACTTTGTTTAACAAATTTGGTCCACATTTGCCAAAGTTATCGAGCTTCAAAATTGGAAAAGTCACAAAAGTTGTGTGTTTGAGCACATAAAGTACTATTTTTCTTGGAAATTCAACAAGACGCAATCATGATGTGTTGTGACATATTCAAAATCTCGTCGAGCTGATTAATTTGACACTTTGTTTAACAAATTTGGTCTTCATTTTCCGAAGCTATCGAGCTTCAAAATTTGAAAAGTCACAAAAGTTGTGTGTTTGAGCACATAAAGTACTATTTTTCTTGGAAATTCAACAAGATGCAATCATGATGTGTTGTGACATATTCAAAATCTCGTCGAGCTAATTAATTTGACACTTTGTTTAACAAATTTGGTCTTCATTTTCCGAAGCTATCGAGCTTCAAAATTGAAAAAGTCACAAAAGTTGTGTGTTTGAAAACATAAAGTACTATTTTTCTTGGAAGTTCAACAAGATGCAATGATGATGTGTTGTGTCATTTTAAAGATCTCGTCGAGCTGATTAATTTGACACTTTGGTTAACAAATTTGGTCCACATTTGCCAAAGTTATCGAGCTTCAGAGTTTGAAAAGTCACAAAATATGTGTGTTTGAGCACATAAAGTACTATTTTTCTTGGAAGTTCAACAAGATGTAATCATGATGTGTTGTGACATCTTCATAACCTTGTCGAGCTGATTAATTTGACACTTTGTTTAACAAATTTGGTCCCCATTTGCCAAAGTTATCGAGCTTCAAAATTGAAAAAGTCACAAAAGTTGTGTGTTTGAAAACATAATGTACTATTTTTCTTGGAAGTTCAACAAGATGCAATGATGGTGTGTTGTGTCATTTTAAAGATCTCGTCGAGCTGATTAATTTGACACTTTGGTTAACAAATTTGGTCCACATTTGCCAAAGTTATCGAGCTTCAAAGTTTGAAAAGTCACAAAATATGTGTGTTTGAGCACATAAAGTACTATTTTTCTTGGAAATTCAACAAGATGCAATCATGATGTGTTGTGACATATTCAAAATCTCGTCGAGCTAATTAATTTGACACTTTGTTTAACAAATTTGGTCTTCATTTTCCGAAGCTATCGAGCTTCAAAATTTGAATAGTCACAAAAGTTGTGTGTTTGAGCACATAAAGTACTATTTTTCTTGGAAGTTCAACAAGATGCAATGATGATGTGTTGTGTCATTTTAAAGATCTCGTCGAGCTGATTAATTTGACACTTTGGTTAACAAATTTGGTCCACATTTGCCAAAGTTATCGAGCTTCAGAGTTTGAAAAGTCACAAAATATGTGTGTTTGAGCACATAAAGTACTATTTTTCTTGGAAGTTCAACAAGATGTAATCATGTTGTGTTGTGACATCTTCATAACCTTGTCGAGCTGATTAATTTGACACTTTGTTTAACAAATTTGGTCCCCATTTGCCAAAGTTATCGAGCTTCAAAATTGAAAAAGTCACAAAAGTTGTGTGTTTGAGCACATAAAGTACTATTTTTCTTGGAAATTCAACAAGATGCAATCATGATGTGTTGTGACATATTCAATATCTCGTCGAGCTAATTAATTTGACACTTTGTTTAACAAATTTGGTCTTCATTTGCCGAAGCTATCGAGCTTCAAAGTTTGAAAAGTCACAAAAGTTGTGTGTTTGAGCACATAAAGTACTATTTTTCTTGGAAGTTCAACAAGATGCAATGATGATGTGTTGTGTCATTTTAAAGATCTCGTCGAGCTGATTAATTTGACACTTTGGTTAACAAATTTGGTCCACATTTGCCAAAGTTATCGAGCTTCAAAATTGGAAAAGTCACAAAAGTTGTGTGTTTGAGCACATAAAGTACTATTTTTCTTGGAAATTCAACAAGATGCAATGATGATGTGTTGTGTCATTTTAAAGATCTCGTCGAGCTGATTAATTTGACACTTTGGTTAACAAATTTGGTCTTCATTTGCCGAAGCTATCGAGCTTCAAAGTTTGAAAAGTCACAAAAGTTGTGTGTTTGAAAACATAATGTACTATTTTTCTTGGAAATTCAACAAGATGCAATCATGATGCGTTGTGACATATTCAAAATCTCGTCGAGCTAATTAATTTGACACTTTGTTTAACAAATTTGGTCTTCATTTTCCGAAGCTATCGAGCTTCAAAATTTGAAAAGTCACAAAAGTTGTGTGTTTGAGCACATAAAGTACTATTTTTCTTGGAAATTCAACAAGATGCAATCATGATGTGTTGTGACATATTCAAAATCTCGTCGAGCTAATTAATTTGACACTTTGTTTAACAAATTTGGTCTTCATTTTCCGAAGCTATCGAGCTTCAAAATTTGAAAAGTCACAAAAGTTGTGTGTTTGAGCACATAAAGTACTATTTTTCTTGGAAGTTCAACAAGATGCAATGATGATGTGTTGTGTCATTTTAAAGATCTCGTCGAGCTGATTAATTTGACACTTTGGTTAACAAATTTGGTCCACATTTGCCAAAGTTATCGAGCTTCAGAGTTTGAAAAGTCACAAAATATGTGTGTTTGAGCACATAAAGTACTATTTTTCTTGGAAGTTCAACAAGATGTAATCATGATGTGTTGTGACATCTTCATAACCTTGTCGAGCTGATTAATTTGACACTTTGTTTAACAAATTTGGTCCCCATTTGCCAAAGTTATCGAGCTTCAAAATTGAAAAAGTCACAAAAGTTGTGTGTTTGAAAACATAATGTACTATTTTTCTTGGAAGTTCAACAAGATGCAATGATGGTGTGTTGTGTCATTTTAAAGATCTCGTCGAGCTGATTAATTTGACACTTTGGTTAACAAATTTGGTCCACATTTGCCAAAGTTATCGAGCTTCAAAGTTTGAAAAGTCACAAAATATGTGTGTTTGAGCACATAAAGTACTATTTTTCTTGGAAATTCAACAAGATGCAATCATGATGTGTTGTGACATATTCAAAATCTCGTCGAGCTAATTAATTTGACACTTTGTTTAACAAATTTGGTCTTCATTTTCCGAAGCTATCGAGCTTCAAAATTTGAATAGTCACAAAAGTTGTGTGTTTGAGCACATAAAGTACTATTTTTCTTGGAAGTTCAACAAGATGCAATGATGATGTGTTGTGTCATTTTAAAGATCTCGTCGAGCTGATTAATTTGACACTTTGGTTAACAAATTTGGTCCACATTTGCCAAAGTTATCGAGCTTCAGAGTTTGAAAAGTCACAAAATATGTGTGTTTGAGCACATAAAGTACTATTTTTCTTGGAAGTTCAACAAGATGTAATCATGTTGTGTTGTGACATCTTCATAACCTTGTCGAGCTGATTAATTTGACACTTTGTTTAACAAATTTGGTCCCCATTTGCCAAAGTTATCGAGCTTCAAAATTGAAAAAGTCACAAAAGTTGTGTGTTTGAGCACATAAAGTACTATTTTTCTTGGAAATTCAACAAGATGCAATCATGATGTGTTGTGACATATTCAATATCTCGTCGAGCTAATTAATTTGACACTTTGTTTAACAAATTTGGTCTTCATTTGCCGAAGCTATCGAGCTTCAAAGTTTGAAAAGTCACAAAAGTTGTGTGTTTGAGCACATAAAGTACTATTTTTCTTGGAAGTTCAACAAGATGCAATGATGATGTGTTGTGTCATTTTAAAGATCTCGTCGAGCTGATTAATTTGACACTTTGGTTAACAAATTTGGTCCACATTTGCCAAAGTTATCGAGCTTCAAAATTGGAAAAGTCACAAAAGTTGTGTGTTTGAGCACATAAAGTACTATTTTTCTTGGAAATTCAACAAGATGCAATGATGATGTGTTGTGTCATTTTAAAGATCTCGTCGAGCTGATTAATTTGACACTTTGGTTAACAAATTTGGTCTTCATTTGCCGAAGCTATCGAGCTTCAAAGTTTGAAAAGTCACAAAAGTTGTGTGTTTGAAAACATAATGTACTATTTTTCTTGGAAATTCAACAAGATGCAATCATGATGCGTTGTGACATATTCAAAATCTCGTCGAGCTAATTAATTTGACACTTTGTTTAACAAATTTGGTCTTCATTTTCCGAAGCTATCGAGCTTCAAAATTTGAAAAGTCACAAAAGTTGTGTGTTTGAGCACATAAAGTACTATTTTTCTTGGAAGTTCAACAAGATGCAATGATGATGTGTTGTGTCATTTTAAAGATCTCGTCGAGCTGATTAATTTGACACTTTGGTTAACAAATTTGGTCCACATTTGCCAAAGTTATCGAGCTTCAAAATTGGAAAAGTCACAAAAGTTGTGTGTTTGAGCACATACAGTACTATTTTTCTTGGAAATTCAACAAGATGCAATGATGATGTGTTGTGTCATTTTAAAGATCTCGTCGAGCTGATTAATTTGACACTTTGGTTAACAAATTTGGTCTTCATTTGCCGAAGCTATCGAGCTTCAAAGTTTGAAAAGTCACAAAAGTTGTGTGTTTGAAAACATAATGTACTATTTTTCTTGGAAATTCAACAAGATGCAATCATGATGCGTTGTGACATATTCAAAATCTCGTCGAGCTAATTAATTTGACACTTTGTTTAACAAATTTGGTCCACATTTGCCAAAGTTATCGAGCTTCAAAATTGGAAAAGTCACAAAAGTTGTGTGTTTGAGCACATAAAGTACTATTTTTCTTGGAAATTCAACAAGACGCAATCATGATGTGTTGTGACATATTCAAAATCTCGTCGAGCTGATTAATTTGACACTTTGTTTAACAAATTTGGTCTTCATTTTCCGAAGCTATCGAGCTTCAAAATTTGAAAAGTCACAAAAGTTGTGTGTTTGAGCACATAAAGTACTATTTTTCTTGGAAATTCAACAAGATGCAATCATGATGTGTTGTGACATATTCAAAATCTCGTCGAGCTAATTAATTTGACACTTTGTTTAACAAATTTGGTCTTCATTTTCCGAAGCTATCGAGCTTCAAAATTGAAAAAGTCACAAAAGTTGTGTGTTTGAAAACATAAAGTACTATTTTTCTTGGAAGTTCAACAAGATGCAATGATGATGTGTTGTGTCATTTTAAAGATCTCGTCGAGCTGATTAATTTGACACTTTGGTTAACAAATTTGGTCCACATTTGCCAAAGTTATCGAGCTTCAGAGTTTGAAAAGTCACAAAATATGTGTGTTTGAGCACATAAAGTACTATTTTTCTTGGAAGTTCAACAAGATGTAATCATGATGTGTTGTGACATCTTCATAACCTTGTCGAGCTGATTAATTTGACACTTTGTTTAACAAATTTGGTCCCCATTTGCCAAAGTTATCGAGCTTCAAAATTGAAAAAGACACAAAAGTTGTGTGTTTGAAAACATAATGTACTATTTTTCTTGGAAGTTCAACAAGATGCAATGATGGTGTGTTGTGTCATTTTAAAGATCTCGTCGAGCTGATTAATTTGACACTTTGGTTAACAAATTTGGTCCACATTTGCCAAAGTTATCGAGCTTCAAAGTTTGAAAAGTCACAAAATATGTGTGTTTGAGCACATAAAGTACTATTTTTCTTGGAAATTCAACAAGATGCAATCATGATGTGTTGTGACATATTCAAAATCTCGTCGAGCTAATTAATTTGACACTTTGTTTAACAAATTTGGTCTTCATTTTCCGAAGCTATCGAGCTTCAAAATTTGAATAGTCACAAAAGTTGTGTGTTTGAGCACATAAAGTACTATTTTTCTTGGAAGTTCAACAAGATGCAATGATGATGTGTTGTGTCATTTTAAAGATCTCGTCGAGCTGATTAATTTGACACTTTGGTTAACAAATTTGGTCCACATTTGCCAAAGTTATCGAGCTTCAGAGTTTGAAAAGTCACAAAATATGTGTGTTTGAGCACATAAAGTACTATTTTTCTTGGAAGTTCAACAAGATGTAATCATGTTGTGTTGTGACATCTTCATAACCTTGTCGAGCTGATTAATTTGACACTTTGTTTAACAAATTTGGTCCCCATTTGCCAAAGTTATCGAGCTTCAAAATTGAAAAAGTCACAAAAGTTGTGTGTTTGAGCACATAAAGTACTATTTTTCTTGGAAATTCAACAAGATGCAATCATGATGTGTTGTGACATATTCAATATCTCGTCGAGCTAATTAATTTGACACTTTGTTTAACAAATTTGGTCTTCATTTGCCGAAGCTATCGAGCTTCAAAGTTTGAAAAGTCACAAAAGTTGTGTGTTTGAGCACATAAAGTACTATTTTTCTTGGAAGTTCAACAAGATGCAATGATGATGTGTTGTGTCATTTTAAAGATCTCGTCGAGCTGATTAATTTGACACTTTGGTTAACAAATTTGGTCCACATTTGCCAAAGTTATCGAGCTTCAAAATTGGAAAAGTCACAAAAGTTGTGTGTTTGAGCACATAAAGTACTATTTTTCTTGGAAATTCAACAAGATGCAATGATGATGTGTTGTGTCATTTTAAAGATCTCGTCGAGCTGATTAATTTGACACTTTGGTTAACAAATTTGGTCTTCATTTGCCGAAGCTATCGAGCTTCAAAGTTTGAAAAGTCACAAAAGTTGTGTGTTTGAAAACATAATGTACTATTTTTCTTGGAAATTCAACAAGATGCAATCATGATGTGTTGTGACATATTCAATATCTCGTCGAGCTAATTAATTTGACACTTTGTTTAACAAATTTGGTCTTCATTTGCCGAAGCTATCGAGCTTCAAAGTTTGAAAAGTCACAAAAGTTGTGTGTTTGAAAACATAATGTACTATTTTTCTTGGAAGTTCAACAAGATGCAATGATGGTGTGTTGTGTCATTTTAAAGATCTCGTCGAGCTGATTAATTTGACACTTTGGTTAACAAATTTGGTCCACATTTGCCAAAGTTATCGAGCTTCAAAGTTTGAAAAGTCACAAAATATGTGTGTTTGAGCACATAAAGTACTATTTTTCTTGGAAATTCAACAAGATGCAATCATGATGTGTTGTGACATATTCAAAATCTCGTCGAGCTAATTAATTTGACACTTTGTTTAACAAATTTGGTCTTCATTTTCCGAAGCTATCGAGCTTCAAAATTTGAATAGTCACAAAAGTTGTGTGTTTGAGCACATAAAGTACTATTTTTCTTGGAAGTTCAACAAGATGCAATGATGATGTGTTGTGTCATTTTAAAGATCTCGTCGAGCTGATTAATTTGACACTTTGGTTAACAAATTTGGTCCACATTTGCCAAAGTTATCGAGCTTCAGAGTTTGAAAAGTCACAAAATATGTGTGTTTGAGCACATAAAGTACTATTTTTCTTGGAAGTTCAACAAGATGTAATCATGTTGTGTTGTGACATCTTCATAACCTTGTCGAGCTGATTAATTTGACACTTTGTTTAACAAATTTGGTCCCCATTTGCCAAAGTTATCGAGCTTGAAAATTGAAAAAGTCACAAAAGTTGTGTGTTTGAGCACATAAAGTACTATTTTTCTTGGAAATTCAACAAGATGCAATCATGATGTGTTGTGACATATTCAATATCTCGTCGAGCTAATTAATTTGACACTTTGTTTAACAAATTTGGTCTTCATTTTCCGAAGCTATCGAGCTTCAAAATTTGAATAGTCACAAAAGTTGTGTGTTTGAGCACATAAAGTACTATTTTTCTTGGAAGTTCAACAAGATGCAATGATGATGTGTTGTGTCATTTTAAAGATCTCGTCGAGCTGATTAATTTGACACTTTGGTTAACAAATTTGGTCCACATTTGCCAAAGTTATCGAGCTTCAGAGTTTGAAAAGTCACAAAATATGTGTGTTTGAGCACATAAAGTACTATTTTTCTTGGAAGTTCAACAAGATGTAATCATGTTGTGTTGTGACATCTTCATAACCTTGTCGAGCTGATTAATTTGACACTTTGTTTAACAAATTTGGTCCCCATTTGCCAAAGTTATCGAGCTTGAAAATTGAAAAAGTCACAAAAGTTGTGTGTTTGAGCACATAAAGTACTATTTTTCTTGGAAATTCAACAAGATGCAATCATGATGTGTTGTGACATATTCAATATCTCGTCGAGCTAATTAATTTGACACTTTGTTTAACAAATTTGGTCTTCATTTGCCGAAGCTATCGAGCTTCAAAGTTTGAAAAGTCACAAAAGTTGTGTGTTTGAGCACATAAAGTACTATTTTTCTTGGAAGTTCAACAAGATGCAATGATGATGTGTTGTGTCATTTTAAAGATCTCGTCGAGCTGATTAATTTGACACTTTGGTTAACAAATTTGGTCCACATTTGCCAAAGTTATCGAGCTTCAAAATTGGAAAAGTCACAAAAGTTGTGTGTTTGAGCACATAAAGTACTATTTTTCTTGGAAATTCAACAAGACGCAATGATGGTGTGTTGTGTCATTTTAAAGATCTCGTCGAGCTGATTAATTTGACACTTTGGTTAACAAATTTGGTCCACATTTGCCAAAGTTATCGAGCTTCAAAGTTTGAAAAGTCACAAAATATGTGTGTTTGAGCACATAAAGTACTATTTTTCTTGGAAATTCAACAAGATGCAATCATGATGTGTTGTGACATATTCAATATCTCGTCGAGCTAATTAATTTGACACTTTGTTTAACAAATTTGGTCTTCATTTGCCGAAGCTATCGAGCTTCAAAGTTTGAAAAGTCACAAAAGTTGTGTGTTTGAAAACATAATGTACTATTTTTCTTGGAAATTCAACAAGATGCAATCATGATGCGTTGTGACATATTCAAAATCTCGTCGAGCTAATTAATTTGACACTTTGTTTAACAAATTTGGTCTTCATTTTCCGAAGCTATCGAGCTTCAAAATTTGAAAAGTCACAAAAGTTGTGTGTTTGAGCACATAAAGTACTATTTTTCTTGGAAGTTCAACAAGATGCAATGATGATGTGTTGTGTCATTTTAAAGATCTCGTCGAGCTGATTAATTTGACACTTTGTTTAACAAATTTGGTCCCCATTTGCCAAAGTTATCGAGCTTCAAAATTGAAAAAGTCACAAAAGTTGTGTGTTTGAAAACATAATGTACTATTTTTCTTGGAAGTTCAACAAGATGCAATGATGATGTGTTGTGTCATTTTAAAGATCTCGTCGAGCTGATTAATTTGACACTTTGGTTAACAAATTTGGTCCACATTTGCCAAAGTTATCGAGCTTCAAAATTGGAAAAGTCACAAAAGTTGTGTGTTTGAGCACATAAAGTACTATTTTTCTTGGAAATTCAACAAGATGCAATGATGATGTGTTGTGTCATTTTAAAGATCTCGTCGAGCTGATTAATTTGACACTTTGGTTAACAAATTTGGTCTTCATTTGCCGAAGCTATCGAGCTTCAAAGTTTGAAAAGTCACAAAAGTTGTGTGTTTGAAAACATAATGTACTATTTTTCTTGGAAATTCAACAAGATGCAATCATGATGCGTTGTGACATATTCAAAATCTCGTCGAGCTAATTAATTTGACACTTTGTTTAACAAATTTGGTCTTCATTTTCCGAAGCTATCGAGCTTCAAAATTTGAAAAGTCACAAAAGTTGTGTGTTTGAGCACATAAAGTACTATTTTTCTTGGAAGTTCAACAAGATGCAATGATGATGTGTTGTGTCATTTTAAAGATCTCGTCGAGCTGATTAATTTGACACTTTGGTTAACAAATTTGGTCCACATTTGCCAAAGTTATCGAGCTTCAGAGTTTGAAAAGTCACAAAATATGTGTGTTTGAGCACATAAAGTACTATTTTTCTTGGAAGTTCAACAAGATGTAATCATGATGTGTTGTGACATCTTCATAACCTTGTCGAGCTGATTAATTTGACACTTTGTTTAACAAATTTGGTCCCCATTTGCCAAAGTTATCGAGCTTCAAAATTGAAAAAGTCACAAAAGTTGTGTGTTTGAAAACATAATGTACTATTTTTCTTGGAAGTTCAACAAGATGCAATAATGGTGTGTTGTGTCATTTTAAAGATCTCGTCGAGCTGATTAATTTGACACTTTGGTTAACAAATTTGGTCCACATTTGCCAAAGTTATCGAGCTTCAAAGTTTGAAAAGTCACAAAATATGTGTGTTTGAGCACATAAAGTACTATTTTTCTTGGAAATTCAACAAGATGCAATCATGATGTGTTGTGACATATTCAAAATCTCGTCGAGCTAATTAATTTGACACTTTGTTTAACAAATTTGGTCTTCATTTTCCGAAGCTATCGAGCTTCAAAATTTGAAAAGTCACAAAAGTTGTGTGTTTGAGCACATAAAGTACTATTTTTCTTGGAAGTTCAACAAGATGCAATGATGATGTGTTGTGTCATTTTAAAGATCTCGTCGAGCTGATTAATTTGACACTTTGGTTAACAAATTTGGTCCACATTTGCCAAAGTTATCGAGCTTCAGAGTTTGAAAAGTCACAAAATATGTGTGTTTGAGCACATAAAGTACTATTTTTCTTGGAAGTTCAACAAGATGTAATCATGTTGTGTTGTGACATCTTCATAACCTTGTCGAGCTGATTAATTTGACACTTTGTTTAACAAATTTGGTCCCCATTTGCCAAAGTTATCGAGCTTCAAAATTGAAAAAGTCACAAAAGTTGTGTGTTTGAGCACATAAAGTACTATTTTTCTTGGAAATTCAACAAGATGCAATCATGAATTGTTGTGTCATGTTAAAGATCTCGTCGAGCTGATTAATTTGACACTTTGGTTAACAAATTTGGTCCCAATTTGCCAAAGTTATCGAGCTTCAAAATTGGAAAAGTCACAAAAGTTGTGTGTTTGAGCACATAAAGTACTATTTTTCTTGGAAATTCAACAAGATGCAATCATGATGTGTTGTGACATATTCAATATCTCGTCGAGCTAATTACTTTGACACTTTGTTTAACAAATTTGGTCTTCATTTGCCGAAGCTATCGAGCTTCAAAGTTTGAAAAGTCACAAAAGTTGTGTGTTTGAGCACATAAAGTACTATTTTTCTTGGAAGTTCAACAAGATGCAATGATGATGTGTTGTGTCATTTTAAAGATCTCGTCGAGCTGATTAATTTGACACTTTGTTTAACAAATTTGGTCCCCATTTGCCAAAGTTATCGAGCTTCAAAATTGAAAAAGTCACAAAAGTTGTGTGTTTGAAAACATAATGTACTATTTTTCTTGGAAGTTCAACAAGATGCAATGATGGTGTGTTGTGTCATTTTAAAGATCTCGTCGAGCTGATTAATTTGACACTTTGGTTAACAAATTTGGTCCACATTTGCCAAAGTTATCGAGCTTCAAAGTTTGAAAAGTCACAAAATATGTGTGTTTGAGCACATAAAGTACTATTTTTCTTGGAAATTCAACAAGATGCAATCATGATGTGTTGTGACATATTCAAAATCTCGTCGAGCTAATTAATTTGACACTTTGTTTAACAAATTTGGTCTTCATTTTCCGAAGCTATCGAGCTTCAAAATTTGAATAGTCACAAAAGTTGTGTGTTTGAGCACATAAAGTACTATTTTTCTTAGAAGTTCAACAAGATGCAATGATGATGTGTTGTGTCATTTTAAAGATCTCGTCGAGCTGATTAATTTGACACTTTGGTTAACAAATTTGGTCCACATTTGCCAAAGTTATCGAGCTTCAGAGTTTGAAAAGTCACAAAATATGTGTGTTTGAGCACATAAAGTACTATTTTTCTTGGAAGTTCAACAAGATGTAATCATGTTGTGTTGTGACATCTTCATAACCTTGTCGAGCTGATTAATTTGACACTTTGTTTAACAAATTTGGTCCCCATTTGCCAAAGTTATCGAGCTTCAAAATTGAAAAAGTCACAAAAGTTGTGTGTTTGAGCACATAAAGTACTATTTTTCTTGGAAATTCAACAAGATGCAATCATGATGTGTTGTGACATATTCAATATCTCGTCGAGCTAATTAATTTGACACTTTGTTTAACAAATTTGGTCTTCATTTGCCGAAGCTATCGAGCTTCAAAGTTTGAAAAGTCACAAAAGTTGTGTGTTTGAGCACATAAAGTACTATTTTTCTTGGAAGTTCAACAAGATGCAATGATGATGTGTTGTGTCATTTTAAAGATCTCGTCGAGCTGATTACTTTGACACTTTGGTTAACAAATTTGGTCCACATTTGCCAAAGTTATCGAGCTTCAAAATTGGAAAAGTCACAAAAGTTGTGTGTTTGAGCACATAAAGTACTATTTTTCTTGGAAATTCAACAAGATGCAATCATGATGTGTTGTGACATATTCAAAATCTCGTCGAGCTAATTAATTTGACACTTTGTTTAACAAATTTGGTCTTCATTTTCCGAAGCTATCGAGCTTCAAAATTTGAAAAGTCACAAAAGTTGTGTGTTTGAGCACATAAAGTACTATTTTTCTTGGAAGTTCAACAAGATGCAATGATGATGTGTTGTGTCATTTTAAAGATCTCGTCGAGCTGATTAATTTGACACTTTGGTTAACAAATTTGGTCCACATTTGCCAAAGTTATCGAGCTTCAGAGTTTGAAAAGTCACAAAATATGTGTGTTTGAGCACATAAAGTACTATTTTTCTTGGAAGTTCAACAAGATGTAATCATGTTGTGTTGTGACATCTTCATAACCTTGTCGAGCTGATTAATTTGACACTTTGTTTAACAAATTTGGTCCCCATTTGCCAAAGTTATCGAGCTTCAAAATTGAAAAAGTCACAAAAGTTGTGTGTTTGAGCACATAAAGTACTATTTTTCTTGGAAATTCAACAAGATGCAATCATGAATTGTTGTGTCATTTTAAAGATCTCGTCGAGCTGATTAATTTGACACTTTGGTTAACAAATTTGGTCCCAATTTGCCAAAGTTATCGAGCTTCAAAATTGGAAAAGTCACAAAAGTTGTGTGTTTGAGCACATAAAGTACTATTTTTCTTGGAAATTCAACAAGATGCAATCATGATGTGTTGTGACATATTCAATATCTCGTCGAGCTAATTAATTTGACACTTTGTTTAACAAATTTGGTCTTCATTTGCCGAAGCTATCGAGCTTCAAAGTTTGAAAAGTCACAAAAGTTGTGTGTTTGAGCACATAAAGTACTATTTTTCTTGGAAGTTCAACAAGATGCAATCATGATGTGTTGTGTCATTTTAAAGATCTCGTCGAGCTGATTAATTTGACACTTTGGTTAACAAATTTGGTCTTCATTTGCCGAAGCTATCGAGCTTCAAAGTTTGAAAAGTCACAAAAGTTGTATGTTTGAAAACATAATGTACTATTTTTCTTGGAAGTTCAACAAGATGCAATGATGGTGTGTTGTGTCACTTTAAAGATCTCGTCGAGCTGATTAATTTGACACTTTGGTTAACAAATTTGGTCCACATTTGCCAAAGTTATCGAGCTTCAAAGTTTGAAAAGTCACAAAAGTTGTGTGTTTGAGCACATAAAGTACTATTTTTCTTGGAAGTTCAACAAGATGCAATCATGATGTGTTGTGACATATTCAATATCTCGTCGAGCTAATTAATTTGACACTTTGTTTAACAAATTTGGTCTTCATTTGCCGAAGCTATCGAGCTTCAAAGTTTGAAAAGTCACAAAAGTTGTGTGTTTGAAAACATAATGTACTATTTTTATTGGAAGTTCAACAAGATGCAATGATGATGTGTTGTGTCATTTTAAAGATCTCGTCGAGCTGATTAATTTGACACTTTGTTTAACAAATTTGGTCCCCATTTGCCAAAGTTATCGAGCTTCAAAATTGAAAAAGTCACAAAAGTTGTGTGTTTGAAAACATAATGTACTATTTTTCTTGGAAGTTCAACAAGATGCAATGATGATGTGTTGTGTCATTTTAAAGATCTCGTCGAGCTGATTAATTTGACACTTTGGTTAACAAATTTGGTCCACATTTGCCAAAGTTATCGAGCTTCAAAATTGGAAAAGTCACAAAAGTTGTGTGTTTGAGCACATAAAGTACTATTTTTCTTGGAAATTCAACAAGATGCAATGATGATGTGTTGTGTCATTTTAAAGATCTCGTCGAGCTGATTAATTTGACACTTTGGTTAACAAATTTGGTCTTCATTTGCCGAAGCTATCGAGCTTCAAAGTTTGAAAAGTCACAAAAGTTGTGTGTTTGAAAACATAATGTACTATTTTTCTTGGAAATTCAACAAGATGCAATCATGATGCGTTGTGACATATTCAAAATCTCGTCGAGCTAATTAATTTGACACTTTGTTTAACAAATTTGGTCTTCATTTTCCGAAGCTATCGAGCTTCAAAATTTGAAAAGTCACAAAAGTTGTGTGTTTGAGCACATAAAGTACTATTTTTCTTGGAAGTTCAACAAGATGCAATGATGATGTGTTGTGTCATTTTAAAGATCTCGTCGAGCTGATTAATTTGACACTTTGGTTAACAAATTTGGTCCACATTTGCCAAAGTTATCGAGCTTCAGAGTTTGAAAAGTCACAAAATATGTGTGTTTGAGCACATAAAGTACTATTTTTCTTGGAAGTTCAACAAGATGTAATCATGATGTGTTGTGACATCTTCATAACCTTGTCGAGCTGATTAATTTGACACTTTGTTTAACAAATTTGGTCCCCATTTGCCAAAGTTATCGAGCTTCAAAATTGAAAAAGTCACAAAAGTTGTGTGTTTGAAAACATAATGTACTATTTTTCTTGGAAGTTCAACAAGATGCAATAATGGTGTGTTGTGTCATTTTAAAGATCTCGTCGAGCTGATTAATTTGACACTTTGGTTAACAAATTTGGTCCACATTTGCCAAAGTTATCGAGCTTCAAAGTTTGAAAAGTCACAAAATATGTGTGTTTGAGCACATAAAGTACTATTTTTCTTGGAAATTCAACAAGATGCAATCATGATGTGTTGTGACATATTCAAAATCTCGTCGAGCTAATTAATTTGACACTTTGTTTAACAAATTTGGTCTTCATTTTCCGAAGCTATCGAGCTTCAAAATTTGAAAAGTCACAAAAGTTGTGTGTTTGAGCACATAAAGTACTATTTTTCTTGGAAGTTCAACAAGATGCAATGATGATGTGTTGTGTCATTTTAAAGATCTCGTCGAGCTGATTAATTTGACACTTTGGTTAACAAATTTGGTCCACATTTGCCAAAGTTATCGAGCTTCAGAGTTTGAAAAGTCACAAAATATGTGTGTTTGAGCACATAAAGTACTATTTTTCTTGGAAGTTCAACAAGATGTAATCATGTTGTGTTGTGACATCTTCATAACCTTGTCGAGCTGATTAATTTGACACTTTGTTTAACAAATTTGGTCCCCATTTGCCAAAGTTATCGAGCTTCAAAATTGAAAAAGTCACAAAAGTTGTGTGTTTGAGCACATAAAGTACTATTTTTCTTGGAAATTCAACAAGATGCAATCATGAATTGTTGTGTCATGTTAAAGATCTCGTCGAGCTGATTAATTTGACACTTTGGTTAACAAATTTGGTCCCAATTTGCCAAAGTTATCGAGCTTCAAAATTGGAAAAGTCACAAAAGTTGTGTGTTTGAGCACATAAAGTACTATTTTTCTTGGAAGTTCAACAAGATGCAATGATGATGTGTTGTGTCATTTTAAAGATCTCGTCGAGCTGATTAATTTGACACTTTGGTTAACAAATTTGGTCCACATTTGCCAAAGTTATCGAGCTTCAAAATTGGAAAAGTCACAAAAGTTGTGTGTTTGAGCACATAAAGTACTATTTTTCTTGGAAATTCAACAAGATGCAATCATGATGTGTTGTGACATATTCAATATCTCGTCGAGCTAATTACTTTGACACTTTGTTTAACAAATTTGGTCTTCATTTGCCGAAGCTATCGAGCTTCAAAGTTTGAAAAGTCACAAAAGTTGTGTGTTTGAGCACATAAAGTACTATTTTTCTTGGAAGTTCAACAAGATGCAATGATGATGTGTTGTGTCATTTTAAAGATCTCGTCGAGCTGATTAATTTGACACTTTGTTTAACAAATTTGGTCCCCATTTGCCAAAGTTATCGAGCTTCAAAATTGAAAAAGTCACAAAAGTTGTGTGTTTGAAAACATAATGTACTATTTTTCTTGGAAGTTCAACAAGATGCAATGATGGTGTGTTGTGTCATTTTAAAGATCTCGTCGAGCTGATTAATTTGACACTTTGGTTAACAAATTTGGTCCACATTTGCCAAAGTTATCGAGCTTCAGAGTTTGAAAAGTCACAAAATATGTGTGTTTGAGCACATAAAGTACTATTTTTCTTGGAAGTTCAACAAGATGTAATCATGATGTGTTGTGACATCTTCATAACCTTGTCGAGCTGATTAATTTGACACTTTGGTTAACAAATTTGGTCCACATTTGCCAAAGTTATCGAGCTTCAAAGTTTGAAAAGTCACAAAATATGTGTGTTTGAGCACATAAAGTACTATTTTTCTTGGAAATTCAACAAGATGCAATCATGATGTGTTGTGACATATTCAATATCTCGTCGAGCTAATTAATTTGACACTTTGTTTAACAAATTTGGTCTTCATTTGCCGAAGCTATCGAGCTTCAAAGTTTGAAAAGTCACAAAAGTTGTGTGTTTGAGCACATAAAGTACTATTTTTCTTGGAAGTTCAACAAGATGCAATGATGATGTGTTGTGTCATTTTAAAGATCTCGTCGAGCTGATTAATTTGACACTTTGGTTAACAAATTTGGTCCACATTTGCCAAAGTTATCGAGCTTCAAAATTGGAAAAGTCACAAAAGTTGTGTGTTTGAGCACATAAAGTACTATTTTTCTTGGAAATTCAACAAGATGCAATGATGATGTGTTGTGTCATTTTAAAGATCTCGTCGAGCTGATTAATTTGACACTTTGTTTAACAAATTTGGTCTTCATTTTCCGAAGCTATCGAGCTTCAAAATTTGAAAAGTCACAAAAGTTGTGTGTTTGAGCACATAAAGTACTATTTTTCTTGGAAGTTCAACAAGATGTAATCATGTTGTGTTGTGACATCTTCATAACCTTGTCGAGCTGATTAATTTGACACTTTGTTTAACAAATTTGGTCTTCATTTGCCGAAGCTATCGAGCTTCAAAGTTTCAAAAGTCACAAAAGTTGTGTGTTTGAAAACATAATGTACTATTTTTATTGGAAGTTCAACAAGATGCAATGATGATGTGTTGTGTCATTTTAAAGATCTCGTCGAGCTGATTAATTTGACACTTTGGTTAACAAATTTGGTCCACATTTGCCAAAGTTATCGAGCTTCAGAGTTTGAAAAGTCACAAAATATGTGTGTTTGAGCACATAAAGTACTATTTTTCTTGGAAGTTCAACAAGATGTAATCATGATGTGTTGTGACATATTCAAAATCTCGTCGAGCTGATTAATTTGACACTTTGGTTAACAAATTTGGTCCACATTTGCCAAAGTTATCGAGCTTCAGAGTTTGAAAAGTCACAAAATATGTGTGTTTGAGCACATAAAGTACTATTTTTCTTGGAAGTTCAACAAGATGTAATCATGATGTGTTGTGACATCTTCATAACCTTGTCGAGCTGATTAATTTGACACTTTGTTTAACAAATTTGGTCTTCATTTGCCGAAGCTATCGAGCTTCAAAGTTTCAAAAGTCACAAAAGTTGTGTGTTTGAAAACATAATGTACTATTTTTATTGGAAGTTCAACAAGATGCAATGATGATGTGTTGTGTCATTTTAAAGATCTCGTCGAGCTGATTAATTTGACACTTTGGTTAACAAATTTGGTCTTCATTTGCCGAAGCTATCGAGCTTCAAAGTTTGAAAAGTCACAAAAGTTGTGTGTTTGAAAACATAATGTACTATTTTTCTTGGAAGTTCAACAAGATGCAATGATGGTGTGTTGTGTCATTTTAAAGATCTCGTCGAGCTGATTAATTTGACACTTTGTTTAACAAATTTGGTCCCCATTTGCCAAAGTTATCGAGCTTCAAAATTGAAAAAGTCACAAAAGTTGTGTGTTTGAAAACATAATGTACTATTTTTCTTGGAAGTTCAACAAGATGCAATGATGATGTGTTGTGTCATTTTAAAGATCTCGTCGAGCTGATTAATTTGACACTTTGGTTAACAAATTTGGTCCCAATTTGCCAAAGTTATCGAGCTTCAAAATTGGAAAAGTCACAAAAGTTGTGTGTTTGAGCACATAAAGTACTATTTTTCTTGGAAATTCAACAAGATGCAATCATGATGTGTTGTGACATATTCAATATCTCGTCGAGCTAATTAATTTGACACTTTGTTTAACAAATTTGGTCTTCATTTGCCGAAGCTATCGAGCTTCAAAGTTTGAAAAGTCACAAAAGTTGTGTGTTTGAGCACATAAAGTACTATTTTTCTTGGAAGTTCAACAAGATGCAATGATGATGTGTTGTGTCATTTTAAAGATCTCGTCGAGCTGATTAATTTGACACTTTGTTTAACAAATTTGGTCCCCATTTGCCAAAGTTATCGAGCTTCAAAATTGAAAAAGTCACAAAAGTTGTGTGTTTGAAAACATAATGTACTATTTTTCTTGGAAGTTCAACAAGATGCAATGATGATGTGTTGTGTCATTTTAAAGATCTCGTCGAGCTGATTAATTTGACACTTTGGTTAACAAATTTGGTCCACATTTGCCAAAGTTATCGAGCTTCAAAATTGGAAAAGTCACAAAAGTTGTGTGTTTGAGCACATAAAGTACTATTTTTCTTGGAAATTCAACAAGATGCAATGATGATGTGTTGTGTCATTTTAAAGATCTCGTCGAGCTGATTAATTTGACACTTTGGTTAACAAATTTGGTCTTCATTTGCCGAAGCTATCGAGCTTCAAAGTTTGAAAAGTCACAAAAGTTGTGTGTTTGAAAACATAATGTACTATTTTTCTTGGAAATTCAACAAGATGCAATCATGATGCGTTGTGACATATTCAAAATCTCGTCGAGCTAATTAATTTGACACTTTGTTTAACAAATTTGGTCTTCATTTTCCGAAGCTATCGAGCTTCAAAATTTGAAAAGTCACAAAAGTTGTGTGTTTGAGCACATAAAGTACTATTTTTCTTGGAAATTCAACAAGATGCAATCATGATGTGTTGTGACATATTCAAAATCTCGTCGAGCTAATTAATTTGACACTTTGTTTAACAAATTTGGTCTTCATTTTCCGAAGCTATCGAGTTTCAAAATTTGAAAAGTCACAAAAGTTGTGTGTTTGAGCACATAAAGTACTATTTTTCTTGGAAGTTCAACAAGATGCAATGATGATGTGTTGTGTCATTTTAAAGATCTCGTCGAGCTGATTAATTTGACACTTTGGTTAACAAATTTGGTCCACATTTGCCAAAGTTATCGAGCTTCAGAGTTTGAAAAGTCACAAAATATGTGTGTTTGAGCACATAAAGTACTATTTTTCTTGGAAGTTCAACAAGATGTAATCATGTTGTGTTGTGACATCTTCATAACCTTGTCGAGCTGATTAATTTGACACTTTGTTTAACAAATTTGGTCCCCATTTGCCAAAGTTATCGAGCTTCAAAATTGAAAAAGTCACAAAAGTTGTGTGTTTGAGCACATAAAGTACTATTTTTCTTGGAAATTCAACAAGATGCAATCATGAATTGTTGTGTCATTTTAAAGATCTCGTCGAGCTGATTAATTTGACACTTTGGTTAACAAATTTGGTCCCAATTTGCCAAAGTTATCGAGCTTCAAAATTGGAAAAGTCACAAAAGTTGTGTGTTTGAGCACATAAAGTACTATTTTTCTTGGAAATTCAACAAGATGCAATCATGATGTGTTGTGACATATTCAATATCTCGTCGAGCTAATTAATTTGACACTTTGTTTAACAAATTTGGTCTTCATTTGCCGAAGCTATCGAGCTTCAAAGTTTGAAAAGTCACAAAAGTTGTGTGTTTGAGCACATAAAGTACTATTTTTCTTGGAAGTTCAACAAGATGCAATGATGATGTGTTGTGTCATTTTAAAGATCTCGTCGAGCTGATTAATTTGACACTTTGTTTAACAAATTTGGTCCCCATTTGCCAAAGTTATCGAGCTTCAAAATTGAAAAAGTCACAAAAGTTGTGTGTTTGAAAACATAATGTACTATTTTTCTTGGAAGTTCAACAAGATGCAATGATGATGTGTTGTGTCATTTTAAAGATCTCGTCGAGCTGATTAATTTGACACTTTGGTTAACAAATTTGGTCCACATTTGCCAAAGTTATCGAGCTTCAAAATTGGAAAAGTCACAAAAGTTGTGTGTTTGAGCACATAAAGTACTATTTTTCTTGGAAATTCAACAAGATGCAATGATGATGTGTTGTGTCATTTTAAAGATCTCGTCGAGCTGATTAATTTGACACTTTGGTTAACAAATTTGGTCTTCATTTGCCGAAGCTATCGAGCTTCAAAGTTTGAAAAGTCACAAAAGTTGTGTGTTTGAAAACATAATGTACTATTTTTCTTGGAAATTCAACAAGATGCAATCATGATGCGTTGTGACATATTCAAAATCTCGTCGAGCTAATTAATTTGACACTTTGTTTAACAAATTTGGTCTTCATTTTCCGAAGCTATCGAGCTTCAAAATTTGAAAAGTCACAAAAGTTGTGTGTTTGAGCACATAAAGTACTATTTTTCTTGGAAATTCAACAAGATGCAATCATGATGTGTTGTGACATATTCAAAATCTCGTCGAGCTAATTAATTTGACACTTTGTTTAACAAATTTGGTCTTCATTTTCCGAAGCTATCGAGCTTCAAAATTTGAAAAGTCACAAAAGTTGTGTGTTTGAGCACATAAAGTACTATTTTTCTTGGAAGTTCAACAAGATGCAATGATGATGTGTTGTGTCATTTTAAAGATCTCGTCGAGCTGATTAATTTGACACTTTGGTTAACAAATTTGGTCCACATTTGCCAAAGTTATCGAGCTTCAGAGTTTGAAAAGTCACAAAATATGTGTGTTTGAGCACATAAAGTACTATTTTTCTTGGAAGTTCAACAAGATGTAATCATGTTGTGTTGTGACATCTTCATAACCTTGTCGAGCTGATTAATTTGACACTTTGTTTAACAAATTTGGTCCCCATTTGCCAAAGTTATCGAGCTTCAAAATTGAAAAAGTCACAAAAGTTGTGTGTTTGAGCACATAAAGTACTATTTTTCTTGGAAATTCAACAAGATGCAATCATGAATTGTTGTGTCATTTTAAAGATCTCGTCGAGCTGATTAATTTGACACTTTGGTTAACAAATTTGGTCCCAATTTGCCAAAGTTATCGAGCTTCAAAATTGGAAAAGTCACAAAAGTTGTGTGTTTGAGCACATAAAGTACTATTTTTCTTGGAAATTCAACAAGATGCAATCATGATGTGTTGTGACATATTCAATATCTCGTCGAGCTAATTAATTTGACACTTTGTTTAACAAATTTGGTCTTCATTTGCCGAAGCTATCGAGCTTCAAAGTTTGAAAAGTCACAAAAGTTGTGTGTTTGAGCACATAAAGTACTATTTTTCTTGGAAGTTCAACAAGATGCAATGATGATGTGTTGTGTCATTTTAAAGATCTCGTCGAGCTGATTAATTTGACACTTTGTTTAACAAATTTGGTCCCCATTTGCCAAAGTTATCGAGCTTCAAAATTGAAAAAGTCACAAAAGTTGTGTGTTTGAAAACATAATGTACTATTTTTCTTGGAAGTTCAACAAGATGCAATGATGATGTGTTGTGTCATTTTAAAGATCTCGTCGAGCTGATTAATTTGACACTTTGGTTAACAAATTTGGTCCACATTTGCCAAAGTTATCGAGCTTCAAAATTGGAAAAGTCACAAAAGTTGTGTGTTTGAGCACATAAAGTACTATTTTTCTTGGAAATTCAACAAGATGCAATGATGATGTGTTGTGTCATTTTAAAGATCTCGTCGAGCTGATTAATTTGACACTTTGGTTAACAAATTTGGTCTTCATTTGCCGAAGCTATCGAGCTTCAAAGTTTGAAAAGTCACAAAAGTTGTGTGTTTGAAAACATAATGTACTATTTTTCTTGGAAATTCAACAAGATGCAATCATGATGCGTTGTGACATATTCAAAATCTCGTCGAGCTAATTAATTTGACACTTTGTTTAACAAATTTGGTCTTCATTTTCCGAAGCTATCGAGCTTCAAAATTTGAAAAGTCACAAAAGTTGTGTGTTTGAGCACATAAAGTACTATTTTTCTTGGAAATTCAACAAGATGCAATCATGATGTGTTGTGACATATTCAAAATCTCGTCGAGCTAATTAATTTGACACTTTGTTTAACAAATTTGGTCTTCATTTTCCGAAGCTATCGAGCTTCAAAATTTGAAAAGTCACAAAAGTTGTGTGTTTGAGCACATAAAGTACTATTTTTCTTGGAAGTTCAACAAGATGCAATGATGATGTGTTGTGTCATTTTAAAGATCTCGTCGAGCTGATTAATTTGACACTTTGGTTAACAAATTTGGTCCACATTTGCCAAAGTTATCGAGCTTCAGAGTTTGAAAAGTCACAAAATATGTGTGTTTGAGCACATAAAGTACTATTTTTCTTGGAAGTTCAACAAGATGTAATCATGTTGTGTTGTGACATCTTCATAACCTTGTCGAGCTGATTAATTTGACACTTTGTTTAACAAATTTGGTCCCCATTTGCCAAAGTTATCGAGCTTCAAAATTGAAAAAGTCACAAAAGTTGTGTGTTTGAGCACATAAAGTACTATTTTTCTTGGAAATTCAACAAGATGCAATCATGAATTGTTGTGTCATTTTAAAGATCTCGTCGAGCTGATTAATATGACACTTTGGTTAACAAATTTGGTCCCAATTTGCCAAAGTTATCGAGCTTCAAAATTGGAAAAGTCACAAAAGTTGTGTGTTTGAGCACATAAAGTACTATTTTTCTTGGAAATTCAACAAGATGCAATCATGATGTGTTGTGACATATTCAATATCTCGTCGAGCTAATTAATTTGACACTTTGTTTAACAAATTTGGTCTTCATTTGCCGAAGCTATCGAGCTTCAAAGTTTGAAAAGTCACAAAAGTTGTGTGTTTGAGCACATAAAGTACTATTTTTCTTGGAAGTTCAACAAGATGCAATGATGATGTGTTGTGTCATTTTAAAGATCTCGTCGAGCTGATTAATTTGACACTTTGTTTAACAAATTTGGTCCCCATTTGCCAAAGTTATCGAGCTTCAAAATTGAAAAAGTCACAAAAGTTGTGTGTTTGAAAACATAATGTACTATTTTTCTTGGAAGTTCAACAAGATGCAATGATGATGTGTTGTGTCATTTTAAAGATCTCGTCGAGCTGATTAATTTGACACTTTGGTTAACAAATTTGGTCCACATTTGCCAAAGTTATCGAGCTTCAAAATTGGAAAAGTCACAAAAGTTGTGTGTTTGAGCACATAAAGTACTATTTTTCTTGGAAATTCAACAAGATGCAATGATGATGTGTTGTGTCATTTTAAAGATCTCGTCGAGCTGATTAATTTGACACTTTGGTTAACAAATTTGGTCTTCATTTGCCGAAGCTATCGAGCTTCAAAGTTTGAAAAGTCACAAAAGTTGTGTGTTTGAAAACATAATGTACTATTTTTCTTGGAAATTCAACAAGATGCAATCATGATGCGTTGTGACATATTCAAAATCTCGTCGAGCTAATTAATTTGACACTTTGTTTAACAAATTTGGTCTTCATTTTCCGAAGCTATCGAGCTTCAAAATTTGAAAAGTCACAAAAGTTGTGTGTTTGAGCACATAAAGTACTATTTTTCTTGGAAATTCAACAAGATGCAATCATGATGTGTTGTGACATATTCAAAATCTCGTCGAGCTAATTAATTTGACACTTTGTTTAACAAATTTGGTCTTCATTTTCCGAAGCTATCGAGCTTCAAAATTTGAAAAGTCACAAAAGTTGTGTGTTTGAGCACATAAAGTACTATTTTTCTTGGAAGTTCAACAAGATGCAATGATGATGTGTTGTGTCATTTTAAAGATCTCGTCGAGCTGATTAATTTGACACTTTGGTTAACAAATTTGGTCCACATTTGCCAAAGTTATCGAGCTTCAGAGTTTGAAAAGTCACAAAATATGTGTGTTTGAGCACATAAAGTACTATTTTTCTTGGAAGTTCAACAAGATGTAATCATGTTGTGTTGTGACATCTTCATAACCTTGTCGAGCTGATTAATTTGACACTTTGTTTAACAAATTTGGTCCCCATTTGCCAAAGTTATCGAGCTTCAAAATTGAAAAAGTCACAAAAGTTGTGTGTTTGAGCACATAAAGTACTATTTTTCTTGGAAATTCAACAAGATGCAATCATGAATTGTTGTGTCATTTTAAAGATCTCGTCGAGCTGATTAATTTGACACTTTGGTTAACAAATTTGGTCCCAATTTGCCAAAGTTATCGAGCTTCAAAATTGGAAAAGTCACAAAAGTTGTGTGTTTGAGCACATAAAGTACTATTTTTCTTGGAAATTCAACAAGATGCAATCATGATGTGTTGTGACATATTCAATATCTCGTCGAGCTAATTAATTTGACACTTTGTTTAACAAATTTGGTCTTCATTTGCCGAAGCTATCGAGCTTCAAAGTTTGAAAAGTCACAAAAGTTGTGTGTTTGAGCACATAAAGTACTATTTTTCTTGGAAGTTCAACAAGATGCAATGATGATGTGTTGTGTCATTTTAAAGATCTCGTCGAGCTGATTAATTTGACACTTTGTTTAACAAATTTGGTCCCCATTTGCCAAAGTTATCGAGCTTCAAAATTGAAAAAGTCACAAAAGTTGTGTGTTTGAAAACATAATGTACTATTTTTCTTGGAAGTTCAACAAGATGCAATGATGATGTGTTGTGTCATTTTAAAGATCTCGTCGAGCTGATTAATTTGACACTTTGGTTAACAAATTTGGTCCACATTTGCCAAAGTTATCGAGCTTCAAAATTGGAAAAGTCACAAAAGTTGTGTGTTTGAGCACATAAAGTACTATTTTTCTTGGAAATTCAACAAGATGCAATGATGATGTGTTGTGTCATTTTAAAGATCTCGTCGAGCTGATTAATTTGACACTTTGGTTAACAAATTTGGTCTTCATTTGCCGAAGCTATCGAGCTTCAAAGTTTGAAAAGTCACAAAAGTTGTGTGTTTGAAAACATAATGTACTATTTTTCTTGGAAATTCAACAAGATGCAATCATGATGCGTTGTGACATATTCAAAATCTCGTCGAGCTAATTAATTTGACACTTTGTTTAACAAATTTGGTCTTCATTTTCCGAAGCTATCGAGCTTCAAAATTTGAAAAGTCACAAAAGTTGTGTGTTTGAGCACATAAAGTACTATTTTTCTTGGAAATTCAACAAGATGCAATCATGATGTGTTGTGACATATTCAAAATCTCGTCGAGCTAATTAATTTGACACTTTGTTTAACAAATTTGGTCTTCATTTTCCGAAGCTATCGAGCTTCAAAATTTGAAAAGTCACAAAAGTTGTGTGTTTGAGCACATAAAGTACTATTTTTCTTGGAAGTTCAACAAGATGCAATGATGATGTGTTGTGTCATTTTAAAGATCTCGTCGAGCTGATTAATTTGACACTTTGGTTAACAAATTTGGTCCACATTTGCCAAAGTTATCGAGCTTCAGAGTTTGAAAAGTCACAAAATATGTGTGTTTGAGCACATAAAGTACTATTTTTCTTGGAAGTTCAACAAGATGTAATCATGATGTGTTGTGACATCTTCATAACCTTGTCGAGCTGATTAATTTGACACTTTGTTTAACAAATTTGGTCCCCATTTGCCAAAGTTATCGAGCTTCAAAATTGAAAAAGTCACAAAAGTTGTGTGTTTGAAAACATAATGTACTATTTTTCTTGGAAGTTCAACAAGATGCAATAATGGTGTGTTGTGTCATTTTAAAGATCTCGTCGAGCTGATTAATTTGACACTTTGGTTAACAAATTTGGTCCACATTTGCCAAAGTTATCGAGCTTCAAAGTTTGAAAAGTCACAAAATATGTGTGTTTGAGCACATAAAGTACTATTTTTCTTGGAAATTCAACAAGATGCAATCATGATGTGTTGTGACATATTCAAAATCTCGTCGAGCTAATTAATTTGACACTTTGTTTAACAAATTTGGTCTTCATTTTCCGAAGCTATCGAGCTTCAAAATTTGAAAAGTCACAAAAGTTGTGTGTTTGAGCACATAAAGTACTATTTTTCTTGGAAGTTCAACAAGATGCAATGATGATGTGTTGTGTCATTTTAAAGATCTCGTCGAGCTGATTAATTTGACACTTTGGTTAACAAATTTGGTCCACATTTGCCAAAGTTATCGAGCTTCAGAGTTTGAAAAGTCACAAAATATGTGTGTTTGAGCACATAAAGTACTATTTTTCTTGGAAGTTCAACAAGATGTAATCATGTTGTGTTGTGACATCTTCATAACCTTGTCGAGCTGATTAATTTGACACTTTGTTTAACAAATTTGGTCCCCATTTGCCAAAGTTATCGAGCTTCAAAATTGAAAAAGTCACAAAAGTTGTGTGTTTGAGCACATAAAGTACTATTTTTCTTGGAAATTCAACAAGATGCAATCATGAATTGTTGTGTCATGTTAAAGATCTCGTCGAGCTGATTAATTTGACACTTTGGTTAACAAATTTGGTCCCAATTTGCCAAAGTTATCGAGCTTCAAAATTGGAAAAGTCACAAAAGTTGTGTGTTGGAGCACATAAAGTACTATTTTTCTTGGAAATTCAACAAGATGCAATCATGATGTGTTGTGACATATTCAATATCTCGTCGAGCTAATTACTTTGACACTTTGTTTAACAAATTTGGTCTTCATTTGCCGAAGCTATCGAGCTTCAAAGTTTGAAAAGTCACAAAAGTTGTGTGTTTGAGCACATAAAGTACTATTTTTCTTGGAAGTTCAACAAGATGCAATGATGATGTGTTGTGTCATTTTAAAGATCTCGTCGAGCTGATTAATTTGACACTTTGTTTAACAAATTTGGTCCCCATTTGCCAAAGTTATCGAGCTTCAAAATTGAAAAAGTCACAAAAGTTGTGTGTTTGAAAACATAATGTACTATTTTTCTTGGAAGTTCAACAAGATGCAATGATGGTGTGTTGTGTCATTTTAAAGATCTCGTCGAGCTGATTAATTTGACACTTTGGTTAACAAATTTGGTCCACATTTGCCAAAGTTATCGAGCTTCAAAGTTTGAAAAGTCACAAAAGTTGTGTGTTTGAGCACATAAAGTACTATTTTTCTTGGAAATTCAACAAGATGCAATCATGATGTGTTGTGACATATTCAAAATCTCGTCGAGCTAATTAATTTGACACTTTGTTTAACAAATTTGGTCTTCATTTTCCGAAGCTATCGAGCTTCAAAATTTGAATAGTCACAAAAGTTGTGTGTTTGAGCACATAAAGTACTATTTTTCTTGGAAGTTCAACAAGATGCAATGATGATGTGTTGTGTCATTTTAAAGATCTCGTCGAGCTGATTAATTTGACACTTTGGTTAACAAATTTGGTCCACATTTGCCAAAGTTATCGAGCTTCAGAGTTTGAAAAGTCACAAAATATGTGTGTTTGAGCACATAAAGTACTATTTTTCTTGGAAGTTCAACAAGATGTAATCATGTTGTGTTGTGACATCTTCATAACCTTGTCGAGCTGATTAATTTGACACTTTGTTTAACAAATTTGGTCCCCATTTGCCAAAGTTATCGAGCTTCAAAATTGAAAAAGTCACAAAAGTTGTGTGTTTGAGCACATAAAGTACTATTTTTCTTGGAAATTCAACAAGATGCAATCATGAATTGTTGTGTCATTTTAAAGATCTCGTCGAGCTGATTAATTTGACACTTTGGTTAACAAATTTGGTCCCAATTTGCCAAAGTTATCGAGCTTCAAAATTGGAAAAGTCACAAAAGTTGTGTGTTTGAGCACATAAAGTACTATTTTTCTTGGAAATTCAACAAGATGCAATCATGATGTGTTGTGACATATTCAATATCTCGTCGAGCTAATTAATTTGACACTTTGTTTAACAAATTTGGTCTTCATTTGCCGAAGCTATCGAGCTTCAAAGTTTGAAAAGTCACAAAAGTTGTGTGTTTGAGCACATAAAGTACTATTTTTCTTGGAAGTTCAACAAGATGCAATGATGATGTGTTGTGTCATTTTAAAGATCTCGTCGAGCTGATTAATTTGACACTTTGTTTAACAAATTTGGTCCCCATTTGCCAAAGTTATCGAGCTTCAAAATTGAAAAAGTCACAAAAGTTGTGTGTTTGAAAACATAATGTACTATTTTTCTTGGAAGTTCAACAAGATGCAATGATGATGTGTTGTGTCATTTTAAAGATCTCGTCGAGCTGATTAATTTGACACTTTGGTTAACAAATTTGGTCCACATTTGCCAAAGTTATCGAGCTTCAAAATTGGAAAAGTCACAAAAGTTGTGTGTTTGAGCACATAAAGTACTATTTTTCTTGGAAATTCAACAAGATGCAATGATGATGTGTTGTGTCATTTTAAAGATCTCGTCGAGCTGATTAATTTGACACTTTGGTTAACAAATTTGGTCTTCATTTGCCGAAGCTATCGAGCTTCAAAGTTTGAAAAGTCACAAAAGTTGTGTGTTTGAAAACATAATGTACTATTTTTCTTGGAAATTCAACAAGATGCAATCATGATGCGTTGTGACATATTCAAAATCTCGTCGAGCTAATTAATTTGACACTTTGTTTAACAAATTTGGTCTTCATTTTCCGAAGCTATCGAGCTTCAAAATTTGAAAAGTCACAAAAGTTGTGTGTTTGAGCACATAAAGTACTATTTTTCTTGGAAATTCAACAAGATGCAATCATGATGTGTTGTGACATATTCAAAATCTCGTCGAGCTAATTAATTTGACACTTTGTTTAACAAATTTGGTCTTCATTTTCCGAAGCTATCGAGCTTCAAAATTTGAAAAGTCACAAAAGTTGTGTGTTTGAGCACATAAAGTACTATTTTTCTTGGAAGTTCAACAAGATGCAATGATGATGTGTTGTGTCATTTTAAAGATCTCGTCGAGCTGATTAATTTGACACTTTGGTTAACAAATTTGGTCCACATTTGCCAAAGTTATCGAGCTTCAGAGTTTGAAAAGTCACAAAATATGTGTGTTTGAGCACATAAAGTACTATTTTTCTTGGAAGTTCAACAAGATGTAATCATGATGTGTTGTGACATCTTCATAACCTTGTCGAGCTGATTAATTTGACACTTTGTTTAACAAATTTGGTCCCCATTTGCCAAAGTTATCGAGCTTCAAAATTGGAAAAGTCACAAAAGTTGTGTGTTTGAGCACATAAAGTACTATTTTTCTTGGAAATTCAACAAGATGCAATCATGATGTGTTGTGACATATTCAATATCTCGTCGAGCTAATTACTTTGACACTTTGTTTAACAAATTTGGTCTTCATTTGCCGAAGCTATCGAGCTTCAAAGTTTGAAAAGTCACAAAAGTTGTGTGTTTGAGCACATAAAGTACTATTTTTCTTGGAAGTTCAACAAGATGCAATGATGATGTGTTGTGTCATTTTAAAGATCTCGTCGAGCTGATTAATTTGACACTTTGTTTAACAAATTTGGTCCCCATTTGCCAAAGTTATCGAGCTTCAAAATTGAAAAAGTCACAAAAGTTGTGTGTTTGAAAACATAATGTACTATTTTTCTTGGAAGTTCAACAAGATGCAATGATGGTGTGTTGTGTCATTTTAAAGATCTCGTCGAGCTGATTAATTTGACACTTTGGTTAACAAATTTGGTCCACATTTGCCAAAGTTATCGAGCTTCAAAGTTTGAAAAGTCACAAAATATGTGTGTTTGAGCACATAAAGTACTATTTTTCTTGGAAATTCAACAAGATGCAATCATGATGTGTTGTGACATATTCAAAATCTCGTCGAGCTAATTAATTTGACACTTTGTTTAACAAATTTGGTCTTCATTTTCCGAAGCTATCGAGCTTCAAAATTTGAATAGTCACAAAAGTTGTGTGTTTGAGCACATAAAGTACTATTTTTCTTGGAAGTTCAACAAGATGCAATGATGATGTGTTGTGTCATTTTAAAGATCTCGTCGAGCTGATTAATTTGACACTTTGGTTAACAAATTTGGTCCACATTTGCCAAAGTTATCGAGCTTCAGAGTTTGAAAAGTCACAAAATATGTGTGTTTGAGCACATAAAGTACTATTTTTCTTGGAAGTTCAACAAGATGTAATCATGTTGTGTTGTGACATCTTCATAACCTTGTCGAGCTGATTAATTTGACACTTTGTTTAACAAATTTGGTCCCCATTTGCCAAAGTTATCGAGCTTCAAAATTGAAAAAGTCACAAAAGTTGTGTGTTTGAGCACATAAAGTACTATTTTTCTTGGAAATTCAACAAGATGCAATCATGATGTGTTGTGACATATTCAATATCTCGTCGAGCTAATTAATTTGACACTTTGTTTAACAAATTTGGTCTTCATTTGCCGAAGCTATCGAGCTTCAAAGTTTGAAAAGTCACAAAAGTTGTGTGTTTGAGCACATAAAGTACTATTTTTCTTGGAAGTTCAACAAGATGCAATGATGATGTGTTGTGTCATTTTAAAGATCTCGTCGAGCTGATTACTTTGACACTTTGGTTAACAAATTTGGTCCACATTTGCCAAAGTTATCGAGCTTCAAAATTGGAAAAGTCACAAAAGTTGTGTGTTTGAGCACATAAAGTACTATTTTTCTTGGAAATTCAACAAGATGCAATGATGATGTGTTGTGTCATTTTAAAGATCTCGTCGAGCTGATTAATTTGACACTTTGGTTAACAAATTTGGTCTTCATTTGCCGAAGCTATCGAGCTTCAAAGTTTGAAAAGTCACAAAAGTTGTGTGTTTGAAAACATAATGTACTATTTTTCTTGGAAATTCAACAAGATGCAATCATGATGCGTTGTGACATATTCAAAATCTCGTCGAGCTAATTAATTTGACACTTTGTTTAACAAATTTGGTCTTCATTTTCCGAAGCTATCGAGCTTCAAAATTTGAAAAGTCACAAAAGTTGTGTGTTTGAGCACATAAAGTACTATTTTTCTTGGAAATTCAACAAGATGCAATCATGATGTGTTGTGACATATTCAAAATCTCGTCGAGCTAATTAATTTGACACTTTGTTTAACAAATTTGGTCTTCATTTTCCGAAGCTATCGAGCTTCAAAATTTGAAAAGTCACAAAAGTTGTGTGTTTGAGCACATAAAGTACTATTTTTCTTGGAAGTTCAACAAGATGCAATGATGATGTGTTGTGTCATTTTAAAGATCTCGTCGAGCTGATTAATTTGACACTTTGGTTAACAAATTTGGTCCACATTTGCCAAAGTTATCGAGCTTCAGAGTTTGAAAAGTCACAAAATATGTGTGTTTGTGCACATAAAGTACTATTTTTCTTGGAAGTTCAACAAGATGTAATCATGATGTGTTGTGACATCTTCATAACCTTGTCGAGCTGATTAATTTGACACTTTGTTTAACAAATTTGGTCCCCATTTGCCAAAGTTATCGAGCTTCAAAATTGAAAAAGTCACAAAAGTTGTGTGTTTGAGCACATAAAGTACTATTTTTCTTGGAAGTTCAACAAGATGCAATGATGATGTGTTGTGTCATTTTAAAGATCTCGTCGAGCTGATTAATTTGACACTTTGGTTAACAAATTTGGTCCACATTTGCCAAAGTTATCGAGCTTCAAAGTTTGAAAAGTCACAAAATATGTGTGTTTGAGCACATAAAGTACTATTTTTCTTGGAAATTCAACAAGATGCAATCATGATGTGTTGTGACATATTCAATATCTCGTCGAGCTAATTAATTTGACACTTTGTTTAACAAATTTGGTCTTCATTTGCCGAAGCTATCGAGCTTCAAAGTTTGAAAAGTCACAAAAGTTGTGTGTTTGAGCACATAAAGTACTATTTTTCTTGGAAGTTCAACAAGATGCAATGATGATGTGTTGTGTCATTTTAAAGATCTCGTCGAGCTGATTAATTTGACACTTTGGTTAACAAATTTGGTCCACATTTGCCAAAGTTATCGAGCTTCAAAATTGGAAAAGTCACAAAAGTTGTGTGTTTGAGCACATAAAGTACTATTTTTCTTGGAAATTCAACAAGATGCAATGATGATGTGTTGTGTCATTTTAAAGATCTCGTCGAGCTGATTAATTTGACACTTTGTTTAACAAATTTGGTCTTCATTTTCCGAAGCTATCGAGCTTCAAAATTTGAAAAGTCACAAAAGTTGTGTGTTTGAGCACATAAAGTACTATTTTTCTTGGAAATTCAACAAGATGCAATCATGATGTGTTGTGACATATTCAAAATCTCGTCGAGCTAATTAATTTGACACTTTGTTTAACAAATTTGGTCTTCATTTTCCGAAGCTATCGAGCTTCAAAATTTGAAAAGTCACAAAAGTTGTGTGTTTGAGCACATAAAGTACTATTTTTCTTGGAAGTTCAACAAGATGCAATGATGATGTGTTGTGTCATTTTAAAGATCTCGTCGAGCTGATTAATTTGACACTTTGGTTAACAAATTTGGTCCACATTTGCCAAAGTTATCGAGCTTCAGAGTTTGAAAAGTCACAAAATATGTGTGTTTGAGCACATAAAGTACTATTTTTCTTGGAAGTTCAACAAGATGTAATCATGATGTGTTGTGACATCTTCATAACCTTGTCGAGCTGATTAATTTGACACTTTGTTTAACAAATTTGGTCCCCATTTGCCAAAGTTATCGAGCTTCAAAATTGAAAAAGTCACAAAAGTTGTGTGTTTGAGCACATAAAGTACTATTTTTCTTGGAAATTCAACAAGATGCAATCATGAATTGTTGTGTCATTTTAAAGATCTCGTCGAGCTGATTAATTTGACACTTTGGTTAACAAATTTGGTCCCAATTTGCCAAAGTTATCGAGCTTCAAAATTGGAAAAGTCACAAAAGTTGTGTGTTTGAGCACATAAAGTACTATTTTTCTTGGAAATTCAACAAGATGCAATCATGAATTGTTGTGTCATTTTAAATATCTCGTCGAGCTGATTAATTTGACACTTTGTTTAACAAATTTGGTCTTCATTTGCCGAAGCTATCGAGCTTCAAAGTTTCAAAAGTCACAAAAGTTGTGTGTTTGAAAACATAATGTACTATTTTTATTGGAAGTTCAACAAGATGCAATGATGATGTGTTGTGTCATTTTAAAGATCTCGTCGAGCTGATTAATTTGACACTTTGGTTAACAAATTTGGTCCACATTTGCCAAAGTTATCGAGCTTCAGAGTTTGAAAAGTCACAAAATATGTGTGTTTGAGCACATAAAGTACTATTTTTCTTGGAAGTTCAACAAGATGTAATCATGATGTGTTGTGACATCTTCATAACCTTGTCGAGCTGATTAATTTGACACTTTGTTTAACAAATTTGGTCCCCATTTGCCAAAGTTATCGAGCTTCAAAATTGAAAAAGTCACAAAAGTTGTGTGTTTGAAAACATAATGTACTATTTTTCTTGGAAGTTCAACAAGATGCAATGATGGTGTGTTGTGTCATTTTAAAGATCTCGTCGAGCTGATTAATTTGACACTTTGGTTAACAAATTTGGTCCACATTTGCCAAAGTTATCGAGCTTCAAAGTTTGAAAAGTCACAAAATATGTGTGTTTGAGCACATAAAGTACTATTTTTCTTGGAAATTCAACAAGATGCAATCATGATGTGTTGTGACATATTCAAAATCTCGTCGAGCTAATTAATTTGACACTTTGTTTAACAAATTTGGTCTTCATTTTCCGAAGCTATCGAGCTTCAAAATTTGAATAGTCACAAAAGTTGTGTGTTTGAGCACATAAAGTACTATTTTTCTTGGAAGTTCAACAAGATGTAATCATGATGTGTTGTGACATCTTCATAACCTTGTCGAGCTGATTAATTTGACACTTTGGTTAACAAATTTGGTCCACATTTGCCAAAGTTATCGAGCTTCAGAGTTTGAAAAGTCACAAAATATGTGTGTTTGAGCACATAAAGTACTATTTTTCTTGGAAGTTCAACAAGATGTAATCATGATGTGTTGTGACATCTTCATAACCTTGTCGAGCTGATTAATTTGACACTTTGGTTAACAAATTTGGTCCACATTTGCCAAAGTTATCGAGCTTCAGAGTTTGAAAAGTCACAAAATATGTGTGTTTGAGCACATAAAGTACTATTTTTCTTGGAAGTTCAACAAGATGTAATCATGATGTGTTGTGACATCTTCATAACCTTGTCGAGCTGATTAATTTGACACTTTGTTTAACAAATTTGGTCCCCATTTGCCAAAGTTATCGAGCTTCAAAATTGAAAAAGTCACAAAAGTTGTGTGTTTGAGCACATAAAGTACTATTTTTCTTGGAAATTCAACAAGATGCAATCATGAATTGTTGTGTCATTTTAAAGATCTCGTCGAGCTGATTAATTTGACACTTTGGTTAACAAATTTGGTCCCAATTTGCCAAAGTTATCGAGCTTCAAAATTGGAAAAGTCACAAAAGTTGTGTGTTTGAGCACATAAAGTACTATTTTTCTTGGAAATTCAACAAGATGCAATCATGAATTGTTGTGTCATTTTAAATATCTCGTCGAGCTGATTAATTTGACACTTTGTTTAACAAATTTGGTCTTCATTTGCCGAAGCTATCGAGCTTCAAAGTTTCAAAAGTCACAAAAGTTGTGTGTTTGAAAACATAATGTACTATTTTTATTGGAAGTTCAACAAGATGCAATGATGATGTGTTGTGTCATTTTAAAGATCTCGTCGAGCTGATTAATTTGACACTTTGGTTAACAAATTTGGTCCACATTTGCCAAAGTTATCGAGCTTCAGAGTTTGAAAAGTCACAAAATATGTGTGTTTGAGCACATAAAGTACTATTTTTCTTGGAAGTTCAACAAGATGTAATCATGATGTGTTGTGACATCTTCATAACCTTGTCGAGCTGATTAATTTGACACTTTGTTTAACAAATTTGGTCCCCATTTGCCAAAGTTATCGAGCTTCAAAATTGAAAAAGTCACAAAAGTTGTGTGTTTGAAAACATAATGTACTATTTTTCTTGGAAGTTCAACAAGATGCAATGATGGTGTGTTGTGTCATTTTAAAGATCTCGTCGAGCTGATTAATTTGACACTTTGGTTAACAAATTTGGTCCACATTTGCCAAAGTTATCGAGCTTCAAAGTTTGAAAAGTCACAAAATATGTGTGTTTGAGCACATAAAGTACTATTTTTCTTGGAAATTCAACAAGATGCAATCATGATGTGTTGTGACATATTCAAAATCTCGTCGAGCTAATTAATTTGACACTTTGTTTAACAA
The DNA here is from genome assembly GCF_040115645.1 of Euwallacea fornicatus. NCBI lineage: Eukaryota > Metazoa > Arthropoda > Insecta > Coleoptera > Curculionidae > Euwallacea > Euwallacea fornicatus. The sequence goes on along the minus strand of NW_027096016.1, from coordinate 310,645 downwards.
ATTTGGTCTTCATTTTCCGAAGCTATCGAGCTTCAAAATTTGAATAGTCACAAAAGTTGTGTGTTTGAGCACATAAAGTACTATTTTTCTTGGAAGTTCAACAAGATGTAATCATGATGTGTTGTGACATCTTCATAACCTTGTCGAGCTGATTAATTTGACACTTTGGTTAACAAATTTGGTCCACATTTGCCAAAGTTATCGAGCTTCAGAGTTTGAAAAGTCACAAAATATGTGTGTTTGAGCACATAAAGTACTATTTTTCTTGGAAGTTCAACAAGATGTAATCATGATGTGTTGTGACATCTTCATAACCTTGTCGAGCTGATTAATTTGACACTTTGGTTAACAAATTTGGTCCACATTTGCCAAAGTTATCGAGCTTCAAAGTTTGAAAAGTCACAAAATATGTGTGTTTGAGCACATAAAGTACTATTTTTCTTGGAAATTCAACAAGATGCAATCATGATGTGTTGTGACATATTCAATATCTCGTCGAGCTAATTAATTTGACACTTTGTTTAACAAATTTGGTCTTCATTTGCCGAAGCTATCGAGCTTCAAAGTTTGAAAAGTCACAAAAGTTGTGTGTTTGAGCACATAAAGTACTATTTTTCTTGGAAGTTCAACAAGATGCAATGATGATGTGTTGTGTCATTTTAAAGATCTCGTCGAGCTGATTAATTTGACACTTTGGTTAACAAATTTGGTCCACATTTGCCAAAGTTATCGAGCTTCAAAATTGGAAAAGTCACAAAAGTTGTGTGTTTGAGCACATAAAGTACTATTTTTCTTGGAAATTCAACAAGATGCAATGATGATGTGTTGTGTCATTTTAAAGATCTCGTCGAGCTGATTAATTTGACACTTTGTTTAACAAATTTGGTCTTCATTTTCCGAAGCTATCGAGCTTCAAAATTTGAAAAGTCACAAAAGTTGTGTGTTTGAGCACATAAAGTACTATTTTTCTTGGAAATTCAAAAAGATGCAATCATGATGGGTTGTGACATATTCAAAATCTCGTCGAGCTAATTAATTTGACACTTTGTTTAACAAATTTGGTCTTCATTTTCCGAAGCTATCGAGCTTCAAAATTTGAAAAGTCACAAAAGTTGTGTGTTTGAGCACATAAAGTACTATTTTTCTTGGAAGTTCAACAAGATGCAATGATGATGTGTTGTGTCATTTTAAAGATCTCGTCGAGCTGATTAATTTGACACTTTGGTTAACAAATTTGGTCCACATTTGCCAAAGTTATCGAGCTTCAGAGTTTGAAAAGTCACAAAATATGTGTGTTTGAGCACATAAAGTACTATTTTTCTTGGAAGTTCAACAAGATGTAATCATGATGTGTTGTGACATCTTCATAACCTTGTCGAGCTGATTAATTTGACACTTTGTTTAACAAATTTGGTCCCCATTTGCCAAAGTTATCGAGCTTCAAAATTGAAAAAGTCACAAAAGTTGTGTGTTTGAGCACATAAAGTACTATTTTTCTTGGAAATTCAACAAGATGCAATCATGAATTGTTGTGTCATTTTAAAGATCTCGTCGAGCTGATTAATTTGACACTTTGGTTAACAAATTTGGTCCCAATTTGCCAAAGTTATCGAGCTTCAAAATTGGAAAAGTCACAAAAGTTGTGAGTTTGAGCACATAAAGTACTATTTTTCTTGGAAATTCAACAAGATGCAATCATGAATTGTTGTGTCATTTTAAATATCTCGTCGAGCTGATTAATTTGACACTTTGTTTAACAAATTTGGTCTTCATTTGCCGAAGCTATCGAGCTTCAAAGTTTCAAAAGTCACAAAAGTTGTGTGTTTGAAAACATAATGTACTATTTTTATTGGAAGTTCAACAAGATGCAATGATGATGTGTTGTGTCATTTTAAAGATCTCGTCGAGCTGATTAATTTGACACTTTGGTTAACAAATTTGGTCCACATTTGCCAAAGTTATCGAGCTTCAGAGTTTGAAAAGTCACAAAATATGTGTGTTTGAGCACATAAAGTACTATTTTTCTTGGAAGTTCAACAAGATGTAATCATGATGTGTTGTGACATATTCAAAATCTCGTCGAGCTAATTAATTTGACACTTTGTTTAACAAATTTGGTCTTCATTTTCCGAAGCTATCGAGCTTCAAAATTTGAATAGTCACAAAAGTTGTGTGTTTGAGCACATAAAGTACTATTTTTCTTGGAAGTTCAACAAGATGCAATGATGATGTGTTGTGTCATTTTAAAGATCTCGTCGAGCTGATTAATTTGACACTTTGGTTAACAAATTTGGTCCACATTTGCCAAAGTTATCGAGCTTCAGAGTTTGAAAAGTCACAAAATATGTGTGTTTGAGCACATAAAGTACTATTTTTCTTGGAAGTTCAACAAGATGTAATCATGTTGTGTTGTGACATCTTCATAACCTTGTCGAGCTGATTAATTTGACACTTTGTTTAACAAATTTGGTCCCCATTTGCCAAAGTTATCGAGCTTCAAAATTGAAAAAGTCACAAAAGTTGTGTGTTTGAGCACATAAAGTACTATTTTTCTTGGAAATTCAACAAGATGCAATCATGATGTGTTGTGACATATTCAATATCTCGTCGAGCTAATTAATTTGACACTTTGTTTAACAAATTTGGTCTTCATTTGCCGAAGCTATCGAGCTTCAAAGTTTGAAAAGTCACAAAAGTTGTGTGTTTGAGCACATAAAGTACTATTTTTCTTGGAAGTTCAACAAGATGCAATGATGATGTGTTGTGTCATTTTAAAGATCTCGTCGAGCTGATTAATTTGACACTTTGTTTAACAAATTTGGTCTTCATTTTCCGAAGCTATCGAGCTTCAAAATTTGAAAAGTCACAAAAGTTGTGTGTTTGAGCACATAAAGTACTATTTTTCTTGGAAATTCAACAAGATGCAATCATGATGTGTTGTGACATATTCAAAATCTCGTCGAGCTAATTAATTTGACACTTTGTTTAACAAATTTGGTCCCCATTTGCCAAAGTTATCGAGCTTCAAAATTGAAAAAGTCACAAAAGTTGTGTGTTTGAGCACATAAAGTACTATTTTTCTTGGAAGTTCAACAAGATGCAATGATGATGTGTTGTGTCATTTTAAAGATCTCGTCGAGCTGATTAATTTGACACTTTGGTTAACAAATTTGGTCCACATTTGCCAAAGTTATCGAGCTTCAGAGTTTGAAAAGTCACAAAATATGTGTGTTTGAGCACATAAAGTACTATTTTTCTTGGAAGTTCAACAAGATGTAATCATGTTGTGTTGTGACATCTTCATAACCTTGTCGAGCTGATTAATTTGACACTTTGTTTAACAAATTTGGTCCCCATTTGCCAAAGTTATCGAGCTTCAAAATTGAAAAAGTCACAAAAGTTGTGTGTTTGAGCACATAAAGTACTATTTTTCTTGGAAATTCAACAAGATGCAATCATGAATTGTTGTGTCATTTTAAAGATCTCGTCGAGCTGATTAATTTGACACTTTGGTTAACAAATTTGGTCCCAATTTGCCAAAGTTATCGAGCTTCAAAATTGGAAAAGTCACAAAAGTTGTGTGTTTGAGCACATAAAGTACTATTTTTCTTGGAAATTCAACAAGATGCAATCATGATGTGTTGTGACATATTCAATATCTCGTCGAGCTAATTAATTTGACACTTTGTTTAACAAATTTGGTCTTCATTTGCCGAAGCTATCGAGCTTCAAAGTTTGAAAAGTCACAAAAGTTGTGTGTTTGAGCACATAAAGTACTATTTTTCTTGGAAGTTCAACAAGATGCAATGATGATGTGTTGTGTCATTTTAAAGATCTCGTCGAGCTGATTAATTTGACACTTTGTTTAACAAATTTGGTCCCCATTTGCCAAAGTTATCGAGCTTCAAAATTGAAAAAGTCACAAAAGTTGTGTGTTTGAAAACATAATGTACTATTTTTCTTGGAAGTTCAACAAGATGCAATGATGATGTGTTGTGTCATTTTAAAGATCTCGTCGAGCTGATTAATTTGACACTTTGGTTAACAAATTTGGTCCACATTTGCCAAAGTTATCGAGCTTCAAAATTGGAAAAGTCACAAAAGTTGTGTGTTTGAGCACATAAAGTACTATTTTTCTTGGAAATTCAACAAGATGCAATGATGATGTGTTGTGTCATTTTAAAGATCTCGTCGAGCTGATTAATTTGACACTTTGGTTAACAAATTTGGTCTTCATTTGCCGAAGCTATCGAGCTTCAAAGTTTGAAAAGTCACAAAAGTTGTGTGTTTGAAAACATAATGTACTATTTTTCTTGGAAATTCAACAAGATGCAATCATGATGCGTTGTGACATATTCAAAATCTCGTCGAGCTAATTAATTTGACACTTTGTTTAACAAATTTGGTCTTCATTTTCCGAAGCTATCGAGCTTCAAAATTTGAAAAGTCACAATAGTTGTGTGTTTGAGCACATAAAGTACTATTTTTCTTGGAAATTCAACAAGATGCAATCATGATGTGTTGTGACATATTCAAAATCTCGTCGAGCTAATTAATTTGACACTTTGTTTAACAAATTTGGTCTTCATTTTCCGAAGCTATCGAGCTTCAAAATTTGAAAAGTCACAAAAGTTGTGTGTTTGAGCACATAAAGTACTATTTTTCTTGGAAGTTCAACAAGATGCAATGATGATGTGTTGTGTCATTTTAAAGATCTCGTCGAGCTGATTAATTTGACACTTTGGTTAACAAATTTGGTCCACATTTGCCAAAGTTATCGAGCTTCAGAGTTTGAAAAGTCACAAAATATGTGTGTTTGAGCACATAAAGTACTATTTTTCTTGGAAGTTCAACAAGATGTAATCATGTTGTGTTGTGACATCTTCATAACCTTGTCGAGCTGATTAATTTGACACTTTGTTTAACAAATTTGGTCCCCATTTGCCAAAGTTATCGAGCTTCAAAATTGGAAAAGTCACAAAAGTTGTGTGTTTGAGCACATAAAGTACTATTTTTCTTGGAAATTCAACAAGATGCAATGATGATGTGTTGTGTCATTTTAAAGATCTCGTCGAGCTGATTAATTTGACACTTTGGTTAACAAATTTGGTCTTCATTTGCCGAAGCTATCGAGCTTCAAAGTTTGAAAAGTCACAAAAGTTGTGTGTTTGAAAACATAATGTACTATTTTTCTTGGAAATTCAACAAGATGCAATCATGATGCGTTGTGACATATTCAAAATCTCGTCGAGCTAATTAATTTGACACTTTGTTTAACAAATTTGGTCTTCATTTGCCGAAGCTATCGAGCTTCAAAGTTTGAAAAGTCACAAAAGTTGTGTGTTTGAGCACATAAAGTACTATTTTTCTTGGAAGTTCAACAAGATGCAATGATGATGTGTTGTGTCATTTTAAAGATCTCGTCGAGCTGATTAATTTGACACTTTGGTTAACAAATTTGGTCCACATTTGCCAAAGTTATCGAGCTTCAAAATTGGAAAAGTCACAAAAGTTGTGTGTTTGAGCACATAAAGTACTATTTTTCCTGGAAATTCAACAAGATGCAATGATGATGTGTTGTGTCATTTTAAAGATCTCGTCGAGCTGATTAATTTGACACTTTGGTTAACAAATTTGGTCTTCATTTGCCGAAGCTATCGAGCTTCAAAGTTTGAAAAGTCACAAAAGTTGTGTGTTTGAAAACATAATGTACTATTTTTCTTGGAAATTCAACAAGATGCAATCATGATGCGTTGTGACATATTCAAAATCTCGTCGAGCTAATTAATTTGACACTTTGTTTAACAAATTTGGTCTTCATTTTCCGAAGCTATCGAGCTTCAAAATTTGAATAGTCACAAAAGTTGTGTGTTTGAGCACATAAAGTACTATTTTTCTTGGAAGTTCAACAAGATGCAATGATGATGTGTTGTGTCATTTTAAAGATCTCGTCGAGCTGATTAATTTGACACTTTGGTTAACAAATTTGGTCCACATTTGCCAAAGTTATCGAGCTTCAGAGTTTGAAAAGTCACAAAATATGTGTGTTTGAGCACATAAAGTACTATTTTTCTTGGAAGTTCAACAAGATGTAATCATGTTGTGTTGTGACATCTTCATAACCTTGTCGAGCTGATTAATTTGACACTTTGTTTAACAAATTTGGTCCCCATTTGCCAAAGTTATCGAGCTTCAAAATTGGAAAAGTCACAAAAGTTGTGTGTTTGAGCACATAAAGTACTATTTTTCTTGGAAATTCAACAAGATGCAATCATGATGTGTTGTGACATATTCAATATCTCGTCGAGCTAATTAATTTGACACTTTGTTTAACAAATTTGGTCTTCATTTGCCGAAGCTATCGAGCTTCAAAGTTTGAAAAGTCACAAAAGTTGTGTGTTTGAGCACATAAAGTACTATTTTTCTTGGAAGTTCAACAAGATGCAATGATGATGTGTTGTGTCATTTTAAAGATCTCGTCGAGCTGATTAATTTGACACTTTGGTTAACAAATTTGGTCCCAATTTGCCAAAGTTATCGAGCTTCAAAATTGGAAAAGTCACAAAAGTTGTGTGTTTGAGCACATAAAGTACTATTTTTCTTGGAAATTCAACAAGATGCAATCATGATGTGTTGTGACATATTCAATATCTCGTCGAGCTAATTAATTTGACACTTTGTTTAACAAATTTGGTCTTCATTTGCCGAAGCTATCGAGCTTCAAAGTTTGAAAAGTCACAAAAGTTGTGTGTTTGAGCACATAAAGTACTATTTTTCTTGGAAGTTCAACAAGATGCAATGATGATGTGTTGTGTCATTTTAAAGATCTCGTCGAGCTGATTAATTTGACACTTTGTTTAACAAATTTGGTCCCCATTTGCCAAAGTTATCGAGCTTCAAAATTGAAAAAGTCACAAAAGTTGTGTGTTTGAAAACATAATGTACTATTTTTCTTGGAAGTTCAACAAGATGCAATGATGGTGTGTTGTGTCATTTTAAAGATCTCGTCGAGCTGATTAATTTGACACTTTGGTTAACAAATTTGGTCCACATTTGCCAAAGTTATCGAGCTTCAAAGTTTGAAAAGTCACAAAATATGTGTGTTTGAGCACATAAAGTACTATTTTTCTTGGAAATTCAACAAGATGCAATCATGATGTGTTGTGACATATTCAAAATCTCGTCGAGCTAATTAATTTGACACTTTGTTTAACAAATTTGGTCTTCATTTTCCGAAGCTATCGAGCTTCAAAATTTGAATAGTCACAAAAGTTGTGTGTTTGAGCACATAAAGTACTATTTTTCTTGGAAGTTCAACAAGATGCAATGATGATGTGTTGTGTCATTTTAAAGATCTCGTCGAGCTGATTAATTTGACACTTTGGTTAACAAATTTGGTCCACATTTGCCAAAGTTATCGAGCTTCAGAGTTTGAAAAGTCACAAAATATGTGTGTTTGAGCACATAAAGTACTATTTTTCTTGGAAGTTCAACAAGATGTAATCATGTTGTGTTGTGACATCTTCATAACCTTGTCGAGCTGATTAATTTGACACTTTGTTTAACAAATTTGGTCCCCATTTGCCAAAGTTATCGAGCTTCAAAATTGAAAAAGTCACAAAAGTTGTGTGTTTGAAAACATAATGTACTATTTTTCTTGGAAGTTCAACAAGATGCAATGATGGTGTGTTGTGTCATTTTAAAGATCTCGTCGAGCTGATTAATTTGACACTTTGGTTAACAAATTTGGTCCACATTTGCCAAAGTTATCGAGCTTCAAAGTTTGAAAAGTCACAAAATATGTGTGTTTGAGCACATAAAGTACTATTTTTCTTGGAAATTCAACAAGATGCAATCATGATGTGTTGTGACATATTCAAAATCTCGTCGAGCTAATTAATTTGACACTTTGTTTAACAAATTTGGTCTTCATTTTCCGAAGCTATCGAGCTTCAAAGTTTGAAAAGTCACAAAAGTTGTGTGTTTGAGCACATAAAGTACTATTTTTCTTGGAAGTTCAACAAGATGCAATGATGATGTGTTGTGTCATTTTAAAGATCTCGTCGAGCTGATTAATTTGACACTTTGGTTAACAAATTTGGTCCACATTTGCCAAAGTTATCGAGCTTCAAAATTGGAAAAGTCACAAAAGTTGTGTGTTTGAGCACATAAAGTACTATTTTTCTTGGAAATTCAACAAGATGCAATGATGATGTGTTGTGTCATTTTAAAGATCTCGTCGAGCTGATTAATTTGACACTTTGGTTAACAAATTTGGTCCACATTTGCCAAAGTTATCGAGCTTCAAAATTGGAAAAGTCACAAAAGTTGTGTGTTTGAGCACATAAAGTACTATTTTTCTTGGAAATTCAACAAGATGCAATGATGATGTGTTGTGTCATTTTAAAGATCTCGTCGAGCTGATTAATTTGACACTTTGGTTAACAAATTTGGTCTTCATTTGCCGAAGCTATCGAGCTTCAAAGTTTGAAAAGTCACAAAAGTTGTGTGTTTGAAAACATAATGTACTATTTTTCTTGGAAATTCAACAAGATGCAATCATGATGCGTTGTGACATATTCAAAATCTCGTCGAGCTAATTAATTTGACACTTTGTTTAACAAATTTGGTCTTCATTTTCCGAAGCTATCGAGCTTCAAAATTTGAAAAGTCACAATAGTTGTGTGTTTGAGCACATAAAGTACTATTTTTCTTGGAAATTCAACAAGATGCAATCATGATGTGTTGTGACATATTCAAAATCTCGTCGAGCTAATTAATTTGACACTTTGTTTAACAAATTTGGTCTTCATTTTCCGAAGCTATCGAGCTTCAAAATTTGAAAAGTCACAAAAGTTGTGTGTTTGAGCACATAAAGTACTATTTTTCTTGGAAGTTCAACAAGATGCAATGATGATGTGTTGTGTCATTTTAAAGATCTCGTCGAGCTGATTAATTTGACACTTTGGTTAACAAATTTGGTCCACATTTGCCAAAGTTATCGAGCTTCAGAGTTTGAAAAGTCACAAAATATGTGTGTTTGAGCACATAAAGTACTATTTTTCTTGGAAGTTCAACAAGATGTAATCATGTTGTGTTGTGACATCTTCATAACCTTGTCGAGCTGATTAATTTGACACTTTGTTTAACAAATTTGGTCCCCATTTGCCAAAGTTATCGAGCTTCAAAATTGGAAAAGTCACAAAAGTTGTGTGTTTGAGCACATAAAGTACTATTTTTCTTGGAAATTCAACAAGATGCAATGATGATGTGTTGTGTCATTTTAAAGATCTCGTCGAGCTGATTAATTTGACACTTTGGTTAACAAATTTGGTCTTCATTTGCCGAAGCTATCGAGCTTCAAAGTTTGAAAAGTCACAAAAGTTGTGTGTTTGAAAACATAATGTACTATTTTTCTTGGAAATTCAACAAGATGCAATCATGATGCGTTGTGACATATTCAAAATCTCGTCGAGCTAATTAATTTGACACTTTGTTTAACAAATTTGGTCTTCATTTGCCGAAGCTATCGAGCTTCAAAGTTTGAAAAGTCACAAAAGTTGTGTGTTTGAGCACATAAAGTACTATTTTTCTTGGAAGTTCAACAAGATGCAATGATGATGTGTTGTGTCATTTTAAAGATCTCGTCGAGCTGATTAATTTGACACTTTGGTTAACAAATTTGGTCCACATTTGCCAAAGTTATCGAGCTTCAAAATTGGAAAAGTCACAAAAGTTGTGTGTTTGAGCACATAAAGTACTATTTTTCCTGGAAATTCAACAAGATGCAATGATGATGTGTTGTGTCATTTTAAAGATCTCGTCGAGCTGATTAATTTGACACTTTGGTTAACAAATTTGGTCTTCATTTGCCGAAGCTATCGAGCTTCAAAGTTTGAAAAGTCACAAAAGTTGTGTGTTTGAAAACATAATGTACTATTTTTCTTGGAAATTCAACAAGATGCAATCATGATGCGTTGTGACATATTCAAAATCTCGTCGAGCTAATTAATTTGACACTTTGTTTAACAAATTTGGTCTTCATTTTCCGAAGCTATCGAGCTTCAAAATTTGAATAGTCACAAAAGTTGTGTGTTTGAGCACATAAAGTACTATTTTTCTTGGAAGTTCAACAAGATGCAATGATGATGTGTTGTGTCATTTTAAAGATCTCGTCGAGCTGATTAATTTGACACTTTGGTTAACAAATTTGGTCCACATTTGCCAAAGTTATCGAGCTTCAGAGTTTGAAAAGTCACAAAATATGTGTGTTTGAGCACATAAAGTACTATTTTTCTTGGAAGTTCAACAAGATGTAATCATGTTGTGTTGTGACATCTTCATAACCTTGTCGAGCTGATTAATTTGACACTTTGTTTAACAAATTTGGTCCCCATTTGCCAAAGTTATCGAGCTTCAAAATTGAAAAAGTCACAAAAGTTGTGTGTTTGAGCACATAAAGTACTATTTTTCTTGGAAATTCAACAAGATGCAATCATGAATTGTTGTGTCATTTTAAAGATCTCGTCGAGCTGATTAATTTGACACTTTGGTTAACAAATTTGGTCCCAATTTGCCAAAGTTATCGAGCTTCAAAATTGGAAAAGTCACAAAAGTTGTGTGTTTGAGCACATAAAGTACTATTTTTCTTGGAAATTCAACAAGATGCAATCATGATGTGTTGTGACATATTCAATATCTCGTCGAGCTAATTAATTTGACACTTTGTTTAACAAATTTGGTCTTCATTTGCCGAAGCTATCGAGCTTCAAAGTTTGAAAAGTCACAAAAGTTGTGTGTTTGAGCACATAAAGTACTATTTTTCTTGGAAGTTCAACAAGATGCAATGATGATGTGTTGTGTCATTTTAAAGATCTCGTCGAGCTGATTAATTTGACACTTTGTTTAACAAATTTGGTCCCCATTTGCCAAAGTTATCGAGCTTCAAAATTGAAAAAGTCACAAAAGTTGTGTGTTTGAAAACATAATGTACTATTTTTCTTGGAAGTTCAACAAGATGCAATGATGGTGTGTTGTGTCATTTTAAAGATCTCGTCGAGCTGATTAATTTGACACTTTGGTTAACAAATTTGGTCCACATTTGCCAAAGTTATCGAGCTTCAAAGTTTGAAAAGTCACAAAATATGTGTGTTTGAGCACATAAAGTACTATTTTTCTTGGAAATTCAACAAGATGCAATCATGATGTGTTGTGACATATTCAAAATCTCGTCGAGCTAATTAATTTGACACTTTGTTTAACAAATTTGGTCTTCATTTTCCGAAGCTATCGAGCTTCAAAATTTGAATAGTCACAAAAGTTGTGTGTTTGAGCACATAAAGTACTATTTTTCTTGGAAGTTCAACAAGATGCAATGATGATGTGTTGTGTCATTTTAAAGATCTCGTCGAGCTGATTAATTTGACACTTTGGTTAACAAATTTGGTCCACATTTGCCAAAGTTATCGAGCTTCAGAGTTTGAAAAGTCACAAAATATGTGTGTTTGAGCACATAAAGTACTATTTTTCTTGGAAGTTCAACAAGATGTAATCATGTTGTGTTGTGACATCTTCATAACCTTGTCGAGCTGATTAATTTGACACTTTGTTTAACAAATTTGGTCCCCATTTGCCAAAGTTATCGAGCTTCAAAATTGAAAAAGTCACAAAAGTTGTGTGTTTGAAAACATAATGTACTATTTTTCTTGGAAGTTCAACAAGATGCAATGATGGTGTGTTGTGTCATTTTAAAGATCTCGTCGAGCTGATTAATTTGACACTTTGGTTAACAAATTTGGTCCACATTTGCCAAAGTTATCGAGCTTCAAAGTTTGAAAAGTCACAAAATATGTGTGTTTGAGCACATAAAGTACTATTTTTCTTGGAAATTCAACAAGATGCAATCATGATGTGTTGTGACATATTCAAAATCTCGTCGAGCTAATTAATTTGACACTTTGTTTAACAAATTTGGTCTTCATTTTCCGAAGCTATCGAGCTTCAAAGTTTGAAAAGTCACAAAAGTTGTGTGTTTGAGCACATAAAGTACTATTTTTCTTGGAAGTTCAACAAGATGCAATGATGATGTGTTGTGTCATTTTAAAGATCTCGTCGAGCTGATTAATTTGACACTTTGGTTAACAAATTTGGTCCACATTTGCCAAAGTTATCGAGCTTCAAAATTGGAAAAGTCACAAAAGTTGTGTGTTTGAGCACATAAAGTACTATTTTTCTTGGAAATTCAACAAGATGCAATGATGATGTGTTGTGTCATTTTAAAGATCTCGTCGAGCTGATTAATTTGACACTTTGGTTAACAAATTTGGTCTTCATTTGCCGAAGCTATCGAGCTTCAAAGTTTGAAAAGTCACAAAAGTTGTGTGTTTGAAAACATAATGTACTATTTTTCTTGGAAATTCAACAAGATGCAATCATGATGCGTTGTGACATATTCAAAATCTCGTCGAGCTAATTAATTTGACACTTTGTTTAACAAATTTGGTCTTCATTTTCCGAAGCTATCGAGCTTCAAAATTTGAAAAGTCACAAAAGTTGTGTGTTTGAGCACATAAAGTACTATTTTTCTTGGAAATTCAACAAGATGCAATCATGATGTGTTGTGACATATTCAAAATCTCGTCGAGCTAATTAATTTGACACTTTGTTTAACAAATTTGGTCTTCATTTTCCGAAGCTATCGAGCTTCAAAATTTGAAAAGTCACAAAAGTTGTGTGTTTGAGCACATAAAGTACTATTTTTCTTGGAAGTTCAACAAGATGCAATGATGATGTGTTGTGTCATTTTAAAGATCTCGTCGAGCTGATTAATTTGACACTTTGGTTAACAAATTTGGTCCACATTTGCCAAAGTTATCGAGCTTCAGAGTTTGAAAAGTCACAAAATATGTGTGTTTGAGCACATAAAGTACTATTTTTCTTGGAAGTTCAACAAGATGTAATCATGTTGTGTTGTGACATCTTCATAACCTTGTCGAGCTGATTAATTTGACACTTTGTTTAACAAATTTGGTCCCCATTTGCCAAAGTTATCGAGCTTCAAAATTGAAAAAGTCACAAAAGTTGTGTGTTTGAGCACATAAAGTACTATTTTTCTTGGAAATTCAACAAGATGCAATCATGATGTGTTGTGACATATTCAATATCTCGTCGAGCTAATTAATTTGACACTTTGTTTAACAAATTTGGTCTTCATTTGCCGAAGCTATCGAGCTTCAAAGTTTGAAAAGTCACAAAAGTTGTGTGTTTGAGCACATAAAGTACTATTTTTCTTGGAAGTTCAACAAGATGTAATCATGATGTGTTGTGACATCTTCATAACCTTGTCGAGCTGATTAATTTGACACTTTGGTTAACAAATTTGGTCCACATTTGCCAAAGTTATCGAGCTTCAAAGTTTGAAAAGTCACAAAATATGTGTGTTTGAGCACATAAAGTACTATTTTTCTTGGAAATTCAACAAGATGCAATCATGATGTGTTGTGACATATTCAATATCTCGTCGAGCTAATTAATTTGACACTTTGTTTAACAAATTTGGTCTTCATTTGCCGAAGCTATCGAGCTTCAAAGTTTGAAAAGTCACAAAAGTTGTGTGTTTGAGCACATAAAGTACTATTTTTCTTGGAAGTTCAACAAGATGCAATGATGATGTGTTGTGTCATTTTAAAGATCTCGTCGAGCTGATTAATTTGACACTTTGGTTAACAAATTTGGTCCACATTTGCCAAAGTTATCGAGCTTCAAAATTGGAAAAGTCACAAAAGTTGTGTGTTTGAGCACATAAAGTACTATTTTTCTTGGAAATTCAACAAGATGCAATGATGATGTGTTGTGTCATTTTAAAGATCTCGTCGAGCTGATTAATTTGACACTTTGTTTAACAAATTTGGTCTTCATTTTCCGAAGCTATCGAGCTTCAAAATTTGAAAAGTCACAAAAGTTGTGTGTTTGAGCACATAAAGTACTATTTTTCTTGGAAATTCAACAAGATGCAATCATGATGTGTTGTGACATATTCAAAATCTCGTCGAGCTAATTAATTTGACACTTTGTTTAACAAATTTGGTCTTCATTTTCCAAAGCTATCGAGCTTCAAAATTTGAAAAGTCACAAAATATGTGTGTTTGAGCACATAAAGTACTATTTTTCTTGGAAGTTCAACAAGATGTAATCATGATGTGTTGTGACATCTTCATAACCTTGTCGAGCTGATTAATTTGACACTTTGTTTAACAAATTTGGTCCCCATTTGCCAAAGTTATCGAGCTTCAAAATTGAAAAAGTCACAAAAGTTGTGTGTTTGAGCACATAAAGTACTATTTTTCTTGGAAATTCAACAAGATGCAATCATGATGTGTTGTGTCATTTTAAATATCTCGTCGAGCTGATTAATTTGACACTTTGTTTAACAAATTTGGTCTTCATTTGCCGAAGCTATCGAGCTTCAAAGTTTCAAAAGTCACAAAAGTTGTGTGTTTGAAAACATAATGTACTATTTTTCTTGGAAGTTCAACAAGATGCAATGATGGTGTGTTGTGTCATTTTAAAGATCTCGTCGAGCTGATTAATTTGACACTTTGGTTAACAAATTTGGTCCACATTTGCCAAAGTTATCGAGCTTCAAAGTTTGAAAAGTCACAAAATATGTCTGTTTGAGCACATAAAGTACTATTTTTCTTGGAAATTCAACAAGATGCAATCATGAATTGTTGTGTCATTTTAAAGATCTCGTCGAGCTGATTAATTTGACACTTTGGTTAACAAATTTGGTCTTCATTTGCCGAAGCTATCGAGCTTCAAAGTTTGAAAAGTCACAAAAGTTGTGTGTTTGAAAACATAATGTACTATTTTTCTTGGAAATTCAACAAGATGCAATCATGATGCGTTGTGACATATTCAAAATCTCGTCGAGCTAATTAATTTGACACTTTGTTTAACAAATTTGGTCTTCATTTGCCGAAGCTATCGAGCTTCAAAGTTTGAAAAGTCACAAAAGTTGTGTGTTTGAGCACATAAAGTACTATTTTTCTTGGAAGTTCAACAAGATGCAATGATGATGTGTTGTGTCATTTTAAAGATCTCGTCGAGCTGATTAATTTGACACTTTGGTTAACAAATTTGGTCCACATTTGCCAAAGTTATCGAGCTTCAAAATTGGAAAAGTCACAAAAGTTGTGTGTTTGAGCACATAAAGTACTATTTTTCCTGGAAATTCAACAAGATGCAATGATGATGTGTTGTGTCATTTTAAAGATCTCGTCGAGCTGATTAATTTGACACTTTGGTTAACAAATTTGGTCTTCATTTGCCGAAGCTATCGAGCTTCAAAGTTTGAAAAGTCACAAAAGTTGTGTGTTTGAAAACATAATGTACTATTTTTCTTGGAAATTCAACAAGATGCAATCATGATGCGTTGTGTCATTTTAAAGATCTCGTCGAGCTGATTAATTTGACACTTTGTTTAACAAATTTGGTCTTCATTTTCCGAAGCTATCGAGCTTCAAAATTTGAAAAGTCACAAAAGTTGTGTGTTTGAGCACATAAAGTACTATTTTTCTTGGAAGTTCAACAAGATGCAATGATGATGTGTTGTGTCATTTTAAAGATCTCGTCGAGCTGATTAATTTGACACTTTGGTTAACAAATTTGGTCCACATTTGCCAAAGTTATCGAGCTTCAAAATTGGAAAAGTCACAAAAGTTGTGTGTTTGAGCACATAAAGTACTATTTTTCCTGGAAATTCAACAAGATGCAATGATGATGTGTTGTGTCATTTTAAAGATCTCGTCGAGCTGATTAATTTGACACTTTGGTTAACAAATTTGGTCCACATTTGCCAAAGTTATCGAGCTTCAAAATTGGAAAAGTCACAAAAGTTGTGTGTTTGAGCACATAAAGTACTATTTTTCCTGGAAATTCAACAAGATGCAATGATGATGTGTTGTGTCATTTTAAAGATCTCGTCGAGCTGATTAATTTGACACTTTGTTTAACAAATTTGGTCTTCATTTTCCGAAGCTATCGAGCTTCAAAATTTGAAAAGTCACAAAAGTTGTGTGTTTGAGCACATAAAGTACTATTTTTCTTGGAAGTTCAACAAGATGCAATGATGATGTGTTGTGTCATTTTAAAGATCTCGTCGAGCTGATTAATTTGACACTTTGGTTAACAAATTTGGTCCACATTTGCCAAAGTTATCGAGCTTCAGAGTTTGAAAAGTCACAAAATATGTGTGTTTGAGCACATAAAGTACTATTTTTCTTGGAAGTTCAACAAGATGTAATCATGTTGTGTTGTGACATCTTCATAACCTTGTCGAGCTGATTAATTTGACACTTTGTTTAACAAATTTGGTCCCCATTTGCCAAAGTTATCGAGCTTCAAAATTGAAAAAGTCACAAAAGTTGTGTGTTTGAAAACATAATGTACTATTTTTCTTGGAAGTTCAACAAGATGCAATGATGGTGTGTTGTGTCATTTTAAAGATCTCGTCGAGCTGATTAATTTGACACTTTGGTTAACAAATTTGGTCCACATTTGCCAAAGTTATCGAGCTTCAAAGTTTGAAAAGTCACAAAATATGTGTGTTTGAGCACATAAAGTACTATTTTTCTTGGAAATTCAACAAGATGCAATCATGATGTGTTGTGACATATTCAAAATCTCGTCGAGCTAATTAATTTGACACTTTGTTTAACAAATTTGGTCTTCATTTTCCGAAGCTATCGAGCTTCAAAGTTTGAAAAGTCACAAAAGTTGTGTGTTTGAGCACATAAAGTACTATTTTTCTTGGAAGTTCAACAAGATGCAATGATGATGTGTTGTGTCATTTTAAAGATCTCGTCGAGCTGATTAATTTGACACTTTGGTTAACAAATTTGGTCCACATTTGCCAAAGTTATCGAGCTTCAAAATTGGAAAAGTCACAAAAGTTGTGTGTTTGAGCACATAAAGTACTATTTTTCTTGGAAATTCAACAAGATGCAATGATGATGTGTTGTGTCATTTTAAAGATCTCGTCGAGCTGATTAATTTGACACTTTGGTTAACAAATTTGGTCTTCATTTGCCGAAGCTATCGAGCTTCAAAGTTTGAAAAGTCACAAAAGTTGTGTGTTTGAAAACATAATGTACTATTTTTCTTGGAAATTCAACAAGATGCAATCATGATGCGTTGTGACATATTCAAAATCTCGTCGAGCTAATTAATTTGACACTTTGTTTAACAAATTTGGTCTTCATTTTCCGAAGCTATCGAGCTTCAAAATTTGAAAAGTCACAAAAGTTGTGTGTTTGAGCACATAAAGTACTATTTTTCTTGGAAATTCAACAAGATGCAATCATGATGTGTTGTGACATATTCAAAATCTCGTCGAGCTAATTAATTTGACACTTTGTTTAACAAATTTGGTCTTCATTTTCCGAAGCTATCGAGCTTCAAAATTTGAAAAGTCACAAAAGTTGTGTGTTTGAGCACATAAAGTACTATTTTTCTTGGAAGTTCAACAAGATGCAATGATGATGTGTTGTGTCATTTTAAAGATCTCGTCGAGCTGATTAATTTGACACTTTGGTTAACAAATTTGGTCCACATTTGCCAAAGTTATCGAGCTTCAGAGTTTGAAAAGTCACAAAATATGTGTGTTTGAGCACATAAAGTACTATTTTTCTTGGAAGTTCAACAAGATGTAATCATGTTGTGTTGTGACATCTTCATAACCTTGTCGAGCTGATTAATTTGACACTTTGTTTAACAAATTTGGTCCCCATTTGCCAAAGTTATCGAGCTTCAAAATTGAAAAAGTCACAAAAGTTGTGTGTTTGAGCACATAAAGTACTATTTTTCTTGGAAATTCAACAAGATGCAATCATGATGTGTTGTGACATATTCAATATCTCGTCGAGCTAATTAATTTGACACTTTGTTTAACAAATTTGGTCTTCATTTGCCGAAGCTATCGAGCTTCAAAGTTTGAAAAG
Organism: Euwallacea fornicatus; assembly: GCF_040115645.1. NCBI lineage: Eukaryota > Metazoa > Arthropoda > Insecta > Coleoptera > Curculionidae > Euwallacea > Euwallacea fornicatus. Next base: position 292,646 of record NW_027096016.1, on the reverse strand, counting down.
TCACAAAAGTTGTGTGTTTGAGCACATAAAGTACTATTTTTCTTGGAAGTTCAACAAGATGTAATCATGATGTGTTGTGACATCTTCATAACCTTGTCGAGCTGATTAATTTGACACTTTGGTTAACAAATTTGGTCCACATTTGCCAAAGTTATCGAGCTTCAAAGTTTGAAAAGTCACAAAATATGTGTGTTTGAGCACATAAAGTACTATTTTTCTTGGAAATTCAACAAGATGCAATCATGATGTGTTGTGACATATTCAATATCTCGTCGAGCTAATTAATTTGACACTTTGTTTAACAAATTTGGTCTTCATTTGCCGAAGCTATCGAGCTTCAAAGTTTGAAAAGTCACAAAAGTTGTGTGTTTGAGCACATAAAGTACTATTTTTCTTGGAAGTTCAACAAGATGCAATGATGATGTGTTGTGTCATTTTAAAGATCTCGTCGAGCTGATTAATTTGACACTTTGGTTAACAAATTTGGTCCACATTTGCCAAAGTTATCGAGCTTCAAAATTGGAAAAGTCACAAAAGTTGTGTGTTTGAGCACATAAAGTACTATTTTTCTTGGAAATTCAACAAGATGCAATGATGATGTGTTGTGTCATTTTAAAGATCTCGTCGAGCTGATTAATTTGACACTTTGGTTAACAAATTTGGTCTTCATTTGCCGAAGCTATCGAGCTTCAAAGTTTGAAAAGTCACAAAAGTTGTGTGTTTGAAAACATAATGTACTATTTTTCTTGGAAATTCAACAAGATGCAATCATGATGCGTTGTGACATATTCAAAATCTCGTCGAGCTAATTAATTTGACACTTTGTTTAACAAATTTGGTCTTCATTTTCCGAAGCTATCGAGCTTCAAAATTTGAAAAGTCACAAAAGTTGTGTGTTTGAGCACATAAAGTACTATTTTTCTTGGAAATTCAACAAGATGCAATCATGATGTGTTGTGACATATTCAAAATCTCGTCGAGCTAATTAATTTGACACTTTGTTTAACAAATTTGGTCTTCATTTTCCGAAGCTATCGAGCTTCAAAATTTGAAAAGTCACAAAAGTTGTGTGTTTGAGCACATAAAGTACTATTTTTCTTGGAAGTTCAACAAGATGCAATGATGATGTGTTGTGTCATTTTAAAGATCTCGTCGAGCTGATTAATTTGACACTTTGGTTAACAAATTTGGTCCACATTTGCCAAAGTTATCGAGCTTCAGAGTTTGAAAAGTCACAAAATATGTGTGTTTGAGCACATAAAGTACTATTTTTCTTGGAAGTTCAACAAGATGTAATCATGTTGTGTTGTGACATCTTCATAACCTTGTCGAGCTGATTAATTTGACACTTTGTTTAACAAATTTGGTCCCCATTTGCCAAAGTTATCGAGCTTCAAAATTGAAAAAGTCACAAAAGTTGTGTGTTTGAGCACATAAAGTACTATTTTTCTTGGAAATTCAACAAGATGCAATCATGATGTGTTGTGACATATTCAATATCTCGTCGAGCTAATTAATTTGACACTTTGTTTAACAAATTTGGTCTTCATTTGCCGAAGCTATCGAGCTTCAAAGTTTGAAAAGTCACAAAAGTTGTGTGTTTGAGCACATAAAGTACTATTTTTCTTGGAAGTTCAACAAGATGTAATCATGATGTGTTGTGACATCTTCATAACCTTGTCGAGCTGATTAATTTGACACTTTGGTTAACAAATTTGGTCCACATTTGCCAAAGTTATCGAGCTTCAAAGTTTGAAAAGTCACAAAATATGTGTGTTTGAGCACATAAAGTACTATTTTTCTTGGAAATTCAACAAGATGCAATCATGATGTGTTGTGACATATTCAATATCTCGTCGAGCTAATTAATTTGACACTTTGTTTAACAAATTTGGTCTTCATTTGCCGAAGCTATCGAGCTTCAAAGTTTGAAAAGTCACAAAAGTTGTGTGTTTGAGCACATAAAGTACTATTTTTCTTGGAAGTTCAACAAGATGCAATGATGATGTGTTGTGTCATTTTAAAGATCTCGTCGAGCTGATTAATTTGACACTTTGGTTAACAAATTTGGTCCACATTTGCCAAAGTTATCGAGCTTCAAAATTGGAAAAGTCACAAAAGTTGTGTGTTTGAGCACATAAAGTACTATTTTTCTTGGAAATTCAACAAGATGCAATGATGATGTGTTGTGTCATTTTAAAGATCTCGTCGAGCTGATTAATTTGACACTTTGTTTAACAAATTTGGTCTTCATTTTCCGAAGCTATCGAGCTTCAAAATTTGAAAAGTCACAAAAGTTGTGTGTTTGAGCACATAAAGTACTATTTTTCTTGGAAATTCAACAAGATGCAATCATGATGTGTTGTGACATATTCAAAATCTCGTCGAGCTAATTAATTTGACACTTTGTTTAACAAATTTGGTCTTCATTTTCCGAAGCTATCGAGCTTCAAAGTTTGAAAAGTCACAAAAGTTGTGTGTTTGAGCACATAAAGTACTATTTTTCTTGGAAGTTCAACAAGATGCAATGATGATGTGTTGTGTCATTTTAAAGATCTCGTCGAGCTGATTAATTTGACACTTTGGTTAACAAATTTGGTCCACATTTGCCAAAGTTATCGAGCTTCAAAATTGGAAAAGTCACAAAAGTTGTGTGTTTGAGCACATAAAGTACTATTTTTCTTGGAAATTCAACAAGATGCAATGATGATGTGTTGTGTCATTTTAAAGATCTCGTCGAGCTGATTAATTTGACACTTTGGTTAACAAATTTGGTCTTCATTTGCCGAAGCTATCGAGCTTCAAAGTTTGAAAAGTCACAAAAGTTGTGTGTTTGAAAACATAATGTACTATTTTTCTTGGAAATTCAACAAGATGCAATCATGATGCGTTGTGACATATTCAAAATCTCGTCGAGCTAATTAATTTGACACTTTGTTTAACAAATTTGGTCTTCATTTTCCGAAGCTATCGAGCTTCAAAATTTGAAAAGTCACAAAAGTTGTGTGTTTGAGCACATAAAGTACTATTTTTCTTGGAAATTCAACAAGATGCAATCATGATGTGTTGTGACATATTCAAAATCTCGTCGAGCTAATTAATTTGACACTTTGTTTAACAAATTTGGTCTTCATTTTCCGAAGCTATCGAGCTTCAAAATTTGAAAAGTCACAAAAGTTGTGTGTTTGAGCACATAAAGTACTATTTTTCTTGGAAGTTCAACAAGATGCAATGATGATGTGTTGTGTCATTTTAAAGATCTCGTCGAGCTGATTAATTTGACACTTTGGTTAACAAATTTGGTCCACATTTGCCAAAGTTATCGAGCTTCAGAGTTTGAAAAGTCACAAAATATGTGTGTTTGAGCACATAAAGTACTATTTTTCTTGGAAGTTCAACAAGATGTAATCATGTTGTGTTGTGACATCTTCATAACCTTGTCGAGCTGATTAATTTGACACTTTGTTTAACAAATTTGGTCCCCATTTGCCAAAGTTATCGAGCTTCAAAATTGAAAAAGTCACAAAAGTTGTGTGTTTGAGCACATAAAGTACTATTTTTCTTGGAAATTCAACAAGATGCAATCATGATGTGTTGTGACATATTCAATATCTCGTCGAGCTAATTAATTTGACACTTTGTTTAACAAATTTGGTCTTCATTTGCCGAAGCTATCGAGCTTCAAAGTTTGAAAAGTCACAAAAGTTGTGTGTTTGAGCACATAAAGTACTATTTTTCTTGGAAGTTCAACAAGATGTAATCATGATGTGTTGTGACATCTTCATAACCTTGTCGAGCTGATTAATTTGACACTTTGGTTAACAAATTTGGTCCACATTTGCCAAAGTTATCGAGCTTCAAAGTTTGAAAAGTCACAAAATATGTGTGTTTGAGCACATAAAGTACTATTTTTCTTGGAAATTCAACAAGATGCAATCATGATGTGTTGTGACATATTCAATATCTCGTCGAGCTAATTAATTTGACACTTTGTTTAACAAATTTGGTCTTCATTTGCCGAAGCTATCGAGCTTCAAAGTTTGAAAAGTCACAAAAGTTGTGTGTTTGAGCACATAAAGTACTATTTTTCTTGGAAGTTCAACAAGATGCAATGATGATGTGTTGTGTCATTTTAAAGATCTCGTCGAGCTGATTAATTTGACACTTTGGTTAACAAATTTGGTCCACATTTGCCAAAGTTATCGAGCTTCAAAATTGGAAAAGTCACAAAAGTTGTGTGTTTGAGCACATAAAGTACTATTTTTCTTGGAAATTCAACAAGATGCAATGATGATGTGTTGTGTCATTTTAAAGATCTCGTCGAGCTGATTAATTTGACACTTTGTTTAACAAATTTGGTCTTCATTTTCCGAAGCTATCGAGCTTCAAAATTTGAAAAGTCACAAAAGTTGTGTGTTTGAGCACATAAAGTACTATTTTTCTTGGAAATTCAACAAGATGCAATCATGATGTGTTGTGACATATTCAAAATCTCGTCGAGCTAATTAATTTGACACTTTGTTTAACAAATTTGGTCTTCATTTTCCGAAGCTATCGAGCTTCAAAGTTTGAAAAGTCACAAAAGTTGTGTGTTTGAGCACATAAAGTACTATTTTTCTTGGAAGTTCAACAAGATGCAATGATGATGTGTTGTGTCATTTTAAAGATCTCGTCGAGCTGATTAATTTGACACTTTGGTTAACAAATTTGGTCCACATTTGCCAAAGTTATCGAGCTTCAAAATTGGAAAAGTCACAAAAGTTGTGTGTTTGAGCACATAAAGTACTATTTTTCTTGGAAATTCAACAAGATGCAATGATGATGTGTTGTGTCATTTTAAAGATCTCGTCGAGCTGATTAATTTGACACTTTGGTTAACAAATTTGGTCTTCATTTGCCGAAGCTATCGAGCTTCAAAGTTTGAAAAGTCACAAAAGTTGTGTGTTTGAAAACATAATGTACTATTTTTCTTGGAAATTCAACAAGATGCAATCATGATGCGTTGTGACATATTCAAAATCTCGTCGAGCTAATTAATTTGACACTTTGTTTAACAAATTTGGTCTTCATTTTCCGAAGCTATCGAGCTTCAAAATTTGAAAAGTCACAAAAGTTGTGTGTTTGAGCACATAAAGTACTATTTTTCTTGGAAATTCAACAAGATGCAATCATGATGTGTTGTGACATATTCAAAATCTCGTCGAGCTAATTAATTTGACACTTTGTTTAACAAATTTGGTCTTCATTTTCCGAAGCTATCGAGCTTCAAAATTTGAAAAGTCACAAAAGTTGTGTGTTTGAGCACATAAAGTACTATTTTTCTTGGAAGTTCAACAAGATGCAATGATGATGTGTTGTGTCATTTTAAAGATCTCGTCGAGCTGATTAATTTGACACTTTGGTTAACAAATTTGGTCCACATTTGCCAAAGTTATCGAGCTTCAGAGTTTGAAAAGTCACAAAATATGTGTGTTTGAGCACATAAAGTACTATTTTTCTTGGAAGTTCAACAAGATGTAATCATGTTGTGTTGTGACATCTTCATAACCTTGTCGAGCTGATTAATTTGACACTTTGTTTAACAAATTTGGTCCCCATTTGCCAAAGTTATCGAGCTTCAAAATTGAAAAAGTCACAAAAGTTGTGTGTTTGAGCACATAAAGTACTATTTTTCTTGGAAATTCAACAAGATGCAATCATGATGTGTTGTGACATATTCAATATCTCGTCGAGCTAATTAATTTGACACTTTGTTTAACAAATTTGGTCTTCATTTGCCGAAGCTATCGAGCTTCAAAGTTTGAAAAGTCACAAAAGTTGTGTGTTTGAGCACATAAAGTACTATTTTTCTTGGAAGTTCAACAAGATGTAATCATGATGTGTTGTGACATCTTCATAACCTTGTCGAGCTGATTAATTTGACACTTTGGTTAACAAATTTGGTCCACATTTGCCAAAGTTATCGAGCTTCAAAGTTTGAAAAGTCACAAAATATGTGTGTTTGAGCACATAAAGTACTATTTTTCTTGGAAATTCAACAAGATGCAATCATGATGTGTTGTGACATATTCAATATCTCGTCGAGCTAATTAATTTGACACTTTGTTTAACAAATTTGGTCTTCATTTGCCGAAGCTATCGAGCTTCAAAGTTTGAAAAGTCACAAAAGTTGTGTGTTTGAGCACATAAAGTACTATTTTTCTTGGAAGTTCAACAAGATGCAATGATGATGTGTTGTGTCATTTTAAAGATCTCGTCGAGCTGATTAATTTGACACTTTGGTTAACAAATTTGGTCCACATTTGCCAAAGTTATCGAGCTTCAAAATTGGAAAAGTCACAAAAGTTGTGTGTTTGAGCACATAAAGTACTATTTTTCTTGGAAATTCAACAAGATGCAATGATGATGTGTTGTGTCATTTTAAAGATCTCGTCGAGCTGATTAATTTGACACTTTGTTTAACAAATTTGGTCTTCATTTTCCGAAGCTATCGAGCTTCAAAATTTGAAAAGTCACAAAAGTTGTGTGTTTGAGCACATAAAGTACTATTTTTCTTGGAAATTCAACAAGATGCAATCATGATGTGTTGTGACATATTCAAAATCTCGTCGAGCTAATTAATTTGACACTTTGTTTAACAAATTTGGTCTTCATTTTCCAAAGCTATCGAGCTTCAAAATTTGAAAAGTCACAAAAGTTGTGTGTTTGAGCACATAAAGTACTATTTTTCTTGGAAGTTCAACAAGATGCAATGATGATGTGTTGTGTCATTTTAAAGATCTCGTCGAGCTGATTAATTTGACACTTTGGTTAACAAATTTGGTCCACATTTGCCAAAGTTATCGAGCTTCAGAGTTTGAAAAGTCACAAAATATGTGTGTTTGAGCACATAAAGTACTATTTTTCTTGGAAGTTCAACAAGATGTAATCATGATGTGTTGTGACATCTTCATAACCTTGTCGAGCTGATTAATTTGACACTTTGTTTAACAAATTTGGTCTTCATTTGCCGAAGCTATCGAGCTTCAAAGTTTCAAAAGTCACAAAAGTTGTGTGTTTGAAAACATAATGTACTATTTTTATTGGAAGTTCAACAAGATGCAATGATGATGTGTTGTGTCATTTTAAAGATCTCGTCGAGCTGATTAATTTGACACTTTGGTTAACAAATTTGGTCTTCATTTGCCGAAGCTATCGAGCTTCAAAGTTTGAAAAGTCACAAAAGTTGTGTGTTTGAAAACATAATGTACTATTTTTCTTGGAAGTTCAACAAGATGCAATGATGGTGTGTTGTGTCATTTTAAAGATCTCGTCGAGCTGATTAATTTGACACTTTGGTTAACAAATTTGGTCCACATTTGCCAAAGTTATCGAGCTTCAAAGTTTGAAAAGTCACAAAATATGTGTGTTTGAGCACATAAAGTACTATTTTTCTTGGAAATTCAACAAGATGCAATCATGATGTGTTGTGACATATTCAAAATCTCGTCGAGCTAATTAATTTGACACTTTGTTTAACAAATTTGGTCTTCATTTTCCGAAGCTATCGAGCTTCAAAATTTGAAAAGTCACAAAAGTTGTGTGTTTGAGCACATAAAGTACTATTTTTCTTGGAAGTTCAACAAGATGCAATGATGATGTGTTGTGTCATTTTAAAGATCTCGTCGAGCTGATTAATTTGACACTTTGGTTAACAAATTTGGTCCACATTTGCCAAAGTTATCGAGCTTCAGAGTTTGAAAAGTCACAAAATATGTGTGTTTGAGCACATAAAGTACTATTTTTCTTGGAAGTTCAACAAGATGTAATCATGATGTGTTGTGACATCTTCATAACCTTGTCGAGCTGATTAATTTGACACTTTGTTTAACAAATTTGGTCCCCATTTGCCAAAGTTATCGAGCTTCAAAATTGAAAAAGTCACAAAAGTTGTGTGTTTGAGCACATAAAGTACTATTTTTCTTGGAAATTCAACAAGATGCAATCATGATGTGTTGTGTCATTTTAAATATCTCGTCGAGCTGATTAATTTGACACTTTGTTTAACAAATTTGGTCTTCATTTGCCGAAGCTATCGAGCTTCAAAGTTTCAAAAGTCACAAAAGTTGTGTGTTTGAAAACATAATGTACTATTTTTCTTGGAAGTTCAACAAGATGCAATGATGGTGTGTTGTGTCATTTTAAAGATCTCGTCGAGCTGATTAATTTGACACTTTGGTTAACAAATTTGGTCCACATTTGCCAAAGTTATCGAGCTTCAAAGTTTGAAAAGTCACAAAATATGTCTGTTTGAGCACATAAAGTACTATTTTTCTTGGAAATTCAACAAGATGCAATCATGAATTGTTGTGTCATTTTAAAGATCTCGTCGAGCTGATTAATTTGACACTTTGTTTAACAAATTTGGTCTTCATTTTCCGAAGCTATCGAGCTTCAAAATTTGAAAAGTCACAAAAGTTGTGTGTTTGAGCACATAAAGTACTATTTTTCTTGGAAGTTCAACAAGATGCAATGATGATGTGTTGTGTCATTTTAAAGATCTCGTCGAGCTGATTAATTTGACACTTTGGTTAACAAATTTGGTCCACATTTGCCAAAGTTATCGAGCTTCAGAGTTTGAAAAGTCACAAAATATGTGTGTTTGAGCACATAAAGTACTATTTTTCTTGGAAGTTCAACAAGATGTAATCATGATGTGTTGTGACATCTTCATAAACTTGTCGAGCTGATTAATTTGACACTTTGTTTAACAAATTTGGTCCCCATTTGCCAAAGTTATCGAGCTTCAAAATTGAAAAAGTCACAAAAGTTGTGTGTTTGAGCACATAAAGTACTATTTTTCTTGGAAATTCAACAAGATGCAATCATGAATTGTTGTGTCATTTTAAAGATCTCGTCGAGCTGATTAATTTGACACTTTGGTTAACAAATTTGGTCCCAATTTGCCAAAGTTATCGAGCTTCAAAATTGGAAAAGTCACAAAAGTTGTGTGTTTGAGCACATAAAGTACTATTTTTCTTGGAAATTCAACAAGATGCAATCATGATGTGTTGTGTCATTTTAAATATCTCGTCGAGCTGATTAATTTGACACTTTGTTTAACAAATTTGGTCTTCATTTGCCGAAGCTATCGAGCTTCAAAGTTTCAAAAGTCACAAAAGTTGTGTGTTTGAAAACATAATGTACTATTTTTATTGGAAGTTCAACAAGATGCAATGATGATGTGTTGTGTCATTTTAAAGATCTCGTCGAGCTGATTAATTTGACACTTTGGTTAACAAATTTGGTCTTCATTTGCCGAAGCTATCGAGCTTCAAAGTTTGAAAAGTCACAAAATATGTGTGTTTGAGCACATAAAGTACTATTTTTCTTGGAAATTCAACAAGATGCAATCATGATGTGTTGTGACATATTCAAAATCTCGTCGAGCTAATTAATTTGACACTTTGTTTAACAAATTTGGTCTTCATTTTCCGAAGCTATCGAGCTTCAAAATTTGAAAAGTCACAAAAGTTGTGTGTTTGAGCACATAAAGTACTATTTTTCTTGGAAGTTCAACAAGATGCAATGATGATGTGTTGTGTCATTTTAAAGATCTCGTCGAGCTGATTAATTTGACACTTTGGTTAACAAATTTGGTCCACATTTGCCAAAGTTATCGAGCTTCAGAGTTTGAAAAGTCACAAAAGTTGTGTGTTTGAAAACATAATGTACTATTTTTCTTGGAAGTTCAACAAGATGCAATGATGGTGTGTTGTGACATCTTCAAAATCTCGTTGAGGTGATTACTTTGACACTTTGTTTAACAAATTTAGTCCACATTTGCCAAAGTTATCGAGCTTCAGAGTTTGAAAAGTCACAAAATATGTGTGTTTGAGCACATAAAGTACTATTTTTCTTGGAAATTCAACAAGATGCAATCATGAAGTGTTGTGACATATTCAATATCTCGTCGAGCTAATTAATTTGACCCTTTGTTTAACAAATTTGGTCTTCATTTGCCGAAGCTATCGAGCTTCAAAGTTTGAAAAGTCACAAAAGTTATGTGTTTGAGCACATAATGTACTATTTTTCTTGGAAGTTCAACAAGATGTAATCATGGTGTGTTGTGTCATTTTAAAGATCTCGTCGAGCTGATTAATTTGACACTTTGGTTAACAAATTTGGTCCACATTTGCCAAAGTTATCGAGCTTCAAAGTTTGAAAAGTAACAAAATATGTGTGTTTGAGCACATAAAGTACTATTTTTCTTGGAAGTTCAACAAGATGCAATTCTGATGTGTTGTGACATCTTCAAAATCTCGTCGAGCTGATTAATTTGACACTTTGTTTAACAAATTTGGTCCACATTTGCCAAAGTTATCGAGCTTCAAAATTGGAAAAGTCACAAAAGTTGTGTGTTTGAGCACATAAAGTACTATTTTTCTTGGAAATTCAACAAGATGCAATTCTGATGTGTTGTGACATCTTCAAAATCTCGTCGAGCTGATTAATTTGACACTTTGTTTAACAAATTTGGTCCACATTTGCCAAAGTTATCGAGCTTCAAAATTGGAAAAGTCACAAAAGTTGTGTGTTTGAGCACATAAAGTACTATTTTTCTTGGAAATTCAACAAGATGCAATGATGATGTGTTGTATCATTTTAAAGATCTCGTCGAGCTGATTAATTTGACCCTTTGTTTAACAAATTTGGTCCACATTTGCCGAAGCTATCGAGCTTCAAAGTTTGAAAAGTCACAAAAGTTATGTGTTTGAGCACATAATGTACTATTTTTCTTGGAAGTTCAACAAGATGTAATCATGGTGTGTTGTGTCATTTTAAAGATCTCGTCGAGCTGATTAATTTGACACTTTGGTTAACAAATTTGGTCCCAATTTGCCAAAGTTATCGAGCTTCAAAATTGGAAAAGTCACAAAAGTTGTGTGTTTGAGCACATAAAGTACTATTTTTCTTGGAAATTCAACAAGATGCAATCATGATGTGTTGTGTCATTTTAAATATCTCGTCGAGCTGATTAATTTGACACTTTGTTTAACAAATTTGGTCTTCATTTGCCGAAGCTATCGAGCTTCAAAGTTTCAAAAGTCACAAAAGTTGTGTGTTTGAAAACATAATGTACTATTTTTATTGGAAGTTCAACAAGATGCAATGATGATGTGTTGTGTCATTTTAAAGATCTCGTCGAGCTGATTAATTTGACACTTTGGTTAACAAATTTGGTCTTCATTTGCCGAAGCTATCGAGCTTCAAAGTTTGAAAAGTCACAAAAGTTGTGTGTTTGAAAACATAATGTACTATTTTTCTTGGAAGTTCAACAATATGCAATGATGGTGTGTTGTGTCATTTTAAAAATCTCGTCGAGCTGATTAATTTGACACTTTGGTTAACAAATTTGGTCCACATTTGCCAAAGTTATCGAGCTTCAAAGTTTGAAAAGTCACAAAATATGTGTGTTTGAGCACATAAAGTACTATTTTTCTTGGAAATTCAACAAGATGCAATCATGATGTGTTGTGACATATTCAAAATCTCGTCGAGCTAATTAATTTGACACTTTGTTTAACAAATTTGGTCTTCATTTTCCGAAGCTATCAAGCTTCAAAATTTGAAAAGTCACAAAAGTTGTGTATTTGAGCACATAAAGTACTATTTTTCTTGGAAGTTCAACAAGATGCAATGATGATGTGTTGTGTCATTTTAAAGATCTCGTCGAGCTGATTAATTTGACACTTTGGTTAACAAATTTGGTCCACATTTGCCAAAGTTATCGAGCTTCAGAGTTTGAAAAGTCACAAAAGTTGTGTGTTTGAAAACATAATGTACTATTTTTCTTGGAAGTTCAACAAGATGCAATGATGGTGTGTTGTGTCATTTTAAAGATCTCGTCGAGCTGATTAATTTGACCCTTTGTTTAACAAATTTGGTCCACATTTGCCGAAGCTATCGAGCTTCAAAGTTTGAAAAGTCACAAAAGTTATGTGTTTGAGCACATAAAGTACTATTTTTCTTGGAAGTTCAACAAGATGCAATGATGATGTGTTGTGACATCTTCAAAATCTCGTTGAGGTGATTACTGTGACACTTTGTTTAACAAATTTAGTCCACATTTGCCAAAGTTATCGAGCTTCAGAGTTTGAAAAGTCACAAAATATGTGTGTTTGAGCACATAAAGTACTATTTTTCTTGGAAATTCAACAAGATGCAATCATGAAGTGTTGTGACATATTCAATATCTCGTCGAGCTAATTAATTTGACCCTTTGTTTAACAAATTTGGTCTTCATTTGCCGAAGCTATCGAGCTTCAAAGTTTGAAAAGTCACAAAAGTTATGTGTTTGAGCACATAATGTACTATTTTTCTTGGAAGTTCAACAAGATGTAATCATGGTGTGTTGTGTCATTTTAAAGATCTCGTCGAGCTGATTAATTTGACACTTTGGTTAACAAATTTGGTCCACATTTGCCAAAGTTATCGAGCTTCAAAGTTTGAAAAGTAACAAAATATGTGTGTTTGAGCACATAAAGTACTATTTTTCTTGGAAGTTCAACAAGATGCAATTCTGATGTGTTGTGACATCTTCAAAATCTCGTCGAGCTGATTAATTTGACACTTTGTTTAACAAATTTGGTCCACATTTGCCAAAGTTATCGAGCTTCAAAATTGGAAAAGTCACAAAAGTTGTGTGTTTGAGCACATAAAGTACTATTTTTCTTGGAAATTCAACAAGATGCAATGATGATGTGTTGTATCATTTTAAAGATCTCGTCGAGCTGATTAATTTGACCCTTTGTTTAACAAATTTGGTCCACATTTGCCAAAGTTATCGAGCTTCAGAGTTTGAAAAGTCACAAAATATGTGTGTTTGAGCACATAAAGTACTATTTTTCTTGGAAATTCAACAAGATGCAATCATGGTGTGTTGTGTCATTTTAAAGATCTCGTCGAGCTGATTAATTTGACACTTTGTTTAACAAATTTGGTCCTCATTTGCCGAAGCTATCGAGCTTCAAAATTTGAAAAGTCACAAAAGTTTTGTGTTTGAGCACATAAAGTACTATTTTTCTTGGAAATTCAACAAGATGCAATGATGATGTGTTGTGACATATTCAAAATCTGGTTGAGCTGATTAATTTGACACTTTGTTTAAGAAATTTGGTCCACATTTGCCGAAGTTATCGAGCTTCAAAGTTTGAAAAGTCACAAAAGTTGTGTGTTTGAGCACATAAAGTACTATTTTTCTTGGAAGTTCAACAAGATGCAATGATGATGTGTTGTGTCATTTTAAAGATCTCGTCGAGCTGATTAATTTGACACTTTGGTTAACAAATTTGGTCCACATTTGCCGAAGTTATCGAGCTTCAATGTTTGAAAAGTAACAAAATATGTGTGTTTGAGCACATAAAGTACTATTTTTCTTGGAAATTCAACAAGATGCAATGATGATGTGTTGTGACATATTCAAAATCTCGTTGAGCTGATTAATTTGACACTTTGTTTAAGAAATTTGGTCCACATTTGCCGAAGTTATCGAGCTTCAATGTTTGAAAAGTCACAAAATATGTGTGTTTGAGCACATAAAGTACTATTTTTCTTGGAAATTCAACAAGAGGTAATCATGATGTGTTGTGACATCTTCAAAATCTCGTTGAGGTGATTACTTTGACACCTTGTGTAACAAATTTGGTCCACATTTGCCAAAGTTATCGAGCTTCAGAGTTTGAAAAGTCACAAAATATGTGTGTTTGAGCACATAAAGTACTATTTTTCTTGGAAGTTCAACAAGATGTAATCATGGTGTGTTGTGACATATTCAAAATCTCGTCGAGCTGATTAATTTGACACTTTGTTTAACAAATTTGTTCTTCATTTGCCGAAGCTATCGAGCTTCAAAGTTTGAAAAGTCACAAAAGTTGTGTGTTTGAGCACATAAAGTACTATTTTTCTTGGAAGTTCAACAAGATGCAATGATGATGTGTTGTGACATCTTCATAACCTTGTCGAGCTGATTAATTTGACACTTTGTTTAACAAATTTGGTCCACATTTGCCAAAGTTATCGAGCTTCAAAATTGGAAAAGTCACAAAAGTTGTGTGTTTGAGCACATAAAGTACTATTTTTCTTGGAAATTCAACAAGATGCAATTATGAATTGTTGTGTCATTTTAAAGATCTCGTCGAGCTGATTAATTTGACACTTTGTTTAACAAATTTGGTCTTCATTTGCCGAAGCTATCGAGCTTCAAAGTTTGAAAAGTCACAAAAGTTGTGTGTTTGAGCACATAAAGTACTATTTTTCTTGGAAGTTCAACAAGATGCAATGATGATGTGTTGTGACATCTTCATAACCTTGTCGAGCTGATTAATTTGACACTTTGTTTAACAAATTTGGTCCACATTTGCCAAAGTTATCGAGCTTCAAAATTGGAAAAGTCACAAAAGTTGTGTGTTTGAGCACATAAAGTACTATTTTTCTTGGAAATTCAACAAGATGCAATGATGATGTGTTGTGTCATTTTAAAGATCTCGTCGAGCTGATTAATTTGACACTTTGGTTAACAAATTTGGTCCACATTTGCCAATGTTATCGAGCTTCAAAGTTTGAAAAGTCACAAAAGTTGTGTGTCTGAGCACATAATGTACTATTTTTCTTGGAAGTTCAACAAGATGTAATCATGATGTGTTGTGACATCTTCAAAATCTCGTTTAGGTGATTACTTTGACACTTTGTTTAAGAAATTTGGTCCACATTTGAAGAAGTTATCGAGCTTCAAAATTGGAAAAGTCACAAAAGTTGTGTGTTTGAGCACATAAAGTACTATTTTTCTTGGAAATTCAACAAGATGCAATCATGATGTGTTGTGACATCTTCATAACCTTGTCGAGCTGATTAATTTGACACTTTGTTTAACAAATTTGGTCCACATTTGCCAAAGTTATCGAGCTTCAAAATTGGAAAAGTCACAAAAGTTGTGTGTTTGAACACATAAAGTACTATTTTTCTTGGAAATTCAACAAGATGCAATCATGATGTGTTGTGACATCTTCATAACCTTGTCGAGCTGATTAATTTGACACTTTGTTTAACAAATTTGGTCTTCATTTGCCGAAGTTATCGAGCTTCAAAGTTTGAAAAGTCACAAAAGTTGTGTGTTTGAGCACATAAAGTACTATTTTTCTTGGAAGTTCAACAAGAGGTAATCATGATGTGTTGTGACATCTTCAAAATCTCGTTGAGGTGATTACTTTGACACTTTGTTTAACAAATTTGGTCCACATTTGCCAAAGTTATCGAGCTTCAAAGTTTGAAAAGTCACAAAAGTTGTGTGTTTGAGCACATAAAGTACTATTTTTCTTGGAAGTTCAACAAGATGTAATCATGGTGTGTTGTGACATCTTCATAACCTTGTTGAGCTGATTAATTTGACACTTTGTTTAACAAATTTGGTCCACATTTGCCAAAGTTATCGAGCTTCAAAGTTTGAAAAGTCACAAAAGTTGTGTGTTTGAGCACATAAAGTACTATTTTTCTTGGAAGTTCAACAAGATGTAATCATGGTGTGTTGTGACATCTTCATAACCTTGTCGAGCTGATTAATTTGACACTTTGTTTAACAAATTTGGTCCACATTTGCCAAAGTTATCGAGCTTCAAAGTTTGAAAAGTCACAAAAGTTGTGTGTTTGAGCACATAAAGTACTATTTTTCTTGGAAGTTCAACAAGATGCAATCATGATGTGTTGTGACATATTCAAAATCTCGTCGAGCTGATTAATTTGACACTTTGTTTAACAAATTTGGTCTTCATTTGCCGAAGCGATCGAGCTTCACAGTTTGAAAAGTCACAAAAGTTGTGTGTTTGAGCACATAAAGTACTATATTTCTTGGAAGTTCAACAAGAGGTAATCATGATGTGTTGTGACATCTTCAAAATCTCGTCGAGCTGATTAATTTGACACTTTGTTTAACAAATTTGGTCTTCATTTGCCGAAGCGATCGAGCTTCAAAGTTTGAAAAGTCACAAAAGTTGTGTGTTTGAGCACATAAAGTACTATTTTTCTTGGAAGTTCAACAAGATGCAATCATGATGTGTTGTGACATATTCAAAATCTCGTCGAGCTGATTAATTTGACACTTTGTTTAACAAATTTGGTCTTCATTTGCCGAAGCGATCGAGCTTCACAGTTTGAAGTCACAAAAGTTGTGTGTTTGAGCACATAAAGTACTATTTTTCTTGGAAGTTCAACAAGATGTAATCATGATGTGTTGTGACATCTTTAAAATCTCGTTGAGGTGATTACTTTGACACTTTGTTTAAGAAATTTGGTCCACATTTGCCGAAGTTATCGAGCCTTCAAAGTTTGAAAAGTCAAAAAAGTTGTGTGTTTGAGCACATAAAGTACTATTTTTCTTGGAAATTCAACAAGATGCAATCATGATGTGTTGTGACATCTTCATAACCTTGTCGAGCTGATTAATTTGACACTTTGTTTAACAAATTTGGTCCACATTTGCCAAAGTTATCGAGCTTCAAAGTTTGAAAAGTCACAAAAGTTGTGTGTTTGAGCACATAAAGTACTATTTTTCTTGGAAGTTCAACAAGAGGTAATCATGATGTGTTGTGACATCTTCAAAATCTCGTCGAGCTGATTAATTTGACACTTTGTTTAACAAATTTGGTCTTCATTTGCCGAAGCGATCGAGCTTCAAAGTTTGAAAAGTCACAAAAGTTGTGTGTTTGAGCACATAAAGTACTATTTTTCTTGGAAGTTCAACAAGAGGTAATCATGATGTGTTGTGACATCTTCAAAATCTCGTCGAGCTGATTAATTTGACACTTTGTTTAACAAATTTGGTCTTCATTTGCCGAAGCGATCGAGCTTCAAAGTTTGAAAAGTCACAAAAGTTGTGTGTTTGAGCACATAAAGTACTATTTTTCTTGGAAGTTCAACAAGATGTAATCATGATGTGTTGTGACATCTTCAAAATCTCGTTTAGGTGATTACTTTGACACTTTAGTTAACAAATTTGGTCCACATTTGCCACAGTTATCGAGCTTCAAAATTGGAAAAGTCACAAAAGTTGTGTGTTTGAGCACATAAAGTACTATTTTTCTTGGAAGTTCAACAAGATGCAATGATGATGTGTTGTGACATCTTCATAACCTTGTCGAGCTGATTAATTTGACACTTTGTTTAACAAATTTGGTCTTCATTTGCCGAAGCGATCGAGCTTCACAGTTTGAAAAGTCACAAAAGTTGTGTGTTTGAGCACATAAAGTACTATATTTCTTGGAAGTTCAACAAGAGGTAATCATGATGTGTTGTGACATCTTCAAAATCTCGTCGAGCTGATTAATTTGACACTTTGTTTAACAAATTTGGTCTTCATTTGCCGAAGCGATCGAGCTTCACAGTTTGAAGTCACAAAAGTTGTGTGTTTGAGCACATAAAGTACTATTTTTCTTGGAAGTTCAACAAGAGGTAATCATGATGTGTTGTGACATCTTCAAAATCTCGTCGAGCTGATTAATTTGACACTTTGTTTAACAAATTTGGTCTTCATTTGCCGAAGCGATCGAGCTTCACAGTTTGAAGTCACAAAAGTTGTGTGTTTGAGCACATAAAGTACTATTTTTCTTGGAAGTTCAACAAGATGTAATCATGATGTGTTGTGACATCTTCAAAATCTCGTTTAGGTGATTACTTTGACACTTTATTTAACAAATTTGGTCCACATTTGCCACAGTTATCGAGCTTCAAAATTGGAAAAGTCACAAAAGTTGTGTGTTTGAGCACATAAAGTACTATTTTTCTTGGAAGTTCAACAAGATGCAATGATGATGTGTTGTGACATCTTCATAACCTTGTCGAGCTGATTAATTTGACACTTTGTTTAACAAATTTGGTCCACATTTGCCAAAGTTATCGAGCTTCAAAATTGGAAAAGTCACAAAAGTTGTGTGTTTCAGCACATAAAGTACTATTTTTCTTGGAAATTCAACAAGATGCAATTATGAATTGTTGTGTCATTTTAAAGATCTCGTCGAGCTGATTAATTTGACACTTTGTTTAACAAATTTGGTCTTCATTTGCCGAAGCTATCGAGCTTCAAAGTTTGAAAAGTCACAAAAGTTGTGTGTTTGAGCACATAAAGTACTATTTTTCTTGGAAGTTCAACAAGATGCAATGATGATGTGTTGTGACATCTTCATAACCTTGTCGAGCTGATTAATTTGACACTTTGTTTAACAAATTTGGTCCACATTTGCCAAAGTTATCGAGCTTCAAAATTGGAAAAGTCACAAAAGTTGTGTGTTTGAGCACATAAAGTACTATTTTTCTTGGAAATTCAACAAGATGCAATGATGATGTGTTGTGTCATTTTAAAGATCTCGTCGAGCTGATTAATTTGACACTTTGGTTAACAAATTTGGTCCACATTTGCCAATGTTATCGAGCTTCAAAGTTTGAAAAGTCACAAAATATGTGTGTTTGAGCACATAAAGTACTATTTTTCTTGGAAGTTCAACAAGATGTAATCATGATGTGTTGTGACATCTTCAAAATCTCGTTTAGGTGATTACTTTGACACTTTGTTTAAGAAATTTGGTCCACATTTGCCGAAGTTATCGAGCTTCAAAATTGGAAAAGTCACAAAAGTTGTGTGTTTGAGCACATAAAGTACTATTTTTCTTGGAAATTCAACAAGATGCAATTATGAATTGTTGTGTCATTTTAAAGATCTCGTCGAGCTGATTAATTTGACACTTTGGTTAACAAATTTGGTCCACATTTGCCAATGTTATCGAGCTTCAAAGTTTGAAAAGTCACAAAAGTTGTGTGTTTGAGCACATAAAGTACTATTTTTCTTGGAAATTCAACAAGATGCAATCATGATGTGTTGTGACATATTCAAAATCTCGTGGAGCTGATTAATTTGACACTTTATTTAACAAATTTGGTCCACATTTGCCACAGTTATCGAGCTTCAAAATTGGAAAAGTCACAAAAGTTGTGTGTTTGAGCACATAAAGTACTATTTTTCTTGGAAATTCAACAAGATGCAATCATGATGTGTTGTGACATCTTCATAACCTTGTCGAGCTGATTAATTTGACACTTTGTTTAACAAATTTGGTCCACATTTGCCAAAGTTATCGAGCTTCAAAATTGGAAAAGTCACAAAAGTTGTGTGTTTGAGCACATAAAGTACTATTTTTCTTGGAAATTCAACAAGATGCAATCATGATGTGTTATGACATCTTCATAACCTTGTCGAGCTGATTAATTTGACACTTTGTTTAACAAATTTGGTCCACATTTGCCAAAGTTATCGAGCTTCAAAGTTTGAAAAGTCACAAAAGTTGTGTGTTTGAGCACATAAAGTACTATTTTTCTTGGAAATTCAACCAGATGCAATCATGATGTGTTGTGACATCTTCATAACCTTGTCGAGCTGATTAATTTGACACTTTGTTTAACAAATTTGGTCCACATTTGCCAAAGTTATCGAGCTTCAAAGTTTGAAAAGTCACAAAAGTTGTGTGTTTGAGCACAAAAAGGACTATTTTTCTTGGAAGTTCAACAAGATGCAATCATGATGTGTTGTGACATATTCAAAATCTCGTCGAGCTGATTAATTTGACACTTTGTTTAACAAATTTGGTCTTCATTTGCCGAAGCGATCGAGCTTCACAGTTTGAAAAGTCACAAAAGTTGTGTGTTTGAGCACATAAAGTACTATTTTTCTTGGAAGTTCAACAAGATGTAATCATGATGTGTTGTGACATCTTTAAAATCTCGTTGAGGTGATTACTTTGACACTTTGTTTAAGAAATTTGGTCCACATTTGCCGATGTTATCGAGCCTTCAAAGTTTGAAAAGTCACAAAAGTTGTGTGTTTGAGCACATAAAGTACTATTTTTCTTGGAAGTTCAACAAGAGGTAATCATGATGTGTTGTGACATCTTCAAAATCTCGTTGAGGTGATTAATTTGACACTTTGTTTAACAAATTTGGTCCACATTTGCCAAAGTTATCGAGCTTCAAAATTGGAAAAGTCACAAAAGTTGTGTGTTTGAGCACATAAAGTACTATTTTTCTTGGAAATTCAACAAGATGCAATCATGATGTGTTGTGACATATTCAAAATCTCGTGGAGCTGATTAATTTGACACTTTATTTAACAAATTTGGTCCACATTTGCCACAGTTATCGAGCTTCAAAATTGGAAAAGTCACAAAAGTTGTGTGTTTGAGCACATAAAGTACTATTTTTCTTGGAAATTCAACAAGATGCAATCATGATGTGTTGTGACATCTTCATAACCTTGTCGAGCTGATTAATTTGACACTTTGTTTAACAAATTTGGTCCACATTTGCCAAAGTTATCGAGCTTCAAAATTGGAAAAGTCACAAAAGTTGTGTGTTTGAACACATAAAGTACTATTTTTCTTGGAAATTCAACAAGATGCAATCATGATGTGTTGTGACATCTTCATAACCTTGTCGAGCTGATTAATTTGACACTTTGTTTAACAAATTTGGTCTTCATTTGCCGAAGTTATCGAGCTTCAAATTTTGAAAAGTCACAAAAGTTGTGTGTTTGAGCACATAAAGTACTATTTTTCTTGGAAGTTCAACAAGATGCAATCATGATGTGTTGTGACATCTTCAAAATCTCGTCGAGCTGATTAATTTGACACTTTGTTTAACAAATTTGGTCTTCATTTGCCAAAGCGATCGAGCTTCAAAGTTTGAAAAGTCACAAAAGTTGTGTGTTTGAGCACATAAAGTACTATTTTTCTTGGAAGTTCAACAAGAGGTAATCATGATGTGTTGTGACATCTTCAAAATCTCGTCGAGCTGATTAATTTGACACTTTGTTTAACAAATTTGGTCTTCATTTGCCGAAGCGATCGAGCTTCAAAGTTTGAAAAGTCACAAAAGTTGTGTGTTTGAGCACATAAAGTACTATTTTTCTTGGAAGTTCAACAAGATGTAATCATGATGTGTTGTGACATCTTTAAAATCTCGTTGAGGTGATTACTTTGACACTTTGTTTAAGAAATTTGGTCCACATTTGCCGAAGTTATCGAGCCTTCAAAGTTTGAAAAGTCACAAAAGTTGTGTGTTTGAGCACATAAAGTACTATTTTTCTTGGAAATTCAACAAGATGCAATCATGATGTGTTGTGACATCTTTAAAATCTCGTTGAGGTGATTACTTTGACACTTTGTGTAACAAATTTGGTCCACATTTGCCAAAGTTATCGAGCTTCAGAGTTTGAAAAGTCACAAAATATGTGTGTTTGAGCACATAAAGTACTATTTTTCTTGGAAGTTCAACAAGATGTAATCATGGTGTGTTGTGACATCTTCATAACCTTGTCGAGCTGATTAATTTGACACTTTGTTTAACAAATATGGTCCACATTTGCCAAAGTTATCGAGCTTCAAAGTTTGAAAAGTCACAAAAGTTGTGTGTTTGAGCACATAAAGTACTATTTTTCTTGGAAGTTCAACAAGATGCAATCATGATGTGTTGTGACATATTCAAAATCTCGTCGAGCTGATTAATTTGACACTTTGTTTAACAAATTTGGTCTTCATTTGCCGAAGCGATCGAGCTTCACAGTTTGAAAAGTCACAAAAGTTGTGTGTTTGAGCACATAAAGTACTATATTTCTTGGAAGTTCAACAAGAGGTAATCATGATGTGTTGTGACATCTTCAAAATCTCGTCGAGCTGATTAATTTGACACTTTGTTTAACAAATTTGGTCTTCATTTGCCGAAGCGATCGAGCTTCAAAGTTTGAAAAGTCACAAAAGTTGTGTGTTTGAGCACATAAAGTACTATTTTTCTTGGAAGTTCAACAAGATGCAATCATGATGTGTTGTGACATATTCAAAATCTCGTCGAGCTGATTAATTTGACACTTTGTTTAACAAATTTGGTCTTCATTTGCCGAAGCGATCGAGCTTCACAGTTTGAAAAGTCACAAAAGTTGTGTGTTTGAGCACATAAAGTACTATTTTTCTTGGAAGTTCAACAAGATGTAATCATGATGTGTTGTGACATCTTTAAAATCTCGTTGAGGTGATTACTTTGACACTTTGTTTAAGAAATTTGGTCCACATTTGCCGAAGTTATCGAGCCTTCAAAGTTTGAAAAGTCAAAAAAGTTGTGTGTTTGAGCACATAAAGTACTATTTTTCTTGGAAATTCAACAAGATGCAATCATGATGTGTTGTGACATCTTCATAACCTTGTCGAGCTGATTAATTTGACACTTTGTTTAACAAATTTGGTCCACATTTGCCAAAGTTATCGAGCTTCAAAGTTTGAAAAGTCACAAAAGTTGTGTGTTTGAGCACATAAAGTACTATTTTTCTTGGAAATTCAACAAGATGCAATCATGGTGTGTTGTGACATCTTCATAACCTTGTCGAGCTGATTAATTTGACACTTTGTTTAACAAATTTGGTCCACATTTGCCAAAGTTATCGAGCTTCAAAGTTTGAAAAGTCACAAAAGTTGTGTGTTTGAGCACATAAAGTACTATTTTTCTTGGAAATTCAACAAGATGCAATCATGGTGTGTTGTGACATCTTCATAACCTTGTCGAGCTGATTAATTTGACACTTTATTTAACAAATTTGGTCCACATTTGCCACAGTTATCGAGCTTCAAAATTGGAAAAGTCACAAAAGTTGTGTGTTTGAGCACATAATGTACTATTTTTCTTGGAAGTTCAACAAGATGCAATGATGATGTGTCGTGACATATTCAAAATCTCGTTGAGCTGATTAATTTGACACTTTGTTTAACAAATTTGGTCCACATTTGCCAAAGTTATCGAGCTTCAAAGTTTGAAAAGTCACAAAAGTTGTGTGTTTGAGCACATAAAGTACTATTTTTCTTGGAAGTTCAACAAGAGGTAATCATGATGTGTTGTGACATCTTCAAAATCTCGTCGAGCTGATTAATTTGACACTTTGTTTAACAAATTTGGTCTTCATTTGCCGAAGCGATCGAGCTTCAAAGTTTGAAAAGTCACAAAAGTTGTGTGTTTGAGCACATAAAGTACTATTTTTCTTGGAAGTTCAACAAGAGGTAATCATGATGTGTTGTGACATCTTCAAAATCTCGTCGAGCTGATTAATTTGACACTTTGTTTAACAAATTTGGTCTTCATTTGCCGAAGCGATCGAGCTTCAAAGTTTGAAAAGTCACAAAAGTTGTGTGTTTGAGCACATAAAGTACTATTTTTCTTGGAAGTTCAACAAGATGCAATCATGATGTGTTGTGACATATTCAAAATCTCGTCGAGCTGATTAATTTGACACTTTGTTTAACAAATTTGGTCTTCATTTGCCGAAGCGATCGAGCTTCACAGTTTGAAAAGTCACAAAAGTTGTGTGTTTGAGCACATAAAGTACTATTTTTCTTGGAAGTTCAACAAGATGTAATCATGATGTGTTGTGACATCTTTAAAATCTCGTTGAGGTGATTACTTTGACACTTTGTTTAAGAAATTTGGTCCACATTTGCCGAAGTTATCGAGCCTTCAAAGTTTGAAAAGTCAAAAAAGTTGTGTGTTTGAGCACATAAAGTACTATTTTTCTTGGAAATTCAACAAGATGCAATCATGATGTGTTGTGACATCTTCATAACCTTGTCGAGCTGATTAATTTGACACTTTGTTTAACAAATTTGGTCCACATTTGCCAAAGTTATCGAGCTTCAAAGTTTGAAAAGTCACAAAAGTTGTGTGTTTGAGCACATAAAGTACTATTTTTCTTGGAAATTCAACAAGATGCAATCATGGTGTGTTGTGACATCTTCATAACCTTGTCGAGCTGATTAATTTGACACTTTGTTTAACAAATTTGGTCCACATTTGCCAAAGTTATCGAGCTTCAAAGTTTGAAAAGTCACAAAAGTTGTGTGTTTGAGCACATAAAGTACTATTTTTCTTGGAAATTCAACAAGATGCAATCATGGTGTGTTGTGACATCTTCATAACCTTGTCGAGCTGATTAATTTGACACTTTATTTAACAAATTTGGTCCACATTTGCCACAGTTATCGAGCTTCAAAATTGGAAAAGTCACAAAAGTTGTGTGTTTGAGCACATAATGTACTATTTTTCTTGGAAGTTCAACAAGATGCAATGATGATGTGTCGTGACATATTCAAAATCTCGTTGAGCTGATTAATTTGACACTTTGTTTAACAAATTTGGTCCACATTTGCCAAAGTTATCGAGCTTCAAAGTTTGAAAAGTCACAAAAGTTGTGTGTTTGAGCACATAAAGTACTATTTTTCTTGGAAGTTCAACAAGAGGTAATCATGATGTGTTGTGACATCTTCAAAATCTCGTCGAGCTGATTAATTTGACACTTTGTTTAACAAATTTGGTCTTCATTTGCCGAAGCGATCGAGCTTCAAAGTTTGAAAAGTCACAAAAGTTGTGTGTTTGAGCACATAAAGTACTATTTTTCTTGGAAGTTCAACAAGAGGTAATCATGATGTGTTGTGACATCTTCAAAATCTCGTCGAGCTGATTAATTTGACACTTTGTTTAACAAATTTGGTCTTCATTTGCCGAAGCGATCGAGCTTCAAAGTTTGAAAAGTCACAAATGTTGTGTGTTTGAGCACATAAAGTACTATTTTTCTTGGAAATTCAACAAGATGCAATCATGATGTGTTGTGACATCTTTAAAATCTCGTTGAGGTGATTAATTTGACACTTTGTTTAACAAATTTGGTCTTCATTTGCCGAAGCGATCGAGCTTCAAAGTTTGAAAAGTCACAAAAGTTGTGTGTTTGAGCACATAAAGTACTATTTTTCTTGGAAGTTCAACAAGAGGTAATCATGATGTGTTGTGATATCTTCAAAATCTCGTGGAGCTGATTAATTTGACACTTTATTTAACAAATTTGGTCCACATTTGCCACAGTTATCGAGCTTCAAAATTGGAAAAGTCACAAAAGTTGTGTGTTTGAGCACATAAAGTACTATTTTTCTTGGAAATTCAACAAGATGCAATCATGATGTGTTGTGACATCTTCATAACCTTGTCGAGCTGATTAATTTGACACTTTGTTTAACAAATTTGGTCCACATTTGCCAAAGTTATCGAGCTTCAAAATTGGAAAAGTCACAAAAGTTGTGTGTTTGAACACATAAAGTACTATTTTTCTTGTAAATTCAACAAGATGCAATCATGATGTGTTGTGACATCTTCATAACCTTGTCGAGCTGATTAATTTGACACTTTGTTTAACAAATTTGGTCTTCATTTGCCGAAGTTATCGAGCTTCAAAGTTTGAAAAGTCACAAAAGTTGTGTGTTTGAGCACATAAAGTACTATTTTTCTTGGAAGTTCAACAAGAGGTAATCATGATGTGTTGTGACATCTTCAAAATCTCGTTGAGGTGATTACTGTGACACTTTGTTTAACAAATTTGGTCCACATTTGCCAAAGTTATCGAGCTTCAGAGTTTGAAAAGTCACAAAAGTTGTGTGTTTGAGCACATAAAGTACTATTTTTCTTGGAAGTTCAACAAGATGCAATCATGGTGTGTTGTGACATCTTCATAACCTTGTCGAGCTGATTAATTTGACACTTTGTTTAACAAATTTGGTCCACATTTGCCAAAGTTATCGAGCTTCAAAGTTTGAAAAGTCACAAAAGTTGTGTGTTTGAGCACATAAAGTACTATTTTTCTTGGAAGTTCAACAAGATGCAATCATGATGTGTTGTGACATCTTCAAAATCTCGTTGAGGTGATTACTGTGACACTTTGTTTAACAAATTTGGTCCACATTTGCCAAAGTTATCGAGCTTCAGAGTTTGAAAAGTCACAAAAGTTGTGTGTTTGAGCACATAAAGTACTATTTTTCTTGGAAGTTCAACAAGATGTAATCATGGTGTGTTGTGACATCTTCATAACCTTGTCGAGCTGATTAATTTGACACTTTGTTTAACAAATTTGGTCCACATTTGCCAAAGTTATCGAGCTTCAAAGTTTGAAAAGTCACAAAAGTTGTGTGTTTGAGCACATAAAGTACTATTTTTCTTGGAAGTTCAACAAGATGCAATCATGATGTGTTGTGACATATTCAAAATCTCGTCGAGCTGATTAATTTGACACTTTGTTTAACAAATTTGGTCTTCATTTGCCGAAGCGATCGAGCTTCACAGTTTGAAAAGTCACAAAAGTTGTGTGTTTGAGCACATAAAGTACTATATTTCTTGGAAGTTCAACAAGAGGTAATCATGATGTGTTGTGACATCTTCAAAATCTCGTCGAGCTGATTAATTTGACACTTTGTTTAACAAATTTGGTCTTCATTTGCCGAAGCGATCGAGCTTCAAAGTTTGAAAAGTCACAAAAGTTGTGTGTTTGAGCACATAAAGTACTATTTTTCTTGGAAGTTCAACAAGATGCAATCATGATGTGTTGTGACATATTCAAAATCTCGTCGAGCTGATTAATTTGACACTTTGTTTAACAAATTTGGTCTTCATTTGCCGAAGCGATCGAGCTTCACAGTTTGAAAAGTCACAAAAGTTGTGTGTTTGAGCACATAAAGTACTATTTTTCTTGGAAGTTCAACAAGATGTAATCATGATGTGTTGTGACATCTTTAAAATCTCGTTGAGGTGATTACTTTGACACTTTGTTTAAGAAATTTGGTCCACATTTGCCGAAGTTATCGAGCCGTCAAAGTTTGAAAAGTCAAAAAAGTTGTGTGTTTGAGCACATAAAGTACTATTTTTCTTGGAAATTCAACAAGATGCAATCATGATGTGTTGTGACATCTTCATAACCTTGTCGAGCTGATTAATTTGACACTTTGTTTAACAAATTTGGTCCACATTTGCCAAAGTTATCGAGCTTCAAAGTTTGAAAAGTCACAAAAGTTGTGTGTTTGAGCACATAAAGTACTATTTTTCTTGGAAGTTCAACAAGAGGTAATCATGATGTGTTGTGACATCTTCAAAATCTCGTCGAGCTGATTAATTTGACACTTTGTTTAACAAATTTGGTCTTCATTTGCCGAAGCGATCGAGTTTCAAAGTTTGAAAAGTCACAAAAGTTGTGTGTTTGAGCACATAAAGTACTATTTTTCTTGGAAGTTCAACAAGAGGTAATCATGATGTGTTGTGACATCTTCAAAATCTCGTCGAGCTGATTAATTTGACACTTTGTTTAACAAATTTGGTCTTCATTTGCCGAAGCGATCGAGCTTCAAAGTTTGAAAAGTCACAAAAGTTGTGTGTTTGAGCACATAAAGTACTATTTTTCTTGGAAATTCAACAAGATGCAATCATGATGTGTTGTGACATCTTCATAACCTTGTCGAGCTGATTAATTTGACACTTTGTTTAACAAATTTGGTCCACATTTGCCAAAATTATCGAGCTTCAAAGTTTGAAAAGTCACAAAAGTTGTGTGTTTGAGCACATAAAGTACTATTTTTCTTGGAAGTTCAACAAGAGGTAATCATGATGTGTTGTGACATCTTCAAAATCTCGTTGAGGTGATTACTTTGACACTTTGTTTAAGAAATTTGGTCCACATTTGCCGAAGTTATCGAGCCTTCAAAGTTTGAAAAGTCACAAAAGTTGTGTGTTTGAGCACATAAAGTACTATTTTTCTTGGAAATTCAACAAGATGCAATCATGATGTGTTGTGACATCTTTAAAATCTCGTTGAGGTGATTACTTTGACAC
This sequence comes from Euwallacea fornicatus, assembly GCF_040115645.1. Lineage (NCBI taxonomy): Eukaryota > Metazoa > Arthropoda > Insecta > Coleoptera > Curculionidae > Euwallacea > Euwallacea fornicatus. Next base: position 264,896 of record NW_027096016.1, on the reverse strand, counting down.
TTTGTGTAACAAATTTGGTCCACATTTGCCAAAGTTATCGAGCTTCAGAGTTTGAAAACTCACAAAATATGTGTGTTTGAGCACATAAAGTACTATTTTTCTTGGAAGTTCAACAAGATGTAATCATGGTGTGTTGTGACATCTTCATAACCTTGTCGAGCTGATTAATTTGACACTTTGTTTAACAAATATGGTCCACATTTGCCAAAGTTATCGAGCTTCAAAGTTTGAAAAGTCACAAAAGTTGTGTGTTTGAGCACATAAAGTACTATTTTTCTTGGAAGTTCAACAAGATGCAATCATGATGTGTTGTGACATATTCAAAATCTCGTCGAGCTGATTAATTTGACACTTTGTTTAACAAATTTGGTCTTCATTTGCCGAAGCGATCGAGCTTCACAGTTTGAAAAGTCACAAAAGTTGTGTGTTTGAGCACATAAAGTACTATATTTCTTGGAAGTTCAACAAGAGGTAATCATGATGTGTTGTGACATCTTCAAAATCTCGTCGAGCTGATTAATTTGACACTTTGTTTAACAAATTTGGTCTTCATTTGCCGAAGCGATCGAGCTTCAAAGTTTGAAAAGTCACAAAAGTTGTGTGTTTGAGCACATAAAGTACTATTTTTCTTGGAAGTTCAACAAGATGCAATCATGATGTGTTGTGACATATTCAAAATCTCGTCGAGCTGATTAATTTGACACTTTGTTTAACAAATTTGGTCTTCATTTGCCGAAGCGATCGAGCTTCACAGTTTGAAAAGTCACAAAAGTTGTGTGTTTGAGCACATAAAGTACTATTTTTCTTGGAAGTTCAACAAGATGTAATCATGATGTGTTGTGACATCTTTAAAATCTCGTTGAGGTGATTACTTTGACACTTTGTTTAAGAAATTTGGTCCACATTTGCCGAAGTTATCGATCCTTCAAAGTTTGAAAAGTCAAAAAAGTTGTGTGTTTGAGCACATAAAGTACTATTTTTCTTGGAAATTCAACAAGATGCAATCATGATGTGTTGTGACATCTTCATAACCTTGTCGAGCTGATTAATTTGACACTTTGTTTAACAAATTTGGTCCACATTTGCCAAAGTTATCGAGCTTCAAAGTTTGAAAAGTCACAAAAGTTGTGTGTTTGAGCACATAAAGTACTATTTTTCTTGGAAATTCAACAAGATGCAATCATGGTGTGTTGTGACATCTTCATAACCTTGTCGAGCTGATTAATTTGACACTTTATTTAACAAATTTGGTCCACATTTGCCACAGTTATCGAGCTTCAAAATTGGAAAAGTCACAAAAGTTGTGTGTTTGAGCACATAAAGTACTATTTTTCTTGGAAATTCAACAAGATGCAATCATGATGTGTTGTGACATATTCAAAATTTCGTGGAGCTGATTAATTTGACACTTTATTTAACAAATTTGGTCCACATTTGCCACAGTTATCGAGCTTCAAAATTGGAAAAGTCACAAAAGTTGTGTGTTTGAGCACATAAAGTACTATTTTTCTTGGAAATTCACCAAGATGCAATCATGATGTGTTGTGACATATTCAAAATCTCGTCGAGCTGATTAATTTGACACTTTGTTTAACAGATTTGGTCTTCATTTGCCGAAGCTATCGATCTTCAAAATTTAAAAGTCACAAAAGTTGTGTGTTTGAGCACATAATGTACTATTTTTCTTGGAAGTTCAACAAGATGCAATGATGATGTGTCGTGACATATTCAAAATCTCGTTGAGCTGATTAATTTGACACTTTGTTTAACAAATTTGGTCCACATTTGCCAAAGTTATCGAGCTTCAAAGTTTGAAAAGTCACAAAAGTTGTGTGTTTGAGCACATAAAGTACTATTTTTCTTGGAAGTTCAACAAGAGGTAATCATGATGTGTTGTGACATCTTCAAAATCTCGTCGAGCTGATTAATTTGACACTTTGTTTAACAAATTTGGTCTTCATTTGCCGAAGCGATCGAGCTTCAAAGTTTGAAAAGTCACAAAAGTTGTGTGTTTGAGCACATAAAGTACTATTTTTCTTGGAAGTTCAACAAGAGGTAATCATGATGTGTTGTGACATCTTCAAAATCTCGTCGAGCTGATTAATTTGACACTTTGTTTAACAAATTTGGTCTTCATTTGCCGAAGCGATCGAGCTTCACAGTTTGAAAAGTCACAAAAGTTGTGTGTTTGAGCACATAAAGTACTATATTTCTTGGAAGTTCAACAAGAGGTAATCATGATGTGTTGTGACATCTTCAAAATCTCGTCGAGCTGATTAATTTGACACTTTGTTTAACAAATTTGGTCTTCATTTGCCGAAGCGATCGAGCTTCAAAGTTTGAAAAGTCACAAAAGTTGTGTGTTTGAGCACATAAAGTACTATTTTTCTTGGAAGTTCAACAAGATGCAATCATGATGTGTTGTGACATATTCAAAATCTCGTCGAGCTGATTAATTTGACACTTTGTTTAACAAATTTGGTCTTCATTTGCCGAAGCGATCGAGCTTCACAGTTTGAAAAGTCACAAAAGTTGTGTGTTTGAGCACATAAAGTACTATTTTTCTTGGAAGTTCAACAAGATGTAATCATGATGTGTTATGACATCTTTAAAATCTCGTTGAGGTGATTACTTTGACACTTTGTTTAAGAAATTTGGTCCACATTTGCCGAAGTTATCGATCCTTCAAAGTTTGAAAAGTCAAAAAAGTTGTGTGTTTGAGCACATAAAGTACTATTTTTCTTGGAAATTCAACAAGATGCAATCATGATGTGTTGTGACATCTTCATAACCTTGTCGAGCTGATTAATTTGACACTTTGTTTAACAAATTTGGTCCACATTTGCCAAAGTTATCGAGCTTCAAAGTTTGAAAAGTCACAAAAGTTGTGTGTTTGAGCACATAAAGTACTATTTTTCTTGGAAATTCAACAAGATGCAATCATGGTGTGTTGTGACATCTTCATAACCTTGTCGAGCTGATTAATTTGACACTTTATTTAACAAATTTGGTCCACATTTGCCACAGTTATCGAGCTTCAAAATTGGAAAAGTCACAAAAGTTGTGTGTTTGAGCACATAAAGTACTATTTTTCTTGGAAATTCAACAAGATGCAATCATGATGTGTTGTGACATATTCAAAATTTCGTGGAGCTGATTAATTTGACACTTTATTTAACAAATTTGGTCCACATTTGCCACAGTTATCGAGCTTCAAAATTGGAAAAGTCACAAAAGTTGTGTGTTTGAGCACATAAAGTACTATTTTTCTTGGAAATTCACCAAGATGCAATCATGATGTGTTGTGACATATTCAAAATCTCGTCGAGCTGATTAATTTGACACTTTGTTTAACAGATTTGGTCTTCATTTGCCGAAGCTATCGATCTTCAAAATTTAAAAGTCACAAAAGTTGTGTGTTTGAGCACATAATGTACTATTTTTCTTGGAAGTTCAACAAGATGCAATGATGATGTGTCGTGACATATTCAAAATCTCGTTGAGCTGATTAATTTGACACTTTGTTTAACAAATTTGGTCCACATTTGCCAAAGTTATCGAGCTTCAAAGTTTGAAAAGTCACAAAAGTTGTGTGTTTGAGCACATAAAGTACTATTTTTCTTGGAAGTTCAACAAGAGGTAATCATGATGTGTTGTGACATCTTCAAAATCTCGTCGAGCTGATTAATTTGACACTTTGTTTAACAAATTTGGTCTTCATTTGCCGAAGCGATCGAGCTTCAAAGTTTGAAAAGTCACAAAAGTTGTGTGTTTGAGCACATAAAGTACTATTTTTCTTGGAAGTTCAACAAGAGGTAATCATGATGTGTTGTGACATCTTCAAAATCTCGTCGAGCTGATTAATTTGACACTTTGTTTAACAAATTTGGTCTTCATTTGCCGAAGCGATCGAGCTTCAAAGTTTGAAAAGTCACAAATGTTGTGTGTTTGAGCACATAAAGTACTATTTTTCTTGGAAATTCAACAAGATGCAATCATGATGTGTTGTGACATCTTTAAAATCTCGTTGAGGTGATTACTTTGACACTTTGTGTAACAAATTTGGTCCACATTTGCCAAAGTTATCGAGCTTCAGAGTTTGAAAAGTCACAAAATATGTGTGTTTGAGCACATAAAGTACTATTTTTCTTGGAAGTTCAACAAGATGTAATCATGGTGTGTTGTGACATCTTCATAACCTTGTCGAGCTGATTAATTTGACACTTTGTTTAACAAATATGGTCCACATTTGCCAAAGTTATCGAGCTTCAAAGTTTGAAAAGTCACAAAAGTTGTGTGTTTGAGCACATAAAGTACTATTTTTCTTGGAAGTTCAACAAGATGCAATCATGATGTGTTGTGACATATTCAAAATCTCGTCGAGCTGATTAATTTGACACTTTGTTTAACAAATTTGGTCTTCATTTGCCGAAGCGATCGAGCTTCACAGTTTGAAAAGTCACAAAAGTTGTGTGTTTGAGCACATAAAGTACTATTTTTCTTGGAAATTCATCAAGATGCAATCATGATGTGTTGTGACATCTTCATAACCTTGTCGAGCTGATTAATTTGACACTTTGTTTAACAAATTTGGTCCACATTTGCCAAAGTTATCGAGCTTCAAAATTGGAAAAGTCACAAAAGTTGTGTGTTTGAGCACATAAAGTACTATTTTTCTTGGAAGTTCAACAAGATGCAATCATGATGTGTTGTGACATCTTCATAACCTTGTCGAGCTGATTAATTTGACACTTTGTTTAACAAATTTGGTCCACATTTGCCAAAGTTATCGAGCTTCAAAGTTTGAAAAGTCACAAAAGTTGTGTGTTTGAGCACATAAAGTACTATTTTTCTTGGAAGTTCAACAAGATGCAATCATGATGTGTTGTGACATATTCAAAATCTCGTCGAGCTGATTAATTTGACACTTTGTTTAACAAATTTGGTCCACATTTGCCAAAGTTATCGAGCTTCAAAGTTTGAAAAGTCACAAAAGTTGTGTGTTTGAGCACATAAAGTACTATTTTTCTTGGAAGTTCAACAAGATGCAATCATGATGTGTTGTGACATCTTCATAACCTTGTCGAGCTGATTAATTTGACACTTTGTTTAACAAATTTGGTCCACATTTGCCAAAGTTATCGAGCTTCAAAGTTTGAAAAGTCACAAAAGTTGTGTGTTTGAGCACATAAAGTACTATTTTTCTTGGAAGTTCAACAAGAGGTAATCATGATGTGTTGTGACATCTTCAAAATCTCGTTGAGGTGATTAATTTGCCACTTTGTTTAACAAATTTGGTCCACATTTGCCAAAGTTATCGAGCTTCAAAATTTGAAAAGTCACAAAAGTTGTGTGTTTGAGCACATAAAGTACTATTTTTCTTGGAAATTCAACAAGATGCAATCATGATGTGTTATGACATCTTCATAACCTTGTCGAGCTGATTAATTTGACACTTTGTTTAACAAATTTGGTCCACATTTGCCAAAGTTATCGAGCTTCAAAGTTTGAAAAGTCACAAAAGTTGTGTGTTTGAGCACATAAAGTACTATTTTTCTTGGAAGTTCAACAAGATGCAATCATGATGTGTTGTGACATATTCAAAATCTCGTCGAGCTGATTAATTTGACACTTTGTTTAACAAATTTGGTCTTCATTTGCCGAAGCGATCGAGCTTCACAGTTTGAAAAGTCACAAAAGTTGTGTGTTTGAGCACATAAAGTACTATTTTTCTTGGAAATTCAACAAGATGCAATCATGATGTGTTATGACATCTTCATAACCTTGTCGAGCTGATTAATTTGACACTTTGTTTAACAAATTTGGTCCACATTTGCCAAAGTTATCGAGCTTCAAAGTTTGAAAAGTCACAAAAGTTGTGTGTTTGAGCACATAAAGTACTATTTTTCTTGGAAGTTCAACGAGAGGTAATCATGATGTGTTGTGACATCTTCAAAATCTCGTTGAGGTGATTAATTTGACACTTTGTTTAACAAATTTGGTCCACATTTGCCAAAGTTATCGAGCTTCAAAATTGGAAAAGTCACAAAAGTTGTGTGTTTGAGCACATAAAGTACTATTTTTCTTGGAAATTCAACAAGATGCAATCATGATGTGTTGTGACATCTTCATAACCTTGTCGAGCTGATTAATTTGACACTTTGTTTAACAAATTTGGTCCACATTTGCCAAAGTTATCGAGCTTCAAAATTGGAAAAGTCACAAAAGTTGTGTGTTTGAGCACATAAAGTACTATTTTTCTTGGAAATTCAACAAGATGCAATCATGATGTGTTGTGACATCTTCATAACCTTGTCGAGCTGATTAATTTGACACTTTGTTTAACAAATTTGGTCTTCATTTGCCGAAGTTATCGAGCTTCAAAGTTTGAAAAGTCACAAAAGTTGTGTGTTTGAGCACATAAATTACTATTTTTCTTGGAAGTTCAACAAGAGGTAATCATGATGTGTTGTGACATCTTCAAAATCTCGTTGAGGTGATTACTTTGACACTTTGTGTAACAAATTTGGTCCACATTTGCCAAAGTTATCGAGCTTCAGAGTTTGAAAAGTCACAAAATATGTGTGTTTGAGCACATAAAGTACTATTTTTCTTGGAAGTTCAACAAGATGTAATCATGGTGTGTTGTGACATCTTCATAACCTTGTCGAGCTGATTAATTTGACACTTTGTTTAACAAATTTGGTCTTCATTTGCCGAAGTTATCGAGCTTCAAAGTTTGAAAAGTCACAAAAGTTGTATGTTTGAGCACATAAAGTACTATTTTTCTTGGAAGTTCAACAAGATGTAATCATGGTGTGTTGTGACATCTTCATAACCTTGTCGAGCTGATTAATTTGACACTTTGTTTAACAAATTTGGTCCACATTTGCCAAAGTTATCGAGCTTCAAAATTTGAAAAGTCACAAAAGTTGTGTGTTTGAGCACATAAAGTACTATTTTTCTTGGAAGTTCAACAAGATGCAATCATGATGTGTTGTGACATATTCAAAATCTCGTCGAGCTGATTAATTTGACACTTTGTTTAACAAATTTGGTCTTCATTTGCCGAAGCGATCGAGCTTCACAGTTTGAAAAGTCACAAAAGTTGTGTGTTTGAGCACATAAAGTACTATTTTTCTTGGAAGTTCAACAAGATGTAATCATGATGTGTTGTGACATCTTTAAAATCTCGTTGAGGTGATTACTTTGACACTTTGTTTAAGAAATTTGGTCCACATTTGCCGAAGTTATCGAGCCTTCAAAGTTTGAAAAGTCACAAAAGTTGTGTGTTTGAGCACATAAAATACTATTTTTCTTGGAAGTTCAACAAGAGGTAATCATGATGTGTTGTGACATCTTCAAAATCTCGTTGAGGTGATTAATTTGACACACTGTTTAACAAATTTGGTCCTCATTTGCCGAAGTTATCGAGCTTCAATGTTTGAAAAGTAACAAAATATGTGTGTTTGAGCACATAAAGTACTATTTTTCTTGGAAGTTCAACAAGAGGTAATCATGATGTGTTGTGACATCTTCAAAATCTCGTTGAGGTGATTACTTTGACACTTTGTGTAACAAATTTGGTCCACATTTGCCAAAGTTATCGAGCTTCAGAGTTTGAAAAGTCACAAAATATGTGTGTTTGAGCACATAAAGTACTATTTTTCTTGGAAATTCAACAAGATGCAATCATGAATTGTTGTGTCATTTTAAAGATCTCGTCGAGCTGATTAATTTGACACTTTGGTTAACAAATTTGGTCCACATTTGCCAAAGTTATCGAGCTTCAAAATTGGAAAAGTCACAAAAGTTGTGTGTTTGAGCACATAAAGTACTATTTTTCTTGGAAATTCAACAAGATGCAATCATGAATTGTTGTGTCATTTTAAAGATCTCGTCGAGCTGAAAAATTTGACACTTTGGTTAACAAATTTGGTCCACATTTGCCAAAGTTATCGAGCTTCAAAATTGGAAAAGTCACAAAAGTTGTGTGTTTGAGCACATAAAGTACTATTTTTCTTGGAAATTCAACAAGATGCAATCATGGTGTGTTGTGACATCTTCATAACCTTGTCGAGCTGATTAATTTGACACTTTGTTTAACAAATTTGGTCCACATTTGCCAAAGTTATCGAGCTTCAAAATTGGAAAAGTCACAAAAGTTGTGTGTTTGAGCACATAAAGTACTATTTTTCTTGGAAGTCCAACAAGAGGTAATCATGATGTGTTGTGACATCTTCAAAATCTCGTTGAGGTGATTACTTTGACACTTTGTTTAAGAAATTTGGTCCACATTTGCCGAAGTTATCGAGCCTTCAAAGTTTGAAAAGTCACAAAATATGTGTGTTTGAGCACATAAAGTACTATTTTTCTTGGAAGTTCAACAAGAGGTAATCATGATGTGTTGTGACATCTTCAAAATCTCGTTGAGGTGATTACTTTGACACTTTGGGTAACAAATGTGGTCCACATTTGCCAAAGTTATCGAGCTTCAGAGTTTGAAAAGTCACAAAATATGTGTGTTTGAGCACATAAAGTACTATTTTTCTTGGAAGTTCAACAAGATGTAATCATGATGTGTTGTGACATCTTCAAAATCTCGTCGAGCTGATTAATTTGACACTTTGTTTAACAAATTTGGTCTTCATTTGCCGAAGCGATCGAGCTTCAAAGTTTGAAAAGTCACAAAAGTTGTGTGTTTGAGCACATAAAGTACTATTTTTCTTGGAAGTTCAACAAGATGCAATCATGATGTGTTGTGACATATTCAAAATCTCGTCGAGCTGATTAATGTGACACTTTGTTTAACAAATTTGGTCATCATTTGCCGAAGCGATCGAGCTTCACAGTTTGAAAAGTCACAAAAGTTGTGTGTTTGAGCACATAAAGTACTATTTTTCTTGGAAGTTCAACAAGATGTAATCATGATGTGTTGTGACATCTTTAAAATCTCGTTGAGGTGATTACTTTGACACTTTGTTTAAGAAATTTGGTCCACATTTGCCGAAGTTATCGAGCCTTCAAAGTTTGAAAAGTCAAAAAAGTTGTGTGTTTGAGCACATAAAGTACTATTTTTCTTGGAAATTCAACAAGATGCAATCATGATGTGTTGTGACATCTTCATAACCTTGTCGAGCTGATTAATTTGACACTTTGTTTAACAAATTTGGTCCACATTTGCCAAAGTTATCGAGCTTCAAAGTTTGAAAAGTCACAAAAGTTGTGTGTTTGAGCACATAAAGTACTATTTTTCTTGGAAATTCAACAAGATGCAATCATGGTGTGTTGTGACATCTTCATAACCTTGTCGAGCTGATTAATTTGACACTTTATTTAACAAATTTGGTCCACATTTGCCACAGTTATCGAGCTTCAAAATTGGAAAAGTCACAAAAGTTGTGTGTTTGAGCACATAAAGTACTATTTTTCTTGGAAATTCAACAAGATGCAATCATGATGTGTTGTGACATATTCAAAATTTCGTGGAGCTGATTAATTTGACACTTTATTTAACAAATTTGGTCCACATTTGCCACAGTTATCGAGCTTCAAAATTGGAAAAGTCACAAAAGTTGTGTGTTTGAGCACATAAAGTACTATTTTTCTTGGAAATTCACCAAGATGCAATCATGATGTGTTGTGACATATTCAAAATCTCGTCGAGCTGATTAATTTGACACTTTGTTTAACAGATTTGGTCTTCATTTGCCGAAGCTATCGATCTTCAAAATTTAAAAGTCACAAAAGTTGTGTGTTTGAGCACATAATGTACTATTTTTCTTGGAAGTTCAACAAGATGCAATGATGATGTGTCGTGACATATTCAAAATCTCGTTGAGCTGATTAATTTGACACTTTGTTTAACAAATTTGGTCCACATTTGCCAAAGTTATCGAGCTTCAAAGTTTGAAAAGTCACAAAAGTTGTGTGTTTAAGCACATAAAGTACTATTTTTCTTGGAAGTTCAACAAGAGGTAATCATGATGTGTTGTGACATCTTCAAAATCTCGTCGAGCTGATTAATTTGACACTTTGTTTAACAAATATGGTCCACATTTGCCAAAGTTATCGAGCTTCAAAGTTTGAAAAGTCACAAAAGTTGTGTGTTTGAGCACATAAAGTACTATTTTTCTTGGAAGTTCAACAAGATGCAATCATGATGTGTTGTGACATATTCAAAATCTCGTCGAGCTGATTAATTTGACACTTTGTTTAACAAATTTGGTCTTCATTTGCCGAAGCGATCGAGCTTCACAGTTTGAAAAGTCACAAAAGTTGTGTGTTTGAGCACATAAAGTACTATTTTTCTTGGAAATTCATCAAGATGCAATCATGATGTGTTGTGACATCTTCATAACCTTGTCGAGCTGATTAATTTGACACTTTGTTTAACAAATTTGGTCCACATTTGCCAAAGTTATCGAGCTTCAAAATTGGAAAAGTCACAAAAGTTGTGTGTTTGAGCACATAAAGTACTATTTTTCTTGGAAATTCAACAAGATGCAATCATGATGTGTTGTGACATCTTCATAACCTTGTCGAGCTGATTAATTTGACACTTTGTTTAACAAATTTGGTCCACATTTGCCAAAGTTATCGAGCTTCAAAGTTTGAAAAGTCACAAAAGTTGTGTGTTTGAGCACATAAAGTACTATTTTTCTTGGAAGTTCAACAAGATGCAATCATGATGTGTTGTGACATATTCAAAATCTCGTCGAGCTGATTAATTTGACACTTTGTTTAACAAATTTGGTCTTCATTTGCCGAAGTTATCGAGCTTCAAAGTTTGAAAAGTCACAAAAGTTGTGTGTTTGAGCACATAAAGTACTATTTTTCTTGGAAGTTCAACAAGATGCAATCATGATGTGTTGTGACATCTTCATAACCTTGTCGAGCTGATTAATTTGACACTTTGTTTAACAAATTTGGTCTTCATTTGCCGAAGTTATCGAGCTTCAAAGTTTGAAAAGTCACAAAAGTTGTGTGTTTGAGCACATAAATTACTATTTTTCTTGGAAGTTCAACAAGAGGTAATCATGATGTGTTGTGACATCTTCAAAATCTCGTTGAGGTGATTACTTTGACACTTTGTGTAACAAATTTGGTCCACATTTGCAAAAGTTATCGAGCTTCAGAGTTTGAAAAGTCACAAAAGTTGTGTGTTTGAGCACATAAATTACTATTTTTCTTGGAAGTTCAACAAGAGGTAATCATGATGTGTTGTGACATCTTCAAAATCTCGTTGAGGTGATTACTTTGACACTTTGTGTAACAAATTTGGTCCACATTTGCCAACTTATCGAGCTTCAAAGTTTGAAAAGTCACAAAAGTTGTGTGTTTGAGCACATAAAGTACTATTTTTCTTGGAAGTTCAACAAGATGCAATCATGATGTGTTGTGACATATTCAAAATCTCGTCGAGCTGATTAATTTGACACTTTGTTTAACAAATTTGGTCTTCATTTGCCGAAGTTATCGAGCTTCAAAGTTTGAAAAGTCACAAAAGTTGTGTGTTTGAGCACATAAAGTACTATTTTTCTTGGAAGTTCAACAAGATGCAATCATGATGTGTTGTGACATCTTCATAACCTTGTCGAGCTGATTAATTTGACACTTTGTTTAACAAATTTGGTCTTCATTTGCCGAAGTTATCGAGCTTCAAAGTTTGAAAAGTCACAAAAGTTGTGTGTTTGAGCACATAAATTACTATTTTTCTTGGAAGTTCAACAAGAGGTAATCATGATGTGTTGTGACATCTTCAAAATCTCGTTGAGGTGATTACTTTGACACTTTGTGTAACAAATTTGGTCCACATTTGCCAAAGTTATCGAGCTTCAGAGTTTGAAAAGTCACAAAATATGTGTGTTTGAGCACATAAAGTACTATTTTTCTTGGAAATTCAACAAGATGCAATCATGAATTGTTGTGTCATTTTAAAGATCTCGTCGAGCTGATTAATTTGACACTTTGGTTAACAAATTTGGTCCACATTTGCCAAAGTTATCGAGCTTCAAAATTGGAAAAGTCACAAAAGTTGTGTGTTTGAGCACATAAAGTACTATTTTTCTTGGAAATTCAACAAGATGCAATCATGAATTGTTGTGTCATTTTAAATATCTCGTCGAGCTGATTAATTTGACACTTTGGTAAACAAATTTGGTCCACATTTGCCAAAGTTATCGAGCTTCAAAATTGGAAAAGTCACAAAAGTTGTGTGTTTGAGCACATAAAGTACTATTTTTCTTGGAAATTCAACAAGATGCAATCATGAATTGTTGTGTCATTTTAAAGATCTCGTCGAGCTGAAAAATTTGACACTTTGGTTAACAAATTTGGTCCACATTTGCCAAAGTTATCGAGCTTCAAAATTGGAAAAGTCACAAAAGTTGTGTGTTTGAGCACATAAAGTACTATTTTTCTTGGAAATTCAACAAGATGCAATCATGGTGTGTTGTGACATCTTCATAACCTTGTCGAGCTGATTAATTTGACACTTTGTTTAACAAATTTGGTCCACATTTGCCAAAGTTATCGAGCTTCAAAATTGGAAAAGTCACAAAAGTTGTGTGTTTGAGCACATAAAGTACTATTTTTCTTGGAAGTCCAACAAGAGGTAATCATGATGTGTTGTGACATCTTCAAAATCTCGTTGAGGTGATTACTTTGACACTTTGTTTAAGAAATTTGGTCCACATTTGCCGAAGTTATCGAGCCTTCAAAGTTTGAAAAGTCACAAAATATGTGTGTTTGAGCACATAAAGTACTATTTTTCTTGGAAGTTCAACAAGAGGTAATCATGATGTGTTGTGACATCTTCAAAATCTCGTTGAGGTGATTACTTTGACACTTTGTGTAACAAATTTGGTCCACATTTGCCAAAGTTATCGAGCTTCAGAGTTTGAAAAGTCACAAAATATGTGTGTTTGAGCACATAAAGTACTATTTTTCTTGGAAGTTCAACAAGATGTAATCATGGTGTGTTGTGACATCTTCATAACCTTGTCGAGCTGATTAATTTGACACTTTGATTAACAAATTTGGTCCACATTTGCCAAAGTTATCGAGCTTCAAAGTTTGAAAAGTCACAAAAGTTGTGTGTTTGAGCACATAAAGTACTATTTTTCTTCGAAATTCAACAAGATGCAATCATGATGTGTTGTGACATATTCAAAATCTCGACGAGCTGATTAATTTTACACTCTGTTTAACAAATTTGGTCCTCATTTGCCGAAGCTATCGAGCTTCAAAGTTTGAAAAGTCACAAAACTTGTGTGTTTGAGCACATAAAGTACTATTTTTCTTGGAAATTCAACAAGATGCAATCATGAATTGTTGTGTCATTTTAAAGATCTCGTTGAGGTGATTACTTTGACACTTTGTGTAACAAATTTGGTCCACATTTGCCAAAGTTATCGAGCTTCAGAGTTTGAAAAGTCACAAAATATGTGTGTTTGAGCACATAAAGTACTATTTTTCTTGGAAGTTCAACAAGATGTAATCATGGTGTGTTGTGACATCTTCATAACCTTGTCGAGCTGATTAATTTGACACTTTGTTTAACAAATTTGGTCCACATTTGCCAAAGTTATCGAGCTTCAAAGTTTGAAAAGTCACAAAAGTTGTGTGTTTGAGCACATAAAGTACTATTTTTCTTGGAAATTCAACAAGATGCAATCATGATGTGTTGTGACATATTCAAAATCTCGTGGAGCTGATTAATTTGACACTTTATTTAACAAATTTGGTCCACATTTGCCACAGTTATCGAGCTTCAAAATTGGAAAAGTCACAAAAGTTGTGTGTTTGAGCACATAAAGTACTATTTTTCTTGGAAGTTCAACAAGATGCAATCATGATGTGTTGTGACATCTTCATAACCTTGTCGAGCTGATTACTTTGACACTTTGTTTAAGAAATTTGGTCCACATTTGCCGAAGTTATCGAGCCTTCAAAGTTTGAAAAGTCACAAAATATGTGTGTTTGAGCACATAAAGTACTATTTTTCTTGGAAGTTCAACAAGAGGTAATCATGATGTGTTGTGACATCTTCAAAATCTCGTTGAGGTGATTACTTTGACACTTTGTGTAACAAATTTGGTCCACATTTGCCAAAGTTATCGAGCTTCAGAGTTTGAAAAGTCACAAAATATGTGTGTTTGAGCACATAAAGTACTATTTTTCTTGGAAGTTCAACAAGATGTAATCATGGTGTGTTGTGACATCTTCATAACCTTGTCGAGCTGATTAATTTGACACTTTGATTAACAAATTTGGTCCACATTTGCCAAAGTTATCGAGCTTCAAAGTTTGAAAAGTCACAAAAGTTGTGTGTTTGAGCACATAAAGTACTATTTTTCTTCGAAATTCAACAAGATGCAATCATGATGTGTTGTGACATATTCAAAATCTCGACGAGCTGATTAATTTTACACTCTGTTTAACAAATTTGGTCCTCATTTGCCGAAGCTATCGAGCTTCAAAGTTTGAAAAGTCACAAAACTTGTGTGTTTGAGCACATAAAGTACTATTTTTCTTGGAAATTCAACAAGATGCAATCATGAATTGTTGTGTCATTTTAAAGATCTCGTTGAGGTGATTACTTTGACACTTTGTGTAACAAATTTGGTCCACATTTGCCAAAGTTATCGAGCTTCAGAGTTTGAAAAGTCACAAAATATGTGTGTTTGAGCACATAAAGTACTATTTTTCTTGGAAGTTCAACAAGATGTAATCATGGTGTGTTGTGACATCTTCATAACCTTGTCGAGCTGATTAATTTGACACTTTGTTTAACAAATTTGGTCCACATTTGCCAAAGTTATCGAGCTTCAAAGTTTGAAAAGTCACAAAAGTTGTGTGTTTGAGCACATAAAGTACTATTTTTCTTGGAAATTCAACAAGATGCAATCATGATGTGTTGTGACATATTCAAAATCTCGTGGAGCTGATTAATTTGACACTTTATTTAACAAATTTGGTCCACATTTGCCACAGTTATCGAGCTTCAAAATTGGAAAAGTCACAAAAGTTGTGTGTTTGAGCACATAAAGTACTATTTTTCTTGGAAGTTCAACAAGATGCAATCATGATGTGTTGTGACATCTTCATAACCTTGTCGAGCTGATTAATTTGACACTTTGTTTAACAAATTTGGTCTTCATTTGCCGAAGTTATCGAGCTTCAAAGTTTGAAAAGTCACAAAAGTTGTGTGTTTGAGCACATAAATTACTATTTTTCTTGGAAGTTCAACAAGAGGTAATCATGATGTGTTGTGACATCTTCAAAATCTCGTTGAGGTGATTACTTTGACACTTTGTGTAACAAATTTGGTCCACATTTGCAAAAGTTATCGAGCTTCAGAGTTTGAAAAGTCACAAAATATGTGTGTTTGAGCACATAAAGTACTATTTTTCTTGGAAGTTCAACAAGATGTAATCATGGTGTGTTGTGACATCTTCATAACCTTGTCGAGCTGATTAATTTGACACTTTGTTTAACAAATTTGGTCCACATTTGCCAAAGTTATCGAGCTTCAAAGTTTGAAAAGTCACAAAAGTTGTGTGTTTGAGCACATAAAGTACTATTTTTCTTGGAAGTTCAACAAGATGCAATCATGATGTGTTGTGACATATTCAAAATCTCGTCGAGCTGATTAATTTGACACTTTGTTTAACAAATTTGGTCTTCATTTGCCGAAGCGATCGAGCTTCACAGTTTGAAAAGTCACAAAAGTTGTGTGTTTGAGCACATAAAGTACTATATTTCTTGGAAGTTCAACAAGAGGTAATCATGATGTGTTGTGACATCTTCAAAATCTCGTCGAGCTGATTAATTTGACACTTTGTTTAACAAATTTGGTCTTCATTTGCCGAAGCGATCGAGCTTCAAAGTTTGAAAAGTCACAAAAGTTGTGTGTTTGAGCACATAAAGTACTATTTTTCTTGGAAGTTCAACAAGATGCAATCATGATGTGTTGTGACATATTCAAAATCTCGTCGAGCTGATTAATTTGACACTTTGTTTAACAAATTTGGTCTTCATTTGCCGAAGCGATCGAGCTTCACAGTTTGAAAAGTCACAAAAGTTGTGTGTTTGAGCACATAAAGTACTATTTTTCTTGGAAGTTCAACAAGATGTAATCATGATGTGTTGTGACATCTTTAAAATCTCGTTGAGGTGATTACTTTGACACTTTGTTTAAGAAATTTGGTCCACATTTGCCGAAGTTATCGAGCCTTCAAAGTTTGAAAAGTCACAAAAGTTGTGTGTTTGAGCACATAAAATACTATTTTTCTTGGAAGTTCAACAAGAGGTAATCATGATGTGTTGTGACATCTTCAAAATCTCGTTGAGGTGATTAATTTGACACACTGTTTAACAAATTTGGTCCTCATTTGCCGAAGTTATCGAGCTTCAATGTTTGAAAAGTAACAAAATATGTGTGTTTGAGCACATAAAGTACTATTTTTCTTGGAAGTTCAACAAGAGGTAATCATGATGTGTTGTGACATCTTCAAAATCTCGTTGAGGTGATTACTTTGACACTTTGTGTAACAAATTTGGTCCACATTTGCCGAAGTTATCGAGCCTTCAAAATTGGAAAAGTCACAAAAGTTGTGTGTTTGAGCACATAAAGTACTATTTTTCTTGGAAATTCAACAAGATGCAATCATGAATTGTTGTGTGATTTTAAAGATCTCGTCGAGCTGATTAATTTGACACTTTGGTTAACAAATTTGGTCCACATTTGCCAAAGTTATCGAGCTTCAAAATTGGAAAAGTCACAAAAGTTGTGTGTTTGAGCACATAAAGTACTATTTTTCTTGGAAATTCAACAAGATGCAATCATGAATTGTTGTGTCATTTTAAATATCTCGTCGAGCTGAATAATTTGACACTTTGGTAAACAAATTTGGTCCACATTTGCCAAAGTTATCGAGCTTCAAAATTGGAAAAGTCACAAAAGTTGTGTGTTTGAGCACATAAAGTACTATTTTTCTTGGAAATTCAACAAGATGCAATCATGAATTGTTGTGTCATTTTAAAGATCTCGTCGAGCTGAAAAATTTGACACTTTGGTTAACAAATTTGGTCCACATTTGCCAAAGTTATCGAGCTTCAAAATTGGAAAAGTCACAAAAGTTGTGTGTTTGAGCACATAAAGTACTATTTTTCTTGGAAATTCAACAAGATGCAATCATGGTGTGTTGTGACATCTTCATAACCTTGTCGAGCTGATTAATTTGACACTTTGTTTAACAAATTTGGTCCACATTTGCCAAAGTTATCGAGCTTCAAAATTGGAAAAGTCACAAAAGTTGTGTGTTTGAGCACATAAAGTACTATTTTTCTTGGAAGTTCAACAAGAGGTAATCATGATGTGTTGTGACATCTTCAAAATCTCGTTGAGGTGATTACTTTGACACTTTGTTTAAGAAATTTGGTCCACATTTGCCGAAGTTATCGAGCCTTCAAAGTTTGAAAAGTCACAAAATATGTGTGTTTGAGCACATAAAGTACTATTTTTCTTGGAAGTTCAACAAGAGGTAATCATGATGTGTTGTGACATCTTCAAAATCTCGTTGAGGTGATTACTTTGACACTTTGTTTAACAAATTTGGTACACATTTGCCAAAGTTATCGAGCTTCAGAGTTTGAAAAGTCACAAAATATGTGTGTTTGAGCACATAAAGTACTATTTTTCTTGGAAGTTCAACAAGATGTAATCATGGTGTGTTGTGACATCTTCATAACCTTGTCGAGCTGATTAATTTGACACTTTGATTAACAAATTTGGTCCACATTTGCCAAAGTTATCGAGCTTCAAAGTTTGAAAAGTCACAAAAGTTGTGTGTTTGAGCACATAAAGTACTATTTTTCTTCGAAATTCAACAAGATGCGATCATGATGTGTTGTGACATATTCAAAATCTCGACGAGCTGATTAATTTTACACTCTATTTAACAAATTTGGTCCTCATTTGCCGAAGCTATCGAGCTTCAAAGTTTGAAAAGTCACAAAACTTGTGTGTTTGAGCACATAAAGTACTATTTTTCTTGGAAATTCAACAAGATGCAATCATGAATTGTTGTGTCATTTTAAAGATCTCGTTGAGGTGATTACTTTGACACTTTGTGTAACAAATTTGGTCCACATTTGCCAAAGTTATCGAGCTTCAGAGTTTGAAAAGTCACAAAATATGTGTGTTTGAGCACATAAAGTACTATTTTTCTTGGAAGTTCAACAAGATGTAATCATGGTGTGTTGTGACATCTTCATAACCTTGTCGAGCTGATTAATTTGACACTTTGTTTAACAAATTTGGTCCACATTTGCCAAAGTTATCGAGCTTCAAAGTTTGAAAAGTCACAAAAGTTGTGTGTTTGAGCACATAAAGTACTATTTTTCTTGGAAGTTCAACAAGATGCAATCATGATGTGTTGTGACATATTCAAAATCTCGTCGAGCTGATTAATTTGACACTTTGTTTAACAAATTTGGTCTTCATTTGCCGAAGCTATCGAGCTTCAAAGTTTGAAAAGTCACAAAAGTTGTGTGTTTGAGCACATAAAGTACTATTTTTCTTGGAAGTTCAACAAGATGTAATCATGATGTGTTGTGACATCTTTAAAATCTCGTTGAGGTGATTACTTTGACACTTTGTTTAAGAAATTTGGTCCACATTTGCCAAAGTTATCTAGCTTCAAAGTTTGAAAAGTCACAAAAGTTGTGTGTTTGAGCACATAAAGTACTATTTTTCTTGGAAATTCAACAAGATGCAATCATGATGTGTTGTGACATCTTCATAACCTTGTCGAGCTGATTAATTTGACACTTTGTTTAACAAATTTGGTCTTCATTTGCCGAAGTTATCGAGCTTCAAAGTTTGAAAAGTCACAAAAGTTGTGTGTTTGAGCACATAAAGTACTATTTTTCTTGGAAGTTCAACTAGAGGCAATCATGATGTGTTGTGACATCTTCAAAATCTCGTTGAGGTGATTACTTTGACACTTTGTGTAACAAATTTGGTCCACATTTGCCAAAGTTATCGAGCTTCAGAGTTTGAAAAGTCACAAAATATGTGTGTTTGACCACATAAAGTACTATTTTTCTTGGAAGTTCAACAAGATGTAATCATGGTGTGTTGTGACATCTTCATAACCTTGTCGAGCTGATTAATTTGACACTTTGTTTAACAAATTTGGTCCACATTTGCCAAAGTTATCGAGCTTCAAAGTTTGAAAAGTCACAAAAGTTGTGTGTTTGAGCACATAAAGTACTATTTTTCTTGGAAGTTCAACAAGATGCAATCATGATGTGTTGTGACATATTCAAAATCTCGTCGAGCTGATTAATTTGACACTTTGTTTAACAAATTTGGTCTTCATTTGCCGAAGCGATCGAGCTTCACAGTTTGAAAAGTCACAAAAGTTGTGTGTTTGAGCACATAAAGTACTATTTTTCTTGGAAATTCAACAAGATGCAATCATGATGTGTTGTGACATATTCAAAATCTCGTCGAGCTGATTAATTTGACACTTTGTTTAACAAATTTGGTCTTCATTTGCCGAAGCGATCGAGCTTCACAGTTTGAAAAGTCACAAAAGTTGTGTGTTTGAGCACATAAAGTACTATTTTTCTTGGAAGTTCAACAAGATGTAATCATGATGTGTTGTGACATCTTTAAAATCTCGTTGAGGTGATTACTTTGACACTTTTTTTAAGAAATTTGGTCCACATTTGCCGAAGTTATCGAGCCTTCAAAGTTTGAAAAGTCACAAAAGTTGTGTGTTTGAGCACATAAAGTACTATTTTTCTTGGAAGTTCAACAAGATGCAATCATGATGTGTTGTGACATATTCAAAATCTCGTCGAGCTGATTAATTTGACACTTTGTTTAACAAATTTGGTCTTCATTTGCCGAAGCGATCGAGCTTCACATTTTGAAAAGTCACAAAAGTTGTGTGTTTGAGCACATAAAGTACTATTTTTCTTGGAAGTTCAACAAGATGTAATCATGATGTGTTGTGACATCTTCAAAATCTCGTTGAGGTGATTAATTTGACACTTTGTTTAACAAATTTGGTCCACATTTGCCAAAGTTATCGAGCTTCAAAATTGGAAAAGTCACAAAAGTTGTGTGTTTGAGCACATAAAGTACTATTTTTCTTGGAAATTCAACAAGATGCAATCATGATGTGTTGTGACATCTTCATAACCTTGTCGAGCTGATTAATTTGACACTTTGTTTAACAAATTTGGTCCACATTTGCCAAAGTTATCGAGCTTCAAAATTGGAAAAGTCACAAAAGTTGTGTGTTTGAGCACATAAAGTACTATTTTTCTTGGAAATTCAACAAGATGCAATCATGATGTGTTGTGACATCTTCATAACCTTGTCGAGCTGATTAATTTGACACTTTGTTTAACAAATTTGGTCTTCATTTGCCGAAGTTATCGAGCTTCAAAGTTTGAAAAGTCACAAAAGTTTTGTGTTTGAGCACATAAAGTACTATTTTTCTTGGAAGTTCAACAAGAGGTAATCATGATGTGTTGTGACATCTTCAAAATCTCGTTGAGGTGATTACTTTGACACTTTGTGTAACAAATTTGGTCCACATTTGCCAAAGTTATCGAGCTTCAGAGTTTGAAAAGTCACAAAATATGTGTGTTTGAGCACATAAAGTACTATTTTTCTTGGAAGTTCAACAAGATGTAATCATGGTGTGTTGTGACATCTTCATAACCTTGTCGAGCTGATTAATTTGACACTTTGTTTAACAAATTTGGTCCACATTTGCCAAAGTTATCGAGCTTCAAAGTTTGAAAAGTCACAAAAGTTGTGTGTTTGAGCACATAAAGTACTATTTTTCTTGGAAGTTCAACAAGATGCAATCATGATGTGTTGTGACATATTCAAAATCTCGTCGAGCTGATTAATTTGACACTTTGTTTAACAAATTTGGTCTTCATTTGCCGAAGCGATCGAGCTTCACAGTTTGAAAAGTCACAAAAGTTGTGTGTTTGAGCACATAAAGTACTATATTTCTTGGAAGTTCAACAAGATGCAATCATGGTGTGTTGTGACATCTTCATAACCTTGTCGAGCTGATTAATTTGACACTTTGTTTAACAAATTTGGTCCACATTTGCCAAAGTTATCGAGCTTCAAAATTGGAAAAGTCACAAAAGTTGTGTGTTTGAGCACATAAAGTACTATTTTTCTTGGAAATTCAACAAGATGCAATCATGATGTGTTATGACATCTTCAAAATCTCGTCGAGCTGATTAATTTGACACTTTGTTTAACAAATTTGGTCTTCATTTGCCGAAGCGATCGAGCTTCAAAGTTTGAAAAGTCACAAAAGTTGTGTGTTTGAGCACATAAAGTACTATTTTTCTTGGAAGTTCAACAAGAGGTAATCATGATGTGTTGTGACATATTCAAAATCTCGTGGAGCTGATTAATTTGACACTTTGTTTAACAAATTTGGTCCACATTTGCCACAATTATCGAGCTTAAAAATTGGAAAAGTCACAAAAGTTGTGTGTTTGAGCACATAAAGTACTATTTTTCTTGGAAATTCAACAAGATGCAATCATGATGTGTTGTGACATATTCAAAATCTCGTGGAGCTGATTAATTTGACACTTTATTTAACAAATTTGGTCCACATTTGCCACAGTTATCGAGCTTCAAAATTGGAAAAGTCACAAAAGTTGTGTGTTTGAGCACATAAAGTACTATTTTTCTTGGAAATTCAACAAGATGCAATCATGATGTGTTGTGACATCTTCATAACCTTGTCGAGCTGATTAATTTGACACTTTGTTTAACAAATTTGGTCCACATTTGCCAAAGTTATCGAGCTTCAAAATTGGAAAAGTCACAAAAGTTGTGTGTTTGAGCACATAAAGTACTATTTTTCTTGGAAATTCAACAAGATGCAATCATGATGTGTTGTGACATCTTCATAACCTTGTCGAGCTGATTAATTTGACACTTTGTTTAACAAATTTGGTCCACATTTGCCAAAGTTATCGAGCTTCAAAGTTTGAAAAGTCACAAAAGTTGTGTGTTTGAGCACATAAAGTACTATTTTTCTTGGAAGTTCAACAAGATGCAATCATGATGTGTTGTGACATATTCAAAATCTCGTCGAGCTGATTAATTTGACACTTTGTTTAACAAATTTGGTCTTCATTTGCCGAAGCGATCGAGCTTCACAGTTTGAAAAGTCACAAAAGTTGTGTGTTTGAGCACATAAAGTACTATTTTTCTTGGAAATTCAACAAGATGCAATCATGATGTGTTGTGACATATTCAAAATCTCGTCGAGCTGATTAATTTGACACTTTGTTTAACAAATTTGGTCTTCATTTGCCGAAGCGATCGAGCTTCACAGTTTGAAAAGTCACAAAAGTTGTGTGTTTGAGCACATAAAGTACTATTTTTCTTGGAAGTTCAACAAGATGTAATCATGATGTGTTGTGACATCTTTAAAATCTCGTTGAGGTGATTACTTTGACACTTTGTTTAAGAAATTTGGTCCACATTTGCCGAAGTTATCGAGCTTCAAAGTTTGAAAAGTCACAAAAGTTGTGTGTTTGAGCACATAAAGTACTATTTTTCTTGGAAGTTCAACAAGATGCAATCATGATGTGTTGTGACATATTCAAAATCTCGTCGAGCTGATTAATTTGACACTTTGTTTAACAAATTTGGTCTTCATTTGCCGAAGCGATCGAGCTTCACAGTTTGAAAAGTCACAAAAGTTGTGTGTTTGAGCACATAAAGTACTATTTTTCTTGGAAATTCAACAAGATGCAATCATGATGTGTTGTGACATATTCAAAATCTCGTCGAGCTGATTAATTTGACACTTTGTTTAACAAATTTGGTCTTCATTTGCCGAAGCGATCGAGCTTCACATTTTGAAAAGTCACAAAAGTTGTGTGTTTGAGCACATAAAGTACTATTTTTCTTGGAAGTTCAACAAGATGTAATCATGATGTGTTGTGACATCTTTAAAATCTCGTTGAGGTGATTACTTTGACACTTTTTTTAAGAAATTTGGTCCACATTTGCCGAAGTTATCGAGCCTTCAAAGTTTGAAAAGTCACAAAAGTTGTGTGTTTGAGCACATAAAGTACTATTTTTCTTGGAAGTTCAACAAGATGCAATCATGATGTGTTGTGACATATTCAAAATCTCGTCGAGCTGATTAATTTGACACTTTGTTTAACAAATTTGGTCTTCACTTGCCGAAGCGATCGAGCTTCACATTTTGAAAAGTCACAAAAGTTGTGTGTTTGAGCACATAAAGTACTATTTTTCTTGGAAGTTCAACAAGATGTAATCATGATGTGTTGTGACATCTTCAAAATCTCGTTGAGGTGATTAATTTGACACTTTGTTTAACAAATTTGGTCCACATTTGCCAAAGTTATCGAGCTTCAAAATTGGAAAAGTCACAAAAGTTGTGTGTTTGAGCACATAAAGTACTATTTTTCTTGGAAATTCAACAAGATGCAATCATGATGTGTTGTGACATATTCAAAATCTCGTGGAGCTGATTAATTTGACACTTTATTTAACAAATTTGGTCCACATTTGCCACAGTTATCGAGCTTCAAAATTGGAAAAGTCACAAAAGTTGTGTGTTTGAGCACATAAAGTACTATTTTTCTTGGAAATTCAACAAGATGCAATCATGATGTGTTGTGACATATTCAAAATCTCGTGGAGCTGATTAATTTGACACTTTATTTAACAAATTTGGTCCACATTTGCCACAGTTATCGAGCTTCAAAATTGGAAAAGTCACAAAAGTTGTGTGTTTGAGCACATAAAGTACTATTTTTCTTGGAAATTCAACAAGATGCAATCATGATGTGTTGTGACATCTTCATAACCTTGTCGAGCTGATTAATTTGACACTTTGTTTAACAAATTTGGTCTTCATTTGCCGAAGTTATCGAGCTTCAAAGTTTGAAAAGTCACAAAAGTTGTGTGTTTGAGCACATAAAGTACTATTTTTCTTGGAAGTTCAACAAGAGGTAATCATGATGTGTTGTGACATCTTCAAAACCTCGTTGAGGTGATTACTTTGACACTTTGTGTAACAAATTTGGTCCACATTTGCCAAAGTTATCGAGCTTCAGAGTTTGAAAAGTCACAAAATATGTGTGTTTGAGCACATAAAGTACTATTTTTCTTGGAAGTTCAACAAGATGTAATCATGGTGTGTTGTGACATCTTCATAACCTTGTCGAGCTGATTAATTTGACACTTTGTTTAACAAATTTTGTCCACATTTGCCAAAGTTATCGAGCTTCAAAGTTTGAAAAGTCACAAAAGTTGTGTGTTTGAGCACATAAAGTACTATTTTTCTTGGAAGTTCAACAAGATGCAATCATGATGTGTTGTGACATATTCAAAATCTCGTCGAGCTGATTAATTTGACACTTTGTTTAACAAATTTGGTCTTCATTTGCCGAAGCGATCGAGCTTCACAGTTTGAAAAGTCACAAAAGTTGTGTGTTTGAGCACATAAAGTACTATATTTCTTGGAAGTTCAACAAGAGGTAATCATGATGTGTTGTGACATCTTCAAAATCTCGTCGAGCTGATTAATTTGACACTTTGTTTAACAAATTTGGTCTTCATTTGCCGAAGCGATCGAGCTTCAAAGTTTGAAAAGTCACAAAAGTTGTGTGTTTGAGCACATAAAGTACTATTTTTCTTGGAAGTTCAACAAGAGGTAATCATGATGTGTTGTGACATCTTCAAAATCTCGTTGAGGTGATTAATTTGACACTTTGTTTAACAAATTTGGTCCACATTTGCCAAAGTTATCGAGCTTCAAAATTGGAAAAGTCACAAAAGTTGTGTGTTTGAGCACATAAAGTACTATTTTTCTTGGAAATTCAACAAGATGCAATCATGATGTGTTGTGACATATTCAAAATCTCGTGGAGCTGATTAATTTGACACTTTATTTAACAAATTTGGTCCACATTTGCCACAGTTATCGAGCTTCAAAATTGGAAAAGTCACAAAAGTTGTGTGTTTGAGCACATAAAGTACTATTTTTCTTGGAAATTCAACAAGATGCAATCATGATGTGTTGTGACATCTTCATAACCTTGTCGAGCTGATTAATTTGACACTTTGTTTAACAAATTTGGTCTTCATTTGCCGAAGTTATCGAGCTTCAAAGTTTGAAAAGTCACAAAAGTTGTGTGTTTGAGCACATAAAGTACTATTTTTCTTGGAAGTTCAACAAGATGCAATCATGATGTGTTGTGACATATTCAAAATCTCGTCGAGCTGATTAATTTGACACTTTGTTTAACAAATTTGGTCTTCATTTGCCGAAGCGATCGAGCTTCACAGTTTGAAAAGTCACAAAAGTTGTGTGTTTGAGCACATAAAGTACTATATTTCTTGGAAGTTCAACAAGAGGTAATCATGATGTGTTATGACATCTTCAAAATCTCGTCGAGCTGATTAATTTGACACTTTGTTTAACAAATTTGGTCTTCATTTGCCGAAGCGATCGAGCTTCAAAGTTTGAAAAGTCACAAAAGTTGTGTGTTTGAGCACATAAAGTACTATTTTTCTTGGAAGTTCAACAAGAGGTAATCATGATGTGTTGTGACATCTTCAAAATCTCGTTGAGGTGATTAATTTGACACTTTGTTTAACAAATTTGGTCCACATTTGCCAAAGTTATCGAGCTTCAAAATTGGAAAAGTCACAAAAGTTGTGTGTTTGAGCACATAAAGTACTATTTTTCTTGGAAATTCAACAAGATGCAATCATGATGTGTTGTGACATATTCAAAATCTCGTGGAGCTGATTAATTTGACACTTTATTTAACAAATTTGGTCCACATTTGCCACAGTTATCGAGCTTCAAAATTGGAAAAGTCACAAAAGTTGTGTGTTTGAGCACATAAAGTACTATTTTTCTTGGAAATTCAACAAGATGCAATCATGATGTGTTGTGACATCTTCATAACCTTGTCGAGCTGATTAATTTGACACTTTGTTTAACAAATTTGGTCTTCATTTGCCGAAGTTATCGAGCTTCAAAGTTTGAAAAGTCACAAAAGTTGTGTGTTTGAGCACATAAAGTACTATTTTTCTTGGAAGTTCAACAAGATGCAATCATGATGTGTTGTGACATCTTCAAAATCTCGTCGAGCTGATTAATTTGACACTTTGTTTAACAAATTTGGTCTTCATTTGCCGAAGCGATCGAGCTTCAAAGTTTGAAAAGTCACAAAAGTTGTGTGTTTGAGCACATAAAGTACTATTTTTCTTGGAAGTTCAACAAGAGGTAATCATGATGTGTTGTGACATCTTCAAAATCTCGTTGAGGTGATTAATTTGACACTTTGTTTAACAAATTTGGTCCACATTTGCCAAAGTTATCGAGCTTCAAAATTGGAAAAGTCACAAAAGTTGTGTGTTTGAGCACATAAAGTACTATTTTTCTTGGAAATTCAACAAGATGCAATCATGATGTGTTGTGACATATTCAAAATCTCGTGGAGCTGATTAATTTGACACTTTATTTAACAAATTTGGTCCACATTTGCCACAGTTATCGAGCTTCAAAATTGGAAAAGTCACAAAAGTTGTGTGTTTGAGCACATAAAGTACTATTTTTCTTGGAAATTCAACAAGATGCAATCATGATGTGTTGTGACATCTTCATAACCTTGTCGAGCTGATTAATTTGACACTTTGTTTAACAAATTTGGTCTTCATTTGCCGAAGTTATCGAGCTTCAAAGTTTGAAAAGTCACAAAAGTTGTGTGTTTGAGCACATAAAGTACTATTTTTCTTGGAAGTTCAACAAGATGCAATCATGATGTGTTGTGACATATTCAAAATCTCGTCGAGCTGATTAATTTGACACTTTGTTTAACAAATTTGGTCTTCATTTGCCGAAGCGATCGAGCTTCACAGTTTGAAAAGTCACAAAAGTTGTGTGTTTGAGCACATAAAGTACTATATTTCTTGGAAGTTCAACAAGAGGTAATCATGATGTGTTATGACATCTTCAAAATCTCGTCGAGCTGATTAATTTGACACTTTGTTTAACAAATTTGGTCTTCATTTGCCGAAGCGATCGAGCTTCAAAGTTTGAAAAGTCACAAAAGTTGTGTGTTTGAGCACATAAAGTACTATTTTTCTTGGAAGTTCAACAAGAGGTAATCATGATGTGTTGTGACATCTTCAAAATCTCGTTGAGGTGATTAATTTGACACTTTGTTTAACAAATTTGGTCCACATTTGCCAAAGTTATCGAGCTTCAAAATTGGAAAAGTCACAAAAGTTGTGTGTTTGAGCACATAAAGTACTATTTTTCTTGGAAATTCAACAAGATGCAATCATGATGTGTTGTGACATATTCAAAATCTCGTGGAGCTGATTAATTTGACACTTTATTTAACAAATTTGGTCCACATTTGCCACAGTTATCGAGCTTCAAAATTGGAAAAGTCACAAAAGTTGTGTGTTTGAGCACATAAAGTACTATTTTTCTTGGAAATTCAACAAGATGCAATCATGATGTGTTGTGACATCTTCATAACCTTGTCGAGCTGATTAATTTGACACTTTGTTTAACAAATTTGGTCCACATTTGCCAAAGTTATCGAGCTTCAAAATTGGAAAAGTCACAAAAGTTGTGTGTTTGAGCACATAAAGTACTATTTTTCTTGGAAATTCAACAAGATGCAATCATGATGTGTTGTGACATCTTCATAACCTTGTCGAGCTGATTAATTTGACACTTTGTTTAACAAATTTGGTCTTCATTTGCCGAAGTTATCGAGCTTCAAAGTTTGAAAAGTCACAAAAGTTGTGTGTTTGAGCACATAAAGTACTATTTTTCTTGGAAGTTCAACAAGATGCAATCATGATGTGTTGTGACATATTCAAAATCTCGTCGAGCTGATTAATTTGACACTTTGTTTAACAAATTTGGTCTTCATTTGCCGAAGCGATCGAGCTTCACAGTTTGAAAAGTCACAAAAGTTGTGTGTTTGAGCACATAAAGTACTATATTTCTTGGAAGTTCAACAAGAGGTAATCATGATGTGTTATGACATCTTCAAAATCTCGTCGAGCTGATTAATTTGACACTTTGTTTAACAAATTTGGTCTTCATTTGCCGAAGCGATCGAGCTTCAAAGTTTGAAAAGTCACAAAAGTTGTGTGTTTGAGCACATAAAGTACTATTTTTCTTGGAAGTTCAACAAGAGGTAATCATGATGTGTTGTGACATCTTCAAAATCTCGTTGAGGTGATTAATTTGACACTTTGTTTAACAAATTTGGTCCACATTTGCCAAAGTTATCGAGCTTCAAAATTGGAAAAGTCACAAAAGTTGTGTGTTTGAGCACATAAAGTACTATTTTTCTTGGAAGTTCAACAAGAGGTAATCATGATGTGTTGTGACATCTTCAAAATCTCGTCGATCTGATTAATTTGACACTTTGTTTAACAAATTTGGTCTTCATTTGCCGAAGCGATCGAGCTTCAAAGTTTGAAAAGTCACAAAAGTTGTGTGTTTGAGCACATAAAGTACTATTTTTCTTGGAAGTTCAACAAGAGGTAATCATGATGTGTTGTGACATCTTCAAAATCTCGTCGATCTGATTAATTTGACACTTTGTTTAACAAATTTGGTCTTCATTTGCCGAAGTTATCGAGCTTCAAAGTTTGAAAAGTCACAAAAGTTGTGTGTTTGAGCACATAAAGTACTATTTTTCTTGGAAGTTCAACAAGAGGTAATCATGATGTGTTGTGACATCTTCAAAATCTCGTCGATCTGATTAATGTGACACTTTGTTTAACAAATTTGGTCTTCATTTGCCGAAGCGATCGAGCTTCAAAGTTTGAAAAGTCACAAAAGTTGTGTGTTTGAGCACATAAAGTACTATTTTTCTTGGAAGTTCAACAAGAGGTAATCATGATGTGTTGTGACATCTTCAAAATCTCGTTGAGGTGATTAATTTGACACTTTGTTTAACAAATTTGGTCCACATTTGCCAAAGTTATCGAGCTTCAAAATTGGAAAAGTCACAAAAGTTGTGTGTTTGAGCACATAAAGTACTATTTTTCTTGGAAATTCAACAAGATGCAATCATGATGTGTTGTGACATATTCAAAATCTCGTGGAGCTGATTAATTTGACACTTTATTTAACAAATTTGGTCCACATTTGCCACAGTTATCGAGCTTCAAAATTGGAAAAGTCACAAAAGTTGTGTGTTTGAGCACATAAAGTACTATTTTTCTTGGAAATTCAACAAGATGCAATCATGATGTGTTGTGACATCTTCATAACCTTGTCGAGCTGATTAATTTGACACTTTGTTTAACAAATTTGGTCTTCATTTGCCGAAGTTATCGAGCTTCAAAGTTTGAAAAGTCACAAAAGTTGTGTGTTTGAGCACATAAAGTACTATTTTTCTTGGAAGTTCAACAAGATGCAATCATGATGTGTTGTGACATATTCAAAATCTCGTCGAGCTGATTAATTTGACACTTTGTTTAACAAATTTGGTCTTCATTTGCCGAAGCGATCGAGCTTCACAGTTTGAAAAGTCACAAAAGTTGTGTGTTTGAGCACATAAAGTACTATATTTCTTGGAAGTTCAACAAGAGGTAATCATGATGTGTTATGACATCTTCAAAATCTCGTCGAGCTGATTAATTTGACACTTTGTTTAACAAATTTGGTCTTCATTTGCCGAAGCGATCGAGCTTCAAAGTTTGAAAAGTCACAAAAGTTGTGTGTTTGAGCACATAAAGTACTATTTTTCTTGGAAGTTCAACAAGAGGTAATCATGATGTGTTGTGACATCTTCAAAATCTCGTTGAGGTGATTAATTTGACACTTTGTTTAACAAATTTGGTCCACATTTGCCAAAGTTATCGAGCTTCAAAATTGGAAAAGTCACAAAAGTTGTGTGTTTGAGCACATAAAGTACTATTTTTCTTGGAAATTCAACAAGATGCAATCATGATGTGTTGTGACATATTCAAAATCTCGTGGAGCTGATTAATTTGACACTTTATTTAACAAATTTGGTCCACATTTGCCACAGTTATCGAGCTTCAAAATTGGAAAAGTCACAAAAGTTGTGTGTTTGAGCACATAAAGTACTATTTTTCTTGGAAATTCAACAAGATGCAATCATGATGTGTTGTGACATCTTCATAACCTTGTCGAGCTGATTAATTTGACACTTTGTTTAACAAATTTGGTCCACATTTGCCAAAGTTATCGAGCTTCAAAATTGGAAAAGTCACAAAAGTTGTGTGTTTGAGCACATAAAGTACTATTTTTCTTGGAAATTCAACAAGATGCAATCATGATGTGTTGTGACATCTTCATAACCTTGTCGAGCTGATTAATTTGACACTTTGTTTAACAAATTTGGTCTTCATTTGCCGAAGTTATCGAGCTTCAAAGTTTGAAAAGTCACAAAAGTTGTGTGTTTGAGCACATAAAGTACTATTTTTCTTGGAAGTTCAACAAGAGGTAATCATGATGTGTTGTGACATCTTCATAACCTTGTCGAGCTGATTAATTTGACACTTTGTTTAACAAATTTGGTCCACATTTGCCAAAGTTATCGAGCTTCAAAGTTTGAAAAGTCACAAAAGTTGTGTGTTTGAGCACATAAAGTACTATTTTTCTTGGAAGTTCAACAAGATGCAATCATGATGTGTTGTGACATATTCAAAATCTCGTCGAGCTGATTAATTTGACACTTTGTTTAACAAATTTGGTCTTCATTTGCCGAAGCGATCGAGCTTCACAGTTTGAAAAGTCACAAAAGTTGTGTGTTTGAGCACATAAAGTACTATATTTCTTGGAAGTTCAACAAGAGGTAATCATGATGTGTTGTGACATCTTCAAAATCTCGTCGAGCTGATTAATTTGACACTTTGTTTAACAAATTTGGTGTTCATTTGCCGAAGCGATCGAGCTTCAAAGTTTGAAAAGTCACAAAAGTTGTGTGTTTGAGCACATAAAGTACTATTTTTCTTGGAAGTTCAACAAGAGGTAATCATGATGTGTTGTGACATCTTCAAAATCTCGTTGAGGTGATTAATTTGACACTTTGTTTAACAAATTTGGTCCACATTTGCCAAAGTTATCGAGCTTCAAAATTGGAAAAGTCACAAAAGTTGTGTGTTTGAGCACATAAAGTACTATTTTTCTTGGAAATTCAACAAGATGCAATCATGATGTGTTGTGACATCTTCATAACCTTGTCGAGCTGATTAATTTGACACTTTGTTTAACAAATTTGGTCTTCATTTGCCGAAGCGATCGAGCTTCACAGTTTGAAAAGTCACAAAAGTTGTGTGTTTGAGCACATAAAGTACTATATTTCTTGGAAGTTCAACAAGAGGTAATCATGATGTGTTGTGACATCTTCAAAATCTCGTCGATCTGATTAATTTGACACTTTGTTTAACAAATTTGGTCTTCATTTGCCGAAGCGATCGAGCTTCAAAGTTTGAAAAGTCACAAAAGTTGTGTGTTTGAGCACATAAAGTACTATTTTTCTTGGAAGTTCAACAAGATGTAATCATGATGTGTTGTGACATCTTTAAAATCTCGTTGAGGTGATTACTTTGACACTTTGTTTAAGAAATTTGGTCCACATTTGCCGAAGTTATCGAGCCTTCAAAGTTTGAAAAGTAACAAAAGTTGTGTGTTTGAGCACATAAAATACTATTTTTCTTGGAAGTTCAACAAGAGGTAATCATGATGTGTTGTGACATCTTCAAAATCTCGTTGAGGTGATTAATTTGACACACTGTTTAACAAACTTGGTCCTCATTTGCCGAAGTTATCGAGCTTCAATATTTGAAAAGTAACAAAATATGTGTGTTTGAGCACATAAAGTACTATTTTTCTTGGAAGTTCAACAAGAGGTAATCATGATGTGTTGTGACATCTTCAAAATCTCGTTGAGGTGATTACTTTGACACTTTGTGTAACAAATTTGGTCCACATTTGCCAAAGTTATCGAGCTTCAGAGTTTGAAAAGTCACAAAATATGTGTGTTTGAGCACATAAAGTACTATTTTTCTTGGAAATTCAACAAGATGTAATCATGGTGTGTTGTGACATCTTCATAACCTTGTCGAGCTGATTAATTTGACACTTTGTTTAACAAATTTGGTCCACATTTGCCAAAGTTATCGAGCTTCAAAGTTTGAAAAGTCACAAAAGTTGTGTGTTTGAGCACATAAAGTACTATTTTTCTTGGAAGTTCAACAAGATGCAATCATGATGTGTTGTGACATATTCAAAATCTCGTCGAGCTGATTAATTTGACACTTTGTTTAACAAATTTGGTCTTCATTTGCCGAAGCGATCGAGCTTCACAGTTTGAAAAGTCACAAAAGTTGTGTGTTTGAGCACATAAAGTACTATATTTCTTGGAAGTTCAACAAGAGGTAATCATGATGTGTTGTGACATCTTCAAAATCTCGTCGAGCTGATTAATTTGACACTTTGTTTAACAAATTTGGTCTTCATTTGCCGAAGCGATCGAGCTTCAAAGTTTGAAAAGTCACAAAAGTTGTGTGTTTGAGCACATAAAGTACTATTTTTCTTGGAAGTTCAACAAGAGGTAATCATGATGTGTTGTGACATCTTCAAAATCTCGTTGAGGTGATTAATTTGACACTTTGTTTAACAAATTTGGTCCACATTTGCCAAAGTTATCGAGCTTCAAAATTGGAAAAGTCACAAAAGTTGTGTGTTTGAGCACATAAAGTACTATTTTTCTTGGAAATTCAACAAGATGCAATCATGATGTGTTGTGACATATTCAAAATCTCGTGGAGCTGATTAATTTGACACTTTATTTAACAAATTTGGTCCACATTTGCCACAGTTATCGAGCTTCAAAATTGGAAAAGTCACAAAAGTTGTGTGTTTGAGCACATAAAGTACTATTTTTCTTGGAAATTCAACAAGATGCAATCATGATGTGTTGTGACATCTTCATAACCTTGTCGAGCTGATTAATTTGACACTTTGTTTAACAAATTTGGTCTTCATTTGCCGAAGTTATCGAGCTTCAAAGTTTGAAAAGTCACAAAAGTTGTGTGTTTGAGCACATAAAGTACTATTTTTCTTGGAAGTTCAACAAGAGGTAATCATGATGTGTTGTGACATCTTCAAAATCTCGTTGAGGTGATTACTTTGACACTTTGTGTAACAAATTTGGTCCACATTTGCCAAAGTTATCGAGCTTCAGAGTTTGAAAAGTCACAAAATATGTGTGTTTGAGCACATAAAGTACTATTTTTCTTGGAAGTTCAACAAGATGTAATCATGGTGTGTTGTGACATCTTCATAACCTTGTCGAGCTGATTAATTTGACACTTTGTTTAACAAATTTGGTCCACATTTGCCAAAGTTATCGAGCTTCAAAGTTTGAAAAGTCACAAAATTTGTGTGTTTGAGCACATAAAGTACTATTTTTCTTGGAAGTTCAACAAGATGCAATCATGATGTGTTGTGACATATTCAAAATCTCGTCGAGCTGATTAATTTGACACTTTGTTTAACAAATTTGGTCTTCATTTGCCGAAGCGATCGAGCTTCACAGTTTGAAAAGTCACCAAAGTTGTGTGTTTGAGCACATAAAGTACTATATTTCTTGGAAGTTCAACAAGAGGTAATCATGATGTGTTGTGACATCTTCAAAATCTCGTCGAGCTGATTAATTTGACACTTTGTTTAACAAATTTGGTCTTCATTTGCCGAAGCGATCGAGCTTCAAAGTTTGAAAAGTCACAAAAGTTGCGTGTTTGAGCACATAAAGTACTATTTTTCTTGGAAGTTCAACAAGAGGTAATCATGATGTGTTGTGACATCTTCAAAATCTCGTTGAGGTGATTAATTTGACACTTTGGTTAACAAATTTGGTCCACATTTGCCAAAGTTATCGAGCTTCAAAATTGGAAAAGTCACAAAAGTTGTGTGTTTGAGCACATAAAGTACTATTTTTCTTGGAAATTCAACAAGATGCAATCATGAATTGTTGTGTCATTTTAAAGATCTCGTCGAGCTGATTAATTTGACACTTTGGTTAACAAATTTGGTCCACATTTGCCAAAGTTATCGAGCTTCAAAATTGGAAAAGTCACAAAAGTTGTGTGTTTGAGCACATAAAGTACTATTTTTCTTGGAAATTCAACAAGATGCAATCATGAATTGTTGTGTCATTTTAAATATCTCGTCGAGCTGATTAATTTGACACTTTGGTTAACAAATTTGGTCCACATTTGCCAAAGTTATCGAGCTTCAAAATTGGAAAAGTCACAAAAGTTGTGTGTTTGAGCACATAAAGTACTATTTTTCTTGGAAGTTCAACAAGATGTAATCATGGTGTGTTGTGACATCTTCATAACCTTGTCGAGCTGATTAATTTGACACTTTGTTTAACAAATTTGGTCCACATTTGCCAAAGTTATCGAGCTTCAAAGTTTGAAAAGTCACAAAAGTTGTGTGTTTGAGCACATAAAGTACTATTTTTCTTGGAAGTTCAACAAGAGGTAATCATGATGTGTTGTGACATCTTCAAAATCTCGTTGAGGTGATTACTTTGACACTTTGTGTAACAAATTTGGTCCACATTTGCCAAAGTTATCGAGCTTCAGAGTTTGAAAAGTCACAAAATATGTGGGTTTGAGCACATTAAAGTACTATTTTTCTTGGAAGTTCAACAAGATGTAATCATGGTGTGTTGTGACATCTTCATAACCTTGTCGAGCTGATTAATTTGACACTTTGTTTAACAAATTTGGTCCACATTTGCCAAAGTTATCGAGCTTCAGAGTTTGAAAAGTCACAAAATATGTGTGTTTGAGCACATAAAGTACTATTTTTCTTGGAAGTTCAACAAGATGTAATCATGGTGTGTTGTGACATCTTCATAACCTTGTCGAGCTGATTAATTTGACACTTTGTTTAACAAATTTGGTCCACATTTGCCAAAGTTATCGAGCTTCAAAGTTTGAAAAGTCACAAAATTTGTGTGTTTGAGCACATAAAGTACTATTTTTCTTGGAAGTTCAACAAGATGCAATCATGATGTGTTGTGACATATTCAAAATCTCGTCGAGCTGATTAATTTGACACTTTGTTTAACAAATTTGGTCTTCATTTGCCGAAGCGATCGAGCTTCACAGTTTGAAAAGTCACAAAAGTTGTGTGTTTGAGCACATAAAGTACTATATTTCTTGGAAGTTCAACAAGAGGTAATCATGATGTGTTGTGACATCTTCAAAATCTCGTCGAGCTGATTAATTTGACACTTTGTTTAACAAATTTGGTCTTCATTTGCCGAAGCGATCGAGCTTCAAAGTTTGAAAAGTCACAAAAGTTGTGTGTTTGAGCACATAAAGTACTATTTTTCTTGGAAGTTCAACAAGAGGTAATCATGATGTGTTGTGACATCTTCAAAATCTCGTTGAGGTGATTAATTTGACACTTTGGTTAACAAATTTGGTCCACATTTGCCAAAGTTATCGAGCTTCAAAATTGGAAAAGTCACAAAAGTTGTGTGTTTGAGCACATAAAGTACTATTTTTCTTGGAAATTCAACAAGATGCAATCATGAATTGTTGTGTCATTTTAAAGATCTCGTCGAGCTGATTAATTTGACACT
Source organism: Euwallacea fornicatus (assembly GCF_040115645.1). NCBI lineage: Eukaryota > Metazoa > Arthropoda > Insecta > Coleoptera > Curculionidae > Euwallacea > Euwallacea fornicatus. The sequence continues at coordinate 229,157 of NW_027096016.1, read as the reverse complement.
TTGGTTAACAAATTTGGTCCACATTTGCCAAAGTTATCGAGCTTCAAAGTTTGAAAAGTCACAAAAGTTGCGTGTTTGAGCACATAAAGTACTATTTTTCTTGGAAGTTCAACAAGAGGTAATCATGATGTGTTGTGACATCTTCAAAATCTCGTTGAGGTGATTAATTTGACACTTTGGTTAACAAATTTGGTCCACATTTGCCAAAGTTATCGAGCTTCAAAATTGGAAAAGTCACAAAAGTTGTGTGTTTGAGCACATAAAGTACTATTTTTCTTGGAAATTCAACAAGATGCAATCATGAATTGTTGTGTCATTTTAAAGATCTCGTCGAGCTGATTAATTTGACACTTTGGTTAACAAATTTGGTCCACATTTGCCAAAGTTATCGAGCTTCAAAATTGGAAAAGTCACAAAAGTTGTGTGTTTGAGCACATAAAGTACTATTTTTCTTGGAAATTCAACAAGATGCAATCATGAATTGTTGTGTCATTTTAAATATCTCGTCGAGCTGATTAATTTGACACTTTGGTTAACAAATTTGGTCCACATTTGCCAAAGTTATCGAGCTTCAAAATTGGAAAAGTCACAAAAGTTGTGTGTTTGAGCACATAAAGTACTATTTTTCTTGGAAGTTCAACAAGATGTAATCATGGTGTGTTGTGACATCTTCATAACCTTGTCGAGCTGATTAATTTGACACTTTGTTTAACAAATTTGGTCCACATTTGCCAAAGTTATCGAGCTTCAAAGTTTGAAAAGTCACAAAAGTTGTGTGTTTGAGCACATAAAGTACTATTTTTCTTGGAAGTTCAACAAGAGGTAATCATGATGTGTTGTGACATCTTCAAAATCTCGTTGAGGTGATTACTTTGACACTTTGTGTAACAAATTTGGTCCACATTTGCCAAAGTTATCGAGCTTCAGAGTTTGAAAAGTCACAAAATATGTGGGTTTGAGCACATTAAAGTACTATTTTTCTTGGAAGTTCAACAAGATGTAATCATGGTGTGTTGTGACATCTTCATAACCTTGTCGAGCTGATTAATTTGACACTTTGTTTAACAAATTTGGTCCACATTTGCCAAAGTTATCGAGCTTCAGAGTTTGAAAAGTCACAAAATATGTGTGTTTGAGCACATAAAGTACTATTTTTCTTGGAAGTTCAACAAGATGTAATCATGGTGTGTTGTGACATCTTCATAACCTTGTCGAGCTGATTAATTTGACACTTTGTTTAACAAATTTGGTCCACATTTGCCAAAGTTATCGAGCTTCAAAGTTTGAAAAGTCACAAAATTTGTGTGTTTGAGCACATAAAGTACTATTTTTCTTGGAAGTTCAACAAGATGCAATCATGATGTGTTGTGACATCTTCAAAATCTCGTTGAGGTGATTAATTTGACACACTGTTTAACAAACTTGGTCCTCATTTGCCGAAGTTATCGAGCTTCAATATTTGAAAAGTAACAAAATATGTGTGTTTGAGCACATAAAGTACTATTTTTCTTGGAAGTTCAACAAGAGGTAATCATGATGTGTTGTGACATCTTCAAAATCTCGTTGAGGTGATTACTTTGACACTTTGTGTAACAAATTTGGTCCACATTTGCCAAAGTTATCGAGCTTCAGAGTTTGAAAAGTCACAAAATATGTGTGTTTGAGCACATAAAGTACTATTTTTCTTGGAAATTCAACAAGATGTAATCATGGTGTGTTGTGACATCTTCATAACCTTGTCGAGCTGATTAATTTGACACTTTGTTTAACAAATTTGGTCCACATTTGCCAAAGTTATCGAGCTTCAAAGTTTGAAAAGTCACAAAAGTTGTGTGTTTGAGCACATAAAGTACTATTTTTCTTGGAAGTTCAACAAGATGCAATCATGATGTGTTGTGACATATTCAAAATCTCGTCGAGCTGATTAATTTGACACTTTGTTTAACAAATTTGGTCTTCATTTGCCGAAGCGATCGAGCTTCACAGTTTGAAAAGTCACAAAAGTTGTGTGTTTGAGCACATAAAGTACTATATTTCTTGGAAGTTCAACAAGAGGTAATCATGATGTGTTGTGACATCTTCAAAATCTCGTCGAGCTGATTAATTTGACACTTTGTTTAACAAATTTGGTCTTCATTTGCCGAAGCGATCGAGCTTCAAAGTTTGAAAAGTCACAAAAGTTGTGTGTTTGAGCACATAAAGTACTATTTTTCTTGGAAGTTCAACAAGAGGTAATCATGATGTGTTGTGACATCTTCAAAATCTCGTTGAGGTGATTAATTTGACACTTTGTTTAACAAATTTGGTCCACATTTGCCAAAGTTATCGAGCTTCAAAATTGGAAAAGTCACAAAAGTTGTGTGTTTGAGCACATAAAGTACTATTTTTCTTGGAAATTCAACAAGATGCAATCATGATGTGTTGTGACATATTCAAAATCTCGTGGAGCTGATTAATTTGACACTTTATTTAACAAATTTGGTCCACATTTGCCACAGTTATCGAGCTTCAAAATTGGAAAAGTCACAAAAGTTGTGTGTTTGAGCACATAAAGTACTATTTTTCTTGGAAATTCAACAAGATGCAATCATGATGTGTTGTGACATCTTCATAACCTTGTCGAGCTGATTAATTTGACACTTTGTTTAACAAATTTGGTCTTCATTTGCCGAAGTTATCGAGCTTCAAAGTTTGAAAAGTCACAAAAGTTGTGTGTTTGAGCACATAAAGTACTATTTTTCTTGGAAGTTCAACAAGAGGTAATCATGATGTGTTGTGACATCTTCAAAATCTCGTTGAGGTGATTACTTTGACACTTTGTGTAACAAATTTGGTCCACATTTGCCAAAGTTATCGAGCTTCAGAGTTTGAAAAGTCACAAAATATGTGTGTTTGAGCACATAAAGTACTATTTTTCTTGGAAGTTCAACAAGATGTAATCATGGTGTGTTGTGACATCTTCATAACCTTGTCGAGCTGATTAATTTGACACTTTGTTTAACAAATTTGGTCCACATTTGCCAAAGTTATCGAGCTTCAAAGTTTGAAAAGTCACAAAATTTGTGTGTTTGAGCACATAAAGTACTATTTTTCTTGGAAGTTCAACAAGATGCAATCATGATGTGTTGTGACATATTCAAAATCTCGTCGAGCTGATTAATTTGACACTTTGTTTAACAAATTTGGTCTTCATTTGCCGAAGCGATCGAGCTTCACAGTTTGAAAAGTCACAAAAGTTGTGTGTTTGAGCACATAAAGTACTATATTTCTTGGAAGTTCAACAAGAGGTAATCATGATGTGTTGTGACATCTTCAAAATCTCGTCGAGCTGATTAATTTGACACTTTGTTTAACAAATTTGGTCTTCATTTGCCGAAGCGATCGAGCTTCAAAGTTTGAAAAGTCACAAAAGTTGCGTGTTTGAGCACATAAAGTACTATTTTTCTTGGAAGTTCAACAAGAGGTAATCATGATGTGTTGTGACATCTTCAAAATCTCGTTGAGGTGATTAATTTGACACTTTGGTTAACAAATTTGGTCCACATTTGCCAAAGTTATCGAGCTTCAAAATTGGAAAAGTCACAAAAGTTGTGTGTTTGAGCACATAAAGTACTATTTTTCTTGGAAATTCAACAAGATGCAATCATGAATTGTTGTGTCATTTTAAAGATCTCGTCGAGCTGATTAATTTGACACTTTGGTTAACAAATTTGGTCCACATTTGCCAAAGTTATCGAGCTTCAAAATTGGAAAAGTCACAAAAGTTGTGTGTTTGAGCACATAAAGTACTATTTTTCTTGGAAGTTCAACAAGATGTAATCATGGTGTGTTGTGACATCTTCATAACCTTGTCGAGCTGATTAATTTGACACTTTGTTTAACAAATTTGGTCCACATTTGCCAAAGTTATCGAGCTTCAAAGTTTGAAAAGTCACAAAAGTTGTGTGTTTGAGCACATAAAGTACTATTTTTCTTGGAAGTTCAACAAGAGGTAATCATGATGTGTTGTGACATCTTCAAAATCTCGTTGAGGTGATTACTTTGACACTTTGTGTAACAAATTTGGTCCACATTTGCCAAAGTTATCGAGCTTCAGAGTTTGAAAAGTCACAAAATATGTGGGTTTGAGCACATTAAAGTACTATTTTTCTTGGAAGTTCAACAAGATGTAATCATGGTGTGTTGTGACATCTTCATAACCTTGTCGAGCTGATTAATTTGACACTTTGTTTAACAAATTTGGTCCACATTTGCCAAAGTTATCGAGCTTCAGAGTTTGAAAAGTCACAAAATATGTGTGTTTGAGCACATAAAGTACTATTTTTCTTGGAAGTTCAACAAGATGTAATCATGGTGTGTTGTGACATCTTCATAACCTTGTCGAGCTGATTAATTTGACACTTTGTTTAACAAATTTGGTCCACATTTGCCAAAGTTATCGAGCTTCAAAGTTTGAAAAGTCACAAAATTTGTGTGTTTGAGCACATAAAGTACTATTTTTCTTGGAAGTTCAACAAGATGCAATCATGATGTGTTGTGACATCTTCAAAATCTCGTTGAGGTGATTAATTTGACACACTGTTTAACAAACTTGGTCCTCATTTGCCGAAGTTATCGAGCTTCAATATTTGAAAAGTAACAAAATATGTGTGTTTGAGCACATAAAGTACTATTTTTCTTGGAAGTTCAACAAGAGGTAATCATGATGTGTTGTGACATCTTCAAAATCTCGTTGAGGTGATTACTTTGACACTTTGTGTAACAAATTTGGTCCACATTTGCCAAAGTTATCGAGCTTCAGAGTTTGAAAAGTCACAAAATATGTGTGTTTGAGCACATAAAGTACTATTTTTCTTGGAAATTCAACAAGATGTAATCATGGTGTGTTGTGACATCTTCATAACCTTGTCGAGCTGATTAATTTGACACTTTGTTTAACAAATTTGGTCCACATTTGCCAAAGTTATCGAGCTTCAAAGTTTGAAAAGTCACAAAAGTTGTGTGTTTGAGCACATAAAGTACTATTTTTCTTGGAAGTTCAACAAGATGCAATCATGATGTGTTGTGACATATTCAAAATCTCGTCGAGCTGATTAATTTGACACTTTGTTTAACAAATTTGGTCTTCATTTGCCGAAGCGATCGAGCTTCACAGTTTGAAAAGTCACAAAAGTTGTGTGTTTGAGCACATAAAGTACTATATTTCTTGGAAGTTCAACAAGAGGTAATCATGATGTGTTGTGACATCTTCAAAATCTCGTCGAGCTGATTAATTTGACACTTTGTTTAACAAATTTGGTCTTCATTTGCCGAAGCGATCGAGCTTCAAAGTTTGAAAAGTCACAAAAGTTGTGTGTTTGAGCACATAAAGTACTATTTTTCTTGGAAGTTCAACAAGAGGTAATCATGATGTGTTGTGACATCTTCAAAATCTCGTTGAGGTGATTAATTTGACACTTTGTTTAACAAATTTGGTCCACATTTGCCAAAGTTATCGAGCTTCAAAATTGGAAAAGTCACAAAAGTTGTGTGTTTGAGCACATAAAGTACTATTTTTCTTGGAAATTCAACAAGATGCAATCATGATGTGTTGTGACATATTCAAAATCTCGTGGAGCTGATTAATTTGACACTTTATTTAACAAATTTGGTCCACATTTGCCACAGTTATCGAGCTTCAAAATTGGAAAAGTCACAAAAGTTGTGTGTTTGAGCACATAAAGTACTATTTTTCTTGGAAATTCAACAAGATGCAATCATGATGTGTTGTGACATCTTCATAACCTTGTCGAGCTGATTAATTTGACACTTTGTTTAACAAATTTGGTCTTCATTTGCCGAAGTTATCGAGCTTCAAAGTTTGAAAAGTCACAAAAGTTGTGTGTTTGAGCACATAAAGTACTATTTTTCTTGGAAGTTCAACAAGAGGTAATCATGATGTGTTGTGACATCTTCAAAATCTCGTTGAGGTGATTACTTTGACACTTTGTGTAACAAATTTGGTCCACATTTGCCAAAGTTATCGAGCTTCAGAGTTTGAAAAGTCACAAAATATGTGTGTTTGAGCACATAAAGTACTATTTTTCTTGGAAGTTCAACAAGATGTAATCATGGTGTGTTGTGACATCTTCATAACCTTGTCGAGCTGATTAATTTGACACTTTGTTTAACAAATTTGGTCCACATTTGCCAAAGTTATCGAGCTTCAAAGTTTGAAAAGTCACAAAATTTGTGTGTTTGAGCACATAAAGTACTATTTTTCTTGGAAGTTCAACAAGATGTAATCATGGTGTGTTGTGACATCTTCATAACCTTGTCGAGCTGATTAATTTGACACTTTGTTTAACAAATTTGGTCCACATTTGCCAAAGTTATCGAGCTTCAAAGTTTGAAAAGTCACAAAAGTTGTGTGTTTGAGCACATAAAGTACTATTTTTCTTGGAAGTTCAACAAGAGGTAATCATGATGTGTTGTGACATCTTCAAAATCTCGTTGAGGTGATTACTTTGACACTTTGTGTAACAAATTTGGTCCACATTTGCCAAAGTTATCGAGCTTCAGAGTTTGAAAAGTCACAAAATATGTGGGTTTGAGCACATTAAAGTACTATTTTTCTTGGAAGTTCAACAAGATGTAATCATGGTGTGTTGTGACATCTTCATAACCTTGTCGAGCTGATTAATTTGACACTTTGTTTAACAAATTTGGTCCACATTTGCCAAAGTTATCGAGCTTCAGAGTTTGAAAAGTCACAAAATATGTGTGTTTGAGCACATAAAGTACTATTTTTCTTGGAAGTTCAACAAGATGTAATCATGGTGTGTTGTGACATCTTCATAACCTTGTCGAGCTGATTAATTTGACACTTTGTTTAACAAATTTGGTCCACATTTGCCAAAGTTATCGAGCTTCAAAGTTTGAAAAGTCACAAAATTTGTGTGTTTGAGCACATAAAGTACTATTTTTCTTGGAAGTTCAACAAGATGCAATCATGATGTGTTGTGACATATTCAAAATCTCGTCGAGCTGATTAATTTGACACTTTGTTTAACAAATTTGGTCTTCATTTGCCGAAGCGATCGAGCTTCACAGTTTGAAAAGTCACAAAAGTTGTGTGTTTGAGCACATAAAGTACTATATTTCTTGGAAGTTCAACAAGAGGTAATCATGATGTGTTGTGACATCTTCAAAATCTCGTCGAGCTGATTAATTTGACACTTTGTTTAACAAATTTGGTCTTCATTTGCCGAAGCGATCGAGCTTCAAAGTTTGAAAAGTCACAAAAGTTGTGTGTTTGAGCACATAAAGTACTATTTTTCCTGGAAGTTCAACAAGAGGTAATCATGATGTGTTGTGACATCTTCAAAATCTCGTTGAGGTGATTAATTTGACACTTTGGTTAACAAATTTGGTCCACATTTGCCAAAGTTATCGAGCTTCAAAATTGGAAAAGTCACAAAAGTTGTGTGTTTGAGCACATAAAGTACTATTTTTCTTGGAAATTCAACAAGATGCAATCATGAATTGTTGTGTCATTTTAAAGATCTCGTCGAGCTGATTAATTTGACACTTTGGTTAACAAATTTGGTCCACATTTGCCAAAGTTATCGAGCTTCAAAATTGGAAAAGTCACAAAAGTTGTGTGTTTGAGCACATAAAGTACTATTTTTCTTGGAAATTCAACAAGATGCAATCATGAATTGTTGTGTCATTTTAAATATCTCGTCGAGCTGATTAATTTGACACTTTGGTTAACAAATTTGGTCCACATTTGCCAAAGTTATCGAGCTTCAAAATTGGAAAAGTCACAAAAGTTGTGTGTTTGAGCACATAAAGTACTATTTTTCTTGGAAGTTCAACAAGATGTAATCATGGTGTGTTGTGACATCTTCATAACCTTGTCGAGCTGATTAATTTGACACTTTGTTTAACAAATTTGGTCCACATTTGCCAAAGTTATCGAGCTTCAAAGTTTGAAAAGTCACAAAAGTTGTGTGTTTGAGCACATAAAGTACTATTTTTCTTGGAAGTTCAACAAGAGGTAATCATGATGTGTTGTGACATCTTCAAAATCTCGTTGAGGTGATTACTTTGACACTTTGTGTAACAAATTTGGTCCACATTTGCCAAAGTTATCGAGCTTCAGAGTTTGAAAAGTCACAAAATATGTGGGTTTGAGCACATTAAAGTACTATTTTTCTTGGAAGTTCAACAAGATGTAATCATGGTGTGTTGTGACATCTTCATAACCTTGTCGAGCTGATTAATTTGACACTTTGTTTAACAAATTTGGTCCACATTTGCCAAAGTTATCGAGCTTCAGAGTTTGAAAAGTCACAAAATATGTGTGTTTGAGCACATAAAGTACTATTTTTCTTGGAAGTTCAACAAGATGTAATCATGGTGTGTTGTGACATCTTCATAACCTTGTCGAGCTGATTAATTTGACACTTTGTTTAACAAATTTGGTCCACATTTGCCAAAGTTATCGAGCTTCAAAGTTTGAAAAGTCACAAAATTTGTGTGTTTGAGCACATAAAGTACTATTTTTCTTGGAAGTTCAACAAGATGCAATCATGATGTGTTGTGACATATTCAAAATCTCGTCGAGCTGATTAATTTGACACTTTGTTTAACAAATTTGGTCTTCATTTGCCGAAGCGATCGAGCTTCACAGTTTGAAAAGTCACAAAAGTTGTGTGTTTGAGCACATAAAGTACTATATTTCTTGGAAGTTCAACAAGAGGTAATCATGATGTGTTGTGACATCTTCAAAATCTCGTCGAGCTGATTAATTTGACACTTTGTTTAACAAATTTGGTCTTCATTTGCCGAAGCGATCGAGCTTCAAAGTTTGAAAAGTCACAAAAGTTGTGTGTTTGAGCACATAAAGTACTATTTTTCCTGGAAGTTCAACAAGAGGTAATCATGATGTGTTGTGACATCTTCAAAATCTCGTTGAGGTGATTAATTTGACACTTTGGTTAACAAATTTGGTCCACATTTGCCAAAGTTATCGAGCTTCAAAATTGGAAAAGTCACAAAATTTGTGTGTTTGAGCACATAAAGTACTATTTTTCTTGGAAATTCAACAAGATGCAATCATGAATTGTTGTGTCATTTTAAAGATCTCGTCGAGCTGATTAATTTGACACTTTGGTTAACAAATTTGGTCCACATTTGCCAAAGTTATCGAGCTTCAAAATTGGAAAAGTCACAAAAGTTGTGTGTTTGAGCACATAAAGTACTATTTTTCTTGGAAATTCAACAAGATGCAATCATGAATTGTTGTGTCATTTTAAATATCTCGTCGAGCTGATTAATTTGACACTTTGGTTAACAAATTTGGTCCACATTTGCCAAAGTTATCGAGCTTCAAAATTGGAAAAGTCACAAAAGTTGTGTGTTTGAGCACATAAAGTACTATTTTTCTTGGAAGTTCAACAAGATGTAATCATGGTGTGTTGTGACATCTTCATAACCTTGTCGAGCTGATTAATTTGACACTTTGTTTAACAAATTTGGTCCACATTTGCCAAAGTTATCGAGCTTCAAAGTTTGAAAAGTCACAAAAGTTGTGTGTTTGAGCACATAAAGTACTATTTTTCTTGGAAGTTCAACAAGAGGTAATCATGATGTGTTGTGACATCTTCAAAATCTCGTTGAGGTGATTACTTTGACACTTTGTGTAACAAATTTGGTCCACATTTGCCAAAGTTATCGAGCTTCAGAGTTTGAAAAGTCACAAAATATGTGGGTTTGAGCACATTAAAGTACTATTTTTCTTGGAAGTTCAACAAGATGTAATCATGGTGTGTTGTGACATCTTCATAACCTTGTCGAGCTGATTAATTTGACACTTTGTTTAACAAATTTGGTCCACATTTGCCAAAGTTATCGAGCTTCAAAGTTTGAAAAGTCACAAAAGTTGTGTGTTTGAGCACATAAAGTACTATTTTTCTTGGAAGTTCAACAAGATGTAATCATGATGTGTTGTGACATCTTTAAAATCTCGTTGAGGTGATTACTTTGACACTTTGTTTAAGAAATTTGGTCCACATTTGCCGAAGTTATCGAGCCTTCAAAGTTTGAAAAGTCACAAAAGTTGTGTGTTTGAGCACATAAAATACTATTTTTCTTGGAAGTTCAACAAGAGGTAATCATGATGTGTTGTGACATCTTCAAAATCTCGTTGAGGTGATTACTTTGACACTTTGTGTAACAAATTTGGTCCACATTTGCCAAAGTTATCGAGCTTCAGAGTTTGAAAAGTCACAAAATATGTGTGTTTGAGCACATAAAGTACTATTTTTCTTGGAAATTCAACAAGATGCAATCATGATGTGTTGTGACATATTCAAAATCTCGTGGAGCTGATTAATTTGACACTTTATTTAACAAATTTGGTCCACATTTGCCAAAGTTATAGACCTTCAAAATTGGAAAAGTCACAAAAGTTGTGTGTTTGAGCACATAAAGTACTATTTTTCTTGGAAATTCAACAAGATGCAATCATGAATTGTTATGTCATTTTAAAGATCTCGTCGAGCTGATTAATTTGACACTTTGGTTAACAAATTTGGTCCACATTTGCCAAAGTTATCGAGCTTCAAAATTGGAAAAGTCACAAAAGTTGTGTGTTTGAGCACATAAAGTACTATTTTTCTTAGAAATTCAACAAGATGCAATCATGAATTGTTGTGTCATTTTAAAGATCTCGTCGAGCTGATTAATTTGACACTTTGGTTAACAAATTTGGTCCACATTTGCCAAAGTTATCGAGCTTCAAAATTGGAAAAGTCACAAAAGTTTTGTGTTTGAGCACATAAAGTACTATTTTTCTTGGAAATTCAACAAGATGCAATCATGGTGTGTTGTGACATCTTCATAACCTTGTCGAGCTGATTAATTTGACACTTTGTTTAACAAATTTGGTCCACATTTGCCAAAGTTATCGAGCTTCAAAATTGGAAAAGTCACAAAAGTTGTGTGTTTGAGCACATAAAGTACTATTTTTCTTGGAAATTCAACAAGATGCAATCATGATGTGTTGTGACATATTCAAAATCTCGTGGAGCTGATTAATTTGACACTTTATTTAACAAATTTGGTCCACATTTGCCACAGTTATCGAGCTTCAAAATTGGAAAAGTCACAAAAGTTGTGTGTTTGAGCACATAAAGTACTATTTTTCTTGGAAATTCAACAAGATGCAATCATGAATTGTTGTGTCATTTTAAATATCTCGTCGAGCTGATTAATTTGACACTTTGGTTAACAAATTTGGTCCACATTTGCCAAAGTTATCGAGCTTCAAAATTGGAAAAGTCACAAAAGTTGTGTGTTTGAGCACATAAAGTACTATTTTTCTTAGAAATTCAACAAGATGCAATCATGAATTGTTGTGTCATTTTAAAGATCTCGTCGAGCTGATTAATTTGACACTCTGGTTAACAAATTTGGTCCACATTTGCCAAAGTTATCGAGCTTCAAAATTGGAAAAGTCACAAAAGTTGTGTGTTTGAGCACATAAAGTACTATTTTTCTTGGAAATTCAACAAGATGCAATCATGATGTGTTGTGACATATTCAAAATCTCGTCGAGCTGATTAATTTGACACTTTGTTTAACAAATTTGGTCTTCATTTGCCGAAGTTATCGAGCTTCAAAGTTTGAAAAGTCACAAAAGTTGTGTGTTTGAGCACATAAAATACTATTTTTCTTGGAAGTTCAACAAGAGGTAATCATGATGTGTTGTGACATCTTCAAAATCTCGTTGAGGTGATTAATTTGACACACTGTTTAACAAATTTGGTCCTCATTTGCCGAAGTTATCGAGCTTCAATGTTTGAAAAGTAACAAAATATGTGTGTTTGAGCACATAAAGTACTATTTTTCTTGGAAGTTCAACAAGAGGTAATCATGATGTGTTGTGACATCTTCAAAATCTCGTTGAGGTGATTACTTTGACACTTTGTGTAACAAATTTGGTCCACATTTGCCAAAGTTATCGAGCTACAGAGTTTGAAAAGTCACAAAATATGTGTGTTTGAGCACATAAAGTACTATTTTTCTTGGAAATTCAACAAGATGCAATCATGAATTGTTGTGTCATTTTAAAGATCTCGTCGAGCTGATTAATTTGACACTTTGGTTAACAAATTTGGTCCACATTTGCCAAAGTTATCGAGCTTCAAAATTGGAAAAGTCACAAAAGTTGTGTATTTGAGCACATAAAGTACTATTTTTCTTGGAAATTCAACAAGATGCAATCATGAATTGTTGTGTCATTTTAAATATCTCGTCGAGCTGATTAATCTGACACTTTGGTTAACAAATTTGGTCCACATTTGCCAAAGTTATCGAGCTTCAAAATTGGAAAAGTCACAAAAGTTGTGTGTTTGAGCACATAAAGTACTATTTTTCTTGGAAATTCAACAAGATGCAATCATGAATTGTTGTGTCATTTTAAAGATCTCGTCGAGCTGATTAATTTGACACTTTGGTTAACAAATTTGGTCCACATTTGCCAAAGTTATCGAGCTTCAAAATTGGAAAAGTCACAAAAGTTTTGTGTTTGAGCACATAAAGTACTATTTTTCTTGGAAATTCAACAAGATGCAATCATGGTGTGTTGTGACATCTTCATAACCTTGTCGAGCTGATTAATTTGACACTTTGTTTAACAAATTTGGTCCACATTTGCCAAAGTTATAGAGCTTCAAAATTGGAAAAGTCACAAAAGTTGTGTGTTTGAGCACATAAAGTACTATTTTTCTTGGAAATTCAACAAGATGCAATCATGATGTGTTGTGACATATTCAAAATCTCGTGGAGCTGATTAATTTGACACTTTATTTAACAAATTTGGTCCACATTTGCCACAGTTATCGAGCTTCAAAATTGGAAAAGTCACAAAAGTTGTGTGTTTGAGCACATAAAGTACTATTTTTCTTGGAAATTCAACAAGATGCAATCATGAATTGTTGTGTCATTTTAAATATCTCGTCGAGCTGATTAATTTGACACTTTGGTTAACAAATTTGGTCCACATTTGCCAAAGTTATCGAGCTTCAAAATTGGAAAAGTCACAAAAGTTGTGTGTTTGAGCACATAAAGTACTATTTTTCTTAGAAATTCAACAAGATGCAATCATGAATTGTTGTGTCATTTTAAAGATCTCGTCGAGCTGATTAATTTGACACTCTGGTTAACAAATTTGGTCCACATTTGCCAAAGTTATCGAGCTTCAAAATTGGAAAAGTCACAAAAGTTGTGTGTTTGAGCACATAAAGTACTATTTTTCTTGGAAATTCAACAAGATGCAATCATGATGTGTTGTGACATATTCAAAATCTCGTCGAGCTGATTAATTTGACACTTTGTTTAACAAATTTGGTCTTCATTTGCCGAAGTTATCGAGCTTCAAAGTTTGAAAAGTCACAAAAGTTGTGTGTTTGAGCACATAAAATACTATTTTTCTTGGAAGTTCAACAAGAGGTAATCATGATGTGTTGTGACATCTTCAAAATCTCGTTGAGGTGATTAATTTGACACACTGTTTAACAAATTTGGTCCTCATTTGCCGAAGTTATCGAGCTTCAATGTTTGAAAAGTAACAAAATATGTGTGTTTGAGCACATAAAGTACTATTTTTCTTGGAAGTTCAACAAGAGGTAATCATGATGTGTTGTGACATCTTCAAAATCTCGTTGAGGTGATTACTTTGACACTTTGTGTAACAAATTTGGTCCACATTTGCCAAAGTTATCGAGCTTCAGAGTTTGAAAAGTCACAAAATATGTGTGTTTGAGCACATAAAGTACTATTTTTCTTGGAAGTTCAACAAGATGCAATGATGATGTGTTGTGTCATTTTAAAGATCTCGTCGAGCTGATTAATTTGACACTTTGGTTAACAAATTTGGTCCACATTTGCCAAAGTTATCGAGCTTCAAAATTGGAAAAGTCACAAAAGTTGTGTATTTGAGCACATAAAGTACTATTTTTCTTGGAAATTCAACAAGATGCAATCATGAATTGTTGTGTCATTTTAAATATCTCGTCGAGCTGATTAATCTGACACTTTGGTTAACAAATTTGGTCCACATTTGCCAAAGTTATCGAGCTTCAAAATTGGAAAAGTCACAAAAGTTGTGTGTTTGAGCACATAAAGTACTATTTTTCTTGGAAATTCAACAAGATGCAATCATGAATTGTTGTGTCATTTTAAAGATCTCGTCGAGCTGATTAATTTAACACTTTGGTTAACAAATTTGGTCCACATTTGCCAAAGTTATCGAGCTTCAAAATTGGAAAAGTCACAAAAGTTTTGTGTTTGAGCACATAAAGTACTATTTTTCTTGGAAATTCAACAAGATGCAATCATGGTGTGTTGTGACATCTTCATAACCTTGTCGAGCTGATTAATTTGACACTTTGTTTAACAAATTTGGTCCACATTTGCCAAAGTTATCGAGCTTCAAAATTGGAAAAGTCACAAAAGTTGTGTGTTTGAGCACATAAAGTACTATTTTTCTTGGAAATTCAACAAGATGCAATCATGATGTGTTGTGACATATTCAAAATCTCGTGGAGCTGATTAATTTGACACTTTATTTAACAAATTTGGTCCACATTTGCCACAGTTATCGAGCTTCAAAATTGGAAAAGTCACAAAAGTTGTGTGTTTGAGCACATAAAGTACTATTTTTCTTGGAAATTCAACAAGATGCAATCATGAATTGTTGTGTCATTTTAAATATCTCGTCGAGCTGATTAATTTGACACTTTGGTTAACAAATTTGGTCCACATTTGCCAAAGTTATCGAGCTTCAAAATTGGAAAAGTCACAAAAGTTGTGTGTTTGAGCACATAAAGTACTATTTTTCTTAGAAATTCAATAAGATGCAATCATGAATTGTTGTGTCATTTTAAAGATCTCGTCGAGCTGATTAATTTGACACTCTGGTTAACAAATTTGGTCCACATTTGCCAAAGTTATCGAGCTTCAAAATTGGAAAAGTCACAAAAGTTGTGTGTTTGAACACATAAAGTACTATTTTTCTTGGAAATTCAACAAGATGCAATCATGATGTGTTGTGACATATTCAAAATCTCGTCGAGCTGATTAATTTGACACTTTGTTTAACAAATTTGGTCTTCATTTGCCGAAGTTATCGAGCTTCAAAGTTTGAAAAGTCACAAAAGTTGTGTGTTTGAGCACATAAAATACTATTTTTCTTGGAAGTTCAACAAGAGGTAATCATGATGTGTTGTGACATCTTCAAAATCTCGTTGAGGTGATTAATTTGACACACTGTTTAACAAATTTGGTCCTCATTTGCCGAAGTTATCGAGCTTCAATGTTTGAAAAGTAACAAAATATGTGTGTTTGAGCACATAAAGTACTATTTTTCTTGGAAGTTCAACAAGAGGTAATCATGATGTGTTGTGACATCTTCAAAATCTCGTTGAGGTGATTACTTTGACACTTTGTGTAACAAATTTGGTCCACATTTGCCAAAGTTATCGAGCTTCAGAGTTTGAAAAGTCACAAAATATGTGTGTTTGAGCACATAAAGTACTATTTTTCTTGGAAATTCAACAAGATGCAATCATGAATTGTTGTGTCATTTTAAAGATCTCGTCGAGCTGATTAATTTGACACTTTGGTTAACAAATTTGGTCCACATTTGCCAAAGTTATCGAGCTTCAAAATTGGAAAAGTCACAAAAGTTGTGTATTTGAGCACATAAAGTACTATTTTTCTTGGAAATTCAACAAGATGCAATCATGAATTGTTGTGTCATTTTAAATATCTCGTCGAGCTGATTAATCTGACACTTTGGTTAACAAATTTGGTCCACATTTGCCAAAGTTATCGAGCTTCAAAATTGGAAAAGTCACAAAAGTTGTGTGTTTGAGCACATAAAGTACTATTTTTCTTGGAAATTCAACAAGATGCAATCATGAATTGTTGTGTCATTTTAAAGATCTCGTCGAGCTGATTAATTTGACACTTTGGTTAACAAATTTGGTCCACATTTGCCAAAGTTATCGAGCTTCAAAATTGGAAAAGTCACAAAAGTTTTGTGTTTGAGCACATAAAGTACTATTTTTCTTGGAAATTCAACAAGATGCAATCATGGTGTGTTGTGACATCTTCATAACCTTGTCGAGCTGATTAATTTGACACTTTGTTTAACAAATTTGGTCCACATTTGCCAAAGTTATCGAGCTTCAAAATTGGAAAAGTCACAAAAGTTGTGTGTTTGAGCACATAAAGTACTATTTTTCTTGGAAATTCAACAAGATGCAATCATGATGTGTTGTGACATATTCAAAATCTCGTGGAGCTGATTAATTTGACACTTTATTTAACAAATTTGGTCCACATTTGCCACAGTTATCGAGCTTCAAAATTGGAAAAGTCACAAAAGTTGTGTGTTTGAGCACATAAAGTACTATTTTTCTTGGAAATTCAACAAGATGCAATCATGAATTGTTGTGTCATTTTAAATATCTCGTCGAGCTGATTAATTTGACACTTTGGTTAACAAATTTGGTCCACATTTGCCAAAGTTATCGAGCTTCAAAATTGGAAAAGTCACAAAAGTTGTGTGTTTGAGCACATAAAGTACTATTTTTCTTAGAAATTCAACAAGATGCAATCATGAATTGTTGTGTCATTTTAAAGATCTCGTCGAGCTGATTAATTTGACACTCTGGTTAACAAATTTGGTCCACATTTGCCAAAGTTATCGAGCTTCAAAATTGGAAAAGTCACAAAAGTTGTGTGTTTGAGCACATAAAGTACTATTTTTCTTGGAAATTCAACAAGATGCAATCATGATGTGTTGTGACATATTCAAAATCTCGTCGAGCTGATTAATTTGACACTTTGTTTAACAAATTTGGTCTTCATTTGCCGAAGTTATCGAGCTTCAAAGTTTGAAAAGTCACAAAAGTTGTGTGTTTGAGCACATAAAATACTATTTTTCTTGGAAGTTCAACAAGAGGTAATCATGATGTGTTGTGACATCTTCAAAATCTCGTTGAGGTGATTAATTTGACACACTGTTTAACAAATTTGGTCCTCATTTGCCGAAGTTATCGAGCTTCAATGTTTGAAAAGTAACAAAATATGTGTGTTTGAGCACATAAAGTACTATTTTTCTTGGAAGTTCAACAAGAGGTAATCATGATGTGTTGTGACATCTTCAAAATCTCGTTGAGGTGATTACTTTGACACTTTGTGTAACAAATTTGGTCCACATTTGCCAAAGTTATCGAGCTTCAAAATTGGAAAAGTCACAAAAGTTTTGTGTTTGAGCACATAAAGTACTATTTTTCTTGGAAATTCAACAAGATGCAATCATGGTGTGTTGTGACATCTTCATAACCTTGTCGAGCTGATTAATTTGACACTTTGTTTAACAAATTTGGTCCACATTTGCCAAAGTTATCGAGCTTCAAAATTGGAAAAGTCACAAAAGTTGTGTGTTTGAGCACATAAAGTACTATTTTTCTTGGAAATTCAACAAGATGCAATCATGATGTGTTGTGACATATTCAAAATCTCGTGGAGCTGATTAATTTGACACTTTATTTAACAAATTTGGTCCACATTTGCCACAGTTATCGAGCTTCAAAATTGGAAAAGTCACAAAAGTTGTGTGTTTGAGCACATAAAGTACTATTTTTCTTGGAAATTCAACAAGATGCAATCATGAATTGTTGTGTCATTTTAAATATCTCGTCGAGCTGATTAATTTGACACTTTGGTTAACAAATTTGGTCCACATTTGCCAAAGTTATCGAGCTTCAAAATTGGAAAAGTCACAAAAGTTGTGTGTTTGAGCACATAAAGTACTATTTTTCTTAGAAATTCAACAAGATGCAATCATGAATTGTTGTGTCATTTTAAAGATCTCGTCGAGCTGATTAATTTGACACTCTGGTTAACAAATTTGGTCCACATTTGCCAAAGTTATCGAGCTTCAAAATTGGAAAAGTCACAAAAGTTGTGTGTTTGAGCACATAAAGTACTATTTTTCTTGGAAATTCAACAAGATGCAATCATGATGTGTTGTGACATATTCAAAATCTCGTCGAGCTGATTAATTTGACACTTTGTTTAACAAATTTGGTCTTCATTTGCCGAAGTTATCGAGCTTCAAAGTTTGAAAAGTCACAAAAGTTGTGTGTTTGAGCACATAAAATACTATTTTTCTTGGAAGTTCAACAAGAGGTAATCATGATGTGTTGTGACATCTTCAAAATCTCGTTGAGGTGATTAATTTGACACACTGTTTAACAAATTTGGTCCTCATTTGCCGAAGTTATCGAGCTTCAATGTTTGAAAAGTAACAAAATATGTGTGTTTGAGCACATAAAGTACTATTTTTCTTGGAAGTTCAACAAGAGGTAATCATGATGTGTTGTGACATCTTCAAAATCTCGTTGAGGTGATTACTTTGACACTTTGTGTAACAAATTTGGTCCACATTTGCCAAAGTTATCGAGCTTCAGAGTTTGAAAAGTCACAAAATATGTGTGTTTGAGCACATAAAGTACTATTTTTCTTGGAAATTCAACAAGATGCAATCATGAATTGTTGTGTCATTTTAAAGATCTCGTCGAGCTGATTAATTTGACACTTTGGTTAACAAATTTGGTCCACATTTGCCAAAGTTATCGAGCTTCAAAATTGGAAAAGTCACAAAAGTTGTGTATTTGAGCACATAAAGTACTATTTTTCTTGGAAATTCAACAAGATGCAATCATGAATTGTTGTGTCATTTTAAATATCTCGTCGAGCTGATTAATCTGACACTTTGGTTAACAAATTTGGTCCACATTTGCCAAAGTTATCGAGCTTCAAAATTGGAAAAGTCACAAAAGTTGTGTGTTTGAGCACATAAAGTACTATTTTTCTTGGAAATTCAACAAGATGCAATCATGAATTGTTGTGTCATTTTAAAGATCTCGTCGAGCTGATTAATTTGACACTTTGGTTAACAAATTTGGTCCACATTTGCCAAAGTTATCGAGCTTCAAAATTGGAAAAGTCACAAAAGTTTTGTGTTTGAGCACATAAAGTACTATTTTTCTTGGAAATTCAACAAGATGCAATCATGGTGTGTTGTGACATCTTCATAACCTTGTCGAGCTGATTAATTTGACACTTTGTTTAACAAATTTGGTCCACATTTGCCAAAGTTATCGAGCTTCAAAATTGGAAAAGTCACAAAAGTTGTGTGTTTGAGCACATAAAGTACTATTTTTCTTGGAAATTCAACAAGATGCAATGATGATGTGTTGTGACATATTCAAAATCTCGTGGAGCTGATTAATTTGACACTTTATTTAACAAATTTGGTCCACATTTGCCACAGTTATCGAGCTTCAAAATTGGAAAAGTCACAAAAGTTGTGTGTTTGAGCACATAAAGTACTATTTTTCTTGGAAATTCAACAAGATGCAATCATGAATTGTTGTGTCATTTTAAATATCTCGTCGAGCTGATTAATTTGACACTTTGGTTAACAAATTTGGTCCACATTTGCCAAAGTTATCGAGCTTCAAAATTGGAAAAGTCACAAAAGTTGTGTGTTTGCGCACATAAAGTACTATTTTTCTTGGAAATTCAACAAGATGCAATCATGAATTGTTGTGACATTTTAAAGATCTCGTCGAGCTGATTAATTTGACACTTTGGTTAACAAATTTGGTCCACATTTGCCAAAGTTATCGAGCTTCAAAAGTGGAAAAGTCACAAAAGTTTTGTGTTTGAGCACATAAAGTACTATTTTTCTTGGAAATTCAACAAGATGCAATCATGGTGTGTTGTGACATCTTCATAACCTTGTCGAGCTGATTAATTTGACACTTTGTTTAACAAATTTGGTCCACATTTGCCAAAGTTATCGAGCTTCAAAATTGGAAAAGTCACAAAAGTTGTGTGTTTGAGCACATAAAGTACTATTTTTCTTGGAAATTCAACAAGATGCAATCATGATGTGTTGTGACATATTCAAAATCTCGTGGAGCTGATTAATTTGACACTTTATTTAACAAATTTGGTCCACATTTGCCACAGTTATCGAGCTTCAAAATTGGAAAAGTCACAAAAGTTGTGTGTTTGAGCACATAAAGTACTATTTTTCTTGGAAATTCAACAAGATGCAATCATGAATTGTTGTGTCATTTTAAATATCTCGTCGAGCTGATTAATTTGACACTTTGGTTAACAAATTTGGTCCACATTTGCCAAAGTTATCGAGCTTCAAAATTGGAAAAGTCACAAAAGTTGTGTGTTTGAGCACATAAAGTACTATTTTTCTTAGAAATTCAACAAGATGCAATCATGAATTGTTGTGTCATTTTAAAGATCTCGTCGAGCTGATTAATTTGACACTCTGGTTAACAAATTTGGTCCACATTTGCCAAAGTTATCGAGCTTCAAAATTGGAAAAGTCACAAAAGTTGTGTGTTTGAGCACATAAAGTACTATTTTTCTTGGAAATTCAACAAGATGCAATCATGATGTGTTGTGACATATTCAAAATCTCGTCGAGCTGATTAATTTGACACTTTGTTTAACAAATTTGGTCTTCATTTGCCGAAGTTATCGAGCTTCAAAGTTTGAAAAGTCACAAAAGTTGTGTGTTTGAGCACATAAAATACTATTTTTCTTGGAAGTTCAACAAGAGGTAATCATGATGTGTTGTGACATCTTCAAAATCTCGTTGAGGTGATTAATTTGACACACTGTTTAACAAATTTGGTCCTCATTTGCCGAAGTTATCGAGCTTCAATGTTTGAAAAGTAACAAAATATGTGTGTTTGAGCACATAAAGTACTATTTTTCTTGGAAGTTCAACAAGAGGTAATCATGATGTGTTGTGACATCTTCAAAATCTCGTTGAGGTGATTACTTTGACACTTTGTGTAACAAATTTGGTCCACATTTGCCAAAGTTATCGAGCTTCAGAGTTTGAAAAGTCACAAAATATGTGTGTTTGAGCACATAAAGTACTATTTTTCTTGGAAATTCAACAAGATGCAATCATGAATTGTTGTGTCATTTTAAAGATCTCGTCGAGCTGATTAATTTGACACTTTGGTTAACAAATTTGGTCCACATTTGCCAAAGTTATCGAGCTTCAAAATTGGAAAAGTCACGAAAGTTGTGTATTTGAGCACATAAAGTACTATTTTTCTTGGAAATTCAACAAGATGCAATCATGAATTGTTGTGTCATTTTAAATATCTCGTCGAGCTGATTAATCTGACACTTTGGTTAACAAATTTGGTCCACATTTGCCAAAGTTATCGAGCTTCAAAATTGGAAAAGTCACAAAAGTTGTGTGTTTGAGCACATAAAGTACTATTTTTCTTGGAAATTCAACAAGATGCAATCATGAATTGTTGTGTCATTTTAAAGATCTCGTCGAGCTGATTAATTTGACACTTTGGTTAACAAATTTGGTCCACATTTGCCAAAGTTATCGAGCTTCAAAATTGGAAAAGTCACAAAAGTTTTGTGTTTGAGCACATAAAGTACTATTTTTCTTGGAAATTCAACAAGATGCAATCATGGTGTGTTGTGACATCTTCATAACCTTGTCGAGCTGATTAATTTGACACTTTGTTTAACAAATTTGGTCCACATTTGCCAAAGTTATCGAGCTTCAAAATTGGAAAAGTCACAAAAGTTGTGTGTTTGAGCACATAAAGTACTATTTTTCTTGGAAATTCAACAAGATGCAATGATGATGTGTTGTGACATATTCAAAATCTCGTGGAGCTGATTAATTTGACACTTTATTTAACAAATTTGGTCCACATTTGCCACAGTTATCGAGCTTCAAAATTGGAAAAGTCACAAAAGTTGTGTGTTTGAGCACATAAAGTACTATTTTTCTTGGAAATTCAACAAGATGCAATCATGAATTGTTGTGTCATTTTAAATATCTCGTCGAGCTGATTAATTTGACACTTTGGTTAACAAATTTGGTCCACATTTGCCAAAGTTATCGAGCTTCAAAATTGGAAAAGTCACAAAAGTTGTGTGTTTGCGCACATAAAGTACTATTTTTCTTGGAAATTCAACAAGATGCAATCATGAATTGTTGTGACATTTTAAAGATCTCGTCGAGCTGATTAATTTGACACTTTGGTTAACAAATTTGGTCCACATTTGCCAAAGTTATCGAGCTTCAAAATTGGAAAAGTCACAAAAGTTGTGTGTTTGAGCACATAAAGTACTATTTTTCTTGGAAATTCAACAAGATGCAATCATGATGTGTTGTGACATATTCAAAATCTCGTGGAGCTGATTAATTTGACACTTTATTTAACAAATTTGGTCCACATTTGCCACAGTTATCGAGCTTCAAAATTGGAAAAGTCACAAAAGTTGTGTGTTTGAGCACATAATGTACTATTTTTCTTGGAAGTTCAACAAGATGCAATGATGATGTGTTGTGACATATTCAAAATCTCGTCGAGCTGATTAATTTGACACTTTGTTTAACAAATTTGGTCTTCATTTGCCGAAGCTATCGAGCTTCAAAATTGGAAAAGTCACAAAAGTTGTGTGTTTGAGCACATAAAGTACTATTTTTCTTGGAAGTTCAACAAGATGTAATCATGGTGTGTTGTGACATCTTCATAACCTTGTCGAGCTGATTAATTTGACACTTTGTTTAACAAATTTGGTCCACATCTGCCAAAGTTATCGAGCTTCAAAATTGGAAAAGTCACAAAAGTTGTGTGTTTGAGCACTTAAAGTACTATTTTTCTTGGAAATTCAACAAGATGCAATCATGAATTGTTGTGTCATTTTAAAGATCTCGTCGAGCTGATTAATTTGACACTTTGGTTAACAAATTTGGTCCACATTTGCCAAAGTTATCGAGCTTCAAAATTGGAAAAGTCACAAAAGTTGTGTGTTTGAGCACATAAAGTACTATTTTTCTTGGAAATTCAACAAGATGCAATCATGATGTGTTGTGACATATTCAAAATCTCGTCGAGCTGATTAATTTGACACTTTGTTTAACAAATTTGGTCTTCATTTGCCGAAGTTATCGAGCTTCAAAGTTTGAAAAGTCACAAAAGTTGTGTGTTTGAGCACATAAAGTACTATTTTTCGTGGAAGTTCAACAAGAGGTAATCATGATGTGTTGTGACATCTTCAAAATCTCGTTGAGGTGATTACTTTGACACTTTGTGTAACAAATTTGGTCCACATTTGCCAAAGTTATCGAGCTTCAGAGTTTGAAAAGTCACAAAATATGTGTGTTTGAGCACATAAAGTACTATTTTTCTTGGAAGTTCAACAAGATGTAATCATGGTGTGTTGTGGCATCTTCATAACCTTGTCGAGCTGATTAATTTGACACTTTGTTTAACAAATTTGGTCCACATTTGCCAAAGTTATCGAGCTTCAAAGTTTGAAAAGTCACAAAAGTTGTGTGTTTGAGCACATAAAGTACTATTTTTCTTGGAAGTTCAACAAGATGCAATCATGATGTGTTGTGACATATTCAAAATCTCGTCGAGCTGATTAATTTGACACTTTGTTTAACAAATTTGGTCTTCATTTGCCGAAGCTATCGAGCTTCAAAGTTTAAAAGTCACAAAAGTTGTGTGTTTGAGCACATAAAGTACTATTTTTCTTGGAAATTCAACAAGATGCAATGATGATGTGTTGTGACATATTCAAAATCTCGTTGAGCTGATTAATTTGACACTTTGTTTAACAATTTTGGTCCACATTTGCCAAAGTTATAGACCTTCAAAATTGGAAAAGTCACAAAAGTTGTGTGTTTGAGCACATAAAGTACTATTTTTCTTGGAAATTCAACAAGATGCAATCATGAATTGTTATGTCATTTTAAAGATCTCGTCGAGCTGATTAATTTGACACTTTGGTTAACAAATTTGGTCCACATTTGCCAAAGTTATCGAGCTTCAAAATTGGAAAAGTCACAAAAGTTGTGTGTTTGAGCACATAAAGTACTATTTTTCTTGGAAATTCAACAAGATGCAATGATGATGTGTTGTGACATATTCAAAATCTCGTCGAGCTAATTAATTTGACACTTTGTTTAAGAAATTTGGTCCACATTTGCCGAAGTTATCGAGCTACAAAATTTGAAAAGTCACAAAAGTTGTGTGTTTGAGCACATAAAGTACTATTTTTCTTAGAAATTCAACAAGATGCAATCATGAATTGTTGTGTCATTTTAAAGATCTCGTCGAGCTGATTAATTTGACACTTTGGTTAACAAATTTGGTCCACATTTGCCAAAGTTATCGAGCTTCAAAATTGGAAAAGTCACAAAAGTTGTGTGTTTGAGCACATAAAGTACTATTTTTCTTGGAAATTCAACAAGGTGCAATCATGAATTGTTGTGTCATTTTAAAGATCTCGTCGAGCTGATTAATTTGACACTTTGGTTAACAAATTTGGTCCACATTTGCCAAAGTTATCGAGCTTCAAAATTGGAAAAGTCACAAAAGTTGTGTGTTTGAGCACATAAAGTACTATTTTTCTTGGAAATTCAACAAGATGCAATCATGAATTGTTGTATCATTTTAAATATCTCGTCGAGCTGATTAATTTGACACTTTGGTTAATAAATTTGGTCCACATTTGCCAAAGTTATCGAGCTTCAAAATTGGAAAAGTCACAAAAGTTGTGTGTTTGCGCACATAAAGTACTATTTTTCTTGGAAATTCAACAAGATGCAATCATGAATTGTTGTGTCATTTTAAAGATCTCGTCGAGCTGATTAATTTGACACTTTGGTTAACAAATTTGGTCCACATTTGCCAAAGTTATCGAGCTTCAAAATTGGAAAAGTCACAAAAGTTGTGTGTTTGAGCACATAAAGTACTATTTTTCTTGGAAATTCAACAAGATGCAATCATGATGTGTTGTGACATATTCAAAATCTCGTGGAGCTGATTAATTTGACACTTTATTTAACAAATTTGGTCCACATTTGCCACAGTTATCGAGCTTCAAAATTGGAAAAGTCACAAAAGTTGTGTGTTTGAGCACATAAAGTACTATTTTTCTTGGAAATTCAACAAGATGCAATCATGATGTGTTGTGACATATTCAAAATCTCGTTGAGCTGATTAATTTGACACTTTGTTTAACAAATTTGGTCCACATCTGCCAAAGTTATCGAGCTTCAAAATTGGAAAAGTCACAAAAGTTGTGTGTTTGAGCACATAAAGTACTATTTTTCTTGGAAATTCAACAAGATGCAATCATGATGTGTTGTGACATCTTCATAACCTTGTCGAGCTGATTAATTTGACACTTTGTTTAACAAATTTGGTCCACATTTGCCAAAGTTATCGAGCTTCAAAATTGGAAAAGTCACAAAAGTTGTGTGTTTGAGCACATAAAGTACTCTTTTTCTTGGAAGTTCAACAAGATGTAATCATGATGTGTTGTGACATCTTCAAAATCTCGTTTAGGTGATTACTTTGACACTTTGTTTAACAAATTTGGTCTTCATTTGCCGAAGCTATCGAGCTTCAAAATTGGAAAAGTCACAAAAGTTGTGTGTTTGAGCACATAAAGTACTATTTTTCTTGGAAATTCAACAAGATGCAATCATGATGTGTTGTGACATATTCAAAATCTCGTCGAGCTGATTAATTTGACACTTTGGTTAACAAATTTGGTATACATTTGCCAAAGTTATCGAGCCTCAAAGTTTGAAAAGTAACAAAATATGTGTGTTTGAGCACATAAAGTACTATTTTTCTTGGAAGTTCAACAAGATGCAATTCTGATGTGTTGTGACATCTTCAAAATCTCGTCGAGTTGATTAATTTGACACTTTGTTTATCAAATTTGGTCTTCATTTGCCGAAGCTATCGAGCTTCAAAGTTTGAAAAGTCACAAAAGTTGTGTGTTTGAGCACATAATGTACTATTTTTCTTGGAAGTTCAACAAGATGCAATGATGATGTGTTGCGTCATTTTAAAGATCTCGTCGAGCTGATTAATGTGACACTTTGGTTAACAAATTTGGTCCACATTTGCCAAAGCTATCGAGCTTCAAAGTTTGAAAAGTCACAAAAGTTGTGTGTTTGAGCACATAATGTACTATTTTTCTTGGAAGTTCAACAAGATGCAATGATGATGTGTTGTGTCATTTTAAAGATCTCGTCGAGCTGATTAATGTGACACTTTGGTTAACAAATTTGGTATACATTTGCCAAAGTTATCGAGCCTCAAAGTTTGAAAAGTAACAAAAGTTGTGTGTTTGAGCACATAAAGTACTATTTTTCTTGGAAGTTCAACAAGAGGTAATCATGATGTGTTGTGACATCTTCAAAATCTCGTTGAGCTGATTAATTTGACACTTTGTTTATCAAATGTGGTCTTCATTTGCCGAAGCTATCGAGCTTCAAAGTTTGAAAAGTCACAAAAGTTGTGTGTTTGAGCACATAATGTACTATTTTTCTTGGAAGTTCAACAAGATGCAATGATGATGTGTTGTGACATCTTCAAAATCTCGTCGAGTTGATTAATTTGACACTTTGTTTATCAAATTTGGTCTTCATTTGCCGAAGCTATCGAGCTTCAAAGTTTGAAAAGTCACAAAAGTTGTGTGTTTGAGCACATAATGTACTATTTTTCTTGGAAGTTCAACAAGATGCAATGATGATGTGTTGCGTCATTTTAAAGATCTCGTCGAGCTGATTAATGTGACACTTTGGTTAACAAATTTGGTCCACATTTGCCAAAGCTATCGAGCTTCAAAGTTTGAAAAGTCACAAAAGTTGTGTGTTTGAGCACATAATGTACTATTTTTCTTGGAAGTTCAACAAGATGCAATGATGATGTGTTGTGTCATTTTAAAGATCTCGTCGAGCTGATTAATGTGACACTTTGTTTAAGAAATTTGGTCCACATTTGCCGAAGTTATCGAGCTTCAAAGTTTGAAAAGTCACAAAATATGTGTGTTTGAGCACATAAAGTACTATTTTTCTTGGAAATTCAACAAGATGCAATCATGATGTGTTGTGACATCTTCAAAATCTCGTCGAGTTGATTAATTTGACACTTTGTTTATCAAATGTGGTCTTCATTTGCCGAAGCTATCGAGCTTCAAAGTTTGAAAAGTCACAAAAGTTGTGTGTTTGAGCACATAATGTACTATTTTTCTTGGAAGTTCAACAAGATGCAATGATGATGTGTTGTGACATCTTCAAAATCTCGTCGAGTTGATTACTTTGACACTTTGTTTAACAAATTTGGTCTTCATTTGCCGAAGCTATCGAGCTTCAAAGTTTGAAAAGTCACAAAAGTTGTTTGTTGGAGCACATAAAGTACTATTTTTCTTGGAAGTTCAACAAGATGTAATCATGGTGTGTTGTGTCATTTTAAAGATCTCGTCGAGCTGATTAATTTGACACTTTGGTTAACAAATTTGGTCCACATTTGCCAATGTTATCGAGCTTCAAAGTTTGAAAAGTCACAAAATATGTGTGTTTGAGCACATAAAGTACTATTTTTCTTGGAAGTTCAACAAGATGTAATCATGATGTGTTGTGACATCTTCAAAATCTCGTTGAGCTGATTAATTTGACACTTTGTTTAAGAAATTTGGTCCACATTTGCCAATGTTATCGAGCTTCAAAGTTTGAAAAGTCACAAAATATGTGTGTTTGAGCACATAAAGTACTATTTTTCTTGGAAGTTCAACAAGATGTAATCATGATGTGTTGTGACATCTTCAAAATCTCGTTGAGCTGATTAATTTGACACTTTGTTTAAGAAATTTGGTCCACATTTGCCGAAGTTATCGAGCTTCAAAGTTTGAAAAGTCACAAAATATGTGTGTTTGAGCACATAAAGTACTATTTTTCTTGGAAATTCAACAAGATGCAATCATGATGTGTTGTGACATCTTCAAAATCTCGTCGAGTTGATTAATTTGACACTTTGTTTATCAAATGTGGTCTTCATTTGCCGAAGCTATCGAGCTTCAAAGTTTGAAAAGTCACAAAAGTTGTGTGTTTGAGCACATAATGTACTATTTTTCTTGGAAGTTCAACAAGATGCAATGATGATGTGTTGTGTCATTTTAAAGATCTCGTCGAGCTGATTAATTTGACACTTTGGTTAACAAATTTGGTATACATTTGCCAAAGTTATCGAGCTTCAAAGTTTGAAAAGTCACAAAATATGTGTGTTTGAGCACATAAAGTACTATTTTTCTTGGAAATTCAACAAGATGCAATCATGATGTGTTGTGACATCTTCAAAATCTCGTCGAGTTGATTAATTTGACACTTTGTTTATCAAATGTGGTCTTCATTTGCCGAAGTTATCGAGCTTCAAAGTTTGAAAAGTCACAAAAGTTGTGTGTTTGAGCACATAATGTACTATTTTTCTTGGAAGTTCAACAAGATGCAATGATGATGTGTTGTGTCATTTTAAAGATCTCGTCGAGCTGATTAATTTGACACTTTGGTTAACAAATTTGGTCTTCATTTGCCGAAGCTATCGAGCCTCAAAGTTTGAAAAGTAACAAAAGTTGTGTGTTTGAGCACATAAAGTACTATTTTTCTTGGAAGTTCAACAAGAGGTAATCATGATGTGTTGTGACATCTTCAAAATCTCGTTGAGCTGATTAATTTGACACTTTGGTTAACAAATTTGGTCTTCATTTGCCGAAGCTATCGAGCTTCAAAGTTTGAAAAGTCACAAAAGTTGTGTGTTTGAGCACATAAGGTACTATTTTTCTTGGAAGTTCAACAAGATGTAATCATGATGTGTTGTGACATCTTCAAAATCTCGTTGAGCTGATTAATTTGACACTTTGGTTAACAAATTTGGTCTTCATTTGCCGAAGCTATCGAGCTTCAAAGTTTGAAAAGTCACAAAAGTTGTGTGTTTGAGCACATAAAGTACTATTTTTCTTGGAAGTTCAACAAGAGGTAAACATGATGTGTTGTGACATCTTCAAAATCTCGTTGAGCTGATTAATTTGACACTTTGGTTAACAAATTTGGTCTTCATTTGCCGAAGCTATCGAGCTTCAAAGTTTGAAAAGTCACAAAAGTTGTGTGTTTGAGCACATAAGGTACTATTTTTCTTGGAAGTTCAACAAGATGTAATCATGATGTGTTGTGACATCTTCAAAATCTCGTTGAGCTGATTAATTTGACACTTTGGTTAACAAATTTGGTCTTCCTTTGCCGAAGCTATCGAGCTTCAAAGTTTGAAAAGTCACAAAAGTTGTGTGTTTGAGCACATAAAGTACTATTTTTCTTGGAAGTTCAACAAGATGTAATCATGATGTGTTGTGACATCTTCAAAATCTCGTTTAGGTGATTACTTTGACACTTTGTTTAACAAATTTGGTCTTCATTTGCCGAAGCTATCGAGCTTCAAAGTTTGAAAAGTCACAAAAGTTGTGTGTTTGAGCACATAAAGTACTATTTTTCTTGGAAGTTCAACAAGATGTAATCATGGTGTGTTGTGTCATTTTAAAGATCTCGTCGAGCTGATTAATTTGACACTTTGGTTAACAAATTTGGTATACATTTGCCAAAGTTATCGAGCCTCAAAGTTTGAAAAGTAACAAAATATGTGTGTTTGAGCACATAAAGTACTATTTTTCTTGGAAGTTCAACAAGATGCAATTCTGATGTGTTGTGACATCTTCAAAATCTCGTCGAGTTGATTAATTTGACACTTTGTTTATCAAATTTGGTCTTCATTTGCCGAAGCTATCGAGCTTCAAAGTTTGAAAAGTCACAAAAGTTGTGTGTTTGAGCACATAATGTACTATTTTTCTTGGAAGTTCAACAAGATGCAATGATGATGTGTTGCGTCATTTTAAAGATCTCGTCGAGCTGATTAATGTGACACTTTGTTTAAGAAATTTGGTCCACATTTGCCGAAGTTATCGAGCTTCAAAATTTGAAAAGTCACAAAATATGTGTGTTTGAGCACATAATGTACTATTTTTCTTGGAAATTCAACAAGATGCAATCATGATGTGTTGTGACATATTCAAAATCTCGTCGAGCAAATTAATTTGACACTTTGTTTAACAAATTTGGTCTTCATTTGCCGAAGCTATCGAGCTTCAAAGTTTGAAAAGTCACAAAAGTTGTGTGTTTGAGCACATAAGGTACTATTTTTCTTGGAAGTTCAACAAGATGTAATCATGATGTGTTGTGACATCTTCAAAATCTCGTTGAGCTGATTAATTTGACACTTTGTTTAAGAAATTTGGTCCACATTTGCCGAAGTTATCAAGCTTCAAAGTTTGAAAAGTCACAAAATATGTGTGTTTGAGCACATACAGTACTATTTTTCTTGGAAATTCAACAAGATGCAATCATGATGTGTTGTGACATATTCAAAATCTCGTCGAGCTAATTAATTTGACACTTTGTTTAACCAATTTGGTCTTCATTTGCCGAAGCTATCGAGCTTCAAAGTTTGAAAAGTCACAAAAGTTGTGTGTTTGAGCACATAAAGTACTATTTTTCTTGGAAGTTCAACAAGAGGTAATCATGATGTGTTGTGACATCTTCAAAATCTCGTTGAGCTGATTAATTTGACACTTTGGTTAACAAATTTGGACTTCATTTGCCGAAGCTATCGAGCTTCAAAGTTTGAAAAGTCACAAAAGTTGTGTGTTTGAGCACATAAGGTACTATTTTTCTTGGAAGTTCAACAAGATGTAATCATGATGTGTTGTGACATCTTCAAAATCTCGTTGAGCTGATTAATTTGACACTTTGGTTAACAAATTTGGTCTTCATTTGCCGAAGCTATCGAGCTTCAAAGTTTGAAAAGTCACAAAAGTTGTGTGTTTGAGCACATAAAGTACTATTTTTCTTGGAAGTTCAACAAGATGTAATCATGATGTGTTGTGACATCTTCAAAATCTCGTTTAGGTGATTACTTTGACACTTTGTTTAACAAATTTGGTCTTCATTTGCCGAAGCTATCGAGCTTCAAAGTTTGAAAAGTCACAAAAGTTGTGTGTTTGAGCACATAAAGTACTATTTTTCTTGGAAGTTCAACAAGATGTAATCATGGTGTGTTGTGTCATTTTAAAGATCTCGTCGAGCTGATTAATTTGACACTTTGGTTAACAAATTTGGTATACATTTGCCAAAGTTATCGAGCCTCAAAGTTTGAAAAGTAACAAAATATGTGTGTTTGAGCACATAAAGTACTATTTTTCTTGGAAGTTCAACAAGATGCAATGATGATGTGTTGTGACATATTCAAAATCTGGTTGAGATGATTAATTTGACACTTTGTTTAAGAAATTTGGTCCACATTTGCCGAAGTTATCGAGCTTCAATGTTTGAAAAGTAACAAAATATGTGTGTTTGAGCACATAAAGTACTATTTTTCTTGTCAATTCAACAAGATGCAATGATGATGTGTTGTGACATATTCAAAATCTGGTTGAGATGATTAATTTGACACTTTGTTTAAGAAATTTGGTCCACATTTGCCGAAGTTATCGAGCTTCAAAGTTTGAAAAGTCACAAAATATGTGTGTTTGAGCACATAAAGTACTATTTTTCTTGGAAGTTCAACAAGATGTAATCATGGTGTGTTGTGTCATTTTAAAGATCTCGTCGAGCTGATTAATTTGACACTTTGGTTAACAAATTTGGTATACATTTGCCAAAGTTATCGAGCCTCAAAGTTTGAAAAGTCACAAAATATGTGTGTTTGAGCACATAAAGTACTATTTTTCTTGGAAATTCAACAAGATGCAATCATGATGTGTTGTGACATCTTCAAAATCTCGTCGAGTTGATTAATTTGACACTTTGTTTATCAAATTTGGTCTTCATTTGCCGAAGCTATCGAGCTTCAAAGTTTGAAAAGTCACAAAAGTTGTGTGTTTGAGCACATAAAGTACTATTTTTCTTGGAAGTTCAACAAGATGCAATCATGATGTGTTGTGATATCTTCAAAATCTCGTCGAGTTGATTAATTTGACACTTTGTTTATCAAATTTGGTCTTCATTTGCCGAAGCTATCGAGCTTCAAAGTTTGAAAAGTCACAAAAGTTGTGTGTTTGAGCACATAAAGTACTATTTTTCTTGGAAATTCAACAAGATGCAATCATGATGTGTTGTGACATCTTCAAAATCTCGTCGAGTTGATTAATTTGACACTTTGTTTATCAAATTTGGTCTTCATTTGCCGAAGCTATCGAGCTTCAAAGTTTGAAAAGTCACAAAAGTTGTGTGTTTGAGCACATAAAGTACTATTTTTCTTGGAAGTTCAACAAGATGTAATCATGATGTGTTGTGACATCTTCAAAATCTCGTTTAGGTGATTACTTTGACACTTTGTTTAACAAATTTGGTCTTCATTTGCCAAAGTTATCGAGCTTCAAAGTTTGAAAAGTCACAAAATATGTGTGTTTGAGCACATAAAGTACTATTTTTCTTGGAAGTTCAACAAGATGTAATCATGGTGTGTTGTGTCATTTTAAAGATCTCGTCGAGCTGATTAATTTGACACTTTGGTTAACAAATTTGGTATACATTTGCCAAAGTTATCGAGCCTCAAAGTTTGAAAAGTAACAAAATATGTGTGTTTGAGCACATAAAGTACTATTTTTCTTGGAAGTTCAACAAGATGCAATTCTGATGTGTTGTGACATCTTCAAAATCTCGTCGAGTTGATTAATTTGACACTTTGTTTATCAAATTTGGTCTTCATTTGCCGAAGCTATCGAGCTTCAAAGTTTGAAAAGTCACAAAAGTTGTGTGTTTGAGCACATAAAGTACTATTTTTCTTGGAAGTTCAACAAGATGTAATCATGATGTGTTGTGACATCTTCAAAATCTCGTTTAGGTGATTACTTTGACACTTTGTTTAACAAATTTGGTCTTCATTTGCCGAAGCTATCGAGCTTCAAAGTTTGAAAAGTCACAAAAGTTGTGTGTTTGAGCACATAAAGTACTATTTTTCTTGGAAGTTCAACAAGATGTAATCATGGTGTGTTGTGTCATTTTAAAGATCTCGTCGAGCTGATTAATTTGACACTTTGTTTATCAAATTTGGTCTTCATTTGCCGAAGCTATCGAGCTTCAAAGTTTGAAAAGTCACAAAAGTTGTGTGTTTGAGCACATAAAGTACTATTTTTCTTGGAAATTCAACAAGATGCAATCATGATGTGTTGTGACATCTTCAAAATCTCGTCGAGTTGATTAATTTGACACTTTGTTTATCAAATTTGGTCTTCATTTGCCGAAGCTATCGAGCTTCAAAGTTTGAAAAGTCACAAAAGTTGTGTGTTTGAGCACATAAAGTACTATTTTTCTTGGAAGTTCAACAAGATGTAATCATGATGTGTTGTGACATCTTCAAAATCTCGTTTAGGTGATTACTTTGACACTTTGTTTAACAAATTTGGTCTTCATTTGCCAAAGTTATCGAGCTTCAAAGATTGAAAAGTCACAAAATATGTGTGTTTGAGCACATAAAGTACTATTTTTCTTGGAAGTTCAACAAGATGTAATCATGGTGTGTTGTGTCATTTTAAAGATCTCGTCGAGCTGATTAATTTGACACTTTGGTTAACAAATTTGGTATACATTTGCCAAAGTTATCGAGCCTCAAAGTTTGAAAAGTAACAAAATATGTGTGTTTGAGCACATAAAGTACTATTTTTCTTGGAAGTTCAACAAGATGCAATTCTGATGTGTTGTGACATCTTCAAAATCTCGTCGAGTTGATTAATTTGACACTTTGTTTATCAAATTTGGTCTTCATTTGCCGAAGCTATCGAGCTTCAAAGTTTGAAAAGTCACAAAAGTTGTGTGTTTGAGCACATAAAGTACTATTTTTCTTGGAAGTTCAACAAGATGTAATCATGATGTGTTGTGACATCTTCAAAATCTCGTTTAGGTGATTACTTTGACACTTTGTTTAACAAATTTGGTCTTCATTTGCCGAAGCTATCGAGCTTCAAAGTTTGAAAAGTCACAAAAGTTGTGTGTTTGAGCACATAAAGTACTATTTTTCTTGGAAGTTCAACAAGATGTAATCATGGTGTGTTGTGTCATTTTAAAGATCTCGTCGAGCTGATTAATTTGACACTTTGTTTATCAAATTTGGTCTTCATTTGCCGAAGCTATCGAGCTTCAAAGTTTGAAAAGTCACAAAAGTTGTGTGTTTGAGCACATAATGTACTATTTTTCTTGGAAGTTCAACAAGATGCAATGATGATGTGTTGCGTCATTTTAAAGATCTCGTCGAGCTGATTAATGTGACACTTTGGTTAACAAATTTGGTCCACATTTGCCGAAGCTATCGAGCTTCAAAGTTTGAAAAGTCACAAAAGTTGTGTGTTTGAGCACATAAAGTACTATTTTTCTTGGAAGTTCAACAAGATGTAATCATGATGTGTTGTGACATCTTCAAAATCTCGTTTAGGTGATTACTTTGACACTTTGTTTAACAAATTTGGTCTTCATTTGCCGAAGCTATCGAGCTTCAAAGTTTGAAAAGTCACAAAAGTTGTGTGTTTGAGCACATAAAGTACTATTTTTCTTGGAAGTTCAACAAGATGTAATCATGGTGTGTTGTGTCATTTTAAAGATCTCGTCGAGCTGATTAATTTGACACTTTGGTTAACAAATTTGGTATACATTTGCCAAAGTTATCGAGCCTCAAAGTTTGAAAAGTAACAAAATATGTGTGTTTGAGCACATAAAGTACTATTTTTCTTGGAAGTTCAACAAGATGCAATTCTGATGTGTTGTGACATCTTCAAAATCTCGTCGAGTTGATTAATTTGACACTTTGTTTATCAAATTTGGTCTTCATTTGCCGAAGCTATCGAGCTTCAAAGTTTGAAAAGTCACAAAAGTTGTGTGTTTGAGCACATAAAGTACTATTTTTCTTGGAAGTTCAACAAGATGTAATCATGATGTGTTGTGACATCTTCAAAATCTCGTTTAGGTGATTACTTTGACACTTTGTTTAACAAATTTGGTCTTCATTTGCCGAAGCTATCGAGCTTCAAAGTTTGAAAAGTCACAAAAGTTGTGTGTTTGAGCACATAAAGTACTATTTTTCTTGGAAGTTCAACAAGATGTAATCATGGTGTGTTGTGTCATTTTAAAGATCTCGTCGAGCTGATTAATTTGAAACTTTGTTTATCAAATTTGGTCTTCATTTGCCGAAGCTATCGAGCTTCAAAGTTTGAAAAGTCACAAAAGTTGTGTGTTTGAGCACATAATGTACTATTTTTCTTGGAAGTTCAACAAGATGCAATGATGATGTGTTGCGTCATTTTAAAGATCTCGTCGAGCTGATTAATGTGACACTTTGGTTAACAAATTTGGTCCACATTTGCCGAAGCTATCGAGCTTCAAAGTTTGAAAAGTCACAAAAGTTGTGTGTTTGAGCACATAAAGTACTATTTTTCTTGGAAGTTCAACAAGATGTAATCATGATGTGTTGTGACATCTTCAAAATCTCGTTTAGGTGATTACTTTGACACTTTGTTTAACAAATTTGGTCTTCATTTGCCGAAGCTATCGAGCTTCAAAGTTTGAAAAGTAACAAAATATGTGTGTTTGAGCACATAAAGTACTATTTTTCTTGGAAGTTCAACAAGATGCAATTCTGATGTGTTGTGACATCTTCAAAATCTCGTCGAGTTGATTAATTTGACACTTTGTTTATCAAATTTGGTCTTCATTTGCCGAAGCTATCGAGCTTCAAAGTTTGAAAAGTCACAAAAGTTGTGTGTTTGAGCACATAATGTACTATTTTTCTTGGAAGTTCAACAAGATGCAATGATGATGTGTTGCGTCATTTTAAAGATCTCGTCGAGCTGATTAATGTGACACTTTGGTTAACAAATTTGGTCCACATTTGCCAAAGTTATCGAGCTTCAAAGTTTGAAAAGTCACAAAATATGTGTGTTTGAGCACATAAAGTACTATTTTTCTTGGAAGTTCAACAAGATGTAATCATGATGTGTTGTGACATCTTCAAAATCTCGTTTAGGTGATTACTTTGACACTTTGTTTAAGAAATTTGGTCCACATTTGCCGAAGTTATCGAGCTTCAAAATTTGAAAAGTCACAAAATATGTGTGTTTGAGCACATAAAGTACTATTTTTCTTGGAAATTCAACAAGATGCAATCATGATGTGTTGTGACATATTCAAAATCTCGTCGAGCTAATTAATTTGGCACTTTGTTTAACAAATTTGGTCTTCATTTGCCGAAGCTATCGAGCTTCAAAGTTTGAAAAGTCACAAAAGTTGTGTGTTTGAGCACATAAGGTACTATTTTTCTTGGAAGTTCAACAAGATGTAATCATGATGTGTTGTGACATCTTCAAAATCTCGTTTAGGTGATTACTTTGACACTTTGTTTAACAAATTTGGTCTTCATTTGCCGAAGCTATCGAGCTTCAAAGTTTGAAAAGTCACAAAAGTTGTGTGTTTGAGCACATAAAGTACTATTTTTCTTGGAAGTTCAACAAGATGTAATCATGGTGTGTTGTGTCATTTTAAAGATCTCGTCGAGCTGATTAATTTGACACTTTGTTTAACAAATTTGGTCTTCATTTGCCGAAGCTATCGAGCTTCAAAGTTTGAAAAGTCACAAAAGTTGTGTGTTTGAGCACATAAAGTACTATTTTTCTTGGAAGTTCAACAAGATGTAATCATGGTGTGTTGTGTCATTTTAAAGATCTCGTCGAGCTGATTAATTTGACACTTTGGTTAACAAATTTGGTATACATTTGCCAAAGTTATCGAGCCTCAAAGTTTGAAAAGTAACAAAATATGTGTGTTTGAGCACATAAAGTACTATTTTTCTTGGAAGTTCAACAAGATGCAATTCTGATGTGTTGTGACATCTTCAAAATCTCGTCGAGTTGATTAATTTGACACTTTGTTTATCAAATTTGGTCTTCATTTGCCGAAGCTATCGAGCTTCAAAGTTTGAAAAGTCACAAAATTTGTGTGTTTGAGCACATAATGTACTATTTTTCTTGGAAGTTCAACAAGATGCAATGATGATGTGTTGCGTCATTTTAAAGATCTCGTCGAGCTGATTAATGTGACACTTTGGTTAACAAATTTGGTCCACATTTGCCAAAGCTATCGAGCTTCAAAGTTTGAAAAGTCACAAAAGTTGTGTGTTTGAGCACATAATGTACTATTTTTCTTGGAAGTTCAACAAGATGCAATGATGATGTGTTGCGTCATTTTAAAGATCTCGTCGAGCTGATTAATGTGACACTTTGGTTAACAAATTTGGTCCACATTTGCCAAAGCTATCGAGCTTCAAAGTTTGAAAAGTCACAAAAGTTGTGTGTTTGAGCACATAATGTACTATTTTTCTTGGAAGTTCAACAAGATGCAATGATGATGTGTTGTGTCATTTTAAAGATCTCGTCGAGCTGATTAATTTGACACTTTGGTTAACAAATTTGGTCCACATTTGCCAAAGTTATCGAGCTTCAAAGTTTGAAAAGTCACAAAATATGTGTGTTTGAGCACATAAAGTACTATTTTTCTTGGAAGTTCAACAAGATGTAATCATGATGTGTTGTGACATCTTCAAAATCTCGTTTAGGTGATTACTTTGACACTTTGTTTAAGAAATTTGGTCCACATTTGCCGAAGTTATCGAGCTTCAAAATTTGAAAAGTCACAAAATATGTGTGTTTGAGCACATAAAGTACTATTTTTCTTGGAAATTCAACAAGATGCAATCATGATGTGTTGTGACATATTCAAAATCTCGTCGAGCTAATTAATTTGGCACTTTGTTTAACAAATTTGGTCTTCATTTGCCGAAGCTATCGAGCTTCAAAGTTTGAAAAGTCACAAAAGTTGTGTGTTTGAGCACATAAGGTACTATTTTTCTTGGAAGTTCAACAAGATGTAATCATGATGTGTTGTGACATCTTCAAAATCTCGTTTAGGTGATTACTTTGACACTTTGTTTAACAAATTTGGTCTTCATTTGCCGAAGCTATCGAGCTTCAAAGTTTGAAAAGTCACAAAAGTTGTGTGTTTGAGCACATAAAGTACTATTTTTCTTGGAAGTTCAACAAGATGTAATCATGGTGTGTTGTGTCATTTTAAAGATCTCGTCGAGCTGATTAATTTGACACTTTGTTTAACAAATTTGGTCTTCATTTGCCGAAGCTATCGAGCTTCAAAGTTTGAAAAGTCACAAAAGTTGTGTGTTTGAGCACATAAAGTACTATTTTTCTTGGAAGTTCAACAAGATGTAATCATGGTGTGTTGTGTCATTTTAAAGATCTCGTCGAGCTGATTAATTTGACACTTTGGTTAACAAATTTGGTATACATTTGCCAAAGTTATCGAGCCTCAAAGTTTGAAAAGTAACAAAATATGTGTGTTTGAGCACATAAAGTACTATTTTTCTTGGAAGTTCAACAAGATGCAATTCTGATGTGTTGTGACATCTTCAAAATCTCGTCGAGTTGATTAATTTGACACTTTGTTTATCAAATTTGGTCTTCATTTGCCGAAGCTATCGAGCTTCAAAGTTTGAAAAGTCACAAAATTTGTGTGTTTGAGCACATAATGTACTATTTTTCTTGGAAGTTCAACAAGATGCAATGATGATGTGTTGCGTCATTTTAAAGATCTCGTCGAGCTGATTAATGTGACACTTTGGTTAACAAATTTGGTCCACATTTGCCAAAGCTATCGAGCTTCAAAGTTTGAAAAGTCACAAAAGTTGTGTGTTTGAGCACATAATGTACTATTTTTCTTGGAAGTTCAACAAGATGCAATGATGATGTGTTGCGTCATTTTAAAGATCTCGTCGAGCTGATTAATGTGACACTTTGGTTAACAAATTTGGTCCACATTTGCCAAAGCTATCGAGCTTCAAAGTTTGAAAAGTCACAAAAGTTGTGTGTTTGAGCACATAATGTACTATTTTTCTTGGAAGTTCAACAAGATGCAATGATGATGTGTTGTGTCATTTTAAAGATCTCGTCGAGCTGATTAATTTGACACTTTGGTTAACAAATTTGGTCCACATTTGCCAATGTTATCGAGCTTCAAAGTTTGAAAAGTCACAAAATATGTGTGTTTGAGCACATAAAGTACTATTTTTCTTGGAAGTTCAACAAGATGTAATCATGATGTGTTGTGACATCTTCAAAATCTCGTTTAGGTGATTACTTTGACACTTTGTTTAACAAATTTGGTCTTCATTTGCCGAAGCTATCGAGCTTCAAAGTTTGAAAAGTCACAAAAGTTGTGTGTTTGAGCACATAAAGTACTATTTTTCTTGGAAGTTCAACAAGATGTAATCATGGTGTGTTGTGTCATTTTAAAGATCTCGTCGAGCTGATTAATTTGACACTTTGGTTAACAAATTTGGTATACATTTGCCAAAGTTATCGAGCCTCAAAGTTTGAAAAGTAACAAAATATGTGTGTTTGAGCACATAAAGTACTATTTTTCTTGGAAGTTCAACAAGATGCAATTCTGATGTGTTGTGACATCTTCAAAATCTCGTCGAGTTGATTAATTTGACACTTTGTTTATCAAATTTGGTCTTCATTTGCCGAAGCTATCGAGCTTCAAAGTTTGAAAAGTCACAAAAGTTGTGTGTTTGAGCACATAATGTACTATTTTTCTTGGAAGTTCAACAAGATGCAATGATGATGTGTTGTGACATCTTCAAAATCTCGTCGAGTTGATTACTTTGACACTTTGTTTAACAAATTTGGTCTTCATTTGCCGAAGCTATCGAGCTTCAAAGTTTGAAAAGTCACAAAAGTTGTGTGTTTGAGCACATAAAGTACTATTTTTCTTGGAAGTTCAACAAGATGTAATCATGGTGTGTTGTGTCATTTTAAAGATCTCGTCGAGCTGATTAATTTGACACTTTGGTTAACAAATTTGGTATACATTTGCCAAAGTTATCGAGCCTCAAAGTTTGAAAAGTAACAAAATATGTGTGTTTGAGCACATAAAGTACTATTTTTCTTGGAAGTTCAACAAGATGCAATTCTGATGTGTTGTGACATCTTCAAAATCTCGTCGAGTTGATTAATTTGACACTTTGTTTATCAAATTTGGTCTTCATTTGCCGAAGCTATCGAGCTTCAAAGTTTGAAAAGTCACAAAATTTGTGTGTTTGAGCACATAATGTACTATTTTTCTTGGAAGTTCAACAAGATGCAATGATGATGTGTTGCGTCATTTTAAAGATCTCGTCGAGCTGATTAATGTGACACTTTGGTTAACAAATTTGGTCCACATTTGCCAAAGCTATCGAGCTTCAAAGTTTGAAAAGTCACAAAAGTTGTGTGTTTGAGCACATAATGTACTATTTTTCTTGGAAGTTCAACAAGATGCAATGATGATGTGTTGCGTCATTTTAAAGATCTCGTCGAGCTGATTAATGTGACACTTTGGTTAACAAATTTGGTCCACATTTGCCAAAGCTATCGAGCTTCAAAGTTTGAAAAGTCACAAAAGTTGTGTGTTTGAGCACATAATGTACTATTTTTCTTGGAAGTTCAACAAGATGCAATGATGATGTGTTGTGTCATTTTAAAGATCTCGTCGAGCTGATTAATTTGACACTTTGGTTAACAAATTTGGTCCACATTTGCCAATGTTATCGAGCTTCAAAGTTTGAAAAGTCACAAAATATGTGTGTTTGAGCACATAAAGTACTATTTTTCTTGGAAGTTCAACAAGATGTAATCATGATGTGTTGTGACATCTTCAAAATCTCGTTTAGGTGATTACTTTGACACTTTGTTTAACAAATTTGGTCTTCATTTGCCGAAGCTATCGAGCTTCAAAGTTTGAAAAGTCACAAAAGTTGTGTGTTTGAGCACATAAAGTACTATTTTTCTTGGAAGTTCAACAAGATGTAATCATGGTGTGTTGTGTCATTTTAAAGATCTCGTCGAGCTGATTAATTTGACACTTTGGTTAACAAATTTGGTATACATTTGCCAAAGTTATCGAGCCTCAAAGTTTGAAAAGTAACAAAATATGTGTGTTTGAGCACATAAAGTACTATTTTTCTTGGAAGTTCAACAAGATGCAATTCTGATGTGTTGTGACATCTTCAAAATCTCGTCGAGTTGATTAATTTGACACTTTGTTTATCAAATTTGGTCTTCATTTGCCGAAGCTATCGAGCTTCAAAGTTTGAAAAGTCACAAAAGTTGTGTGTTTGAGCACATAATGTACTATTTTTCTTGGAAGTTCAACAAGATGCAATGATGATGTGTTGTGACATCTTCAAAATCTCGTCGAGTTGATTACTTTGACACTTTGTTTAACAAATTTGGTCTTCATTTGCCGAAGCTATCGAGCTTCAAAGTTTGAAAAGTCACAAAAGTTGTGTGTTTGAGCACATAAAGTACTATTTTTCTTGGA
Organism: Euwallacea fornicatus; assembly: GCF_040115645.1. Lineage (NCBI taxonomy): Eukaryota > Metazoa > Arthropoda > Insecta > Coleoptera > Curculionidae > Euwallacea > Euwallacea fornicatus. The sequence goes on along the minus strand of NW_027096016.1, from coordinate 187,687 downwards.
AGTTCAACAAGATGTAATCATGGTGTGTTGTGTCATTTTAAAGATCTCGTCGAGCTGATTAATTTGACACTTTGGTTAACAAATTTGGTATACATTTGCCAAAGTTATCGAGCCTCAAAGTTTGAAAAGTAACAAAATATGTGTGTTTGAGCACATAAAGTACTATTTTTCTTGGAAGTTCAACAAGATGCAATTCTGATGTGTTGTGACATCTTCAAAATCTCGTCGAGTTGATTAATTTGACACTTTGTTTATCAAATTTGGTCTTCATTTGCCGAAGCTATCGAGCTTCAAAGTTTGAAAAGTCACAAAATTTGTGTGTTTGAGCACATAATGTACTATTTTTCTTGGAAGTTCAACAAGATGCAATGATGATGTGTTGCGTCATTTTAAAGATCTCGTCGAGCTGATTAATGTGACACTTTGGTTAACAAATTTGGTCCACATTTGCCAAAGCTATCGAGCTTCAAAGTTTGAAAAGTCACAAAAGTTGTGTGTTTGAGCACATAATGTACTATTTTTCTTGGAAGTTCAACAAGATGCAATGATGATGTGTTGCGTCATTTTAAAGATCTCGTCGAGCTGATTAATGTGACACTTTGGTTAACAAATTTGGTCCACATTTGCCAAAGCTATCGAGCTTCAAAGTTTGAAAAGTCACAAAAGTTGTGTGTTTGAGCACATAATGTACTATTTTTCTTGGAAGTTCAACAAGATGCAATGATGATGTGTTGTGTCATTTTAAAGATCTCGTCGAGCTGATTAATTTGACACTTTGGTTAACAAATTTGGTCCACATTTGCCAATGTTATCGAGCTTCAAAGTTTGAAAAGTCACAAAATATGTGTGTTTGAGCACATAAAGTACTATTTTTCTTGGAAGTTCAACAAGATGTAATCATGATGTGTTGTGACATCTTCAAAATCTCGTTTAGGTGATTACTTTGACACTTTGTTTAACAAATTTGGTCTTCATTTGCCGAAGCTATCGAGCTTCAAAGTTTGAAAAGTCACAAAAGTTGTGTGTTTGAGCACATAAAGTACTATTTTTCTTGGAAGTTCAACAAGATGTAATCATGGTGTGTTGTGTCATTTTAAAGATCTCGTCGAGCTGATTAATTTGACACTTTGGTTAACAAATTTGGTATACATTTGCCAAAGTTATCGAGCCTCAAAGTTTGAAAAGTAACAAAATATGTGTGTTTGAGCACATAAAGTACTATTTTTCTTGGAAGTTCAACAAGATGCAATTCTGATGTGTTGTGACATCTTCAAAATCTCGTCGAGTTGATTAATTTGACACTTTGTTTATCAAATTTGGTCTTCATTTGCCGAAGCTATCGAGCTTCAAAGTTTGAAAAGTCACAAAATTTGTGTGTTTGAGCACATAATGTACTATTTTTCTTGGAAGTTCAACAAGATGCAATGATGATGTGTTGCGTCATTTTAAAGATCTCGTCGAGCTGATTAATGTGACACTTTGGTTAACAAATTTGGTCCACATTTGCCAAAGCTATCGAGCTTCAAAGTTTGAAAAGTCACAAAAGTTGTGTGTTTGAGCACATAATGTACTATTTTTCTTGGAAGTTCAACAAGATGCAATGATGATGTGTTGCGTCATTTTAAAGATCTCGTCGAGCTGATTAATGTGACACTTTGGTTAACAAATTTGGTCCACATTTGCCAAAGCTATCGAGCTTCAAAGTTTGAAAAGTCACAAAAGTTGTGTGTTTGAGCACATAATGTACTATTTTTCTTGGAAGTTCAACAAGATGCAATGATGTTGTGTTGTGTCATTTTAAAGATCTCGTCGAGCTGATTAATTTGACACTTTGGTTAACAAATTTGGTCCACATTTGCCAATGTTATCGAGCTTCAAAGTTTGAAAAGTCACAAAATATGTGTGTTTGAGCACATAAAGTACTATTTTTCTTGGAAGTTCAACAAGATGTAATCATGATGTGTTGTGACATCTTCAAAATCTCGTTTAGGTGATTACTTTGACACTTTGTTTAACAAATTTGGTCTTCATTTGCCGAAGCTATCGAGCTTCAAAGTTTGAAAAGTCACAAAAGTTGTGTGTTTGAGCACATAAAGTACTATTTTTCTTGGAAGTTCAACAAGATGTAATCATGGTGTGTTGTGTCATTTTAAAGATCTCGTCGAGCTGATTAATTTGACACTTTGGTTAACAAATTTGGTATACATTTGCCAAAGTTATCGAGCCTCAAAGTTTGAAAAGTAACAAAATATGTGTGTTTGAGCACATAAAGTACTATTTTTCTTGGAAGTTCAACAAGATGCAATTCTGATGTGTTGTGACATCTTCAAAATCTCGTCGAGTTGATTAATTTGACACTTTGTTTATCAAATTTGGTCTTCATTTGCCGAAGCTATCGAGCTTCAAAGTTTGAAAAGTCACAAAAGTTGTGTGTTTGAGCACATAATGTACTATTTTTCTTGGAAGTTCAACAAGATGCAATGATGATGTGTTGTGACATCTTCAAAATCTCGTCGAGTTGATTACTTTGACACTTTGTTTAACAAATTTGGTCTTCATTTGCCGAAGCTATCGAGCTTCAAAGTTTGAAAAGTCACAAAAGTTGTGTGTTTGAGCACATAAAGTACTATTTTTCTTGGAAGTTCAACAAGATGTAATCATGGTGTGTTGTGTCATTTTAAAGATCTCGTCGAGCTGATTAATTTGACACTTTGGTTAACAAATTTGGTATACATTTGCCAAAGTTATCGAGCCTCAAAGTTTGAAAAGTAACAAAATATGTGTGTTTGAGCACATAAAGTACTATTTTTCTTGGAAGTTCAACAAGATGCAATTCTGATGTGTTGTGACATCTTCAAAATCTCGTCGAGTTGATTAATTTGACACTTTGTTTATCAAATTTGGTCTTCATTTGCCGAAGCTATCGAGCTTCAAAGTTTGAAAAGTCACAAAATTTGTGTGTTTGAGCACATAATGTACTATTTTTCTTGGAAGTTCAACAAGATGCAATGATGATGTGTTGCGTCATTTTAAAGATCTCGTCGAGCTGATTAATGTGACACTTTGGTTAACAAATTTGGTCCACATTTGCCAAAGCTATCGAGCTTCAAAGTTTGAAAAGTCACAAAAGTTGTGTGTTTGAGCACATAATGTACTATTTTTCTTGGAAGTTCAACAAGATGCAATGATGATGTGTTGCGTCATTTTAAAGATCTCGTCGAGCTGATTAATGTGACACTTTGGTTAACAAATTTGGTCCACATTTGCCAAAGCTATCGAGCTTCAAAGTTTGAAAAGTCACAAAAGTTGTGTGTTTGAGCACATAATGTACTATTTTTCTTGGAAGTTCAACAAGATGCAATGATGATGTGTTGTGTCATTTTAAAGATCTCGTCGAGCTGATTAATTTGACACTTTGGTTAACAAATTTGGTCCACATTTGCCAATGTTATCGAGCTTCAAAGTTTGAAAAGTCACAAAATATGTGTGTTTGAGCACATAAAGTACTATTTTTCTTGGAAGTTCAACAAGATGTAATCATGATGTGTTGTGACATCTTCAAAATCTCGTTTAGGTGATTACTTTGACACTTTGTTTAACAAATTTGGTCTTCATTTGCCGAAGCTATCGAGCTTCAAAGTTTGAAAAGTCACAAAAGTTGTGTGTTTGAGCACATAAAGTACTATTTTTCTTGGAAGTTCAACAAGATGTAATCATGGTGTGTTGTGTCATTTTAAAGATCTCGTCGAGCTGATTAATTTGACACTTTGGTTAACAAATTTGGTATACATTTGCCAAAGTTATCGAGCCTCAAAGTTTGAAAAGTAACAAAATATGTGTGTTTGAGCACATAAAGTACTATTTTTCTTGGAAGTTCAACAAGATGCAATTCTGATGTGTTGTGACATCTTCAAAATCTCGTCGAGTTGATTAATTTGACACTTTGTTTATCAAATTTGGTCTTCATTTGCCGAAGCTATCGAGCTTCAAAGTTTGAAAAGTCACAAAAGTTGTGTGTTTGAGCACATAATGTACTATTTTTCTTGGAAGTTCAACAAGATGCAATGATGATGTGTTGTGACATCTTCAAAATCTCGTCGAGTTGATTACTTTGACACTTTGTTTAACAAATTTGGTCTTCATTTGCCGAAGCTATCGAGCTTCAAAGTTTGAAAAGTCACAAAAGTTGTGTGTTTGAGCACATAAAGTACTATTTTTCTTGGAAGTTCAACAAGATGTAATCATGGTGTGTTGTGTCATTTTAAAGATCTCGTCGAGCTGATTAATTTGACACTTTGGTTAACAAATTTGGTATACATTTGCCAAAGTTATCGAGCCTCAAAGTTTGAAAAGTAACAAAATATGTGTGTTTGAGCACATAAAGTACTATTTTTCTTGGAAGTTCAACAAGATGCAATTCTGATGTGTTGTGACATCTTCAAAATCTCGTCGAGTTGATTAATTTGACACTTTGTTTATCAAATTTGGTCTTCATTTGCCGAAGCTATCGAGCTTCAAAGTTTGAAAAGTCACAAAATTTGTGTGTTTGAGCACATAATGTACTATTTTTCTTGGAAGTTCAACAAGATGCAATGATGATGTGTTGCGTCATTTTAAAGATCTCGTCGAGCTGATTAATGTGACACTTTGGTTAACAAATTTGGTCCACATTTGCCAAAGCTATCGAGCTTCAAAGTTTGAAAAGTCACAAAAGTTGTGTGTTTGAGCACATAATGTACTATTTTTCTTGGAAGTTCAACAAGATGCAATGATGATGTGTTGTGTCATTTTAAAGATCTCGTCGAGCTGATTAATTTGACACTTTGGTTAACAAATTTGGTCCACATTTGCCAATGTTATCGAGCTTCAAAGTTTGAAAAGTCACAAAATATGTGTGTTTGAGCACATAAAGTACTATTTTTCTTGGAAATTCAACAAGATGCAATCATGATGTGTTGTGACATCTTCAAAATCTCGTCGAGTTGATTAATTTGACACTTTGTTTATCAAATTTGGTCTTCATTTGCCGAAGCTATCGAGCTTCAAAGTTTGAAAAGTCACAAAATTTGTGTGTTTGAGCACATAATGTACTATTTTTCTTGGAAGTTCAACAAGATGCAATGATGATGTGTTGCGTCATTTTAAAGATCTCGTCGAGCTGATTAATGTGACACTTTGGTTAACAAATTTGGTCCACATTTGCCAAAGCTATCGAGCTTCAAAGTTTGAAAAGTCACAAAAGTTGTGTGTTTGAGCACATAATGTACTATTTTTCTTGGAAGTTCAACAAGATGCAATGATGATGTGTTGCGTCATTTTAAAGATCTCGTCGAGCTGATTAATGTGACACTTTGGTTAACAAATTTGGTCCACATTTGCCAAAGCTATCGAGCTTCAAAGTTTGAAAAGTCACAAAAGTTGTGTGTTTGAGCACATAATGTACTATTTTTCTTGGAAGTTCAACAAGATGCAATGATGATGTGTTGTGTCATTTTAAAGATCTCGTCGAGCTGATTAATTTGACACTTTGGTTAACAAATTTGGTCCACATTTGCCAATGTTATCGAGCTTCAAAGTTTGAAAAGTCACAAAATATGTGTGTTTGAGCACATAAAGTACTATTTTTCTTGGAAGTTCAACAAGATGTAATCATGATGTGTTGTGACATCTTCAAAATCTCGTTTAGGTGATTACTTTGACACTTTGTTTAACAAATTTGGTCTTCATTTGCCGAAGCTATCGAGCTTCAAAGTTTGAAAAGTCACAAAAGTTGTGTGTTTGAGCACATAAAGTACTATTTTTCTTGGAAGTTCAACAAGATGTAATCATGGTGTGTTGTGTCATTTTAAAGATCTCGTCGAGCTGATTAATTTGACACTTTGGTTAACAAATTTGGTATACATTTGCCAAAGTTATCGAGCCTCAAAGTTTGAAAAGTAACAAAATATGTGTGTTTGAGCACATAAAGTACTATTTTTCTTGGAAGTTCAACAAGATGCAATTCTGATGTGTTGTGACATCTTCAAAATCTCGTCGAGTTGATTAATTTGACACTTTGTTTATCAAATTTGGTCTTCATTTGCCGAAGCTATCGAGCTTCAAAGTTTGAAAAGTCACAAAATTTGTGTGTTTGAGCACATAATGTACTATTTTTCTTGGAAGTTCAACAAGATGCAATGATGATGTGTTGCGTCATTTTAAAGATCTCGTCGAGCTGATTAATGTGACACTTTGGTTAACAACTTTGGTCCACATTTGCCAAAGCTATCGAGCTTCAAAGTTTGAAAAGTCACAAAAGTTGTGTGTTTGAGCACATAATGTACTATTTTTCTTGGAAGTTCAACAAGATGCAATGATGATGTGTTGCGTCATTTTAAAGATCTCGTCGAGCTGATTAATGTGACACTTTGGTTAACAAATTTGGTCCACATTTGCCAAAGCTATCGAGCTTCAAAGTTTGAAAAGTCACAAAAGTTGTGTGTTTGAGCACATAATGTACTATTTTTCTTGGAAGTTCAACAAGATGCAATGATGATGTGTTGTGTCATTTTAAAGATCTCGTCGAGCTGATTAATTTGACACTTTGGTTAACAAATTTGGTCCACATTTGCCAATGTTATCGAGCTTCAAAGTTTGAAAAGTCACAAAATATGTGTGTTTGAGCACATAAAGTACTATTTTTCTTGGAAGTTCAACAAGATGTAATCATGATGTGTTGTGACATCTTCAAAATCTCGTCGAGTTGATTACTTTGACACTTTGTTTAACAAATTTGGTCTTCATTTGCCGAAGCTATCGAGCTTCAAAGTTTGAAAAGTCACAAAAGTTGTGTGTTTGAGCACATAAAGTACTATTTTTCTTGGAAGTTCAACAAGATGTAATCATGGTGTGTTGTGTCATTTTAAAGATCTCGTCGAGCTGATTAATTTGACACTTTGGTTAACAAATTTGGTATACATTTGCCAAAGTTATCGAGCCTCAAAGTTTGAAAAGTAACAAAATATGTGTGTTTGAGCACATAAAGTACTATTTTTCTTGGAAGTTCAACAAGATGCAATTCTGATGTGTTGTGACATCTTCAAAATCTCGTCGAGTTGATTAATTTGACACTTTGTTTATCAAATTTGGTCTTCATTTGCCGAAGCTATCGAGCTTCAAAGTTTGAAAAGTCACAAAATTTGTGTGTTTGAGCACATAATGTACTATTTTTCTTGGAAGTTCAACAAGATGCAATGATGATGTGTTGCGTCATTTTAAAGATCTCGTCGAGCTGATTAATGTGACACTTTGGTTAACAAATTTGGTCCACATTTGCCAAAGCTATCGAGCTTCAAAGTTTGAAAAGTCACAAAAGTTGTGTGTTTGAGCACATAATGTACTATTTTTCTTGGAAGTTCAACAAGATGCAATGATGATGTGTTGTGTCATTTTAAAGATCTCGTCGAGCTGATTAATTTGACACTTTGGTTAACAAATTTGGTCCACATTTGCCAATGTTATCGAGCTTCAAAGTTTGAAAAGTCACAAAATATGTGTGTTTGAGCACATAAAGTACTATTTTTCTTGGAAATTCAACAAGATGCAATCATGATGTGTTGTGACATCTTCAAAATCTCGTCGAGTTGATTAATTTGACACTTTGTTTATCAAATTTGGTCTTCATTTGCCGAAGCTATCGAGCTTCAAAGTTTGAAAAGTCACAAAAGTTGTGTGTTTGAGCACATAAAGTACTATTTTTCTTGGAAGTTCAACAAGATGTAATCATGATGTGTTGTGACATCTTCAAAATCTCGTTTAGGTGATTACTTTGACACTTTGTTTAACAAATTTGGTCTTCATTTGCCGAAGCTATCGAGCTTCAAAGTTTGAAAAGTCACAAAAGTTGTGTGTTTGAGCACATAAAGTACTATTTTTCTTGGAAGTTCAACAAGATGCAATTCTGATGTGTTGTGTCATTTTAAAGATCTCGTCGAGCTGATTAATTTGACACTTTGGTTAACAGATTTGGTATACATTTGCCAAAGTTATCGAGCCTCAAAGTTTGAAAAGTAACAAAATATGTGTGTTTGAGCACATAAAGTACTATTTTTCTTGGAAGTTCAACAAGATGCAATTCTGATGTGTTGTGACATCTTCAAAATCTCGTCGAGTTGATTAATTTGACACTTTGTTTATCAAATTTGGTCTTCATTTGCCGAAGCTATCGAGCTTCAAAGTTTGAAAAGTCACAAAAGTTGTGTGTTTGAGCACATAATGTACTATTTTTCTTGGAAGTTCAACAAGATGCAATGATGATGTGTTGCGTCATTTTAAAGATCTCGTCGAGCTGATTAATGTGACACTTTGTTTAAGAAATTTGGTCCACATTTGCCGAAGTTATCGAGCTTCAAAATTTGAAAAGTCACAAAATATGTGTGTTTGAGCACTTAAAGTACTATTTTTCTTGGAAGTTCAACAAGATGTAATCATGATGTGTTGTGACATCTTCAAAATCTCGTTTAGGTGATTACTTTGACACTTTGTTTAACAAATTTGGTCTTCATTTGCCGAAGCTATCGAGCTTCAAAGTTTGAAAAGTCACAAAATATGTGTGTTTGAGCACATAAAGTACTATTTTTCTTGGAAGTTCAACAAGAGGTAATCATGATGTGTTGTGACATCTTCAAAATCTCGTTGAGCTGATTAATTTGACACTTTGGTTAACAAATTTGGTCTTCATTTGCCGAAGCTATCGAGCTTCAAAGTTTGAAAAGTCACAAAAGTTGTGTGTTTGAGTACATAAGGTACTATTTTTCTTGGAAGTTCAACAAGATGTAATCATGATGTGTTGTGACATCTTCAAAATCTCGTTGAGCTGATTAATTTGACACTTTGGTTAACAAATTTGGTCTTCATTTGCCGAAGCTATCGAGCTTCAAAGTTTGAAAAGTCACAAAAGTTGTGTGTTTGAGCACATAAAGTACTATTTTTCTTGGAAGTTCAACAAGATGTAATCATGATGTGTTGTGACATCTTCAAAATCTCGTTTAGGTGATTACTTTGACACTTTGTTTAACAAATTTGGTCTTCATTTGCCGAAGCTATCGAGCTTCAAAGTTTGAAAAGTCACAAAAGTTGTGTGTTTGAGCACATAAAGTACTATTTTTCTTGGAAGTTCAACAAGATGTAATCATGGTGTGTTGTGTCATTTTAAAGATCTCGTCGAGCTGATTAATTTGACACTTTGGTTAACAAATTTGGTATACATTTGCCAAAGTTATCGAGCCTCAAAGTTTGAAAAGTAACAAAATATGTGTGTTTGAGCACATAAAGTACTATTTTTCTTGGAAGTTCAACAAGATGTAATCATGGTGTGTTGTGTCATTTTAAAGATCTCGTCGAGCTGATTAATTTGACACTTTGGTTAACAAATTTGGTATACATTTGCCAAAGTTATCGAGCCTCAAAGTTTGAAAAGTAACAAAATATGTGTGTTTGAGCACATAAAGTACTATTTTTCTTGGAAATTCAACAAGATGCAATGATGATGTGTTGTGACATATTCAAAATCTGGTTGAGATGATTAATTTGACACTTTGTTTAAGAAATTTGGTCCACATTTGCCGAAGTTATCGAGCTTCAATGTTTGAAAAGTAACAAAATATGTGTGTTTGAGCACATAAAGTACTATTTTTCTTGGAAATTCAACAAGATGCAATGATGATGTGTTGTGACATATTCAAAATCTGGTTGAGATGATTAATTTGACACTTTGTTTAAGAAATTTGGTCCACATTTGCCGAAGTTATCGAGCTTCAAAGTTTGAAAAGTCACAAAATATGTGTGTTTGAGCACATAAAGTACTATTTTTCTTGGAAATTCAACAAGATGCAATCATGATGTGTTGTGACATCTTCAAAATCTCGTCGAGTTGATTAATTTGACACTTTGTTTATCAAATTTGGTCTTCATTTGCCGAAGCTATCGAGCTTCAAAGTTTGAAAAGTCACAAAAGTTGTGTGTTTGAGCACATAAAGTACTATTTTTCTTGGAAGTTCAACAAGATGCAATCATGATGTGTTGTGACATCTTCAAAATCTCGTCGAGTTGATTAATTTGACACTTTGTTTATCAAATTTGGTCTTCATTTGCCGAAGCTATCGAGCTTCAAAGTTTGAAAAGTCACAAAAGTTGTGTGTTTGAGCACATAAAGTACTATTTTTCTTGGAAATTCAACAAGATGCAATCATGATGTGTTGTGACATCTTCAAAATCTCGTCGAGTTGATTAATTTGACACTTTGTTTATCAAATTTGGTCTGCATTTGCCGAAGCTATCGAGCTTCAAAGTTTGAAAAGTCACAAAAGTTGTGTGTTTGAGCACATAAAGTACTATTTTTCTTGGAAGTTCAACAAGATGTAATCATGATGTGTTGTGACATCTTCAAAATCTCGTTTAGGTGATTACTTTGACACTTTGTTTAACAAATTTGGTCTTCATTTGCCAAAGTTATCGAGCTTCAAAGTTTGAAAAGTCACAAAATATGTGTGTTTGAGCACATAAAGTACTATTTTTCTTGGAAGTTCAACAAGATGTAATCATGGTGTGTTGTGTCATTTTAAAGATCTCGTCGAGCTGATTAATTTGACACTTTGGTTAACAAATTTGGTATACATTTGCCAAAGTTATCGAGCCTCAAAGTTTGAAAAGTAACAAAATATGTGTGTTTGAGCACATAAAGTACTATTTTTCTTGGAAGTTCAACAAGATGCAATTCTGATGTGTTGTGACATCTTCAAAATCTCGTCGAGTTGATTAATTTGACACTTTGTTTATCAAATTTGGTCTTCATTTGCCGAAGCTATCGAGCTTCAAAGTTTGAAAAGTCACAAAAGTTGTGTGTTTGAGCACATAAAGTACTATTTTTCTTGGAAGTTCAACAAGATGTAATCATGATGTGTTGTGACATCTTCAAAATCTCGTTTAGGTGATTACTTTGACACTTTGTTTAACAAATTTGGTCTTCATTTGCCGAAGCTATCGAGCTTCAAAGTTTGAAAAGTCACAAAAGTTGTGTGTTTGAGCACATAAAGTACTATTTTTCTTGGAAGTTCAACAAGATGTAATCATGGTGTGTTGTGTCATTTTAAAGATCTCGTCGAGCTGATTAATTTGACACTTTGTTTATCAAATTTGGTCTTCATTTGCCGAAGCTATCGAGCTTCAAAGTTTGAAAAGTCACAAAAGTTGTGTGTTTGAGCACATAATGTACTATTTTTCTTGGAAGTTCAACAAGATGCAATGATGATGTGTTGCGTCATTTTAAAGATCTCGTCGAGCTGATTAATGTGACACTTTGGTTAACAACTTTGGTCCACATTTGCCAAAGCTATCGAGCTTCAAAGTTTGAAAAGTCACAAAAGTTGTGTGTTTGAGCACATAATGTACTATTTTTCTTGGAAGTTCAACAAGATGCAATGATGATGTGTTGCGTCATTTTAAAGATCTCGTCGAGCTGATTAATGTGACACTTTGGTTAACAAATTTGGTCCACATTTGCCAAAGCTATCGAGCTTCAAAGTTTGAAAAGTCACAAAAGTTGTGTGTTTGAGCACATAATGTACTATTTTTCTTGGAAGTTCAACAAGATGCAATGATGATGTGTTGTGTCATTTTAAAGATCTCGTCGAGCTGATTAATTTGACACTTTGGTTAACAAATTTGGTCCACATTTGCCAATGTTATCGAGCTTCAAAGTTTGAAAAGTCACAAAATATGTGTGTTTGAGCACATAAAGTACTATTTTTCTTGGAAGTTCAACAAGATGTAATCATGATGTGTTGTGACATCTTCAAAATCTCGTCGAGTTGATTACTTTGACACTTTGTTTAACAAATTTGGTCTTCATTTGCCGAAGCTATCGAGCTTCAAAGTTTGAAAAGTCACAAAAGTTGTGTGTTTGAGCACATAAAGTACTATTTTTCTTGGAAGTTCAACAAGATGTAATCATGGTGTGTTGTGTCATTTTAAAGATCTCGTCGAGCTGATTAATTTGACACTTTGGTTAACAAATTTGGTATACATTTGCCAAAGTTATCGAGCCTCAAAGTTTGAAAAGTAACAAAATATGTGTGTTTGAGCACATAAAGTACTATTTTTCTTGGAAGTTCAACAAGATGCAATTCTGATGTGTTGTGACATCTTCAAAATCTCGTCGAGTTGATTAATTTGACACTTTGTTTATCAAATTTGGTCTTCATTTGCCGAAGCTATCGAGCTTCAAAGTTTGAAAAGTCACAAAATTTGTGTGTTTGAGCACATAATGTACTATTTTTCTTGGAAGTTCAACAAGATGCAATGATGATGTGTTGCGTCATTTTAAAGATCTCGTCGAGCTGATTAATGTGACACTTTGGTTAACAAATTTGGTCCACATTTGCCAAAGCTATCGAGCTTCAAAGTTTGAAAAGTCACAAAAGTTGTGTGTTTGAGCACATAATGTACTATTTTTCTTGGAAGTTCAACAAGATGCAATGATGATGTGTTGTGTCATTTTAAAGATCTCGTCGAGCTGATTAATTTGACACTTTGGTTAACAAATTTGGTCCACATTTGCCAATGTTATCGAGCTTCAAAGTTTGAAAAGTCACAAAATATGTGTGTTTGAGCACATAAAGTACTATTTTTCTTGGAAATTCAACAAGATGCAATCATGATGTGTTGTGACATCTTCAAAATCTCGTCGAGTTGATTAATTTGACACTTTGTTTATCAAATTTGGTCTTCATTTGCCGAAGCTATCGAGCTTCAAAGTTTGAAAAGTCACAAAAGTTGTGTGTTTGAGCACATAAAGTACTATTTTTCTTGGAAGTTCAACAAGATGTAATCATGATGTGTTGTGACATCTTCAAAATCTCGTTTAGGTGATTACTTTGACACTTTGTTTAACAAATTTGGTCTTCATTTGCCGAAGCTATCGAGCTTCAAAGTTTGAAAAGTCACAAAAGTTGTGTGTTTGAGCACATAAAGTACTATTTTTCTTGGAAGTTCAACAAGATGCAATTCTGATGTGTTGTGTCATTTTAAAGATCTCGTCGAGCTGATTAATTTGACACTTTGGTTAACAGATTTGGTATACATTTGCCAAAGTTATCGAGCCTCAAAGTTTGAAAAGTAACAAAATATGTGTGTTTGAGCACATAAAGTACTATTTTTCTTGGAAGTTCAACAAGATGCAATTCTGATGTGTTGTGACATCTTCAAAATCTCGTCGAGTTGATTAATTTGACACTTTGTTTATCAAATTTGGTCTTCATTTGCCGAAGCTATCGAGCTTCAAAGTTTGAAAAGTCACAAAAGTTGTGTGTTTGAGCACATAATGTACTATTTTTCTTGGAAGTTCAACAAGATGCAATGATGATGTGTTGCGTCATTTTAAAGATCTCGTCGAGCTGATTAATGTGACACTTTGTTTAAGAAATTTGGTCCACATTTGCCGAAGTTATCGAGCTTCAAAATTTGAAAAGTCACAAAATATGTGTGTTTGAGCACTTAAAGTACTATTTTTCTTGGAAGTTCAACAAGATGTAATCATGATGTGTTGTGACATCTTCAAAATCTCGTTTAGGTGATTACTTTGACACTTTGTTTAACAAATTTGGTCTTCATTTGCCGAAGCTATCGAGCTTCAAAGTTTGAAAAGTCACAAAATATGTGTGTTTGAGCACATAAAGTACTATTTTTCTTGGAAGTTCAACAAGAGGTAATCATGATGTGTTGTGACATCTTCAAAATCTCGTTGAGCTGATTAATTTGACACTTTGGTTAACAAATTTGGTCTTCATTTGCCGAAGCTATCGAGCTTCAAAGTTTGAAAAGTCACAAAAGTTGTGTGTTTGAGTACATAAGGTACTATTTTTCTTGGAAGTTCAACAAGATGTAATCATGATGTGTTGTGACATCTTCAAAATCTCGTTGAGCTGATTAATTTGACACTTTGGTTAACAAATTTGGTCTTCATTTGCCGAAGCTATCGAGCTTCAAAGTTTGAAAAGTCACAAAAGTTGTGTGTTTGAGCACATAAAGTACTATTTTTCTTGGAAGTTCAACAAGATGTAATCATGATGTGTTGTGACATCTTCAAAATCTCGTTTAGGTGATTACTTTGACACTTTGTTTAACAAATTTGGTCTTCATTTGCCGAAGCTATCGAGCTTCAAAGTTTGAAAAGTCACAAAAGTTGTGTGTTTGAGCACATAAAGTACTATTTTTCTTGGAAGTTCAACAAGATGTAATCATGGTGTGTTGTGTCATTTTAAAGATCTCGTCGAGCTGATTAATTTGACACTTTGGTTAACAAATTTGGTATACATTTGCCAAAGTTATCGAGCCTCAAAGTTTGAAAAGTAACAAAATATGTGTGTTTGAGCACATAAAGTACTATTTTTCTTGGAAGTTCAACAAGATGTAATCATGGTGTGTTGTGTCATTTTAAAGATCTCGTCGAGCTGATTAATTTGACACTTTGGTTAACAAATTTGGTATACATTTGCCAAAGTTATCGAGCCTCAAAGTTTGAAAAGTAACAAAATATGTGTGTTTGAGCACATAAAGTACTATTTTTCTTGGAAATTCAACAAGATGCAATGATGATGTGTTGTGACATATTCAAAATCTGGTTGAGATGATTAATTTGACACTTTGTTTAAGAAATTTGGTCCACATTTGCCGAAGTTATCGAGCTTCAATGTTTGAAAAGTAACAAAATATGTGTGTTTGAGCACATAAAGTACTATTTTTCTTGGAAATTCAACAAGATGCAATGATGATGTGTTGTGACATATTCAAAATCTGGTTGAGATGATTAATTTGACACTTTGTTTAAGAAATTTGGTCCACATTTGCCGAAGTTATCGAGCTTCAAAGTTTGAAAAGTCACAAAATATGTGTGTTTGAGCACATAAAGTACTATTTTTCTTGGAAATTCAACAAGATGCAATCATGATGTGTTGTGACATCTTCAAAATCTCGTCGAGTTGATTAATTTGACACTTTGTTTATCAAATTTGGTCTTCATTTGCCGAAGCTATCGAGCTTCAAAGTTTGAAAAGTCACAAAAGTTGTGTGTTTGAGCACATAAAGTACTATTTTTCTTGGAAGTTCAACAAGATGCAATCATGATGTGTTGTGACATCTTCAAAATCTCGTCGAGTTGATTAATTTGACACTTTGTTTATCAAATTTGGTCTTCATTTGCCGAAGCTATCGAGCTTCAAAGTTTGAAAAGTCACAAAAGTTGTGTGTTTGAGCACATAAAGTACTATTTTTCTTGGAAATTCAACAAGATGCAATCATGATGTGTTGTGACATCTTCAAAATCTCGTCGAGTTGATTAATTTGACACTTTGTTTATCAAATTTGGTCTGCATTTGCCGAAGCTATCGAGCTTCAAAGTTTGAAAAGTCACAAAAGTTGTGTGTTTGAGCACATAAAGTACTATTTTTCTTGGAAGTTCAACAAGATGTAATCATGATGTGTTGTGACATCTTCAAAATCTCGTTTAGGTGATTACTTTGACACTTTGTTTAACAAATTTGGTCTTCATTTGCCAAAGTTATCGAGCTTCAAAGTTTGAAAAGTCACAAAATATGTGTGTTTGAGCACATAAAGTACTATTTTTCTTGGAAGTTCAACAAGATGCAATTCTGATGTGTTGTGACATCTTCAAAATCTCGTCGAGTTGATTAATTTGACACTTTGTTTATCAAATTTGGTCTTCATTTGCCGAAGCTATCGAGCTTCAAAGTTTGAAAAGTCACAAAAGTTGTGTGTTTGAGCACATAATGTACTATTTTTCTTGGAAGTTCAACAAGATGCAATGATGATGTGTTGCGTCATTTTAAAGATCTCGTCGAGCTGATTAATGTGACACTTTGGTTAACAAATTTGGTCCACATTTGCCGAAGCTATCGAGCTTCAAAGTTTGAAAAGTCACAAAAGTTGTGTGTTTGAGCACATAAAGTACTATTTTTCTTGGAAGTTTAACAAGATGTAATTATGGTGTGTTGTGTCATTTTAAAGATCTCGTCGAGCTGATTAATTTGACACTTTGTTTATCAAATTTGGTCCACATTTGCCGAAGTTATCGAGCTTCAATGTTTGAAAAGTAACAAAATATGTGTGTTTGAGCACATAAAGTACTATTTTTCTTGGAAGTTCAACAAGATGTAATCATGATGTGTTGTGACATCTTCAAAATCTCGTTTAGGTGATTACTTTGACACTTTGTTTAACAAATTTGGTCTTCATTTGCCGAAGCTATCGAGCTTCAAAGTTTGAAAAGTCACAAAAGTTGTGTGTTTGAGCACATAATGTACTATTTTTCTTGGAAGTTCAACAAGATGCAATGATGATGTGTTGCGTCATTTTAAAGATCTCGTCGAGCTGATTAATTTGACACTTTGGTTAACAAATTTGGTATACATTTGCCAAAGTTATCGAGCCTCAAAGTTTGAAAAGTAACAAAATATGTGTGTTTGAGCACATAAAGTACTATTTTTCTTGGAAGTTCAACAAGATGCAATTCTGATGTGTTGTGACATCTTCAAAATCTCGTCGAGTTGATTAATTTGACACTTTGTTTATCAAATTTGGTCTTCATTTGCCGAAGCTATCGAGCTTCAAAGTTTGAAAAGTCACAAAAGTTGTGTGTTTGAGCACATAAAGTACTATTTTTCTTGGAAGTTCAACAAGATGTAATCATGATGTGTTGTGACATCTTCAAAATCTCGTTTAGGTGATTACTTTGACACTTTGTTTAACAAATTTGGTCTTCATTTGCCGAAGCTATCGAGCTTCAAAGTTTGAAAAGTCACAAAAGTTGTGTGTTTGAGCACATAAAGTACTATTTTTCTTGGAAGTTCAACAAGATGTAATCATGGTGTGTTGTGTCATTTTAAAGATCTCGTCGAGCTGATTAATTTGACACTTTGTTTATCAAATTTGGTCTTCATTTGCCGAAGCTATCGAGCTTCAAAGTTTGAAAAGTCACAAAAGTTGTGTGTTTGAGCACATAATGTACTATTTTTCTTGGAAGTTCAACAAGATGCAATGATGATGTGTTGCGTCATTTTAAAGATCTCGTCGAGCTGATTAATGTGACACTTTGGTTAACAAATTTGGTCCACATTTGCCGAAGCTATCGAGCTTCAAAGTTTGAAAAGTCACAAAAGTTGTGTGTTTGAGCACATAAAGTACTATTTTTCTTGGAAGTTTAACAAGATGTAATTATGGTGTGTTGTGTCATTTTAAAGATCTCGTCGAGCTGATTAATTTGACACTTTGTTTATCAAATTTGGTCCACATTTGCCGAAGTTATCGAGCTTCAATGTTTGAAAAGTAACAAAATATGTGTGTTTGAGCACATAAAGTACTATTTTTCTTGGAAGTTCAACAAGATGTAATCATGATGTGTTGTGACATCTTCAAAATCTCGTTTAGGTGATTACTTTGACACTTTGTTTAACAAATTTGGTCTTCATTTGCCGAAGCTATCGAGCTTCAAAGTTTGAAAAGTCACAAAAGTTGTGTGTTTGAGCACATAATGTACTATTTTTCTTGGAAGTTCAACAAGATGCAATGATGATGTGTTGCGTCATTTTAAAGATCTCGTCGAGCTGATTAATGTGACACTTTGTTTAAGAAATTTGGTCCACATTTGCCGAAGCTATCGAGCTTCAAAGTTTGAAAAGTCACAAAAGTTGTGTGTTTGAGCACATAAAGTACTATTTTTCTTGGAAGTTCAACAAGATGTAATTATGGTGTGTTGTGTCATTTTAAAGATCTCGTCGAGCTGATTAATTTGACACTTTGTTTATCAAATTTGGTCCACATTTGCCGAAGTTATCGAGCTTCAATGTTTGAAAAGTAACAAAATATGTGTGTTTGAGCACATAAAGTACTATTTTTCTTGGAAGTTCAACAAGATGCAATTCTGATGTGTTGTGACATCTTCAAAATCTCGTCGAGTTGATTAATTTGACACTTTGTTTATCAAATTTGGTCTTCATTTGCCGAAGCTATCGAGCTTCAAAATTTGAAAAGTCACAAAAGTTGTGTGTTTGAGCACATAATGTACTATTTTTCTTGGAAGTTCAACAAGATGCAATGATGATGTGTTGCGTCATTTTAAAGATCTCGTCGAGCTGATTAATGTGACACTTTGTTTAAGAAATTTGGTCCACATTTGCCGAAGTTATCGAGCTTCAAAATTTGAAAAGTCACAAAATATGTGTGTTTGAGCACTTAAAGTACTATTTTTCTTGGAAGTTCAACAAGATGTAATCATGATGTGTTGTGACATCTTCAAAATCTCGTTTAGGTGATTACTTTGACACTTTGTTTAACAAATTTGGTCTTCATTTGCCGAAGCTATCGAGCTTCAAAGTTTGAAAAGTCACAAAAGTTGTGTGTTTGAGCACATAAAGTACTATTTTTCTTGGAAGTTCAACAAGATGTAATCATGGTGTGTTGTGTCATTTTAAAGATCTCGTCGAGCTGATTAATTTGACACTTTGTTTATCAAATTTGGTCTTCATTTGCCGAAGCTATCGAGCTTCAAAGTTTGAAAAGTCACAAAAGTTGTGTGTTTGAGCACATAATGTACTATTTTTCTTGGAAGTTCAACAAGATGCAATGATGATGTGTTGTGTCATTTTAAAGATCTCGTCGAGCTGATTAATTTGACACTTTGGTTAACAAATTTGGTCCACATTTGCCAATGTTATCGAGCTTCAAAGTTTGAAAAGTCACAAAATATGTGTGTTTGAGCACATAAAGTACTATTTTTCTTGGAAATTCAACAAGATGCAATCATGATGTGTTGTGACATCTTCAAAATCTCGTCGAGTTGATTAATTTGACACTTTGTTTATCAAATTTGGTCTTCATTTGCCGAAGCTATCGAGCTTCAAAGTTTGAAAAGTCACAAAAGTTGTGTGTTTGAGCACATAAAGTACTATTTTTCTTGGAAGTTCAACAAGATGTAATCATGATGTGTTGTGACATCTTCAAAATCTCGTTTAGGTGATTACTTTGACACTTTGTTTAACAAATTTGGTCTTCATTTGCCGAAGCTATCGAGCTTCAAAGTTTGAAAAGTCACAAAAGTTGTGTGTTTGAGCACATAAAGTACTATTTTTCTTGGAAGTTCAACAAGATGCAATTCTGATGTGTTGTGTCATTTTAAAGATCTCGTCGAGCTGATTAATTTGACACTTTGGTTAACAAATTTGGTATACATTTGCCAAAGTTATCGAGCCTCAAAGTTTGAAAAGTAACAAAATATGTGTGTTTGAGCACATAAAGTACTATTTTTCTTGGAAGTTCAACAAGATGCAATGATGATGTGTTGTGTCATTTTAAAGATCTCGTCGAGCTGATTAATTTGACACTTTGTTTAACAAATTTGGTCCCCATTTGCCAAAGTTATCGAGCTTCAAAATTGAAAAAGTCACAAAAGTTGTGTGTTTGAGCACATAAAGTACTATTTTTCTTGGAAGTTCAACAAGATGCAATTCTGATGTGTTGTGACATCTTCAAAATCTCGTCGAGTTGATTAATTTGACACTTTGTTTATCAAATTTGGTCTTCATTTGCCGAAGCTATCGAGCTTCAAAGTTTGAAAAGTCACAAAAGTTGTGTGTTTGAGCACATAATGTACTATTTTTCTTGGAAGTTCAACAAGATGCAATGATGATGTGTTGCGTCATTTTAAAGATCTCGTCGAGCTGATTAATGTGACACTTTGTTTAAGAAATTTGGTCCACATTTGCCGAAGTTATCGAGCTTCAAAATTTGAAAAGTCACAAAATATGTGTGTTTGAGCACTTAAAGTACTATTTTTCTTGGAAGTTCAACAAGATGTAATCATGATGTGTTGTGACATCTTCAAAATCTCGTTTAGGTGATTACTTTGACACTTTGTTTAACAAATTTGGTCTTCATTTGCCGAAGCTATCGAGCTTCAAAGTTTGAAAAGTCACAAAAGTTGTGTGTTTGAGCACATAAAGTACTATTTTTCTTGGAAGTTCAACAAGATGTAATCATGGTGTGTTGTGTCATTTTAAAGATCTCGTCGAGCTGATTAATTTGACACTTTGGTTAACAAATTTGGTATACATTTGCCAAAGTTATCGAGCCTCAAAGTTTGAAAAGTAACAAAATATGTGTGTTTGAGCACATAAAGTACTATTTTTCTTGGAAGTTCAACAAGATGCAATTCTGATGTGTTGTGACATCTTCAAAATCTCGTCGAGTTGATTAATTTGACACTTTGTTTATCAAATTTGGTCTTCATTTGCCGAAGCTATCGAGCTTCAAAATTTGAAAAGTAACAAAAGTTGTGTGTTTGAGCACATAATGTACTATTTTTCTTGGAAGTTCAACAAGATGCAATGATGATGTGTTGCGTCATTTTAAAGATCTCGTTGAGCTGATTAATTTGACACTTTGGTTAACAAATTTGGTCTTCATTTGCCGAAGCTATCGAGCTTCAAAGTTTGAAAAGTCACAAAAGTTGTGTGTTTGAGCACATAAAGTACTATTTTTCTTGGAAGTTCAACAAGATGTAATCATGATGTGTTGTGACATCTTCAAAATCTCGTTTAGGTGATTACTTTGACACTTTGTTTAACAAATTTGGTCTTCATTTGCCGAAGCTATCGAGCTTCAAAGTTTGAAAAGTCACAAAAGTTGTGTGTTTGAGCACATAAAGTACTATTTTTCTTGGAAGTTCAACAAGATGTAATCATGGTGTGTTGTGTCATTTTAAAGATCTCGTCGAGCTGATTAATTTGACACTTTGTTTATCAAATTTGGTCTTCATTTGCCGAAGCTATCGAGCTTCAAAGTTTGAAAAGTCACAAAAGTTGTGTGTTTGAGCACATAATGTACTATTTTTCTTGGAAGTTCAACAAGATGCAATGATGATGTGTTGCGTCATTTTAAAGATCTCGTCGAGCTGATTAATGTGACACTTTGGTTAACAAATTTGGTCCACATTTGCCGAAGCTATCGAGCTTCAAAGTTTGAAAAGTCACAAAAGTTGTGTGTTTGAGCACATAAAGTACTATTTTTCTTGGAAGTTCAACAAGATGTAATCATGGTGTGTTGTGTCATTTTAAAGATCTCGTCGAGCTGATTAATTTGACACTTTGTTTATCAAATTTGGTCTACATTTGCCGAAGTTATCGAGCTTCAATGTTTGAAAAGTAACAAAATATGTGTGTTTGAGCACATAAAGTACTATTTTTCTTGGAAATTCAACAAGATACAATGATGATGTGTTGTGACATATTCAAAATCTGGTTGAGATGATTAATTTGACACTTTGTTTAAGAAATTTGGTCCACATTTGCCGAAGTTATCGAGCTTCAAAGTTTGAAAAGTCACAAAATATGTGTGTTTGACCACATAAAGTACTATTTTTCTTGGAAGTTCAACAAGATGCAATCATGATGTGTTGTGACATCTTCAAAATCTCGTTTAGGTGATTACTTTGACACTTTGTTTAAGAAATTTGGTCCACATTTGCCGAAGTTATCGAGCTTCAAAATTTGAAAAGTCACAAAATATGTGTGTTTGAGCACATAAAGTACTATTTTTCTTGGAAATTCAACAAGATGCAATCATGATGTGTTGTGACATCTTCAAAATCTCGTCGAGTTGATTAATTTGACACTTTGTTTATCAAATTTGGTCTTCATTTGCCGAAGCTATCGAGCTTCAAAGTTTGAAAAGTCACAAAAGTTGTGTGTTTGAGCACATAAAGTACTATTTTTCTTGGAAATTCAACAAGATGCAATCATGATGTGTTGTGACATCTTCAAAATCTCGTCGAGTTGATTAATTTGACACTTTGTTTATCAAATTTGGTCTTCATTTGCCGAAGCTATCGAGCTTCAAAGTTTGAAAAGTCACAAAAGTTGTGTGTTTGAGCACATAAAGTACTATTTTTCTTGGAAGTTCAACAAGATGTAATCATGATGTGTTGTGACATCTTCAAAATCTCGTTTAGGTGATTACTTTGACACTTTGTTTAACAAATTTGGTCTTCATTTGCCGAAGCTATCGAGCTTCAAAGTTTGAAAAGTCACAAAAGTTGTGTGTTTGAGCACATAAAGTACTATTTTTCTTGGAAGTTCAACAAGATGTAATCATGGTGTGTTGTGTAATTTTAAAGATCTCGTCGAGCTGATTAATTTGACACTTTGTTTATCAAATTTGGTCTTCATTTGCCGAAGCTATCGAGCTTCAAAGTTTGAAAAGTCACAAAAGTTGTGTGTTTGAGCACATAATGTACTATTTTTCTTGGAAGTTCAACAAGATGCAATGATGATGTGTTGCGTCATTTTAAAGATCTCGTCGAGCTGATTAATGTGACACTTTGGTTAACAAATTTGGTCCACATTTGCCGAAGCTATCGAGCTTCAATGTTTGAAAAGTAACAAAATATGTGTGTTTGAGCACATAAAGTACTATTTTTCTTGGAAATTCAACAAGATGCAATGATGATGTGTTGTGACATATTCAAAATCTGGTTGAGATGATTAATTTGACACTTTGTTTAAGAAATTTGGTCCACATTTGCCGAAGTTATCGAGCTTCAAAGTTTGAAAAGTCACAAAATATGTGTGTTTGACCACATAAAGTACTATTTTTCTTGGAAGTTCAACAAGATGCAATCATGATGTGTTGTGACATCTTCAAAATCTCGTCGAGTTGATTAATTTGACACTTTGTTTATCAAATTTGGTCTTCATTTGCCGAAGCTATCGAGCTTCAAAGTTTGAAAAGTCACAAAAGTTGTGTGTTTGAGCACATAAAGTACTATTTTTCTTGGAAATTCAACAAGATGCAATCATGATGTGTTGTGACATCTTCAAAATCTCGTCGAGTTGATTAATTTGACACTTTGTTTATCAAATTTGGTCTTCATTTGCCGAAGCTATCGAGCTTCAAAGTTTGAAAAGTCACAAAAGTTGTGTGTTTGAGCACATAAAGTACTATTTTTCTTGGAAGTTCAACAAGATGTAATCATGATGTGTTGTGACATCTTCAAAATCTCGTTTAGGTGATTACTTTGACACTTTGTTTAACAAATTTGGTCTTCATTTGCCAAAGTTATCGAGCTTCAAAGTTTGAAAAGTCACAAAATATGTGTGTTTGAGCACATAAAGTACTATTTTTCTTGGAAGTTCAACAAGATGTAATCATGGTGTGTTGTGTCATTTTAAAGATCTCGTCGAGCTGATTAATTTGACACTTTGGTTAACAAATTTGGTATACATTTGCCAAAGTTATCGAGCCTCAAAGTTTGAAAAGTAACAAAATATGTGTGTTTGAGCACATAAAGTACTATTTTTCTTGGAAGTTCAACAAGATGCAATTCTGATGTGTTGTGACATCTTCAAAATCTCGTCGAGTTGATTAATTTGACACTTTGTTTATCAAATTTGGTCTTCATTTGCCGAAGCTATCGAGCTTCAAAGTTTGAAAAGTCACAAAAGTTGTGTGTTTGAGCACATAAAGTACTATTTTTCTTGGAAGTTCAACAAGATGTAATCATGATGTGTTGTAACATCTTCAAAATCTCGTTTAGGTGATTACTTTGACACTTTGTTTAACAAATTTGGTCTTCATTTGCCGAAGCTATCGAGCTTCAAAGTTTGAAAAGTCACAAAAGTTGTGTGTTTGAGCACATAAAGTACTATTTTTCTTGGAAGTTCAACAAGATGTAATCATGGTGTGTTGTGTCATTTTAAAGATCTCGTCGAGCTGATTAATTTGACACTTTGTTTATCAAATTTGGTCTTCATTTGCCGAAGCTATCGAGCTTCAAAGTTTGAAAAGTCACAAAAGTTGTGTGTTTGAGCACATAATGTACTATTTTTCTTGGAAGTTCAACAAGATGCAATGATGATGTGTTGCGTCATTTTAAAGATCTCGTCGAGCTGATTAATGTGACACTTTGGTTAACAAATTTGGTCCACATTTGCCGAAGCTATCGAGCTTCAAAGTTTGAAAAGTCACAAAAGTTGTGTGTTTGAGCACATAAAGTACTATTTTTCTTGGAAGTTCAACAAGATGTAATCATGGTGTGTTGTGTCATTTTAAAGATCTCGTCGAGCTGATTAATTTGACACTTTGTTTATCAAATTTGGTCCACATTTGCCGAAGTTATCGAGCTTCAATGTTTGAAAAGTAACAAAATATGTGTGTTTGAGCACATAAAGTACTATTTTTCTTGGAAATTCAACAAGATGCAATGATGATGTGTTGTGACATATTCAAAATCTGGTTGAGATGATTAATTTGACACTTTGTTTAAGAAATTTGGTCCACATTTGCCGAAGTTATCGAGCTTCAAAGTTTGAAAAGTCACAAAATATGTGTGTTTGACCACATAAAGTACTATTTTTCTTGGAAGTTCAACAAGATGCAATCATGATGTGTTGTGACATCTTCAAAATCTCGTCGAGTTGATTAATTTGACACTTTGTTTATCAAATTTGGTCTTCATTTGCCGAAGCTATCGAGCTTCAAAGTTTGAAAAGTCACAAAAGTTGTGTGTTTGAGCACATAAAGTACTATTTTTCTTGGAAATTCAACAAGATGCAATCATGATGTGTTGTGACATCTTCAAAATCTCGTCGAGTTGATTAATTTGACACTTTGTTTATCAAATTTGGTCTTCATTTGCCGAAGCTATCGAGCTTCAAAGTTTGAAAAGTCACAAAAGTTGTGTGTTTGAGCACATAAAGTACTATTTTTCTTGGAAGTTCAACAAGATGTAATCATGATGTGTTGTGACATCTTCAAAATCTCGTTTAGGTGATTACTTTGACACTTTGTTTAACAAATTTGGTCTTCATTTGCCAAAGCTATCGAGCTTCAAAGTTTGAAAAGTCACAAAATATGTGTGTTTGAGCACATAAAGTACTATTTTTCTTGGAAGTTCAACAAGATGTAATCATGGTGTGTTGTGTCATTTTAAAGATCTCGTCGAGCTGATTAATTTGACACTTTGGTTAACAAATTTGGTATACATTTGCCAAAGTTATCGAGCCTCAAAGTTTGAAAAGTAACAAAATATGTGTGTTTGAGCACATAAAGTACTATTTTTCTTGGAAGTTCAACAAGATGCAATTCTGATGTGTTGTGACATCTTCAAAATCTCGTCGAGTTGATTAATTTGACACTTTGTTTATCAAATTTGGTCTTCATTTGCCGAAGCTATCGAGCTTCAAAGTTTGAAAAGTCACAAAAGTTGTGTGTTTGAGCACATAAAGTACTATTTTTCTTGGAAGTTCAACAAGATGTAATCATGATGTGTTGTGACATCTTCAAAATCTCGTTTAGGTGATTACTTTGACACTTTGTTTAACAAATTTGGTCTTCATTTGCCGAAGCTATCGAGCTTCAAAGTTTGAAAAGTCACAAAAGTTGTGTGTTTGAGCACATAAAGTACTATTTTTCTTGGAAGTTCAACAAGATGTAATCATGGTGTGTTGTGTAATTTTAAAGATCTCGTCGAGCTGATTAATTTGACACTTTGTTTATCAAATTTGGTCTTCATTTGCCGAAGCTATCGAGCTTCAAAGTTTGAAAAGTCACAAAAGTTGTGTGTTTGAGCACATAATGTACTATTTTTCTTGGAAGTTCAACAAGATGCAATGATGATGTGTTGCGTCATTTTAAAGATCTCGTCGAGCTGATTAATGTGACACTTTGGTTAACAAATTTGGTCCACATTTGCCGAAGCTATCGAGCTTCAATGTTTGAAAAGTAACAAAATATGTGTGTTTGAGCACATAAAGTACTATTTTTCTTGGAAATTCAACAAGATGCAATGATGATGTGTTGTGACATATTCAAAATCTGGTTGAGATGATTAATTTGACACTTTGTTTAAGAAATTTGGTCCACATTTGCCGAAGTTATCGAGCTTCAAAGTTTGAAAAGTCACAAAATATGTGTGTTTGACCACATAAAGTACTATTTTTCTTGGAAGTTCAACAAGATGCAATCATGATGTGTTGTGACATCTTCAAAATCTCGTCGAGTTGATTAATTTGACACTTTGTTTATCAAATTTGGTCTTCATTTGCCGAAGCTATCGAGCTTCAAAGTTTGAAAAGTCACAAAAGTTGTGTGTTTGAGCACATAAAGTACTATTTTTCTTGGAAATTCAACAAGATGCAATCATGATGTGTTGTGACATCTTCAAAATCTCGTCGAGTTGATTAATTTGACACTTTGTTTATCAAATTTGGTCTTCATTTGCCGAAGCTATCGAGCTTCAAAGTTTGAAAAGTCACAAAAGTTGTGTGTTTGAGCACATAAAGTACTATTTTTCTTGGAAGTTCAACAAGATGTAATCATGATGTGTTGTGACATCTTCAAAATCTCGTTTAGGTGATTACTTTGACACTTTGTTTAACAAATTTGGTCTTCATTTGCCAAAGTTATCGAGCTTCAAAGTTTGAAAAGTCACAAAATATGTGTGTTTGAGCACATAAAGTACTATTTTTCTTGGAAGTTCAACAAGATGTAATCATGGTGTGTTGTGTCATTTTAAAGATCTCGTCGAGCTGATTAATTTGACACTTTGGTTAACAAATTTGGTATACATTTGCCAAAGTTATCGAGCCTCAAAGTTTGAAAAGTAACAAAATATGTGTGTTTGAGCACATAAAGTACTATTTTTCTTGGAAGTTCAACAAGATGCAATTCTGATGTGTTGTGACATCTTCAAAATCTCGTCGAGTTGATTAATTTGACACTTTGTTTATCAAATTTGGTCTTCATTTGCCGAAGCTATCGAGCTTCAAAGTTTGAAAAGTCACAAAAGTTGTGTGTTTGAGCACATAAAGTACTATTTTTCTTGGAAGTTCAACAAGATGTAATCATGATGTGTTGTGACATCTTCAAAATCTCGTTTAGGTGATTACTTTGACACTTTGTTTAACAAATTTGGTCTTCATTTGCCGAAGCTATCGAGCTTCAAAGTTTGAAAAGTCACAAAAGTTGTGTGTTTGAGCACATAAAGTACTATTTTTCTTGGAAGTTCAACAAGATGTAATCATGGTGTGTTGTGTCATTTTAAAGATCTCGTCGAGCTGATTAATTTGACACTTTGTTTATCAAATTTGGTCTTCATTTGCCGAAGCTATCGAGCTTCAAAGTTTGAAAAGTCACAAAAGTTGTGTGTTTGAGCACATAATGTACTATTTTTCTTGGAAGTTCAACAAGATGCAATGATGATGTGTTGCGTCATTTTAAAGATCTCGTCGAGCTGATTAATGTGACACTTTGGTTAACAAATTTGGTCCACATTTGCCGAAGCTATCGAGCTTCAATGTTTGAAAAGTAACAAAATATGTGTGTTTGAGCACATAAAGTACTATTTTTCTTGGAAATTCAACAAGATGCAATGATGATGTGTTGTGACATATTCAAAATCTGGTTGAGATGATTAATTTGACACTTTGTTTAAGAAATTTGGTCCACATTTGCCGAAGTTATCGAGCTTCAAAGTTTGAAAAGTCACAAAATATGTGTGTTTGACCACATAAAGTACTATTTTTCTTGGAAGTTCAACAAGATGCAATCATGATGTGTTGTGACATCTTCAAAATCTCGTCGAGTTGATTAATTTGACACTTTGTTTATCAAATTTGGTCTTCATTTGCCGAAGCTATCGAGCTTCAAAGTTTGAAAAGTCACAAAAGTTGTGTGTTTGAGCACATAAAGTACTATTTTTCTTGGAAATTCAACAAGATGCAATCATGATGTGTTGTGACATCTTCAAAATCTCGTCGAGTTGATTAATTTGACACTTTGTTTATCAAATTTGGTCTTCATTTGCCGAAGCTATCGAGCTTCAAAGTTTGAAAAGTCACAAAAGTTGTGTGTTTGAGCACATAAAGTACTATTTTTCTTGGAAGTTCAACAAGATGTAATCATGATGTGTTGTGACATCTTCAAAATCTCGTTTAGGTGATTACTTTGACACTTTGTTTAACAAATTTGGTCTTCATTTGCCAAAGTTATCGAGCTTCAAAGTTTGAAAAGTCACAAAATATGTGTGTTTGAGCACATAAAGTACTATTTTTCTTGGAAGTTCAACAAGATGTAATCATGGTGTGTTGTGTCATTTTAAAGATCTCGTCGAGCTGATTAATTTGACACTTTGGTTAACAAATTTGGTATACATTTGCCAAAGTTATCGAGCCTCAAAGTTTGAAAAGTAACAAAATATGTGTGTTTGAGCACATAAAGTACTATTTTTCTTGGAAGTTCAACAAGATGCAATTCTGATGTGTTGTGACATCTTCAAAATCTCGTCGAGTTGATTAATTTGACACTTTGTTTATCAAATTTGGTCTTCATTTGCCGAAGCTATCGAGCTTCAAAGTTTGAAAAGTCACAAAAGTTGTGTGTTTGAGCACATAAAGTACTATTTTTCTTGGAAATTCAACAAGATGCAATCATGATGTGTTGTGACATCTTCAAAATCTCGTCGAGTTGATTAATTTGACACTTTGTTTATCAAATTTGGTCTTCATTTGCCGAAGCTATCGAGCTTCAAAGTTTGAAAAGTCACAAAAGTTGTGTGTTTGAGCACATAAAGTACTATTTTTCTTGGAAGTTCAACAAGATGTAATCATGATGTGTTGTGACATCTTCAAAATCTCGTTTAGGTGATTACTTTGACACTTTGTTTAACAAATTTGGTCTTCATTTGCCAAAGCTATCGAGCTTCAAAGTTTGAAAAGTCACAAAATATGTGTGTTTGAGCACATAAAGTACTATTTTTCTTGGAAGTTCAACAAGATGTAATCATGGTGTGTTGTGTCATTTTAAAGATCTCGTCGAGCTGATTAATTTGACACTTTGGTTAACAAATTTGGTATACATTTGCCAAAGTTATCGAGCCTCAAAGTTTGAAAAGTAACAAAATATGTGTGTTTGAGCACATAAAGTACTATTTTTCTTGGAAGTTCAACAAGATGCAATTCTGATGTGTTGTGACATCTTCAAAATCTCGTCGAGTTGATTAATTTGACACTTTGTTTATCAAATTTGGTCTTCATTTGCCGAAGCTATCGAGCTTCAAAGTTTGAAAAGTCACAAAAGTTGTGTGTTTGAGCACATAAAGTACTATTTTTCTTGGAAGTTCAACAAGATGTAATCATGATGTGTTGTGACATCTTCAAAATCTCGTTTAGGTGATTACTTTGACACTTTGTTTAACAAATTTGGTCTTCATTTGCCGAAGCTATCGAGCTTCAAAGTTTGAAAAGTCACAAAAGTTGTGTGTTTGAGCACATAAAGTACTATTTTTCTTGGAAGTTCAACAAGATGTAATCATGGTGTGTTGTGTAATTTTAAAGATCTCGTCGAGCTGATTAATTTGACACTTTGTTTATCAAATTTGGTCTTCATTTGCCGAAGCTATCGAGCTTCAAAGTTTGAAAAGTCACAAAAGTTGTGTGTTTGAGCACATAATGTACTATTTTTCTTGGAAGTTCAACAAGATGCAATGATGATGTGTTGCGTCATTTTAAAGATCTCGTCGAGCTGATTAATGTGACACTTTGGTTAACAAATTTGGTCCACATTTGCCGAAGCTATCGAGCTTCAATGTTTGAAAAGTAACAAAATATGTGTGTTTGAGCACATAAAGTACTATTTTTCTTGGAAATTCAACAAGATGCAATGATGATGTGTTGTGACATATTCAAAATCTGGTTGAGATGATTAATTTGACACTTTGTTTAAGAAATTTGGTCCACATTTGCCGAAGTTATCGAGCTTCAAAGTTTGAAAAGTCACAAAATATGTGTGTTTGACCACATAAAGTACTATTTTTCTTGGAAGTTCAACAAGATGCAATCATGATGTGTTGTGACATCTTCAAAATCTCGTCGAGTTGATTAATTTGACACTTTGTTTATCAAATTTGGTCTTCATTTGCCGAAGCTATCGAGCTTCAAAGTTTGAAAAGTCACAAAAGTTGTGTGTTTGAGCACATAAAGTACTATTTTTCTTGGAAATTCAACAAGATGCAATCATGATGTGTTGTGACATCTTCAAAATCTCGTCGAGTTGATTAATTTGACACTTTGTTTATCAAATTTGGTCTTCATTTGCCGAAGCTATCGAGCTTCAAAGTTTGAAAAGTCACAAAAGTTGTGTGTTTGAGCACATAAAGTACTATTTTTCTTGGAAGTTCAACAAGATGTAATCATGATGTGTTGTGACATCTTCAAAATCTCGTTTAGGTGATTACTTTGACACTTTGTTTAACAAATTTGGTCTTCATTTGCCAAAGTTATCGAGCTTCAAAGTTTGAAAAGTCACAAAATATGTGTGTTTGAGCACATAAAGTACTATTTTTCTTGGAAGTTCAACAAGATGTAATCATGGTGTGTTGTGTCATTTTAAAGATCTCGTCGAGCTGATTAATTTGACACTTTGGTTAACAAATTTGGTATACATTTGCCAAAGTTATCGAGCCTCAAAGTTTGAAAAGTAACAAAATATGTGTGTTTGAGCACATAAAGTACTATTTTTCTTGGAAGTTCAACAAGATGCAATTCTGATGTGTTGTGACATCTTCAAAATCTCGTCGAGTTGATTAATTTGACACTTTGTTTATCAAATTTGGTCTTCATTTGCCGAAGCTATCGAGCTTCAAAGTTTGAAAAGTCACAAAAGTTGTGTGTTTGAGCACATAAAGTACTATTTTTCTTGGAAGTTCAACAAGATGTAATCATGATGTGTTGTGACATCTTCAAAATCTCGTTTAGGTGATTACTTTGACACTTTGTTTAACAAATTTGGTCTTCATTTGCCGAAGCTATCGAGCTTCAAAGTTTGAAAAGTCACAAAAGTTGTGTGTTTGAGCACATAAAGTACTATTTTTCTTGGAAGTTCAACAAGATGTAATCATGGTGTGTTGTGTCATTTTAAAGATCTCGTCGAGCTGATTAATTTGACACTTTGTTTATCAAATTTGGTCTTCATTTGCCGAAGCTATCGAGCTTCAAAGTTTGAAAAGTCACAAAAGTTGTGTGTTTGAGCACATAATGTACTATTTTTCTTGGAAGTTCAACAAGATGCAATGATGATGTGTTGCGTCATTTTAAAGATCTCGTCGAGCTGATTAATGTGACACTTTGGTTAACAAATTTGGTCCACATTTGCCGAAGCTATCGAGCTTCAATGTTTGAAAAGTAACAAAATATGTGTGTTTGAGCACATAAAGTACTATTTTTCTTGGAAATTCAACAAGATGCAATGATGATGTGTTGTGACATATTCAAAATCTGGTTGAGATGATTAATTTGACACTTTGTTTAAGAAATTTGGTCCACATTTGCCGAAGTTATCGAGCTTCAAAGTTTGAAAAGTCACAAAATATGTGTGTTTGACCACATAAAGTACTATTTTTCTTGGAAGTTCAACAAGATGCAATCATGATGTGTTGTGACATCTTCAAAATCTCGTCGAGTTGATTAATTTGACACTTTGTTTATCAAATTTGGTCTTCATTTGCCGAAGCTATCGAGCTTCAAAGTTTGAAAAGTCACAAAAGTTGTGTGTTTGAGCACATAAAGTACTATTTTTCTTGGAAATTCAACAAGATGCAATCATGATGTGTTGTGACATCTTCAAAATCTCGTCGAGTTGATTAATTTGACACTTTGTTTATCAAATTTGGTCTTCATTTGCCGAAGCTATCGAGCTTCAAAGTTTGAAAAGTCACAAAAGTTGTGTGTTTGAGCACATAAAGTACTATTTTTCTTGGAAGTTCAACAAGATGTAATCATGGTGTGTTGTGTCATTTTAAAGATCTCGTCGAGCTGATTAATTTGACACTTTGGTTAACAAATTTGGTATACATTTGCCAAAGTTATCGAGCCTCAAAGTTTGAAAAGTAACAAAATATGTGTGTTTGAGCACATAAAGTACTATTTTTCTTGGAAGTTCAACAAGATGCAATTCTGATGTGTTGTGACATCTTCAAAATCTCGTCGAGTTGATTAA
Source organism: Euwallacea fornicatus (assembly GCF_040115645.1). Taxonomy (NCBI): domain Eukaryota; kingdom Metazoa; phylum Arthropoda; class Insecta; order Coleoptera; family Curculionidae; genus Euwallacea; species Euwallacea fornicatus. The sequence goes on along the minus strand of NW_027096016.1, from coordinate 155,593 downwards.
TTTGACACTTTGTTTATCAAATTTGGTCTTCATTTGCCGAAGCTATCGAGCTTCAAAGTTTGAAAAGTCACAAAAGTTGTGTGTTTGAGCACATAAAGTACTATTTTTCTTGGAAGTTCAACAAGATGTAATCATGATGTGTTGTGACATCTTCAAAATCTCGTTTAGGTGATTACTTTGACACTTTGTTTAACAAATTTGGTCTTCATTTGCCGAAGCTATCGAGCTTCAAAGTTTGAAAAGTCACAAAAGTTGTGTGTTTGAGCACATAAAGTACTATTTTTCTTGGAAGTTCAACAAGATGCAATGATGATGTGTTGCGTCATTTTAAAGATCTCGTCGAGCTGATTAATGTGACACTTTGGTTAACAAATTTGGTCCACATTTGCCGAAGCTATCGAGCTTCAATGTTTGAAAAGTAACAAAATATGTGTGTTTGAGCACATAAAGTACTATTTTTCTTGGAAATTCTACAAGATGCAATGATGATGTGTTGTGACATATTCAAAATCTGGTTGAGATGATTAATTTGACACTTTGTTTAAGAAATTTGGTCCACATTTGCCGAAGTTATCGAGCTTCAAAGTTTGAAAAGTCACAAAATATGTGTGTTTGACCACATAAAGTACTATTTTTCTTGGAAGTTCAACAAGATGCAATCATGATGTGTTGTGACATCTTCAAAATCTCGTCGAGTTGATTAATTTGACACTTTGTTTATCAAATTTGGTCTTCATTTGCCGAAGCTATCGAGCTTCAAAGTTTGAAAAGTCACAAAAGTTGTGTGTTTGAGCACATAAAGTACTATTTTTCTTGGAAATTCAACAAGATGCAATCATGATGTGTTGTGACATCTTCAAAATCTCGTCGAGTTGATTAATTTGACACTTTGTTTATCAAATTTGGTCTTCATTTGCCGAAGCTATCGAGCTTCAAAGTTTGAAAAGTCACAAAAGTTGTGTGTTTGAGCACATAAAGTACTATTTTTCTTGGAAGTTCAACAAGATGTAATCATGATGTGTTGTGACATCTTCAAAATCTCGTTTAGGTGATTACTTTGACACTTTGTTTAACAAATTTGGTCTTCATTTGCCAAAGTTATCGAGCTTCAAAGTTTGAAAAGTCACAAAATATGTGTGTTTGAGCACATAAAGTACTATTTTTCTTGGAAGTTCAACAAGATGTAATCATGGTGTGTTGTGTCATTTTAAAGATCTCGTCGAGCTGATTAATTTGACACTTTGGTTAACAAATTTGGTATACATTTGCCAAAGTTATCGAGCCTCAAAGTTTGAAAAGTAACAAAATATGTGTGTTTGAGCACATAAAGTACTATTTTTCTTGGAAGTTCAACAAGATGCAATTCTGATGTGTTGTGACATCTTCAAAATCTCGTCGAGTTGATTAATTTGACACTTTGTTTATCAAATTTGGTCTTCATTTGCCGAAGCTATCGAGCTTCAAAGTTTGAAAAGTCACAAAAGTTGTGTGTTTGAGCACATAAAGTACTATTTTTCTTGGAAGTTCAACAAGATGTAATCATGATGTGTTGTGACATCTTCAAAATCTCGTTTAGGTGATTACTTTGACACTTTGTTTAACAAATTTGGTCTTCATTTGCCGAAGCTATCGAGCTTCAAAGTTTGAAAAGTCACAAAAGTTGTGTGTTTGAGCACATAAAGTACTATTTTTCTTGGAAGTTCAACAAGATGTAATCATGGTGTGTTGTGTCATTTTAAAGATCTCGTCGAGCTGATTAATTTGTCACTTTGTTTATCAAATTTGGTCTTCATTTGCCGAAGCTATCGAGCTTCAAAGTTTGAAAAGTCACAAAAGTTGTGTGTTTGAGCACATAATGTACTATTTTTCTTGGAAGTTCAACAAGATGCAATGATGATGTGTTGCGTCATTTTAAAGATCTCGTCGAGCTGATTAATGTGACACTTTGGTTAACAAATTTGGTCCACATTTGCCGAAGCTATCGAGCTTCAATGTTTGAAAAGTAACAAAATATGTGTGTTTGAGCACATAAAGTACTATTTTTCTTGGAAATTCAACAAGATGCAATGATGATGTGTTGTGACATATTCAAAATCTGGTTGAGATGATTAATTTGACACTTTGTTTAAGAAATTTGGTCCACATTTGCCGAAGTTATCGAGCTTCAAAGTTTGAAAAGTCACAAAATATGTGTGTTTGACCACATAAAGTACTATTTTTCTTGGAAGTTCAACAAGATGCAATCATGATGTGTTGTGACATCTTCAAAATCTCGTCGAGTTGATTAATTTGACACTTTGTTTATCAAATTTGGTCTTCATTTGCCGAAGCTATCGAGCTTCAAAGTTTGAAAAGTCACAAAAGTTGTGTGTTTGAGCACATAAAGTACTATTTTTCTTGGAAATTCAACAAGATGCAATCATGATGTGTTGTGACATCTTCAAAATCTCGTCGAGTTGATTAATTTGACACTTTGTTTATCAAATTTGGTCTTCATTTGCCGAAGCTATCGAGCTTCAAAGTTTGAAAAGTCACAAAAGTTGTGTGTTTGAGCACATAAAGTACTATTTTTCTTGGAAGTTCAACAAGATGTAATCATGATGTGTTGTGACATCTTCAAAATCTCGTTTAGGTGATTACTTTGACACTTTGTTTAACAAATTTGGTCTTCATTTGCCAAAGTTATCGAGCTTCAAAGTTTGAAAAGTCACAAAATATGTGTGTTTGAGCACATAAAGTACTATTTTTCTTGGAAGTTCAACAAGATGTAATCATGGTGTGTTGTGTCATTTTAAAGATCTCGTCGAGCTGATTAATTTGACACTTTGGTTAACAAATTTGGTATACATTTGCCAAAGTTATCGAGCCTCAAAGTTTGAAAAGTAACAAAATATGTGTGTTTGAGCACATAAAGTACTATTTTTCTTGGAAGTTCAACAAGATGCAATTCTGATGTGTTGTGACATCTTCAAAATCTCGTCGAGTTGATTAATTTGACACTTTGTTTATCAAATTTGGTCTTCATTTGCCGAAGCTATCGAGCTTCAAAGTTTGAAAAGTCACAAAAGTTGTGTGTTTGAGCACATAAAGTACTATTTTTCTTGGAAGTTCAACAAGATGTAATCATGATGTGTTGTGACATCTTCAAAATCTCGTTTAGGTGATTACTTTGACACTTTGTTTAACAAATTTGGTCTTCATTTGCCGAAGCTATCGAGCTTCAAAGTTTGAAAAGTCACAAAAGTTGTGTGTTTGAGCACATAAAGTACTATTTTTCTTGGAAGTTCAACAAGATGTAATCATGGTGTGTTGTGTCATTTTAAAGATCTCGTCGAGCTGATTAATTTGACACTTTGTTTATCAAATTTGGTCTTCATTTGCCGAAGCTATCGAGCTTCAAAGTTTGAAAAGTCACAAAAGTTGTGTGTTTGAGCACATAATGTACTATTTTTCTTGGAAGTTCAACAAGATGCAATGATGATGTGTTGCGTCATTTTAAAGATCTCGTCGAGCTGATTAATGTGACACTTTGGTTAACAAATTTGGTCCACATTTGCCGAAGCTATCGAGCTTCAATGTTTGAAAAGTAACAAAATATGTGTGTTTGAGCACATAAAGTACTATTTTTCTTGGAAATTCAACAAGATGCAATGATGATGTGTTGTGACATATTCAAAATCTGGTTGAGATGATTAATTTGACACTTTGTTTAAGAAATTTGGTCCACATTTGCCGAAGTTATCGAGCTTCAAAGTTTGAAAAGTCACAAAATATGTGTGTTTGACCACATAAAGTACTATTTTTCTTGGAAGTTCAACAAGATGCAATCATGATGTGTTGTGACATCTTCAAAATCTCGTCGAGTTGATTAATTTGACACTTTGTTTATCAAATTTGGTCTTCATTTGCCGAAGCTATCGAGCTTCAAAGTTTGAAAAGTCACAAAAGTTGTGTGTTTGAGCACATAAAGTACTATTTTTCTTGGAAATTCAACAAGATGCAATCATGATGTGTTGTGACATCTTCAAAATCTCGTCGAGTTGATTAATTTGACACTTTGTTTATCAAATTTGGTCTTCATTTGCCGAAGCTATCGAGCTTCAAAGTTTGAAAAGTCACAAAAGTTGTGTGTTTGAGCACATAAAGTACTATTTTTCTTGGAAGTTCAACAAGATGTAATCATGGTGTGTTGTGTCATTTTAAAGATCTCGTCGAGCTGATTAATTTGACACTTTGTTTATCAAATTTGGTCTTCATTTGCCGAAGCTATCGAGCTTCAAAGTTTGAAAAGTCACAAAAGTTGTGTGTTTGAGCACATAATGTACTATTTTTCTTGGAAGTTCAACAAGATGCAATGATGATGTGTTGCGTCATTTTAAAGATCTCGTCGAGCTGATTAATGTGACACTTTGGTTAACAAATTTGGTCCACATTTGCCGAAGCTATCGAGCTTCAAAGTTTGAAAAGTCACAAAAGTTGTGTGTTTGAGCACATAAAGTACTATTTTTCTTGGAAGTTCAACAAGATGTAATCATGATGTGTTGTGACATCTTCAAAATCTCGTTTAGGTGATTACTTTGACACTTTGTTTAACAAATTTGGTCTTCATTTGCCGAAGCTATCGAGCTTCAAAGTTTGAAAAGTCACAAAAGTTGTGTGTTTGAGCACATAAAGTACTATTTTTCTTGGAAGTTCAACAAGATGTAATCATGGTGTGTTGTGTCATTTTAAAGATCTCGTCGAGCTGATTAATTTGACACTTTGGTTAACAAATTTGGTATACATTTGCCAAAGTTATCGAGCCTCAAAGTTTGAAAAGTAACAAAATATGTGTGTTTGAGCACATAAAGTACTATTTTTCTTGGAAGTTCAACAAGATGCAATTCTGATGTGTTGTGACATCTTCAAAATCTCGTCGAGTTGATTAATTTGACACTTTGTTTATCAAATTTGGTCTTCATTTGCCGAAGCTATCGAGCTTCAAAGTTTGAAAAGTCACAAAAGTTGTGTGTTTGAGCACATAAAGTACTATTTTTCTTGGAAGTTCAACAAGATGTAATCATGATGTGTTGTGACATCTTCAAAATCTCGTTTAGGTGATTACTTTGACACTTTGTTTAACAAATTTGGTCTTCATTTGCCGAAGCTATCGAGCTTCAAAGTTTGAAAAGTCACAAAAGTTGTGTGTTTGAGCACATAATGTACTATTTTTCTTGGAAGTTCAACAAGATGCAATGATGATGTGTTGCGTCATTTTAAAGATCTCGTCGAGCTGATTAATGTGACACTTTGGTTAACAAATTTGGTCCACATTTGCCGAAGCTATCGAGCTTCAAAGTTTGAAAAGTCACAAAAGTTGTGTGTTTGAGCACATAAAGTACTATTTTTCTTGGAAGTTCAACAAGATGTAATCATGGTGTGTTGTGTCATTTTAAAGATCTCGTCGAGCTGATTAATTTGACACTTTGTTTATCAAATTTGGTCCACATTTGCCGAAGTTATCGAGCTTCAATGTTTGAAAAGTAACAAAATATGTGTGTTTGAGCACATAAAGTACTATTTTTCTTGGAAATTCAACAAGATGCAATGATGATGTGTTGTGACATATTCAAAATCTGGTTGAGATGATTAATTTGACACTTTGTTTAAGAAATTTGGTCCACATTTGCCGAAGTTATCGAGCTTCAAAGTTTGAAAAGTCACAAAATATGTGTGTTTGACCACATAAAGTACTATTTTTCTTGGAAGTTCAACAAGATGCAATCATGATGTGTTGTGACATCTTCAAAATCTCGTCGAGTTGATTAATTTGACACTTTGTTTATCAAATTTGGTCTTCATTTGCCGAAGCTATCGAGCTTCAAAGTTTGAAAAGTCACAAAAGTTGTGTGTTTGAGCACATAAAGTACTATTTTTCTTGGAAATTCAACAAGATGCAATCATGATGTGTTGTGACATCTTCAAAATCTCGTCGAGTTGATTAATTTGACACTTTGTTTATCAAATTTGGTCTTCATTTGCCGAAGCTATCGAGCTTCAAAGTTTGAAAAGTCACAAAAGTTGTGTGTTTGAGCACATAAAGTACTATTTTTCTTGGAAGTTCAACAAGATGTAATCATGATGTGTTGTGACATCTTCAAAATCTCGTTTAGGTGATTACTTTGACACTTTGTTTAACAAATTTGGTCTTCATTTGCCAAAGTTATCGAGCTTCAAAGTTTGAAAAGTCACAAAATATGTGTGTTTGAGCACATAAAGTACTATTTTTCTTGGAAGTTCAACAAGATGTAATCATGGTGTGTTGTGTCATTTTAAAGATCTCGTCGAGCTGATTAATTTGACACTTTGGTTAACAAATTTGGTATACATTTGCCAAAGTTATCGAGCCTCAAAGTTTGAAAAGTAACAAAATATGTGTGTTTGAGCACATAAAGTACTATTTTTCTTGGAAGTTCAACAAGATGCAATTCTGATGTGTTGTGACATCTTCAAAATCTCGTCGAGTTGATTAATTTGACACTTTGTTTATCAAATTTGGTCTTCATTTGCCGAAGCTATCGAGCTTCAAAGTTTGAAAAGTCACAAAAGTTGTGTGTTTGAGCACATAAAGTACTATTTTTCTTGGAAGTTCAACAAGATGTAATCATGATGTGTTGTGACATCTTCAAAATCTCGTTTAGGTGATTACTTTGACACTTTGTTTAACAAATTTGGTCTTCATTTGCCGAAGCTATCGAGCTTCAAAGTTTGAAAAGTCACAAAAGTTGTGTGTTTGAGCACATAAAGTACTATTTTTCTTGGAAGTTCAACAAGATGTAATCATGGTGTGTTGTGTCATTTTAAAGATCTCGTCGAGCTGATTAATTTGACACTTTGTTTATCAAATTTGGTCTTCATTTGCCGAAGCTATCGAGCTTCAAAGTTTGAAAAGTCACAAAAGTTGTGTGTTTGAGCACATAATGTACTATTTTTCTTGGAAGTTCAACAAGATGCAATGATGATGTGTTGCGTCATTGTAAAGATCTCGTCGAGCTGATTATTGTGACACTTTGGTTAACAAATTTGGTCCACATTTGCCGAAGCTATCGAGCTTCAATGTTTGAAAAGTAACAAAATATGTGTGTTTGAGCACATAAAGTACTATTTTTCTTGGAAGTTCAACAAGATGTAATCATGGTGTGTTGTGTCATTTTAAAGATCTCGTCGAGCTGATTAATTTGACACTTTGTTTATCAAATTTGGTCCACATTTGCCGAAGTTATCGAGCTTCAATGTTTGAAAAGTAACAAAATATGTGTGTTTGAGCACATAAAGTACTATTTTTCTTGGAAATTCAACAAGATGCAATGATGATGTGTTGTGACATATTCAAAATCTGGTTGAGATGATTAATTTGACACTTTGTTTAAGAAATTTGGTCCACATTTGCCGAAGTTATCGAGCTTCAAAGTTTGAAAAGTCACAAAATATGTGTGTTTGACCACATAAAGTACTATTTTTCTTGGAAGTTCAACAAGATGCAATCATGATGTGTTGTGACATCTTCAAAATCTCGTCGAGTTGATTAATTTGACACTTTGTTTATCAAATTTGGTCTTCATTTGCCGAAGCTATCGAGCTTCAAAGTTTGAAAAGTCACAAAAGTTGTGTGTTTGAGCACATAAAGTACTATTTTTCTTGGAAGTTCAACAAGATGTAATCATGATGTGTTGTGACATCTTCAAAATCTCGTTTAGGTGATTACTTTGACACTTTGTTTAACAAATTTGGTCTTCATTTGCCAAAGTTATCGAGCTTCAAAGTTTGAAAAGTCACAAAATATGTGTGTTTGAGCACATAAAGTACTATTTTTCTTGGAAGTTCAACAAGATGTAATCATGGTGTGTTGTGTCATTTTAAAGATCTCGTCGAGCTGATTAATTTGACACTTTGGTTAACAAATTTGGTATACATTTGCCAAAGTTATCGAGCCTCAAAGTTTGAAAAGTAACAAAATATGTGTGTTTGAGCACATAAAGTACTATTTTTCTTGGAAGTTCAACAAGATGCAATTCTGATGTGTTGTGACATCTTCAAAATCTCGTCGAGTTGATTAATTTGACACTTTGTTTATCAAATTTGGTCTTCATTTGCCGAAGCTATCGAGCTTCAAAGTTTGAAAAGTCACAAAAGTTGTGTGTTTGAGCACATAAAGTACTATTTTTCTTGGAAGTTCAACAAGATGTAATCATGATGTGTTGTGACATCTTCAAAATCTCGTTTAGGTGATTACTTTGACACTTTGTTTAACAAATTTGGTCTTCATTTGCCAAAGTTATCGAGCTTCAAAGTTTGAAAAGTCACAAAAGTTGTGTGTTTGAGCACATAAAGTACTATTTTTCTTGGAAGTTCAACAAGATGTAATCATGGTGTGTTGTGTCATTTTAAAGATCTCGTCGAGCTGATTAATTTGACACTTTGTTTATCAAATTTGGTCTTCATTTGCCGAAGCTATCGAGCTTCAAAGTTTGAAAAGTCACAAAAGTTGTGTGTTTGAGCACATAATGTACTATTTTTCTTGGAAGTTCAACAAGATGCAATGATGATGTGTTGCGTCATTTTAAAGATCTCGTCGAGCTGATTAATGTGACACTTTGGTTAACAAATTTGGTCCACATTTGCCGAAGCTATCGAGCTTCAAAGTTTGAAAAGTCACAAAAGTTGTGTGTTTGAGCACATAAAGTACTATTTTTCTTGGAAGTTCAACAAGATGTAATCATGATGTGTTGTGACATCTTCAAAATCTCGTTTAGGTGATTACTTTGACACTTTGTTTAACAAATTTGGTCTTCATTTGCCGAAGCTATCGAGCTTCAAAGTTTGAAAAGTCACAAAAGTTGTGTGTTTGAGCACATAAAGTACTATTTTTCTTGGAAGTTCAACAAGATGTAATCATGGTGTGTTGTGTCATTTTAAAGATCTCGTCGAGCTGATTAATTTGACACTTTGGTTAACAAATTTGGTATACATTTGCCAAAGTTATCGAGCCTCAAAGTTTGAAAAGTAACAAAATATGTGTGTTTGAGCACATAAAGTACTATTTTTCTTGGAAGTTCAACAAGATGCAATTCTGATGTGTTGTGACATCTTCAAAATCTCGTCGAGTTGATTAATTTGACACTTTGTTTATCAAATTTGGTCTTCATTTGCCGAAGCTATCGAGCTTCAAAGTTTGAAAAGTCACAAAAGTTGTGTGTTTGAGCACATAAAGTACTATTTTTCTTGGAAGTTCAACAAGATGTAATCATGATGTGTTGTGACATCTTCAAAATCTCGTTTAGGTGATTACTTTGACACTTTGTTTAACAAATTTGGTCTTCATTTGCCGAAGCTATCGAGCTTCAAAGTTTGAAAAGTCACAAAAGTTGTGTGTTTGAGCACATAATGTACTATTTTTCTTGGAAGTTCAACAAGATGCAATGATGATGTGTTGCGTCATTTTAAAGATCTCGTCGAGCTGATTAATGTGACACTTTGGTTAACAAATTTGGTCCACATTTGCCGAAGCTATCGAGCTTCAAAGTTTGAAAAGTCACAAAAGTTGTGTGTTTGAGCACATAAAGTACTATTTTTCTTGGAAGTTCAACAAGATGTAATCATGGTGTGTTGTGTCATTTTAAAGATCTCGTCGAGCTGATTAATTTGACACTTTGTTTATCAAATTTGGTCCACATTTGCCGAAGTTATCGAGCTTCAATGTTTGAAAAGTAACAAAATATGTGTGTTTGAGCACATAAAGTACTATTTTTCTTGGAAATTCAACAAGATGCAATGATGATGTGTTGTGACATATTCAAAATCTGGTTGAGATGATTAATTTGACACTTTGTTTAAGAAATTTGGTCCACATTTGCCGAAGTTATCGAGCTTCAAAGTTTGAAAAGTCACAAAATATGTGTGTTTGACCACATAAAGTACTATTTTTCTTGGAAGTTCAACAAGATGCAATCATGATGTGTTGTGACATCTTCAAAATCTCGTCGAGTTGATTAATTTGACACTTTGTTTATCAAATTTGGTCTTCATTTGCCGAAGCTATCGAGCTTCAAAGTTTGAAAAGTCACAAAAGTTGTGTGTTTGAGCACATAAAGTACTATTTTTCTTGGAAATTCAACAAGATGCAATCATGATGTGTTGTGACATCTTCAAAATCTCGTCGAGTTGATTAATTTGACACTTTGTTTATCAAATTTGGTCTTCATTTGCCGAAGCTATCGAGCTTCAAAGTTTGAAAAGTCACAAAAGTTGTGTGTTTGAGCACATAAAGTACTATTTTTCTTGGAAGTTCAACAAGATGTAATCATGATGTGTTGTGACATCTTCAAAATCTCGTTTAGGTGATTACTTTGACACTTTGTTTAACAAATTTGGTCTTCATTTGCCAAAGTTATCGAGCTTCAAAGTTTGAAAAGTCACAAAATATGTGTGTTTGAGCACATAAAGTACTATTTTTCTTGGAAGTTCAACAAGATGTAATCATGGTGTGTTGTGTCATTTTAAAGATCTCGTCGAGCTGATTAATTTGACACTTTGGTTAACAAATTTGGTATACATTTGCCAAAGTTATCGAGCCTCAAAGTTTGAAAAGTAACAAAATATGTGTGTTTGAGCACATAAAGTACTATTTTTCTTGGAAGTTCAACAAGATGCAATTCTGATGTGTTGTGACATCTTCAAAATCTCGTCGAGTTGATTAATTTGACACTTTGTTTATCAAATTTGGTCTTCATTTGCCGAAGCTATCGAGCTTCAAAGTTTGAAAAGTCACAAAAGTTGTGTGTTTGAGCACATAAAGTACTATTTTTCTTGGAAGTTCAACAAGATGTAATCATGATGTGTTGTGACATCTTCAAAATCTCGTTTAGGTGATTACTTTGACACTTTGTTTAACAAATTTGGTCTTCATTTGCCGAAGCTATCGAGCTTCAAAGTTTGAAAAGTCACAAAAGTTGTGTGTTTGAGCACATAAAGTACTATTTTTCTTGGAAGTTCAACAAGATGTAATCATGGTGTGTTGTGTCATTTTAAAGATCTCGTCGAGCTGATTAATTTGACACTTTGTTTATCAAATTTGGTCTTCATTTGCCGAAGCTATCGAGCTTCAAAGTTTGAAAAGTCACAAAAGTTGTGTGTTTGAGCACATAATGTACTATTTTTCTTGGAAGTTCAACAAGATGCAATGATGATGTGTTGCGTCATTGTAAAGATCTCGTCGAGCTGATTAATGTGACACTTTGGTTAACAAATTTGGTCCACATTTGCCGAAGCTATCGAGCTTCAATGTTTGAAAAGTAACAAAATATGTGTGTTTGAGCACATAAAGTACTATTTTTCTTGGAAATTCAACAAGATGCAATGATGATGTGTTGTGACATATTCAAAATCTGGTTGAGATGATTAATTTGACACTTTGTTTAAGAAATTTGGTCCACATTTGCCGAAGTTATCGAGCTTCAAAGTTTGAAAAGTCACAAAATATGTGTGTTTGACCACATAAAGTACTATTTTTCTTGGAAGTTCAACAAGATGCAATCATGATGTGTTGTGACATCTTCAAAATCTCGTCGAGTTGATTAATTTGACACTTTGTTTATCAAATTTGGTCTTCATTTGCCGAAGCTATCGAGCTTCAAAGTTTGAAAAGTCACAAAAGTTGTGTGTTTGAGCACATAAAGTACTATTTTTCTTGGAAATTCAACAAGATGCAATCATGATGTGTTGTGACATCTTCAAAATCTCGTCGAGTTGATTAATTTGACACTTTGTTTATCAAATTTGGTCTTCATTTGCCGAAGCTATCGAGCTTCAAAGTTTGAAAAGTCACAAAAGTTGTGTGTTTGAGCACATAAAGTACTATTTTTCTTGGAAGTTCAACAAGATGTAATCATGATGTGTTGTGACATCTTCAAAATCTCGTTTAGGTGATTACTTTGACACTTTGTTTAACAAATTTGGTCTTCATTTGCCAAAGTTATCGAGCTTCAAAGTTTGAAAAGTCACAAAATATGTGTGTTTGAGCACATAAAGTACTATTTTTCTTGGAAGTTCAACAAGATGTAATCATGGTGTGTTGTGTCATTTTAAAGATCTCGTCGAGCTGATTAATTTGACACTTTGGTTAACAAATTTGGTATACATTTGCCAAAGTTATCGAGCCTCAAAGTTTGAAAAGTAACAAAATATGTGTGTTTGAGCACATAAAGTACTATTTTTCTTGGAAGTTCAACAAGATGCAATTCTGATGTGTTGTGACATCTTCAAAATCTCGTCGAGTTGATTAATTTGACACTTTGTTTATCAAATTTGGTCTTCATTTGCCGAAGCTATCGAGCTTCAAAGTTTGAAAAGTCACAAAAGTTGTGTGTTTGAGCACATAAAGTACTATTTTTCTTGGAAGTTCAACAAGATGTAATCATGATGTGTTGTGACATCTTCAAAATCTCGTTTAGGTGATTACTTTGACACTTTGTTTAACAAATTTGGTCTTCATTTGCCGAAGCTATCGAGCTTCAAAGTTTGAAAAGTCACAAAAGTTGTGTGTTTGAGCACATAAAGTACTATTTTTCTTGGAAGTTCAACAAGATGTAATCATGGTGTGTTGTGTCATTTTAAAGATCTCGTCGAGCTGATTAATTTGACACTTTGTTTATCAAATTTGGTCTTCATTTGCCGAAGCTATCGAGCTTCAAAGTTTGAAAAGTCACAAAAGTTGTGTGTTTGAGCACATAAAGTACTATTTTTCTTGGAAGTTCAACAAGATGTAATCATGATGTGTTGTGACATCTTCAAAATCTCGTTTAGGTGATTACTTTGACACTTTGTTTAACAAATTTGGTCTTCATTTGCCGAAGCTATCGAGCTTCAAAGTTTGAAAAGTCACAAAAGTTGTGTGTTTGAGCACATAAAGTACTATTTTTCTTGGAAGTTCAACAAGATGTAATCATGATGTGTTGTGACATCTTCAAAATCTCGTTTAGGTGATTACTTTGACACTTTGTTTAACAAATTTGGTCTTCATTTGCCGAAGCTATCGAGCTTCAAAGTTTGAAAAGTCACAAAAGTTGTGTGTTTGAGCACATAAAGTACTATTTTTCTTGGAAGTTCAACAAGATGTAATCATGGTGTGTTGTGTCATTTTAAAGATCTCGTCGAGCTGATTAATTTGACACTTTGTTTATCAAATTTGGTCTTCATTTGCCGAAGCTATCGAGCTTCAAAGTTTGAAAAGTCACAAAAGTTGTGTGTTTGAGCACATAATGTACTATTTTTCTTGGAAGTTCAACAAGATGCAATGATGATGTGTTGCGTCATTTTAAAGATCTCGTCGAGCTGATTAATGTGACACTTTGGTTAACAAATTTGGTCCACATTTGCCGAAGCTATCGAGCTTCAAAGTTTGAAAAGTCACAAAAGTTGTGTGTTTGAGCACATAAAGTACTATTTTTCTTGGAAGTTCAACAAGATGTAATCATGATGTGTTGTGACATCTTCAAAATCTCGTTTAGGTGATTACTTTGACACTTTGTTTAACAAATTTGGTCTTCATTTGCCGAAGCTATCGAGCTTCAAAGTTTGAAAAGTCACAAAAGTTGTGTGTTTGAGCACATAAAGTACTATTTTTCTTGGAAGTTCAACAAGATGTAATCATGGTGTGTTGTGTCATTTTAAAGATCTCGTCGAGCTGATTAATTTGACACTTTGTTTATCAAATTTGGTCTTCATTTGCCGAAGCTATCGAGCTTCAAAGTTTGAAAAGTCACAAAAGTTGTGTGTTTGAGCACATAATGTACTATTTTTCTTGGAAGTTCAACAAGATGCAATGATGATGTGTTGCGTCATTTTAAAGATCTCGTCGAGCTGATTAATGTGACACTTTGGTTAACAAATTTGGTCCACATTTGCCGAAGCTATCGAGCTTCAATGTTTGAAAAGTAACAAAATATGTGTGTTTGAGCACATAAAGTACTATTTTTCTTGGAAATTCAACAAGATGCAATGATGATGTGTTGTGACATATTCAAAATCTGGTTGAGATGATTAATTTGACACTTTGTTTAAGAAATTTGGTCCACATTTGCCGAAGTTATCGAGCTTCAAAGTTTGAAAAGTCACAAAATATGTGTGTTTGACCACATAAAGTACTATTTTTCTTGGAAGTTCAACAAGATGCAATCATGATGTGTTGTGACATCTTCAAAATCTCGTCGAGTTGATTAATTTGACACTTTGTTTATCAAATTTGGTCTTCATTTGCCGAAGCTATCGAGCTTCAAAGTTTGAAAAGTCACAAAAGTTGTGTGTTTGAGCACATAAAGTACTATTTTTCTTGGAAATTCAACAAGATGCAATCATGATGTGTTGTGACATCATCAAAATCTCGTCGAGTTGATTAATTTGACACTTTGTTTATCAAATTTGGTCTTCATTTGCCGAAGCTATCGAGCTTCAAAGTTTGAAAAGTCACAAAAGTTGTGTGTTTGAGCACATAAAGTACTATTTTTCTTGGAAGTTCAACAAGATGTAATCATGATGTGTTGTGACATCTTCAAAATCTCGTTTAGGTGATTACTTTGACACTTTGTTTAACAAATTTGGTCTTCATTTGCCAAAGTTATCGAGCTTCAAAGTTTGAAAAGTCACAAAATATGTGTGTTTGAGCACATAAAGTACTATTTTTCTTGGAAGTTCAACAAGATGTAATCATGGTGTGTTGTGTCATTTTAAAGATCTCGTCGAGCTGATTAATTTGACACTTTGGTTAACAAATTTGGTATACATTTGCCAAAGTTATCGAGCCTCAAAGTTTGAAAAGTAACAAAATATGTGTGTTTGAGCACATAAAGTAATATTTTTCTTGGAAGTTCAACAAGATGCAATTCTGATGTGTTGTGACATCTTCAAAATCTCGTCGAGTTGATTAATTTGACACTTTGTTTATCAAATTTGGTCTTCATTTGCCGAAGCTATCGAGCTTCAAAGTTTGAAAAGTCACAAAAGTTGTGTGTTTGAGCACATAAAGTACTATTTTTCTTGGAAGTTCAACAAGATGTAATCATGATGTGTTGTGACATCTTCAAAATCTCGTTTAGGTGATTACTTTGACACTTTGTTTAACAAATTTGGTCTTCATTTGCCGAAGCTATCGAGCTTCAAAGTTTGAAAAGTCACAAAAGTTGTGTGTTTGAGCACATAAAGTACTATTTTTCTTGGAAGTTCAACAAGATGTAATCATGGTGTGTTGTGTCATTTTAAAGATCTCGTCGAGCTGATTAATTTGACACTTTGTTTATCAAATTTGGTCTTCATTTGCCGAAGCTATCGAGCTTCAAAGTTTGAAAAGTCACAAAAGTTGTGTGTTTGAGCACATAATGTACTATTTTTCTTGGAAGTTCAACAAGATGCAATGATGATGTGTTGCGTCATTTTAAAGATCTCGTCGAGCTGATTAATGTGACACTTTGGTTAACAAATTTGGTCCACATTTGCCGAAGCTATCGAGCTTCAAAGTTTGAAAAGTCACAAAAGTTGTGTGTTTGAGCACATAAAGTACTATTTTTCTTGGAAGTTCAACAAGATGTAATCATGATGTGTTGTGACATCTTCAAAATCTCGTTTAGGTGATTACTTTGACACTTTGTTTAACAAATTTGGTCTTCATTTGCCGAAGCTATCGAGCTTCAAAGTTTGAAAAGTCACAAAAGTTGTGTGTTTGAGCACATAAAGTACTATTTTTCTTGGAAGTTCAACAAGATGTAATCATGGTGTGTTGTGTCATTTTAAAGATCTCGTCGAGCTGATTAATTTGACACTTTGTTTATCAAATTTGGTCTTCATTTGCCGAAGCTATCGAGCTTCAAAGTTTGAAAAGTCACAAAAGTTGTGTGTTTGAGCACATAATGTACTATTTTTCTTGGAAGTTCAACAAGATGCAATGATGATGTGTTGCGTCATTTTAAAGATCTCGTCGAGCTGATTAATGTGACACTTTGGTTAACAAATTTGGTCCACATTTGCCGAAGCTATCGAGCTTCAATGTTTGAAAAGTAACAAAATATGTGTGTTTGAGCACATAAAGTACTATTTTTCTTGGAAATTCAACAAGATGCAATGATGATGTGTTGTGACATATTCAAAATCTGGTTGAGATGATTAATTTGACACTTTGTTTAAGAAATTTGGTCCACATTTGCCGAAGTTATCGAGCTTCAAAGTTTGAAAAGTCACAAAATATGTGTGTTTGACCACATAAAGTACTATTTTTCTTGGAAGTTCAACAAGATGCAATCATGATGTGTTGTGACATCTTCAAAATCTCGTCGAGTTGATTAATTTGACACTTTGTTTATCAAATTTGGTCTTCATTTGCCGAAGCTATCGAGCTTCAAAGTTTGAAAAGTCACAAAAGTTGTGTGTTTGAGCACATAAAGTACTATTTTTCTTGGAAATTCAACAAGATGCAATCATGATGTGTTGTGACATCTTCAAAATCTCGTCGAGTTGATTAATTTGACACTTTGTTTATCAAATTTGGTCTTCATTTGCCGAAGCTATCGAGCTTCAAAGTTTGAAAAGTCACAAAAGTTGTGTGTTTGAGCACATAAAGTACTATTTTTCTTGGAAGTTCAACAAGATGTAATCATGATGTGTTGTGACATCTTCAAAATCTCGTTTAGGTGATTACTTTGACACTTTGTTTAACAAATTTGGTCTTCATTTGCCAAAGTTATCGAGCTTCAAAGTTTGAAAAGTCACAAAATATGTGTGTTTGAGCACATAAAGTACTATTTTTCTTGGAAGTTCAACAAGATGTAATCATGGTGTGTTGTGTCATTTTAAAGATCTCGTCGAGCTGATTAATTTGACACTTTGGTTAACAAATTTGGTATACATTTGCCAAAGTTATCGAGCCTCAAAGTTTGAAAAGTAACAAAATATGTGTGTTTGAGCACATAAAGTAATATTTTTCTTGGAAGTTCAACAAGATGCAATTCTGATGTGTTGTGACATCTTCAAAATCTCGTCGAGTTGATTAATTTGACACTTTGTTTATCAAATTTGGTCTTCATTTGCCGAAGCTATCGAGCTTCAAAGTTTGAAAAGTCACAAAAGTTGTGTGTTTGAGCACATAAAGTACTATTTTTCTTGGAAGTTCAACAAGATGTAATCATGATGTGTTGTGACATCTTCAAAATCTCGTTTAGGTGATTACTTTGACACTTTGTTTAACAAATTTGGTCTTCATTTGCCGAAGCTATCGAGCTTCAAAGTTTGAAAAGTCACAAAAGTTGTGTGTTTGAGCACATAAAGTACTATTTTTCTTGGAAGTTCAACAAGATGTAATCATGGTGTGTTGTGTCATTTTAAAGATCTCGTCGAGCTGATTAATTTGACACTTTGTTTATCAAATTTGGTCTTCATTTGCCGAAGCTATCGAGCTTCAAAGTTTGAAAAGTCACAAAAGTTGTGTGTTTGAGCACATAATGTACTATTTTTCTTGGAAGTTCAACAAGATGCAATGATGATGTGTTGCGTCATTTTAAAGATCTCGTCGAGCTGATTAATGTGACACTTTGGTTAACAAATTTGGTCCACATTTGCCGAAGCTATCGAGCTTCAAAGTTTGAAAAGTCACAAAAGTTGTGTGTTTGAGCACATAAAGTACTATTTTTCTTGGAAGTTCAACAAGATGTAATCATGATGTGTTGTGACATCTTCAAAATCTCGTTTAGGTGATTACTTTGACACTTTGTTTAACAAATTTGGTCTTCATTTGCCGAAGCTATCGAGCTTCAAAGTTTGAAAAGTCACAAAAGTTGTGTGTTTGAGCACATAAAGTACTATTTTTCTTGGAACTTCAACAAGATGTAATCATGGTGTGTTGTGTCATTTTAAAGATCTCGTCGAGCTGATTAATTTGACACTTTGGTTAACAAATTTGGTCTTCATTTGCCGAAGCTATCGAGCTTCAAAGTTTGAAAAGTCACAAAAGTTGTGTGTTTGAGCACATAAAGTACTATTTTTCTTGGAAGTTCAACAAGATGTAATCATGGTGTGTTGTGTCATTTTAAAGATCTCGTCGAGCTGATTAATTTGACACTTTGGTTAACAAATTTGGTATACATTTGCCAAAGTTATCGAGCCTCAAAGTTTGAAAAGTAACAAAATATGTGTGTTTGAGCACATAAAGTACTATTTTTCTTGGAAGTTCAACAAGATGCAATTCTGATGTGTTGTGACATCTTCAAAATCTCGTCGAGTTGATTAATTTGACACTTTGTTTATCAAATTTGGTCTTCATTTGCCGAAGCTATCGAGCTTCAAAGTTTGAAAAGTCACAAAAGTTGTGTGTTTGAGCACATAATGTACTATTTTTCTTGGAAGTTCAACAAGATGCAATGATGATGTGTTGCGTCATTTTAAAGATCTCGTCGAGCTGATTAATTTGACACTTTGGTTAACAAATTTGGTCCACATTTGCCAATGTTATCGAGCTTCAAAGTTTGAAAAGTCACAAAATATGTGTGTTTGAGCACATAAAGTACTATTTTTCTTGGAAATTCAACAAGATGCAATCATGATGTGTTGTGACATCTTCAAAATCTCGTCGAGTTGATTAATTTGACACTTTGTTTATCAAATTTGGTCTTCATTTGCCGAAGCTATCGAGCTTCAAAGTTTGAAAAGTCACAAAAGTTGTGTGTTTGAGCACATAAAGTACTATTTTTCTTGGAAGTTCAACAAGATGTAATCATGATGTGTTGTGACATCTTCAAAATCTCGTTTAGGTGATTACTTTGACACTTTGTTTAACAAATTTGGTCTTCATTTGCCGAAGCTATCGAGCTTCAAAGTTTGAAAAGTCACAAAAGTTGTGTGTTTGAGCACATAAAGTACTATTTTTCTTGGAAATTCAACAAGATGCAATCATGATGTGTTGTGACATCTTCAAAATCTCGTCGAGTTGATTAATTTGACACTTTGTTTATCAAATTTGGTCTTCATTTGCCGAAGCTATCGAGCTTCAAAGTTTGAAAAGTCACAAAAGTTGTGTGTTTGAGCACATAAAGTACTATTTTTCTTGGAAATTCAACAAGATGCAATCATGATGTGTTGTGACATCTTCAAAATCTCGTCGAGTTGATTAATTTGACACTTTGTTTATCAAATTTGGTCTTCATTTGCCGAAGCTATCGAGCTTCAAAGTTTGAAAAGTCACAAAAGTTGTGTGTTTGAGCACATAAAGTACTATTTTTCTTGGAAGTTCAACAAGATGTAATCATGATGTGTTGTGACATCTTCAAAATCTCGTTTAGGTGATTACTTTGACACTTTGTTTAACAAATTTGGTCTTCATTTGCCAAAGTTATCGAGCTTCAAAGTTTGAAAAGTCACAAAATATGTGTGTTTGAGCACATAAAGTACTATTTTTCTTGGAAGTTCAACAAGATGCAATTCTGATGTGTTGTGACATCTTCAAAATCTCGTCGAGTTGATTAATTTGACACTTTGTTTATCAAATTTGGTCTTCATTTGCCGAAGCTATCGAGCTTCAAAGTTTGAAAAGTCACAAAAGTTGTGTGTTTGAGCACATAAAGTACTATTTTTCTTGGAAGTTCAACAAGATGTAATCATGATGTGTTGTGACATCTTCAAAATCTCGTTTAGGTGATTACTTTGACACTTTGTTTAACAAATTTGGTCTTCATTTGCCGAAGCTATCGAGCTTCAAAGTTTGAAAAGTCACAAAAGTTGTGTGTTTGAGCACATAAAGTACTATTTTTCTTGGAAGTTCAACAAGATGTAATCATGGTGTGTTGTGTCATTTTAAAGATCTCGTCGAGCTGATTAATTTGACACTTTGTTTATCAAATTTGGTCTTCATTTGCCGAAGCTATCGAGCTTCAAAGTTTGAAAAGTCACAAAAGTTGTGTGTTTGAGCACATAATGTACTATTTTTCTTGGAAGTTCAACAAGATGCAATGATGATGTGTTGCGTCATTTTAAAGATCTCGTCGAGCTGATTAATGTGACACTTTGGTTAACAAATTTGGTCCACATTTGCCGAAGCTATCGAGCTTCAAAGTTTGAAAAGTCACAAAAGTTGTGTGTTTGAGCACATAAAGTACTATTTTTCTTGGAAGTTCAACAAGATGTAATCATGATGTGTTGTGACATCTTCAAAATCTCGTTTAGGTGATTACTTTGACACTTTGTTTAACAAATTTGGTCTTCATTTGCCGAAGCTATCGAGCTTCAAAGTTTGAAAAGTCACAAAAGTTGTGTGTTTGAGCACATAAAGTACTATTTTTCTTGGAACTTCAACAAGATGTAATCATGGTGTGTTGTGTCATTTTAAAGATCTCGTCGAGCTGATTAATTTGACACTTTGGTTAACAAATTTGGTCTTCATTTGCCGAAGCTATCGAGCTTCAAAGTTTGAAAAGTCACAAAAGTTGTGTGTTTGAGCACATAAAGTACTATTTTTCTTGGAAGTTCAACAAGATGTAATCATGGTGTGTTGTGTCATTTTAAAGATCTCGTCGAGCTGATTAATTTGACACTTTGGTTAACAAATTTGGTCTTCATTTGCCAAAGTTATCGAGCCTCAAAGTTTGAAAAGTAACAAAATATGTGTGTTTGAGCACATAAAGTACTATTTTTCTTGGAAGTTCAACAAGATGCAATTCTGATGTGTTGTGACATCTTCAAAATCTCGTCGAGTTGATTAATTTGACACTTTGTTTATCAAATTTGGTCTTCATTTGCCGAAGCTATCGAGCTTCAAAGTTTGAAAAGTCACAAAAGTTGTGTGTTTGAGCACATAATGTACTATTTTTCTTGGAAGTTCAACAAGATGCAATGATGATGTGTTGCGTCATTTTAAAGATCTCGTCGAGCTGATTAATTTGACACTTTGTTTATCAAATTTGGTCTTCATTTGCCGAAGCTATCGAGCTTCAAAGTTTGAAAAGTCACAAAAGTTGTGTGTTTGAGCACATAATGTACTATTTTTCTTGGAAGTTCAACAAGATGTAATCATGATGTGTTGTGACATCTTCAAAATCTCGTTTAGGTGATTACTTTGACACTTTGTTTAACAAATTTGGTCTTCATTTGCCAAAGTTATCGAGCTTCAAAGTTTGAAAAGTCACAAAATATGTGTGTTTGAGCACATAAAGTACTATTTTTCTTGGAAGTTCAACAAGATGTAATCATGGTGTGTTGTGTCATTTTAAAGATCTCGTCGAGCTGATTAATTTGACACTTTGGTTAACAAATTTGGTATACATTTGCCAAAGTTATCGAGCCTCAAAGTTTGAAAAGTAACAAAATATGTGTGTTTGAGCACATAAAGTACTATTTTTCTTGGAAGTTCAACAAGATGCAATTCTGATGTGTTGTGACATCTTCAAAATCTCGTCGAGTTGATTAATTTGACACTTTGTTTATCAAATTTGGTCTTCATTTGCCGAAGCTATCGAGCTTCAAAGTTTGAAAAGTCACAAAAGTTGTGTGTTTGAGCACATAAAGTACTATTTTTCTTGGAAGTTCAACAAGATGTAATCATGATGTGTTGTGACATCTTCAAAATCTCGTTTAGGTGATTACTTTGACACTTTGTTTAACAAATTTGGTCTTCATTTGCCGAAGCTATCGAGCTTCAAAGTTTGAAAAGTCACAAAAGTTGTGTGTTTGAGCACATAAAGTACTATTTTTCTTGGAAGTTCAACAAGATGTAATCATGGTGTGTTGTGTCATTTTAAAGATCTCGTCGAGCTGATTAATTTGACACTTTGTTTATCAAATTTGGTCTTCATTTGCCGAAGCTATCGAGCTTCAAAGTTTGAAAAGTCACAAAAGTTGTGTGTTTGAGCACATAATGTACTATTTTTCTTGGAAGTTCAACAAGATGCAATGATGATGTGTTGCGTCATTTTAAAGATCTCGTCGAGCTGATTAATGTGACACTTTGGTTAACAAATTTGGTCCACATTTGCCGAAGCTATCGAGCTTCAAAGTTTGAAAAGTCACAAAAGTTGTGTGTTTGAGCACATAAAGTACTATTTTTCTTGGAAGTTCAACAAGATGTAATCATGATGTGTTGTGACATCTTCAAAATCTCGTTTAGGTGATTACTTTGACACTTTGTTTAACAAATTTGGTCTTCATTTGCCGAAGCTATCGAGCTTCAAAGTTTGAAAAGTCACAAAAGTTGTGTGTTTGAGCACATAAAGTACTATTTTTCTTGGAAGTTCAACAAGATGTAATCATGATGTGTTGTGTCATTTTAAAGATCTCGTCGAGCTGATTAATTTGACACTTTGTTTATCAAATTTGGTCTTCATTTGCCGAAGCTATCGAGCTTCAAAGTTTGAAAAGTCACAAAAGTTGTGTGTTTGAGCACATAATGTACTATTTTTCTTGGAAGTTCAACAAGATGCAATGATGATGTGTTGCGTCATTTTAAAGATCTCGTCGAGCTGATTAATGTGACACTTTGGTTAACAAATTTGGTCCACATTTGCCGAAGCTATCGAGCTTCAAAGTTTGAAAAGTCACAAAAGTTGTGTGTTTGAGCACATAAAGTACTATTTTTCTTGGAAGTTCAACAAGATGTAATCATGGTGTGTTGTGTCATTTTAAAGATCTCGTCGAGCTGATTAATTTGACACTTTGGTTAACAAATTTGGTATACATTTGCCAAAGTTATCGAGCCTCAAAGTTTGAAAAGTAACAAAATATGTGTGTTTGAGCACATAAAGTACTATTTTTCTTGGAAGTTCAACAAGATGCAATTCTGATGTGTTGTGACATCTTCAAAATCTCGTCGAGTTGATTAATTTGACACTTTGTTTATCAAATTTGGTCTTCATTTGCCGAAGCTATCGAGCTTCAAAGTTTGAAAAGTCACAAAAGTTGTGTGTTTGAGCACATAATGTACTATTTTTCTTGGAAGTTCAACAAGATGCAATGATGATGTGTTGCGTCATTTTAAAGATCTCGTCGAGCTGATTAATTTGACACTTTGGTTAACAAATTTGGTCCACATTTGCCAATGTTATCGAGCTTCAAAGTTTGAAAAGTCACAAAATATGTGTGTTTGAGCACATAAAGTACTATTTTTCTTGGAAATTCAACAAGATGCAATCATGATGTGTTGTGACATCTTCAAAATCTCGTCGAGTTGATTAATTTGACACTTTGTTTATCAAATTTGGTCTTCATTTGCCGAAGCTATCGAGCTTCAAAGTTTGAAAAGTCACAAAAGTTGTGTGTTTGAGCACATAAAGTACTATTTTTCTTGGAAGTTCAACAAGATGCAATGATGATGTGTTGCGTCATTTTAAAGATCTCGTCGAGCTGATTAATGTGACACTTTGGTTAACAAATTTGGTCCACATTTGCCGAAGCTATCGAGCTTCAAAGTTTGAAAAGTCACAAAAGTTGTGTGTTTGAGCACATAAAGTACTATTTTTCTTGGAAGTTCAACAAGATGCAATGATGATGTGTTGCGTCATTTTAAAGATCTCGTCGAGCTGATTAATGTGACACTTTGTTTAACAAATTTGGTCTTCATTTGCCGAAGCTATCGAGCTTCAAAGTTTGAAAAGTCACAAAAGTTGTGTGTTTGAGCACATAAAGTACTATTTTTCTTGGAAGTTCAACAAGATGTAATCATGGTGTGTTGTGTCATTTTAAAGATCTCGTCGAGCTGATTAATTTGACACTTTGGTTAACAAATTTGGTATACATTTGCCAAAGTTATCGAGCCTCAAAGTTTGAAAAGTAACAAAATATGTGTGTTTGAGCACATAAAGTACTATTTTTCTTGGAAGTTCAACAAGATGCAATTCTGATGTGTTGTGACATCTTCAAAATCTCGTCGAGTTGATTAATTTGACACTTTGTTTATCAAATTTGGTCTTCATTTGCCGAAGCTATCGAGCTTCAAAGTTTGAAAAGTCACAAAAGTTGTGTGTTTGAGCACATAAAGTACTATTTTTCTTGGAAGTTCAACAAGATGTAATCATGATGTGTTGTGACATCTTCAAAATCTCGTTTAGGTGATTACTTTGACACTTTGTTTAACAAATTTGGTCTTCATTTGCCGAAGCTATCGAGCTTCAAAGTTTGAAAAGTCACAAAAGTTGTGTGTTTGAGCACATAAAGTACTATTTTTCTTGGAAGTTCAACAAGATGTAATCATGGTGTGTTGTGTCATTTTAAAGATCTCGTCGAGCTGATTAATTTGACACTTTGTTTATCAAATTTGGTCTTCATTTGCCGAAGCTATCGAGCTTCAAAGTTTGAAAAGTCACAAAAGTTGTGTGTTTGAGCACATAATGTACTATTTTTCTTGGAAGTTCAACAAGATGTAATCATGATGTGTTGTGACATCTTCAAAATCTCGTTTAGGTGATTACTTTGACACTTTGTTTAACAAATTTGGTCTTCATTTGCCAAAGTTATCGAGCTTCAAAGTTTGAAAAGTCACAAAATATGTGTGTTTGAGCACATAAAGTACTATTTTTCTTGGAAGTTCAACAAGATGTAATCATGGTGTGTTGTGTCATTTTAAAGATCTCGTCGAGCTGATTAATTTGACACTTTGGTTAACAAATTTGGTATACATTTGCCAAAGTTATCGAGCCTCAAAGTTTGAAAAGTAACAAAATATGTGTGTTTGAGCACATAAAGTACTATTTTTCTTGGAAGTTCAACAAGATGCAATTCTGATGTGTTGTGACATCTTCAAAATCTCGTCGAGTTGATTAATTTGACACTTTGTTTATCAAATTTGGTCTTCATTTGCCGAAGCTATCGAGCTTCAAAGTTTGAAAAGTCACAAAAGTTGTGTGTTTGAGCACATAAAGTACTATTTTTCTTGGAAGTTCAACAAGATGTAATCATGATGTGTTGTGACATCTTCAAAATCTCGTTTAGGTGATTACTTTGACACTTTGTTTAACAAATTTGGTCTTCATTTGCCGAAGCTATCGAGCTTCAAAGTTTGAAAAGTCACAAAAGTTGTGTGTTTGAGCACATAAAGTACTATTTTTCTTGGAAGTTCAACAAGATGTAATCATGGTGTGTTGTGTCATTTTAAAGATCTCGTCGAGCTGATTAATTTGACACTTTGTTTATCAAATTTGGTCTTCATTTGCCGAAGCTATCGAGCTTCAAAGTTTGAAAAGTCACAAAAGTTGTGTGTTTGAGCACATAATGTACTATTTTTCTTGGAAGTTCAACAAGATGCAATGATGATGTGTTGCGTCATTTTAAAGATCTCGTCGAGCTGATTAATGTGACACTTTGGTTAACAAATTTGGTCCACATTTGCCGAAGCTATCGAGCTTCAAAGTTTGAAAAGTCACAAAAGTTGTGTGTTTGAGCACATAAAGTACTATTTTTCTTGGAAGTTCAACAAGATGTAATCATGATGTGTTGTGACATCTTCAAAATCTCGTTTAGGTGATTACTTTGACACTTTGTTTAACAAATTTGGTCTTCATTTGCCGAAGCTATCGAGCTTCAAAGTTTGAAAAGTCACAAAAGTTGTGTGTTTGAGCACATAAAGTACTATTTTTCTTGGAAGTTCAACAAGATGTAATCATGGTGTGTTGTGTCATTTTAAAGATCTCGTCGAGCTGATTAATTTGACACTTTGTTTATCAAATTTGGTCTTCATTTGCCGAAGCTATCGAGCTTCAAAGTTTGAAAAGTCACAAAAGTTGTGTGTTTGAGCACATAATGTACTATTTTTCTTGGAAGTTCAACAAGATGCAATGATGATGTGTTGCGTCATTTTAAAGATCTCGTCGAGCTGATTAATGTGACACTTTGGTTAACAAATTTGGTCCACATTTGCCGAAGCTATCGAGCTTCAAAGTTTGAAAAGTCACAAAAGTTGTGTGTTTGAGCACATAAAGTACTATTTTTCTTGGAAGTTCAACAAGATGTAATCATGATGTGTTGTGACATCTTCAAAATCTCGTTTAGGTGATTACTTTGACACTTTGTTTAACAAATTTGGTCTTCATTTGCCGAAGCTATCGAGCTTCAAAGTTTGAAAAGTCACAAAAGTTGTGTGTTTGAGCACATAAAGTACTATTTTTCTTGGAAGTTCAACAAGATGTAATCATGGTGTGTTGTGTCATTTTAAAGATCTCGTCGAGCTGATTAATTTGACACTTTGGTTAACAAATTTGGTATACATTTTCCAAAGTTATCGAGCCTCAAAGATTGAAAAGTAACAAAATATGTGTGTTTGAGCACATAAAGTACTATTTTTCTTGGAAGTTCAACAAGATGCAATTCTGATGTGTTGTGACATCTTCAAAATCTCGTCGAGTTGATTAATTTGACACTTTGTTTATCAAATTTGGTCTTCATTTGCCGAAGCTATCGAGCTTCAAAGTTTGAAAAGTCACAAAAGTTGTGTGTTTGAGCACATAAAGTACTATTTTTCTTGGAAGTTCAACAAGATGTAATCATGATGTGTTGTGACATCTTCAAAATCTCGTTTAGGTGATTACTTTGACACTTTGTTTAACAAATTTGGTCTTCATTTGCCGAAGCTATCGAGCTTCAAAGTTTGAAAAGTCACAAAAGTTGTGTGTTTGAGCACATAAAGTACTATTTTTCTTGGAAGTTCAACAAGATGTAATCATGATGTGTTGTGACATCTTCAAAATCTCGTTTAGGTGATTACTTTGACACTTTGTTTAACAAATTTGGTCCACATTTGCCAATGTTATCGAGCTTCAAAGTTTGAAAAGTCACAAAATATGTGTGTTTGAACACATAAAGTACTATTTTTCTTGGAAATTCAACAAGATGCAATCATGATGTGTTGTGACATCTTCAAAATCTCGTCGAGTTGATTAATTTGACACTTTGTTTATCAAATTTGGTCTTCATTTGCCGAAGCTATCGAGCTTCAAAGTTTGAAAAGTCACAAAAGTTGTGTGTTTGAGCACATAAAGTACTATTTTTCTTGGAAGTTCAACAAGATGCAATGATGATGTGTTGCGTCATTTTAAAGATCTCGTCGAGCTGATTAATGTGACACTTTGGTTAACAAATTTGGTCCACATTTGCCGAAGCTATCGAGCTTCAAAGTTTGAAAAGTCACAAAAGTTGTGTGTTTGAGCACATAAAGTACTATTTTTCTTGGAAGTTCAACAAGATGCAATGATGATGTGTTGCGTCATTTTAAAGATCTCGTCGAGCTGATTAATGTGACACTTTGTTTAACAAATTTGGTCTTCATTTGCCGAAGCTATCGAGCTTCAAAGTTTGAAAAGTCACAAAAGTTGTGTGTTTGAGCACATAAAGTACTATTTTTCTTGGAAGTTCAACAAGATGTAATCATGGTGTGTTGTGTCATTTTAAAGATCTCGTCGAGCTGATTAATTTGACACTTTGGTTAACAAATTTGGTATACATTTGCCAAAGTTATCGAGCCTCAAAGTTTGAAAAGTAACAAAATATGTGTGTTTGAGCACATAAAGTACTATTTTTCTTGGAAGTTCAACAAGATGCAATTCTGATGTGTTGTGACATCTTCAAAATCTCGTCGAGTTGATTAATTTGACACTTTGTTTATCAAATTTGGTCTTCATTTGCCGAAGCTATCGAGCTTCAAAGTTTGAAAAGTCACAAAAGTTGTGTGTTTGAGCACATAAAGTACTATTTTTCTTGGAAGTTCAACAAGATGTAATCATGATGTGTTGTGACATCTTCAAAATCTCGTTTAGGTGATTACTTTGACACTTTGTTTAACAAATTTGGTCTTCATTTGCCGAAGCTATCGAGCTTCAAAGTTTGAAAAGTCACAAAAGTTGTGTGTTTGAGCACATAAAGTACTATTTTTCTTGGAAGTTCAACAAGATGTAATCATGGTGTGTTGTGTCATTTTAAAGATCTCGTCGAGCTGATTAATTTGACACTTTGTTTATCAAATTTGGTCTTCATTTGCCGAAGCTATCGAGCTTCAAAGTTTGAAAAGTCACAAAAGTTGTGTGTTTGAGCACATAATGTACTATTTTTCTTGGAAGTTCAACAAGATGTAATCATGATGTGTTGTGACGTCTTCAAAATCTCGTTTAGGTGATTACTTTGACACTTTGTTTAACAAATTTGGTCTTCATTTGCCAAAGTTATCGAGCTTCAAAGTTTGAAAAGTCACAAAATATGTGTGTTTGAGCACATAAAGTACTATTTTTCTTGGAAGTTCAACAAGATGTAATCATGGTGTGTTGTGTCATTTTAAAGATCTCGTCGAGCTGATTAATTTGACACTTTGGTTAACAAATTTGGTATACATTTACCAAAGTTATCGAGCCTCAAAGTTTGAAAAGTAACAAAATATGTGTGTTTGAGCACATAAAGTACTATTTTTCTTGGAAGTTCAACAAGATGCAATTCTGATGTGTTGTGACATCTTCAAAATCTCGTCGAGTTGATTAATTTGACACTTTGTTTATCAAATTTGGTCTTCATTTGCCGAAGCTATCGAGCTTCAAAGTTTGAAAAGTCACAAAAGTTGTGTGTTTGAGCACATAAAGTACTATTTTTCTTGGAAGTTCAACAAGATGTAATCATGATGTGTTGTGACATCTTCAAAATCTCGTTTAGGTGATTACTTTGACACTTTGTTTAACAAATTTGGTCTTCATTTGCCGAAGCTATCGAGCTTCAAAGTTTGAAAAGTCACAAAAGTTGTGTGTTTGAGCACATAAAGTACTATTTTTCTTGGAAGTTCAACAAGATGTAATCATGGTGTGTTGTGTCATTTTAAAGATCTCGTCGAGCTGATTAATTTGACACTTTGTTTATCAAATTTGGTCTTCATTTGCCGAAGCTATCGAGCTTCAAAGTTTGAAAAGTCACAAAAGTTGTGTGTTTGAGCACATAATGTACTATTTTTCTTGGAAGTTCAACAAGATGCAATGATGATGTGTTGCGTCATTTTAAAGATCTCGTCGAGCTGATTAATGTGACACTTTGGTTAACAAATTTGGTCCACATTTGCCGAAGCTATCGAGCTTCAAAGTTTGAAAAGTCACAAAAGTTGTGTGTTTGAGCACATAAAGTACTATTTTTCTTGGAAGTTCAACAAGATGTAATCATGATGTGTTGTGACATCTTCAAAATCTCGTTTAGGTGATTACTTTGACACTTTGTTTAACAAATTTGGTCTTCATTTGCCGAAGCTATCGAGCTTCAAAGTTTGAAAAGTCACAAAAGTTGTGTGTTTGAGCACATAAAGTACTATTTTTCTTGGAAGTTCAACAAGATGTAATCATGGTGTGTTGTGTCATTTTAAAGATCTCGTCGAGCTGATTAATTTGACACTTTGTTTATCAAATTTGGTCTTCATTTGCCGAAGCTATCGAGCTTCAAAGTTTGAAAAGTCACAAAAGTTGTGTGTTTGAGCACATAATGTACTATTTTTCTTGGAAGTTCAACAAGATGCAATGATGATGTGTTGCGTCATTTTAAAGATCTCGTCGAGCTGATTAATGTGACACTTTGGTTAACAAATTTGGTCCACATTTGCCGAAGCTATCGAGCTTCAAAGTTTGAAAAGTCACAAAAGTTGTGTGTTTGAGCACATAAAGTACTATTTTTCTTGGAAGTTCAACAAGATGTAATCATGATGTGTTGTGACATCTTCAAAATCTCGTTTAGGTGATTACTTTGACACTTTGTTTAACAAATTTGGTCTTCATTTGCCGAAGCTATCGAGCTTCAAAGTTTGAAAAGTCACAAAAGTTGTGTGTTTGAGCACATAAAGTACTATTTTTCTTGGAAGTTCAACAAGATGTAATCATGGTGTGTTGTGTCATTTTAAAGATCTCGTCGAGCTGATTAATTTGACACTTTGGTTAACAAATTTGGTATACATTTGCCAAAGTTATCGAGCCTCAAAGATTGAAAAGTAACAAAATATGTGTGTTTGAGCACATAAAGTACTATTTTTCTTGGAAGTTCAACAAGATGCAATTCTGATGTGTTGTGACATCTTCAAAATCTCGTCGAGTTGATTAATTTGACACTTTGTTTATCAAATTTGGTCTTCATTTGCCGAAGCTATCGAGCTTCAAAGTTTGAAAAGTCACAAAAGTTGTGTGTTTGAGCACATAAAGTACTATTTTTCTTGGAAGTTCAACAAGATGTAATCATGATGTGTTGTGACATCTTCAAAATCTCGTTTAGGTGATTACTTTGACACTTTGTTTAACAAATTTGGTCTTCATTTGCCGAAGCTATCGAGCTTCAAAGTTTGAAAAGTCACAAAAGTTGTGTGTTTGAGCACATAAAGTACTATTTTTCTTGGAAGTTCAACAAGATGTAATCATGGTGTGTTGTGTCATTTTAAAGATCTCGTCGAGCTGATTAATTTGACACTTTGTTTATCAAATTTGGTCTTCATTTGCCGAAGCTATCGAGCTTCAAAGTTTGAAAAGTCACAAAAGTTGTGTGTTTGAGCACATAATGTACTATTTTTCTTGGAAGTTCAACAAGATGCAATGATGATGTGTTGCGTCATTTTAAAGATCTCGTCGAGCTGATTAATGTGACACTTTGGTTAACAAATTTGGTCCACATTTGCCGAAGCTATCGAGCTTCAAAGTTTGAAAAGTCACAAAAGTTGTGTGTTTGAGCACATAAAGTACTATTTTTCTTGGAAGTTCAACAAGATGTAATCATGATGTGTTGTGACATCTTCAAAATCTCGTTTAGGTGATTACTTTGACACTTTGTTTAACAAATTTGGTCTTCATTTGCCGAAGCTATCGAGCTTCAAAGTTTGAAAAGTCACAAAAGTTGTGTGTTTGAGCACATAAAGTACTATTTTTCTTGGAAGTTCAACAAGATGTAATCATGGTGTGTTGTGTCATTTTAAAGATCTCGTCGAGCTGATTAATTTGACACTTTGGTTAACAAATTTGGTATACATTTGCCAAAGTTATCGAGCCTCAAAGTTTGAAAAGTAACAAAATATGTGTGTTTGAGCACATAAAGTACTATTTTTCTTGGAAGTTCAACAAGATGCAATTCTGATGTGTTGTGACATCTTCAAAATCTCGTCGAGTTGATTAATTTGACACTTTGTTTATCAAATTTGGTCTTCATTTGCCGAAGCTATCGAGCTTCAAAGTTTGAAAAGTCACAAAAGTTGTGTGTTTGAGCACATAATGTACTATTTTTCTTGGAAGTTCAACAAGATGCAATGATGATGTGTTGCGTCATTTTAAAGATCTCGTCGAGCTGATTAATTTGACACTTTGGTTAACAAATTTGGTCCACATTTGCCAATGTTATCGAGCTTCAAAGTTTGAAAAGTCACAAAATATGTGTGTTTGAGCACATAAAGTACTATTTTTCTTGGAAATTCAACAAGATGCAATCATGATGTGTTGTGACATCTTCAAAATCTCGTCGAGTTGATTAATTTGACACTTTGTTTATCAAATTTGGTCTTCATTTGCCGAAGCTATCGAGCTTCAAAGTTTGAAAAGTCACAAAAGTTGTGTGTTTGAGCACATAAAGTACTATTTTTCTTGGAAGTTCAACAAGATGCAATGATGATGTGTTGCGTCATTTTAAAGATCTCGTCGAGCTGATTAATGTGACACTTTGGTTAACAAATTTGGTCCACATTTGCCGAAGCTATCGAGCTTCAAAGTTTGAAAAGTCACAAAAGTTGTGTGTTTGAGCACATAAAGTACTATTTTTCTTGGAAGTTCAACAAGATGCAATGATGATGTGTTGCGTCATTTTAAAGATCTCGTCGAGCTGATTAATGTGACACTTTGTTTAACAAATTTGGTCTTCATTTGCCGAAGCTATCGAGCTTCAAAGTTTGAAAAGTCACAAAAGTTGTGTGTTTGAGCACATAAAGTACTATTTTTCTTGGAAGTTCAACAAGATGTAATCATGGTGTGTTGTGTCATTTTAAAGATCTCGTCGAGCTGATTAATTTGACACTTTGGTTAACAAATTTGGTATACATTTGCCAAAGTTATCGAGCCTCAAAGTTTGAAAAGTAACAAAATATGTGTGTTTGAGCACATAAAGTACTATTTTTCTTGGAAGTTCAACAAGATGCAATTCTGATGTGTTGTGACATCTTCAAAATCTCGTCGAGTTGATTAATTTGACACTTTGTTTATCAAATTTGGTCTTCATTTGCCGAAGCTATCGAGCTTCAAAGTTTGAAAAGTCACAAAAGTTGTGTGTTTGAGCACATAAAGTACTATTTTTCTTGGAAGTTCAACAAGATGTAATCATGATGTGTTGTGACATCTTCAAAATCTCGTTTAGGTGATTACTTTGACACTTTGTTTAACAAATTTGGTCTTCATTTGCCGAAGCTATCGAGCTTCAAAGTTTGAAAAGTCACAAAAGTTGTGTGTTTGAGCACATAAAGTACTATTTTTCGTGGAAGTTCAACAAGATGTAATCATGGTGTGTTGTGTCATTTTAAAGATCTCGTCGAGCTGATTAATTTGACACTTTGTTTATCAAATTTGGTCTTCATTTGCCGAAGCTATCGAGCTTCAAAGTTTGAAAAGTCACAAAAGTTGTGTGTTTGAGCACATAATGTACTATTTTTCTTGGAAGTTCAACAAGATGTAATCATGATGTGTTGTGACATCTTCAAAATCTCGTTTAGGTGATTACTTTGACACTTTGTTTAACAAATTTGGTCTTCATTTGCCAAAGTTATCGAGCTTCAAAGTTTGAAAAGTCACAAAATATGTGTGTTTGAGCACATAAAGTACTATTTTTCTTGGAAGTTCAACAAGATGTAATCATGGTGTGTTGTGTCATTTTAAAGATCTCGTCGAGCTGATTAATTTGACACTTTGGTTAACAAATTTGGTATACATTTGCCAAAGTTATCGAGCCTCAAAGTTTGAAAAGTAACAAAATATGTGTGTTTGAGCACATAAAGTACTATTTTTCTTGGAAGTTCAACAAGATGCAATTCTGATGTGTTGTGACATCTTCAAAATCTCGTCGAGTTGATTAATTTGACACTTTGTTTATCAAATTTGGTCTTCATTTGCCGAAGCTATCGAGCTTCAAAGTTTGAAAAGTCACAAAAGTTGTGTGTTTGAGCACATAAAGTACTATTTTTCTTGGAAGTTCAACAAGATGTAATCATGATGTGTTGTGACATCTTCAAAATCTCGTTTAGGTGATTACTTTGACACTTTGTTTAACAAATTTGGTCTTCATTTGCCGAAGCTATCGAGCTTCAAAGTTTGAAAAGTCACAAAAGTTGTGTGTTTGAGCACATAAAGTACTATTTTTCTTGGAAGTTCAACAAGATGTAATCATGGTGTGTTGTGTCATTTTAAAGATCTCGTCGAGCTGATTAATTTGACACTTTGTTTATCAAATTTGGTCTTCATTTGCCGAAGCTATCGAGCTTCAAAGTTTGAAAAGTCACAAAAGTTGTGTGTTTGAGCACATAATGTACTATTTTTCTTGGAAGTTCAACAAGATGCAATGATGATGTGTTGCGTCATTTTAAAGATCTCGTCGAGCTGATTAATGTGACACTTTGGTTAACAAATTTGGTCCACATTTGCCGAAGCTATCGAGCTTCAAAGTTTGAAAAGTCACAAAAGTTGTGTGTTTGAGCACATAAAGTACTATTTTTCTTGGAAGTTCAACAAGATGTAATCATGATGTGTTGTGACATCTTCAAAATCTCGTTTAGGTGATTACTTTGACACTTTGTTTAACAAATTTGGTCTTCATTTGCCGAAGCTATCGAGCTTCAAAGTTTGAAAAGTCACAAAAGTTGTGTGTTTGAGCACATAAAGTACTATTTTTCTTGGAAGTTCAACAAGATGTAATCATGGTGTGTTGTGTCATTTTAAAGATCTCGTCGAGCTGATTAATTTGACACTTTGTTTATCAAATTTGGTCTTCATTTGCCGAAGCTATCGAGCTTCAAAGTTTGAAAAGTCACAAAAGTTGTGTGTTTGAGCACATAATGTACTATTTTTCTTGGAAGTTCAACAAGATGCAATGATGATGTGTTGCGTCATTTTAAAGATCTCGTCGAGCTGATTAATGTGACACTTTGGTTAACAAATTTGGTCCACATTTGCCGAAGCTATCGAGCTTCAAAGTTTGAAAAGTCACAAAAGTTGTGTGTTTGAGCACATAAAGTACTATTTTTCTTGGAAGTTCAACAAGATGTAATCATGATGTGTTGTGACATCTTCAAAATCTCGTTTAGGTGATTACTTTGACACTTTGTTTAACAAATTTGGTCTTCATTTGCCGAAGCTATCGAGCTTCAAAGTTTGAAAAGTCACAAAAGTTGTGTGTTTGAGCACATAAAGTACTATTTTTCTTGGAAGTTCAACAAGATGTAATCATGGTGTGTTGTGTCATTTTAAAGATCTCGTCGAGCTGATTAATTTGACACTTTGGTTAACAAATTTGGTATACATTTGCCAAAGTTATCGAGCCTCAAAGATTGAAAAGTAACAAAATATGTGTGTTTGAGCACATAAAGTACTATTTTTCTTGGAAGTTCAACAAGATGCAATTCTGATGTGTTGTGACATCTTCAAAATCTCGTCGAGTTGATTAATTTGACACTTTGTTTATCAAATTTGGTCTTCATTTGCCGAAGCTATCGAGCTTCAAAGTTTGAAAAGTCACAAAAGTTGTGTGTTTGAGCACATAAAGTACTATTTTTCTTGGAAGTTCAACAAGATGTAATCATGATGTGTTGTGACATCTTCAAAATCTCGTTTAGGTGATTACTTTGACACTTTGTTTAACAAATTTGGTCTTCATTTGCCGAAGCTATCGAGCTTCAAAGTTTGAAAAGTCACAAAAGTTGTGTGTTTGAGCACATAAAGTACTATTTTTCTTGGAAGTTCAACAAGATGTAATCATGGTGTGTTGTGTCATTTTAAAGATCTCGTCGAGCTGATTAATTTGACACTTTGTTTATCAAATTTGGTCTTCATTTGCCGAAGTTATCGAGCTTCAAAGTTTGAAAAGTCACAAAATATGTGTGTTTGAGCACATAAAGTACTATTTTTCTTGGAAATTCAACAAGATGCAATCATGATGTGTTGTGACATCTTCAAAATCTCGTCGAGTTGATTAATTTGACACTTTGTTTATCAAATTTGGTCTTCATTTGCCGAAGCTATCGAGCTTCAAAGTTTGAAAAGTCACAAAAGTTGTGTGTTTGAGCACATAAAGTACTATTTTTCTTGGAAGTTCAACAAGATGCAATCATGATGTGTTGTGACATCTTCAAAATCTCGTCGAGTTGATTAATTTGACACTTTGTTTATCAAATGTGGTCTTCATTTGCCGAAGCTATCGAGCTTCAAAGTTTGAAAAGTCACAAAAGTTGTGTGTTTGAGCACATAAAGTACTATTTTTCTTGGAAGTTCAACAAGATGCAATGATGATGTGTTGCGTCATTTTAAAGATCTCGTCGAGCTGATTAATGTGACACTTTGGTTAACAAATTTGGTCCACATTTGCCGAAGCTATCGAGCTTCAAAGTTTGAAAAGTCACAAAAGTTGTGTGTTTGAGCACATAAAGTACTATTTTTCTTGGAAGTTCAACAAGATGTAATCATGATGTGTTGTGACATCTTCAAAATCTCGTTTAGGTGATTACTTTGACACTTTGTTTAACAAATTTGGTCTTCATTTGCCGAAGCTATCGAGCTTCAAAGTTTGAAAAGTCACAAAAGTTGTGTGTTTGAGCACATAAAGTACTATTTTTCTTGGAAGTTCAACAAGATGTAATCATGGTGTGTTGTGTCATTTTAAAGATCTCGTCGAGCTGATTAATTTGACACTTTGGTTAACAAATTTGGTATACATTTGCCAAAGTTATCGAGCCTCAAAGTTTGAAAAGTAACAAAATATGTGTGTTTGAGCACATAAAGTACTATTTTTCTTGGAAGTTCAACAAGATGCAATTCTGATGTGTTGTGACATCTTCAAAATCTCGTCGAGTTGATTAATTTGACACTTTGTTTATCAAATTTGGTCTTCATTTGCCGAAGCTATCGAGCTTCAAAGTTTGAAAAGTCACAAAAGTTGTGTGTTTGAGCACATAATGTACTATTTTTCTTGGAAGTTCAACAAGATGCAATGATGATGTGTTGCGTCATTTTAAAGATCTCGTCGAGCTGATTAATTTGACACTTTGGTTAACAAATTTGGTCCACATTTGCCAATGTTATCGAGCTTCAAAGTTTGAAAAGTCACAAAATATGTGTGTTTGAGCACATAAAGTACTATTTTTCTTGGAAATTCAACAAGATGCAATCATGATGTGTTGTGACATCTTCAAAATCTCGTCGAGTTGATTAATTTGACACTTTGTTTATCAAATTTGGTCTTCATTTGCCGAAGCTATCGAGCTTCAAAGTTTGAAAAGTCACAAAAGTTGTGTGTTTGAGCACATAAAGTACTATTTTTCTTGGAAGTTCAACAAGATGCAATGATGATGTGTTGCGTCATTTTAAAGATCTCGTCGAGCTGATTAATGTGACACTTTGGTTAACAAATTTGGTCCACATTTGCCGAAGCTATCGAGCTTCAAAGTTTGAAAAGTCACAAAAGTTGTGAGTTTGAGCACATAAAGTACTATTTTTCTTGGAAGTTCAACAAGATGTAATCATGATGTGTTGTGACATCTTCAAAATCTCGTTTAGGTGATTACTTTGACACTTTGTTTAACAAATTTGGTCTTCATTTGCCGAAGCTATCGAGCTTCAAAGTTTGAAAAGTCACAAAAGTTGTGTGTTTGAGCACATAAAGTACTATTTTTCTTGGAAGTTCAACAAGATGTAATCATGGTGTGTTGTGTCATTTTAAAGATCTCGTCGAGCTGATTAATTTGACACTTTGGTTAACAAATTTGGTCCACATTTGCCAATGTTATCGAGCTTCAAAGTTTGAAAAGTCACAAAATATGTGTGTTTGAGCACATAAAGTACTATTTTTCTTGGAAGTTCAACAAGATGTAATCATGGTGTGTTGTGTCATTTTAAAGATCTCGTCGAGCTGATTAATTTGACACTTTGGTTAACAAATTTGGTATACATATGCCAAAGTTATCGAGCCTCAAAGTTTGAAAAGTAACAAAATATGTGTGTTTGAGCACATAAAGTACTATTTTTCTTGGAAGTTCAACAAGATGTAATCATGATGTGTTGTGACATCTTCAAAATCTCGTTTAGGTGATTACTTTGACACTTTGTTTAACAAATTTGGTCTTCATTTGCCAAAGTTATCGAGCTTCAAAGTTTGAAAAGTCACAAAATATGTGTGTTTGAGCACATAAAGTACTATTTTTCTTGGAAGTTCAACAAGATGTAATCATGGTGTGTTGTGTCATTTTAAAGATCTCGTCGAGCTGATTAATTTGACACTTTGGTTAACAAATTTGGTATACATTTGCCAAAGTTATCGAGCCTCAAAGTTTGAAAAGTAACAAAATATGTGTGTTTGAGCACATAAAGTACTATTTTTCTTGGAAGTTCAACAAGATGCAATTCTGATGTGTTGTGACATCTTCAAAATCTCGTCGAGTTGATTAATTTGACACTTTGTTTATCAAATTTGGTCTTCATTTGCCGAAGCTATCGAGCTTCAAAGTTTGAAAAGTCACAAAAGTTGTGTGTTTGAGCACATAAAGTACTATTTTTCTTGGAAGTTCAACAAGATGTAATCATGATGTGTTGTGACATCTTCAAAATCTCGTTTAGGTGATTACTTTGACACTTTGTTTAACAAATTTGGTCTTCATTTGCCGAAGCTATCGAGCTTCAAAGTTTGAAAAGTCACAAAAGTTGTGTGTTTGAGCACATAAAGTACTATTTTTCTTGGAAGTTCAACAAGATGTAATCATGATGTGTTGTGACATCTTCAAAATCTCGTTTAGGTGATTACTTTGACACTTTGTTTAACAAATTTGGTCTTCATTTGCCGAAGCTATCGAGCTTCAAAGTTTGAAAAGTCACAAAAGTTGTGTGTTTGAGCACATAAAGTACTATTTTTCTTGGAAGTTCAACAAGATGTAATCATGGTGTGTTGTGTCATTTTAAAGATCTCGTCGAGCTGATTAATTTGACACTTTGTTTATCAAATTTGGTCTTCATTTGCCGAAGCTATCGAGCTTCAAAGTTTGAAAAGTCACAAAAGTTGTGTGTTTGAGCACATAATGTACTATTTTTCTTGGAAGTTCAACAAGATGCAATGATGATGTGTTGCGTCATTTTAAAGATCTCGTCGAGCTGATTAATGTGACACTTTGGTTAACAAATTTGGTCCACATTTGCCGAAGCTATCGAGCTTCAAAGTTTGAAAAGTCACAAAAGTTGTGTGTTTGAGCACATAAAGTACTATTTTTCTTGGAAGTTCAACAAGATGTAATCATGATGTGTTGTGACATCTTCAAAATCTCGTTTAGGTGATTACTTTGACACTTTGTTTAACAAATTTGGTCTTCATTTGCCGAAGCTATCGAGCTTCAAAGTTTGAAAAGTCACAAAAGTTGTGTGTTTGAGCACATAAAGTACTATTTTTCTTGGAAGTTCAACAAGATGTAATCATGGTGTGTTGTGTCATTTTAAAGATCTCGTCGAGCTGATTAATTTGACACTTTGTTTATCAAATTTGGTCTTCATTTGCCGAAGCTATCGAGCTTCAAAGTTTGAAAAGTCACAAAAGTTGTGTGTTTGAGCACATAATGTACTATTTTTCTTGGAAGTTCAACAAGATGCAATGATGATGTGTTGCGTCATTTTAAAGATCTCGTCGAGCTGATTAATGTGACACTTTGGTTAACAAATTTGGTCCACATTTGCCGAAGCTATCGAGCTTCAAAGTTTGAAAAGTCACAAAAGTTGTGTGTTTGAGCACATAAAGTACTATTTTTCTTGGAAGTTCAACAAGATGTAATCATGATGTGTTGTGACATCTTCAAAATCTCGTTTAGGTGATTACTTTGACACTTTGTTTAACAAATTTGGTCTTCATTTGCCGAAGCTATCGAGCTTCAAAGTTTGAAAAGTCACAAAAGTTGTGTGTTTGAGCACATAAAGTACTATTTTTCTTGGAAGTTCAACAAGATGCAATGATGATGTGTTGCGTCATTTTAAAGATCTCGTCGAGCTGATTAATGTGACACTTTGGTTAACAAATTTGGTCCACATTTGCCGAAGCTATCGAGCTTCAAAGTTTGAAAAGTCACAAAAGTTGTGTGTTTGAGCACATAAAGTACTATTTTTCTTGGAAGTTCAACAAGATGTAATCATGATGTGTTGTGACATCTTCAAAATCTCGTTTAGGTGATTACTTTGACACTTTGTTTAACAAATTTGGTCTTCATTTGCCGAAGCTATCGAGCTTCAAAGTTTGAAAAGTCACAAAAGTTGTGTGTTTGAGCACATAAAGTACTATTTTTCTTGGAAGTTCAACAAGATGTAATCATGGTGTGTTGTGTCATTTTAAAGATCTCGTCGAGCTGATTAATTTGACACTTTGGTTAACAAATTTGGTATACATTTGCCAAAGTTATCGAGCCTCAAAGTTTGAAAAGTAACAAAATATGTGTGTTTGAGCACATAAAGTACTATTTTTCTTGGAAGTTCAACAAGATGCAATTCTGATGTGTTGTGACATCTTCAAAATCTCGTCGAGTTGATTAATTTGACACTTTGTTTATCAAATTTGGTCTTCATTTGCCGAAGCTATCGAGCTTCAAAGTTTGAAAAGTCACAAAAGTTGTGTGTTTGAGCACATAATGTACTATTTTTCTTGGAAGTTCAACAAGATGCAATGATGATGTGTTGCGTCATTTTAAAGATCTCGTCGAGCTGATTAATTTGACACTTTGGTTAACAAATTTGGTCCACATTTGCCAATGTTATCGAGCTTCAAAGTTTGAAAAGTCACAAAATATGTGTGTTTGAGCACATAAAGTACTATTTTTCTTGGAAATTCAACAAGATGCAATCATGATGTGTTGTGACATCTTCAAAATCTCGTCGAGTTGATTAATTTGACACTTTGTTTATCAAATTTGGTCTTCATTTGCCGAAGCTATCGAGCTTCAAAGTTTGAAAAGTCACAAAAGTTGTGTGTTTGAGCACATAAAGTACTATTTTTCTTGGAAGTTCAACAAGATGCAATGATGATGTGTTGCGTCATTTTAAAGATCTCGTCGAGCTGATTAATGTGACACTTTGGTTAACAAATTTGGTCCACATTTGCCGAAGCTATCGAGCTTCAAAGTTTGAAAAGTCACAAAAGTTGTGAGTTTGAGCACATAAAGTACTATTTTTCTTGGAAGTTCAACAAGATGTAATCATGATGTGTTGTGACATCTTCAAAATCTCGTTTAGGTGATTACTTTGACACTTTGTTTAACAAATTTGGTCTTCATTTGCCGAAGCTATCGAGCTTCAAAGTTTGAAAAGTCACAAAAGTTGTGTGTTTGAGCACATAAAGTACTATTTTTCTTGGAAGTTCAACAAGATGTAATCATGGTGTGTTGTGTCATTTTAAAGATCTCGTCGAGCTGATTAATTTGACACTTTGGTTAACAAATTTGGTCCACATTTGCCAATGTTATCGAGCTTCAAAGTTTGAAAAGTCACAAAATATGTGTGTTTGAGCACATAAAGTACTATTTTTCTTGGAAGTTCAACAAGATGTAATCATGGTGTGTTGTGTCATTTTAAAGATCTCGTCGAGCTGATTAATTTGACACTTTGGTTAACAAATTTGGTATACATATGCCAAAGTTATCGAGCCTCAAAGTTTGAAAAGTAACAAAATATGTGTGTTTGAGCACATAAAGTACTATTTTTCTTGGAAGTTCAACAAGATGTAATCATGATGTGTTGTGACATCTTCAAAATCTCGTTTAGGTGATTACTTTGACACTTTGTTTAACAAATTTGGTCTTCATTTGCCAAAGTTATCGAGCTTCAAAGTTTGAAAAGTCACAAAATATGTGTGTTTGAGCACATAAAGTACTATTTTTCTTGGAAGTTCAACAAGATGTAATCATGGTGTGTTGTGTCATTTTAAAGATCTCGTCGAGCTGATTAATTTGACACTTTGGTTAACAAATTTGGTATACATTTGCCAAAGTTATCGAGCCTCAAAGTTTGAAAAGTAACAAAATATGTGTGTTTGAGCACATAAAGTACTATTTTTCTTGGAAGTTCAACAAGATGCAATTCTGATGTGTTGTGACATCTTCAAAATCTCGTCGAGTTGATTAATTTGACACTTTGTTTATCAAATTTGGTCTTCATTTGCCGAAGCTATCGAGCTTCAAAGTTTGAAAAGTCACAAAAGTTGTGTGTTTGAGCACATAAAGTACTATTTTTCTTGGAAGTTCAACAAGATGTAATCATGATGTGTTGTGACATCTTCAAAATCTCGTTTAGGTGATTACTTTGACACTTTGTTTAACAAATTTGGTCTTCATTTGCCGAAGCTATCGAGCTTCAAAGTTTGAAAAGTCACAAAAGTTGTGTGTTTGAGCACATAAAGTACTATTTTTCTTGGAAGTTCAACAAGATGTAATCATGGTGTGTTGTGTCATTTTAAAGATCTCGTCGAGCTGATTAATTTGACACTTTGTTTATCAAATTTGGTCTTCATTTGCCGAAGCTATCGAGCTTCAAAGTTTGAAAAGTCACAAAAGTTGTGTGTTTGAGCACATAATGTACTATTTTTCTTGGAAGTTCAACAAGATGCAATGATGATGTGTTGCGTCATTTTAAAGATCTCGTCGAGCTGATTAATGTGACACTTTGGTTAACAAATTTGGTCCACATTTGCCGAAGCTATCGAGCTTCAAAGTTTGAAAAGTCACAAAAGTTGTGTGTTTGAGCACATAAAGTACTATTTTTCTTGGAAGTTCAACAAGATGTAATCATGATGTGTTGTGACATCTTCAAAATCTCGTTTAGGTGATTACTTTGACACT
The DNA here is from genome assembly GCF_040115645.1 of Euwallacea fornicatus. Lineage (NCBI taxonomy): Eukaryota > Metazoa > Arthropoda > Insecta > Coleoptera > Curculionidae > Euwallacea > Euwallacea fornicatus. The sequence continues at coordinate 113,520 of NW_027096016.1, read as the reverse complement.
TTGTTTAACAAATTTGGTCTTCATTTGCCGAAGCTATCGAGCTTCAAAGTTTGAAAAGTCACAAAAGTTGTGTGTTTGAGCACATAAAGTACTATTTTTCTTGGAAGTTCAACAAGATGTAATCATGGTGTGTTGTGTCATTTTAAAGATCTCGTCGAGCTGATTAATTTGACACTTTGTTTATCAAATTTGGTCTTCATTTGCCGAAGCTATCGAGCTTCAAAGTTTGAAAAGTCACAAAAGTTGTGTGTTTGAGCACATAATGTACTATTTTTCTTGGAAGTTCAACAAGATGCAATGATGATGTGTTGCGTCATTTTAAAGATCTCGTCGAGCTGATTAATGTGACACTTTGGTTAACAAATTTGGTCCACATTTGCCGAAGCTATCGAGCTTCAAAGTTTGAAAAGTCACAAAAGTTGTGTGTTTGAGCACATAAAGTACTATTTTTCTTGGAAGTTCAACAAGATGTAATCATGATGTGTTGTGACATCTTCAAAATCTCGTTTAGGTGATTACTTTGACACTTTGTTTAACAAATTTGGTCTTCATTTGCCGAAGCTATCGAGCTTCAAAGTTTGAAAAGTCACAAAAGTTGTGTGTTTGAGCACATAAAGTACTATTTTTCTTGGAAGTTCAACAAGATGTAATCATGGTGTGTTGTGTCATTTTAAAGATCTCGTCGAGCTGATTAATTTGACACTTTGGTTAACAAATTTGGTATACATTTGCCAAAGTTATCGAGCCTCAAAGATTGAAAAGTAACAAAATATGTGTGTTTGAGCACATAAAGTACTATTTTTCTTGGAAGTTCAACAAGATGCAATTCTGATGTGTTGTGACATCTTCAAAATCTCGTCGAGTTGATTAATTTGACACTTTGTTTATCAAATTTGGTCTTCATTTGCCGAAGCTATCGAGCTTCAAAGTTTGAAAAGTCACAAAAGTTGTGTGTTTGAGCACATAAAGTACTATTTTTCTTGGAAGTTCAACAAGATGTAATCATGATGTGTTGTGACATCTTCAAAATCTCGTTTAGGTGATTACTTTGACACTTTGTTTAACAAATTTGGTCTTCATTTGCCGAAGCTATCGAGCTTCAAAGTTTGAAAAGTCACAAAAGTTGTGTGTTTGAGCACATAAAGTACTATTTTTCTTGGAAGTTCAACAAGATGTAATCATGGTGTGTTGTGTCATTTTAAAGATCTCGTCGAGCTGATTAATTTGACACTTTGTTTATCAAATTTGGTCTTCATTTGCCGAAGCTATCGAGCTTCAAAGTTTGAAAAGTCACAAAAGTTGTGTGTTTGAGCACATAATGTACTATTTTTCTTGGAAGTTCAACAAGATGCAATGATGATGTGTTGCGTCATTTTAAAGATCTCGTCGAGCTGATTAATGTGACACTTTGGTTAACAAATTTGGTCCACATTTGCCGAAGCTATCGAGCTTCAAAGTTTGAAAAGTCACAAAAGTTGTGTGTTTGAGCACATAAAGTACTATTTTTCTTGGAAGTTCAACAAGATGTAATCATGATGTGTTGTGACATCTTCAAAATCTCGTTTAGGTGATTACTTTGACACTTTGTTTAACAAATTTGGTCTTCATTTGCCGAAGCTATCGAGCTTCAAAGTTTGAAAAGTCACAAAAGTTGTGTGTTTGAGCACATAAAGTACTATTTTTCTTGGAAGTTCAACAAGATGCAATGATGATGTGTTGCGTCATTTTAAAGATCTCGTCGAGCTGATTAATGTGACACTTTGGTTAACAAATTTGGTCCACATTTGCCGAAGCTATCGAGCTTCAAAGTTTGAAAAGTCACAAAAGTTGTGTGTTTGAGCACATAAAGTACTATTTTTCTTGGAAGTTCAACAAGATGTAATCATGATGTGTTGTGACATCTTCAAAATCTCGTTTAGGTGATTACTTTGACACTTTGTTTAACAAATTTGGTCTTCATTTGCCGAAGCTATCGAGCTTCAAAGTTTGAAAAGTCACAAAAGTTGTGTGTTTGAGCACATAAAGTACTATTTTTCTTGGAAGTTCAACAAGATGTAATCATGGTGTGTTGTGTCATTTTAAAGATCTCGTCGAGCTGATTAATTTGACACTTTGGTTAACAAATTTGGTATACATTTGCCAAAGTTATCGAGCCTCAAAGTTTGAAAAGTAACAAAATATGTGTGTTTGAGCACATAAAGTACTATTTTTCTTGGAAGTTCAACAAGATGCAATTCTGATGTGTTGTGACATCTTCAAAATCTCGTCGAGTTGATTAATTTGACACTTTGTTTATCAAATTTGGTCTTCATTTGCCGAAGCTATCGAGCTTCAAAGTTTGAAAAGTCACAAAAGTTGTGTGTTTGAGCACATAATGTACTATTTTTCTTGGAAGTTCAACAAGATGCAATGATGATGTGTTGCGTCATTTTAAAGATCTCGTCGAGCTGATTAATTTGACACTTTGGTTAACAAATTTGGTCCACATTTGCCAATGTTATCGAGCTTCAAAGTTTGAAAAGTCACAAAATATGTGTGTTTGAGCACATAAAGTACTATTTTTCTTGGAAATTCAACAAGATGCAATCATGATGTGTTGTGACATCTTCAAAATCTCGTCGAGTTGATTAATTTGACACTTTGTTTATCAAATTTGGTCTTCATTTGCCGAAGCTATCGAGCTTCAAAGTTTGAAAAGTCACAAAAGTTGTGTGTTTGAGCACATAAAGTACTATTTTTCTTGGAAGTTCAACAAGATGCAATGATGATGTGTTGCGTCATTTTAAAGATCTCGTCGAGCTGATTAATGTGACACTTTGGTTAACAAATTTGGTCCACATTTGCCGAAGCTATCGAGCTTCAAAGTTTGAAAAGTCACAAAAGTTGTGAGTTTGAGCACATAAAGTACTATTTTTCTTGGAAGTTCAACAAGATGTAATCATGGTGTGTTGTGTCATTTTAAAGATCTCGTCGAGCTGATTAATTTGACACTTTGGTTAACAAATTTGGTCCACATTTGCCAATGTTATCGAGCTTCAAAGTTTGAAAAGTCACAAAATATGTGTGTTTGAGCACATAAAGTACTATTTTTCTTGGAAGTTCAACAAGATGTAATCATGGTGTGTTGTGTCATTTTAAAGATCTCGTCGAGCTGATTAATTTGACACTTTGGTTAACAAATTTGGTATACATATGCCAAAGTTATCGAGCCTCAAAGTTTGAAAAGTAACAAAATATGTGTGTTTGAGCACATAAAGTACTATTTTTCTTGGAAGTTCAACAAGATGTAATCATGATGTGTTGTGACATCTTCAAAATCTCGTTTAGGTGATTACTTTGACACTTTGTTTAACAAATTTGGTCTTCATTTGCCGAAGCTATCGAGCTTCAAAGTTTGAAAAGTCACAAAAGTTGTGTGTTTGAGCACATAAAGTACTATTTTTCTTGGAAGTTCAACAAGATGTAATCATGGTGTGTTGTGTCATTTTAAAGATCTCGTCGAGCTGATTAATTTGACACTTTGGTTAACAAATTTGGTCCACATTTGCCAATGTTATCGAGCTTCAAAGTTTGAAAAGTCACAAAATATGTGTGTTTGAGCACATAAAGTACTATTTTTCTTGGAAGTTCAACAAGATGTAATCATGGTGTGTTGTGTCATTTTAAAGATCTCGTCGAGCTGATTAATTTGACACTTTGGTTAACAAATTTGGTATACATATGCCAAAGTTATCGAGCCTCAAAGTTTGAAAAGTAACAAAATATGTGTGTTTGAGCACATAAAGTACTATTTTTCTTGGAAGTTCAACAAGATGTAATCATGATGTGTTGTGACATCTTCAAAATCTCGTTTAGGTGATTACTTTGACACTTTGTTTAAGAAATTTGGTCCACATTTGCCGAAGTTATCGAGCTTCAAAATTTGAAAAGTCACAAAATATGTGTGTTTGAGCACATAAAGTACTATTTTTCTTGGAAGTTCAACAAGATGCAATGATGATGTGTTGCGTCATTTTAAAGATCTCGTCGAGCTGATTAATGTGACACTTTGGTTAACAAATTTGGTCCACATTTGCCAAAGTTATCGAGCTTCAAAGTTTGAAAAGTCACAAAATATGTGTGTTTGAGCACATAAAGTACTATTTTTCTTGGAAGTTCAACAAGATGCAATGATGATGTGTTGCGTCATTTTAAAGATCTCGTCGAGCTGATTAATGTGACACTTTGGTTAACAAATTTGGTCCACATTTTCCAAAGTTATCGAGCTTCAAAGTTTGAAAAGTCACAAAATATGTGTGTTTGAGCACATAAAGTACTATTTTTCTTGGAAGTTCAACAAGATGTAATCATGATGTGTTGTGACATCTTCAAAATCTCGTTTAGGTGATTACTTTGACACTTTGTTTAACAAATTTGGTCTTCATTTGCCGAAGCTATCGAGCTTCAAAGTTTGAAAAGTCACAAAAGTTGTGTGTTTGAGCACATAAAGTACTATTTTTCTTGGAAGTTCAACAAGATGTAATCATGGTGTGTTGTGTCATTTTAAAGATCTCGTCGAGCTGATTAATTTGACACTTTGGTTAACAAATTTGGTATACATTTGCCAAAGTTATCGAGCCTCAAAGTTTGAAAAGTAACAAAATATGTGTGTTTGAGCACATAAAGTACTATTTTTCTTGGAAGTTCAACAAGATGTAATCATGGTGTGTTGTGTCATTTTAAAGATCTCGTCGAGCTGATTAATTTGACACTTTGGTTAACAAATTTGGTATACATTTGCCAAAGTTATCGAGCCTCAAAGTTTGAAAAGTAACAAAATATGTGTGTTTGAGCACATAAAGTACTATTTTTCTTGGAAATTCAACAAGATGCAATGATGATGTGTTGTGACATATTCAAAATCTGGTTGAGATGATTAATTTGACACTTTGTTTAAGAAATTTGGTCCACATTTGCCGAAGTTATCGAGCTTCAAAGTTTGAAAAGTCACAAAATATGTGTGTTTGAGCACATAAAGTACTATTTTTCTTGGAAATTCAACAAGATGCAATCATGATGTGTTGTGACATCTTCAAAATCTCGTCGAGTTGATTAATTTGACACTTTGTTTATCAAATTTGGTCTTCATTTGCCGAAGCTATCGAGCTTCAAAGTTTGAAAAGTCACAAAAGTTGTGTGTTTGAGCACATAAAGTACTATTTTTCTTGGAAGTTCAACAAGATGCAATCATGATGTGTTGTGACATCTTCAAAATCTCGTCGAGTTGATTAATTTGACACTTTGTTTATCAAATTTGGTCTTCATTTGCCGAAGCTATCGAGCTTCAAAGTTTGAAAAGTCACAAAAGTTGTGTGTTTGAGCACATAAAGTACTATTTTTCTTGGAAATTCAACAAGATGCAATCATGATGTGTTGTGACATCTTCAAAATCTCGTCGAGTTGATTAATTTGACACTTTGTTTATCAAATTTGGTCTTCATTTGCCGAAGCTATCGAGCTTCAAAGTTTGAAAAGTCACAAAAGTTGTGTGTTTGAGCACATAAAGTACTATTTTTCTTGGAAGTTCAACAAGATGTAATCATGATGTGTTGTGACATCTTCAAAATCTCGTTTAGGTGATTACTTTGACACTTTGTTTAACAAATTTGGTCTTCATTTGCCAAAGTTATCGAGCTTCAAAGTTTGAAAAGTCACAAAATATGTGTGTTTGAGCACATAAAGTACTATTTTTCTTGGAAGTTCAACAAGATGCAATTCTGATGTGTTGTGACATCTTCAAAATCTCGTCGAGTTGATTAATTTGACACTTTGTTTATCAAATTTGGTCTTCATTTGCCGAAGCTATCGAGCTTCAAAGTTTGAAAAGTCACAAAAGTTGTGTGTTTGAGCACATAAAGTACTATTTTTCTTGGAAGTTCAACAAGATGTAATCATGATGTGTTGTGACATCTTCAAAATCTCGTTTAGGTGATTACTTTGACACTTTGTTTAACAAATTTGGTCTTCATTTGCCGAAGCTATCGAGCTTCAAAGTTTGAAAAGTAACAAAATATGTGTGTTTGAGCACATAAAGTACTATTTTTCTTGGAAGTTCAACAAGATGTAATCATGATGTGTTGTGACATCTTCAAAATCTCGTCGAGTTGATTAATTTGACACTTTGTTTATCAAATTTGGTCTTCAATTGCCGAAGCTATCGAGCTTCAAAGTTTGAAAAGTCACAAAAGTTGTGTGTTTGAGCACATAATGTACTATTTTTCTTGGAAGTTCAACAAGATGCAATGATGATGTGTTGCGTCATTTTAAAGATCTCGTCGAGCTGATTAATTTGACACTTTGGTTAACAAATTTGGTCCACATTTGCCAATGTTATCGAGCTTCAAAGTTTGAAAAGTCACAAAATATGTGTGTTTGAGCACATAAAGTACTACTTTTCTTGGAAGTTCAACAAGATGTAATCATGATGTGTTGTGACATCTTCAAAATCTCGTTGAGCTGATTAATTTGACACTTTGTTTAAGAAATTTGGTCCACATTTGCCGAAGTTATCGAGCTTCAAAGTTTGAAAAGTCACAAAATATGTGTGTTTGATCACATAAAGTACTATTTTTCTTGGAAGTTCAACAAGATGCAATTCTGATGTGTTGTGACATCTTCAAAATCTCGTCGAGTTGATTAATTTGACACTTTGTTTATCAAATTTGGTCTTCATTTGCCGAAGCTATCGAGCTTCAAAGTTTGAAAAGTCACAAAAGTTGTGTGTTTGAGCACATAATGTACTATTTTTCTTGGAAGTTCAACAAGATGCAATGATGATGTGTTGCGTCATTTTAAAGATCTCGTCGAGCTGATTAATTTGACACTTTGGTTAACAAATTTGGTCCACATTTGCCAATGTTATCGAGCTTCAAAGTTTGAAAAGTCACAAAATATGTGTGTTTGAGCACATAAAGTACTATTTTTCTTGGAAGTTCAACAAGATGTAATCATGATGTGTTGTGACATCTTCAAAATCTCGTTTAGGTGATTACTTTGACACTTTGTTTAAGAAATTTGGTCCATATTTGCCGAAGTTATCGAGCTTCAAAATTTGAAAAGTCACAAAATATGTGTGTTTGAGCACATAAAGTACTATTTTTCTTGGAAATTCAACAAGATGCAATCATGATGTGTTGTGACATATTCAAAATCTCGTCGAGCTAATTAATTTGACACTTTGTTTAACAAATTTGGTCTTCATTTGCCGAAGCTATCGAGCTTCAAAGTTTGAAAAGTCACAAAAGTTGTGTGTTTGAGCACATAAAGTACTATTTTTCTTGGAAGTTCAACAAGATGTAATCATGGTGTGTTGTGTCATTTTAAAGATCTCGTCGAGCTGATTAATTTGACACTTTGGTTAACAAATTTGGTATACATTTGCCAAAGTTATCGAGCCTCAAAGTTTGAAAAGTAACAAAATATGTGTGTTTGAGCACATAAAGTACTATTTTTCTTGGAAGTTCAACAAGATGTAATCATGGTGTGTTGTGTCATTTTAAAGATCTCGTCGAGCTGATTAATTTGACACTTTGGTTAACAAATTTGGTATACATTTGCCAAAGTTATCGAGCCTCAAAGTTTGAAAAGTAACAAAATATGTGTGTTTGAGCACATAAAGTACTATTTTTCTTGGAAATTCAACAAGATGCAATGATGATGTGTTGTGACATATTCAAAATCTGGTTGAGATGATTAATTTGACACTTTGTTTAAGAAATTTGGTCCACATTTGCCGAAGTTATCGAGCTTCAAAGTTTGAAAAGTCACAAAATATGTGTGTTTGAGCACATAAAGTACTATTTTTCTTGGAAATTCAACAAGATGCAATCATGATGTGTTGTGACATCTTCAAAATCTCGTCGAGTTGATTAATTTGACACTTTGTTTATCAAATTTGGTCTTCATTTGCCGAAGCTATCGAGCTTCAAAGTTTGAAAAGTCACAAAAGTTGTGTGTTTGAGCACATAAAGTACTATTTTTCTTGGAAGTTCAACAAGATGCAATCATGATGTGTTGTGACATCTTCAAAATCTCGTCGAGTTGATTAATTTGACACTTTGTTTATCAAATGTGGTCTTCATTTGCCGAAGCTATCGAGCTTCAAAGTTTGAAAAGTCACAAAAGTTGTGTGTTTGAGCACATAAAGTACTATTTTTCTTGGAAGTTCAACAAGATGTAATCATGATGTGTTGTGACATCTTCAAAATCTCGTTTAGGTGATTACTTTGACACTTTGTTTAACAAATTTGGTCTTCATTTGCCGAAGCTATCGAGCTTCAAAGTTTGAAAAGTAACAAAATATGTGTGTTTGAGCACATAAAGTACTATTTTTCTTGGAAGTTCAACAAGATGTAATCATGATGTGTTGTGACATCTTCAAAATCTCGTCGAGTTGATTAATTTGACACTTTGTTTATCAAATTTGGTCTTCAATTGCCGAAGCTATAGAGCTTCAAAGTTTGAAAAGTCACAAAAGTTGTGTGTTTGAGCACATAATGTACTATTTTTCTTGGAAGTTCAACAAGATGCAATGATGATGTGTTGCGTCATTTTAAAGATCTCGTCGAGCTGATTAATTTGACACTTTGGTTAACAAATTTGGTCCACATTTGCCAATGTTATCGAGCTTCAAAGTTTGAAAAGTCACAAAATATGTGTGTTTGAGCACATAAAGTACTACTTTTCTTGGAAGTTCAACAAGATGTAATCATGATGTGTTGTGACATCTTCAAAATCTCGTTGAGCTGATTAATTTGACACTTTGTTTAAGAAATTTGGTCCACATTTGCCGAAGTTATCGAGCTTCAAAGTTTGAAAAGTCACAAAATATGTGTGTTTGAGCACATAAAGTACTATTTTTCTTGGAAGTTCAACAAGATGCAATTCTGATGTGTTGTGACATCTTCAAAATCTCGTCGAGTTGATTAATTTGACACTTTGTTTATCAAATTTGGTCTTCATTTGCCGAAGCTATCGAGCTTCAAAGTTTGAAAAGTCACAAAAGTTGTGTGTTTGAGCACATAATGTACTATTTTTCTTGGAAGTTCAACAAGATGCAATGATGATGTGTTGCGTCATTTTAAAGATCTCGTCGAGCTGATTAATTTGACACTTTGGTTAACAAATTTGGTCCACATTTGCCAATGTTATCGAGCTTCAAAGTTTGAAAAGTCACAAAATATGTGTGTTTGAGCACATAAAGTACTATTTTTCTTGGAAGTTCAACAAGATGTAATCATGATGTGTTGTGACATCTTCAAAATCTCGTTTAGGTGATTACTTTGACACTTTGTTTAACAAATTTGGTCTTCATTTGCCGAAGCTATCGAGCTTCAAAGTTTGAAAAGTCACAAAAGTTGTGTGTTTGAGCACATAAAGTACTATTTTTCTTGGAAGTTCAACAAGAGGTAATCATGATGTGTTGTGACATCTTCAAAATCTCGTTGAGCTGATTAATTTGACACTTTGGTTAACAAATTTGGTCTTCATTTGCCGAAGCTATCGAGCTTCAAAGTTTGAAAAGTAACAAAATATGTGTGTTTGAGCACATAAAGTACTATTTTTCTTGGAAGTTCAACAAGATGCAATTCTGATGTGTTGTGACATCTTCAAAATCTCGTCGAGTTGATTAATTTGACACTTTGTTTATCAAATTTGGTCTTCATTTGCCGAAGCTATCGAGCTTCAAAGTTTGAAAAGTCACAAAATATGTGTGTTTGAGCACATAAAGTACTATTTTTCTTGGAAGTTCAACAAGATGCAATAATGATGTGTTGTGTCATTTTAAATATCTCGTCGAGCTGATTAACTTGACACTTTGGTTAACAAATTTGGTATACATTTGCCAAAGTTATCGAGCCTCAAAGTTTGAAAAGTAACAAAATATGTGTGTTTGAGCACATAAAGTACTATTTTTCTTGGAAGTTCAACAAGATGCAATTCTGATGTGTTGTGACATCTTCAAAATCTCGTCGAGTTGATTAATTTGACACTTTGTTTATCAAATTTGGTCTTCATTTGCCGAAGCTATCGAGCTTCAAAGTTTGAAAAGTCACAAAAGTTGTGTGTTTGAGCACATAATGTACTATTTTTCTTGGAAGTTCAACAAGATGCAATGATGATGTGTTGTGACATCTTCAAAATCTCGTCGAGTTGATTAATTTGACACTTTGGTTAACAAATTTGGTCCACATTTGCCAAAGCTATCGAGCTTCAAAGTTTGAAAAGTCACAAAAGTTGTGTGTTTGAGCACATAATGTACTATTTTTCTTGGAAGTTCAACAAGATGCAATGATGATGTGTTGTGTCATTTTAAAGATCTCTTCGAGCTGATTAATTTGACACTTTGGTTAACAAATTTGGTCCACATTTGCCAATGTTATCGAGCTTCAAAGTTTGGAAAGTCACAAAATATGTGTGTTTGAGCACATAAAGTACTATTTTTCTTGGAAGTTCAACAAGATGTAATCATGATGTGTTGTGACATCTTCAAAATCTCGTTGAGCTGATTAATTTGACACTTTGTTTAAGAAATTTGGTCCACATTTGCCGAAGTTATCGAGCTTCAAAATTTGAAAAGTCACAAAATATGTGTGTTTGAGCACATAAAGTACTATTTTTCTTGGAAATTCAACAAGATGCAATCATGATGTGTTGTGACATCTTCAAAATCTCGTCGAGTTGATTAATTTGACACTTTGTTTATCAAATTTGGTCTTCATTTGCCGAAGCTATCGAGCTTCAAAGTTTGAAAAGTCACAAAAGTTGTGTGTTTGAGCACATAAAGTACTATTTTTCTTGGAAGTTCAACAAGATGTAATCATGATGTGTTGTGACATCTTCAAAATCTCGTTTAGGTGATTACTTTGACACTTTGTTTAACAAATTTGGTCTTCATTTGCCGAAGCTATCGAGCTTCAAAGTTTGAAAAGTCACAAAAGTTGTGTGTTTGAGCACATAATGTACTATTTTTCTTGGAAGTTCAACAAGATGCAATGATGATGTGTTGTGACATCTTCAAAATCTCGTCGAGTTGATTAATTTGACACTTTGGTTAACAAATTTGGTCCACATTTGCCAAAGCTATCGAGCTTCAAAGTTTGAAAAGTCACAAAAGTTGTGTGTTTGAGCACATAATGTACTATTTTTCTTGGAAGTTCAACAAGATGCAATGATGATGTGTTGCGTCATTTTAAAGATCTCGTCGAGCTGATTAATGTGACACTTTGGTTAACAAATTTCGTCCACATTTGCCAAAGCTATCGAGCTTCAAAGTTTGAAAAGTCACAAAAGTAGTGTGTTTGAGCACATAATGTACTATTTTTCTTGGATGTTCAACAAGATGCAATGATGATGTGTTGTGACATCTTCAAAATCTCGTCGAGCTGATTAATTTGACACTTTGTTTAAGAAATTTGGTCTTCCTTTGCCGAAGCTATCGAGCTTCAAAGTTTGAAAAGTCACAAAAGTTGTGTGTTTGAGCACATAAAGTACTATTTTTCTTGGAAGTTCAACAAGATGTAATCATGGTGTGTTGTGTCATTTTAAAGATCTCGTCGAGCTGATTAATTTGACACTTTGGTTAACAAATTTGGTATACATTTGCCAAAGTTATCGAGCCTCAAAGTTTGAAAAGTAACAAAATATGTGTGTTTGAGCACATAAAGTACTATTTTTCTTGGAAGTTCAACAAGATGCAATTCTGATGTGTTGTGACATCTTCAAAATCTCGTCGAGTTGATTAATTTGACACTTTGTTTATCAAATTTGGTCTTCATTTGCCGAAGCTATCGAACTTCAAAGTTTGAAAAGTCACAAAATATGTGTGTTTGAGCACATAAAGTACTATTTTTCTTGGACGTTCAACAAGATGCAATAATGATGTGTTGTGTCATTTTAAAGATCTCGTCGAGCTGATTAATTTGACACTTTGGTTAACAAATTTGGTCCACATTTGCCAATGTTATCGAGCTTCAAAGTTTGAAAAGTCACAAAATATGTGTGTTTGAGCACATAAAGTACTATTTTTCTTGGAAGTTCAACAAGATGTAATCATGATGTGTTGTGACATCTTCAAAATCTCGTTTAGGTGATTACTTTGACACTTTGTTTAACAAATTTGGTCTTCATTTGCCGAAGCTATCGAGCTTCAAAGTTTGAAAAGTCACAAAAGTTGTGTGTTTGAGCACATAAAGTACTATTTTTCTTGGAAGTTCAATAAGATGTTATCATGGTGTGTTGTGTCATTTTAAAGGTCTCGTCGAGCTGATTAATTTGACACTTTGGTTAACAAATTTGGTATACATTTGCCAAAGTTATCGAGCCTCAAAGTTTGAAAAGTAACAAAATATGTGTGTTTGAGCACATAAAGTACTATTTTTCTTGGAAGTTCAACAAGATGCAATTCTGATGTGTTGTGACATCTTCACAATCTCGTCGAGTTGATTAATTTGACACTTTGTTTATCAAATTTGGTCTTCATTTGCCGAAGCTATCGAGCTTCAAAGTTTGAAAAGTCACAAAAGTTGTGTGTTTGAGCACATAATGTACTATTTTTCTTGGAAGTTCAACAAGATGCAATGATGATGTGTTGTGACATCTTCAAAATCTCGTCGAGTTGATTAATTTGACACTTTGGTTAACAAATTTGGTCCACATTTGCCAAAGCTATCGAGCTTCAAAGTTTGAAAAGTCACAAAAGTTGTGTGTTTGAGCACATAATGTACTATTTTTCTTGGAAGTTCAACAAGATGCAATGATGATGTGTTGTGTCATTTTAAAGATCTCTTCGAGCTGATTAATTTGACACTTTGGTTAACAAATTTGGTCCACATTTGCCAATGTTATCGAGCTTCAAAGTTTGGAAAGTCACAAAATATGTGTGTTTGAGCACATAAAGTACTATTTTTCTTGGAAGTTCAACAAGATGTAATCATGATGTGTTGTGACATCTTCAAAATCTCGTTGAGCTGATTAATTTGACACTTTGTTTAAGAAATTTGGTCCACATTTGCCGAAGTTATCGAGCTTCAAAATTTGAAAAGTCACAAAATATGTGTGTTTGAGCACATAAAGTACTATTTTTCTTGGAAATTCAACAAGATGCAATCATGATGTGTTGTGACATCTTCAAAATCTCGTCGAGTTGATTAATTTGACACTTTGTTTATCAAATTTGGTCTTCATTTGCCGAAGCTATCGAGCTTCAAAGTTTGAAAAGTCACAAAAGTTGTGTGTTTGAGCACATAAAGTACTATTTTTCTTGGAAGTTCAACAAGATGTAATCATGATGTGTTGTGACATCTTCAAAATCTCGTTTAGGTGATTACTTTGACACTTTGTTTAACAAATTTGGTCTTCATTTGCCGAAGCTATCGAGCTTCAAAGTTTGAAAAGTCACAAAAGTTGTGTGTTTGAGCACATAATGTACTATTTTTCTTGGAAGTTCAACAAGATGCAATGATGATGTGTTGTGACATCTTCAAAATCTCGTCGAGTTGATTAATTTGACACTTTGGTTAACAAATTTGGTCCACATTTGCCAAAGCTATCGAGCTTCAAAGTTTGAAAAGTCACAAAAGTTGTGTGTTTGAGCACATAATGTACTATTTTTCTTGGAAGTTCAACAAGATGCAATGATGATGTGTTGCGTCATTTTAAAGATCTCGTCGAGCTGATTAATGTGACACTTTGGTTAACAAATTTCGTCCACATTTGCCAAAGCTATCGAGCTTCAAAGTTTGAAAAGTCACAAAAGTTGTGTGTTTGAGCACATAATGTACTATTTTTCTTGGATGTTCAACAAGATGCAATGATGATGTGTTGTGTCATTTTAAAGATCTCGTCGAGCTGATTAATTTGACACTTTGGTTAACAAATTTGGTCCACATTTGCCAAAGCTATCGAGCTTCAAAGTTTGAAAAGTCACAAAAGTTGTGTGTTTGAGCACATAATGTACTATTTTTCTTGGATGTTCAACAAGATGCAATGATGATGTGTTGTGTCATTTTAAAGATCTCGTCGAGTTGATTAATTTGACACTTTGGTTAACAAATTTGGTCCACATTTGCCAAAGCTATCGAGCTTCAAAGTTTGAAAAGTCACAAAAGTTGTGTGTTTGAGCACATAATGTACTATTTTTCTTGGAAGTTCAACAAGATGCAATGATGATGTGTTGTGTCATTTTAAAGATCTCTTCGAGCTGATTAATTTGACACTTTGGTTAACAAATTTGGTCCACATTTGCCAATGTTATCGAGCTTCAAAGTTTGGAAAGTCACAAAATATGTGTGTTTGAGCACATAAAGTACTATTTTTCTTGGAAATTCAACAAGATGCAATCATGATGTGTTGTGACATCTTCATAACCTTGTCGAGCTGATTAATTTGACACTTTGTTTAACAAATTTGGTCTTCATTTGCCGAAGCTATCGAGCTTCAAAGTTTGAAAAGTCACAAAAGTTGTGTGTTTGAGCACATAAAGTACTATTTTTCTTGGAAGTTCAACAAGATGTAATCATGGTGTGTTGTGTCATTTTAAAGATCTCGTCGAGCTGATTAATTTGACACTTTGGTTAACAAATTTGGTATACATTTGCCAAAGTTATCGAGCCTCAAAGTTTGAAAAGTAACAAAATATGTGTGTTTGAGCACATAAAGTACTATTTTTCTTGGAAGTTCAACAAGATGCAATTCTGATGTGTTGTGACATCTTCAAAATCTCGTCGAGTTGATTAATTTGACACTTTGTTTATCAAATTTGGTCTTCATTTGCCGAAGCTATCGAACTTCAAAGTTTGAAAAGTCACAAAATATGTGTGTTTGAGCACATAAAGTACTATTTTTCTTGGAAGTTCAACAAGATGCAATAATGATGTGTTGTGTCATTTTAAAGATCTCGTCGAGCTGATTAATTTGACACTTTGGTTAACAAATTTGGTCCACATTTGCCAATGTTATCGAGCTTCAAAGTTTGAAAAGTCACAAAATATGTGTGTTTGAGCACATAAAGTACTATTTTTCTTGGAAGTTCAACAAGATGTAATCATGATGTGTTGTGACATCTTCAAAATCTCGTTTAGGTGATTACTTTGACACTTTGTTTAACAAATTTGGTCTTCATTTGCCGAAGCTATCGAGCTTCAAAGTTTGAAAAGTCACAAAAGTTGTGTGTTTGAGCACATAAAGTACTATTTTTCTTGGAAGTTCAATAAGATGTAATCATGGTGTGTTGTGTCATTTTAAAGGTCTCGTCGAGCTGATTAATTTGACACTTTGGTTAACAAATTTGGTATACATTTGCCAAAGTTATCGAGCCTCAAAGTTTGAAAAGTAACAAAATATGTGTGTTTGAGCACATAAAGTACTATTTTTCTTGGAAGTTCAACAAGATGCAATTCTAATGTGTTGTGACATCTTCACAATCTCGTCGAGTTGATTAATTTGACACTTTGTTTATCAAATTTGGTCTTCATTTGCCGAAGCTATCGAGCTTCAAAGTTTGAAAAGTCACAAAAGTTGTGTGTTTGAGCACATAATGTACTATTTTTCTTGGAAGTTCAACAAGATGCAATGATGATGTGTTGTGACATCTTCAAAATCTCGTCGAGTTGATTAATTTGACACTTTGGTTAACAAATTTGGTCCACATTTGCCAAAGCTATCGAGCTTCAAAGTTTGAAAAGTCACAAAAGTTGTGTGTTTGAGCACATAAAGTACTATTTTTCTTGGAAATTCAACAAGATGCAATGATGATGTGTTGTGACATATTCAAAATCTGGTTGAGATGATTAATTTGACACTTTGTTTAAGAAATTTGGTCCACATTTGCCAATGTTATCGAGCTTCAAAGTTTGGAAAGTCACAAAATATGTGTGTTTGAGCACATAAAGTACTATTTTTCTTGGAAGTTCAACAAGATGTAATCATGATGTGTTGTGACATCTTCAAAATCTCGTTGAGCTGATTAATTTGACACTTTGTTTAAGAAATTTGGTCCACATTTGCCGAAGTTATCGAGCTTCAAAATTTGAAAAGTCACAAAATATGTGTGTTTGAGCACATAAAGTACTATTTTTCTTGGAAATTCAACAAGATGCAATCATGATGTGTTGTGACATCTTCAAAATCTCGTCGAGTTGATTAATTTGACACTTTGTTTATCAAATTTGGTCTTCATTTGCCGAAGCTATCGAGCTTCAAAGTTTGAAAAGTCACAAAAGTTGTGTGTTTGAGCACATAAAGTACTATTTTTCTTGGAAGTTCAACAAGATGTAATCATGATGTGTTGTGACATCTTCAAAATCTCGTTTAGGTGATTACTTTGACACTTTGTTTAACAAATTTGGTCTTCATTTGCCGAAGCTATCGAGCTTCAAAGTTTGAAAAGTCACAAAAGTTGTGTGTTTGAGCACATAATGTACTATTTTTCTTGGAAGTTCAACAAGATGCAATGATGATGTGTTGTGACATCTTCAAAATCTCGTCGAGTTGATTAATTTGACACTTTGGTTAACAAATTTGGTCCACATTTGCCAAAGCTATCGAGCTTCAAAGTTTGAAAAGTCACAAAAGTTGTGTGTTTGAGCACATAATGTACTATTTTTCTTGGAAGTTCATCAAGATGCAATGATGATGTGTTGCGTCATTTTAAAGATCTCGTCGAGCTGATTAATGTGACACTTTGGTTAACAAATTTCGTCCACATTTGCCAAAGCTATCGAGCTTCAAAGTTTGAAAAGTCACAAAAGTTGTGTGTTTGAGCACATAATGTACTATTTTTCTTGGATGTTCAACAAGATGCAATGATGATGTGTTGTGTCATTTTAAAGATCTCGTCGAGCTGATTAATTTGACACTTTGGTTAACAAATTTGGTCCACATTTGCCAAAGCTATCGAGCTTCAAAGTTTGAAAAGTCACAAAAGTTGTGTGTTTGAGCACATAATGTACTATTTTTCTTGGATGTTCAACAAGATGCAATGATGATGTGTTGTGTCATTTTAAAGATCTCGTCGAGTTGATTAATTTGACACTTTGGTTAACAAATTTGGTCCACATTTGCCAAAGCTATCGAGCTTCAAAGTTTGAAAAGTCACAAAAGTTGTGTGTTTGAGCACATAATGTACTATTTTTCTTGGAAGTTCAACAAGATGCAATGATGATGTGTTGTGACATCTTCAAAATCTCGTCGAGTTGATTAATTTGACACTTTGGTTAACAAATTTGGTCCACATTTGCCAAAGCTATCGAGCTTCAAAGTTTGAAAAGTCACAAAAGTTGTGTGTTTGAGCACATAATGTACTATTTTTCTTGGAAGTTCAACAAGATGCAATGATGATGTGTTGCGTCATTTTAAAGATCTCGTCGAGCTGATTAATGTGACACTTTGGTTAACAAATTTCGTCCACATTTGCCAAAGCTATCGAGCTTCAAAGTTTGAAAAGTCACAAAAGTTGTGTGTTTGAGCACATAATGTACTATTTTTCTTGGATGTTCAACAAGATGCAATGATGATGTGTTGTGACATCTTCAAAATCTCGTCGAGCTGATTAATTTGACACTTTGTTTAACAAATTTGGTCTTCATTTGCCGAAGCTATCGAGCTTCAAAGTTTGAAAAGTCACAAAAGTTGTGTGTTTGAGCACATAAAGTACTATTTTTCTTGGAAGTTCAACAAGATGTAATCATGGTGTGTTGTGTCATTTTAAAGATCTCGTCGAGCTGATTAATTTGACACTTTGGTTAACAAATTTGGTATACATTTGCCAAAGTTATCGAGCCTCAAAGTTTGAAAAGTAACAAAATATGTGTGTTTGAGCACATAAAGTACTATTTTTCTTGGAAGTTCAACAAGATGCAATTCTGATGTGTTGTGACATCTTCAAAATCTCGTCGAGTTGATTAATTTGACACTTTGTTTATCAAATTTGGTCTTCATTTGCCGAAGCTATCGAACTTCAAAGTTTGAAAAGTCACAAAATATGTGTGTTTGAGCACATAAAGTACTATTTTTCTTGGACGTTCAACAAGATGCAATAATGATGTGTTGTGTCATTTTAAAGATCTCGTCGAGCTGATTAATTTGACACTTTGGTTAACAAATTTGGTCCACATTTGCCAATGTTATCGAGCTTCAAAGTTTGAAAAGTCACAAAATATGTGTGTTTGAGCACATAAAGTACTATTTTTCTTGGAAGTTCAACAAGATGTAATCATGATGTGTTGTGACATCTTCAAAATCTCGTTTAGGTGATTACTTTGACACTTTGTTTAACAAATTTGGTCTTCATTTGCCGAAGCTATCGAGCTTCAAAGTTTGAAAAGTCACAAAAGTTGTGTGTTTGAGCACATAAAGTACTATTTTTCTTGGAAGTTCAATAAGATGTTATCATGGTGTGTTGTGTCATTTTAAAGGTCTCGTCGAGCTGATTAATTTGACACTTTGGTTAACAAATTTGGTATACATTTGCCAAAGTTATCGAGCCTCAAAGTTTGAAAAGTAACAAAATATGTGTGTTTGAGCACATAAAGTACTATTTTTCTTGGAAGTTCAACAAGATGCAATTCTGATGTGTTGTGACATCTTCACAATCTCGTCGAGTTGATTAATTTGACACTTTGTTTATCAAATTTGGTCTTCATTTGCCGAAGCTATCGAGCTTCAAAGTTTGAAAAGTCACAAAAGTTGTGTGTTTGAGCACATAATGTACTATTTTTCTTGGAAGTTCAACAAGATGCAATGATGATGTGTTGTGACATCTTCAAAATCTCGTCGAGTTGATTAATTTGACACTTTGGTTAACAAATTTGGTCCACATTTGCCAAAGCTATCGAGCTTCAAAGTTTGAAAAGTCACAAAAGTTGTGTGTTTGAGCACATAATGTACTATTTTTCTTGGAAGTTCAACAAGATGCAATGATGATGTGTTGTGTCATTTTAAAGATCTCTTCGAGCTGATTAATTTGACACTTTGGTTAACAAATTTGGTCCACATTTGCCAATGTTATCGAGCTTCAAAGTTTGGAAAGTCACAAAATATGTGTGTTTGAGCACATAAAGTACTATTTTTCTTGGAAGTTCAACAAGATGTAATCATGATGTGTTGTGACATCTTCAAAATCTCGTTGAGCTGATTAATTTGACACTTTGTTTAAGAAATTTGGTCCACATTTGCCGAAGTTATCGAGCTTCAAAATTTGAAAAGTCACAAAATATGTGTGTTTGAGCACATAAAGTACTATTTTTCTTGGAAATTCAACAAGATGCAATCATGATGTGTTGTGACATCTTCAAAATCTCGTCGAGTTGATTAATTTGACACTTTGTTTATCAAATTTGGTCTTCATTTGCCGAAGCTATCGAGCTTCAAAGTTTGAAAAGTCACAAAAGTTGTGTGTTTGAGCACATAAAGTACTATTTTTCTTGGAAGTTCAACAAGATGTAATCATGATGTGTTGTGACATCTTCAAAATCTCGTTTAGGTGATTACTTTGACACTTTGTTTAACAAATTTGGTCTTCATTTGCCGAAGCTATCGAGCTTCAAAGTTTGAAAAGTCACAAAAGTTGTGTGTTTGAGCACATAATGTACTATTTTTCTTGGAAGTTCAACAAGATGCAATGATGATGTGTTGTGACATCTTCAAAATCTCGTCGAGTTGATTAATTTGACACTTTGGTTAACAAATTTGGTCCACATTTGCCAAAGCTATCGAGCTTCAAAGTTTGAAAAGTCACAAAAGTTGTGTGTTTGAGCACATAATGTACTATTTTTCTTGGAAGTTCAACAAGATGCAATGATGATGTGTTGCGTCATTTTAAAGATCTCGTCGAGCTGATTAATGTGACACTTTGGTTAACAAATTTCGTCCACATTTGCCAAAGCTATCGAGCTTCAAAGTTTGAAAAGTCACAAAAGTTGTGTGTTTGAGCACATAATGTACTATTTTTCTTGGATGTTCAACAAGATGCAATGATGATGTGTTGTGTCATTTTAAAGATCTCGTCGAGCTGATTAATTTGACACTTTGGTTAACAAATTTGGTCCACATTTGCCAAAGCTATCGAGCTTCAAAGTTTGAAAAGTCACAAAAGTTGTGTGTTTGAGCACATAATGTACTATTTTTCTTGGATGTTCAACAAGATGCAATGATGATGTGTTGTGTCATTTTAAAGATCTCGTCGAGTTGATTAATTTGACACTTTGGTTAACAAATTTGGTCCACATTTGCCAAAGCTATCGAGCTTCAAAGTTTGAAAAGTCACAAAAGTTGTGTGTTTGAGCACATAATGTACTATTTTTCTTGGAAGTTCAACAAGATGCAATGATGATGTGTTGTGTCATTTTAAAGATCTCTTCGAGCTGATTAATTTGACACTTTGGTTAACAAATTTGGTCCACATTTGCCAATGTTATCGAGCTTCAAAGTTTGGAAAGTCACAAAATATGTGTGTTTGAGCACATAAAGTACTATTTTTCTTGGAAATTCAACAAGATGCAATCATGATGTGTTGTGACATCTTCATAACCTTGTCGAGCTGATTAATTTGACACTTTGTTTAACAAATTTGGTCTTCATTTGCCGAAGCTATCGAGCTTCAAAGTTTGAAAAGTCACAAAAGTTGTGTGTTTGAGCACATAAAGTACTATTTTTCTTGGAAGTTCAACAAGATGTAATCATGGTGTGTTGTGTCATTTTAAAGATCTCGTCGAGCTGATTAATTTGACACTTTGGTTAACAAATTTGGTATACATTTGCCAAAGTTATCGAGCCTCAAAGTTTGAAAAGTAACAAAATATGTGTGTTTGAGCACATAAAGTACTATTTTTCTTGGAAGTTCAACAAGATGCAATTCTGATGTGTTGTGACATCTTCAAAATCTCGTCGAGTTGATTAATTTGACACTTTGTTTATCAAATTTGGTCTTCATTTGCCGAAGCTATCGAACTTCAAAGTTTGAAAAGTCACAAAATATGTGTGTTTGAGCACATAAAGTACTATTTTTCTTGGAAGTTCAACAAGATGCAATAATGATGTGTTGTGTCATTTTAAAGATCTCGTCGAGCTGATTAATTTGACACTTTGGTTAACAAATTTGGTCCACATTTGCCAATGTTATCGAGCTTCAAAGTTTGAAAAGTCACAAAATATGTGTGTTTGAGCACATAAAGTACTATTTTTCTTGGAAGTTCAACAAGATGTAATCATGATGTGTTGTGACATCTTCAAAATCTCGTTTAGGTGATTACTTTGACACTTTGTTTAACAAATTTGGTCTTCATTTGCCGAAGCTATCGAGCTTCAAAGTTTGAAAAGTCACAAAAGTTGTGTGTTTGAGCACATAAAGTACTATTTTTCTTGGAAGTTCAATAAGATGTAATCATGGTGTGTTGTGTCATTTTAAAGGTCTCGTCGAGCTGATTAATTTGACACTTTGGTTAACAAATTTGGTATACATTTGCCAAAGTTATCGAGCCTCAAAGTTTGAAAAGTAACAAAATATGTGTGTTTGAGCACATAAAGTACTATTTTTCTTGGAAGTTCAACAAGATGCAATTCTAATGTGTTGTGACATCTTCACAATCTCGTCGAGTTGATTAATTTGACACTTTGTTTATCAAATTTGGTCTTCATTTGCCGAAGCTATCGAGCTTCAAAGTTTGAAAAGTCACAAAAGTTGTGTGTTTGAGCACATAATGTACTATTTTTCTTGGAAGTTCAACAAGATGCAATGATGATGTGTTGTGACATCTTCAAAATCTCGTCGAGTTGATTAATTTGACACTTTGGTTAACAAATTTGGTCCACATTTGCCAAAGCTATCGAGCTTCAAAGTTTGAAAAGTCACAAAAGTTGTGTGTTTGAGCACATAAAGTACTATTTTTCTTGGAAATTCAACAAGATGCAATGATGATGTGTTGTGACATATTCAAAATCTGGTTGAGATGATTAATTTGACACTTTGTTTAAGAAATTTGGTCCACATTTGCCAATGTTATCGAGCTTCAAAGTTTGGAAAGTCACAAAATATGTGTGTTTGAGCACATAAAGTACTATTTTTCTTGGAAGTTCAACAAGATGTAATCATGATGTGTTGTGACATCTTCAAAATCTCGTTGAGCTGATTAATTTGACACTTTGTTTAAGAAATTTGGTCCACATTTGCCGAAGTTATCGAGCTTCAAAATTTGAAAAGTCACAAAATATGTGTGTTTGAGCACATAAAGTACTATTTTTCTTGGAAATTCAACAAGATGCAATCATGATGTGTTGTGACATCTTCAAAATCTCGTCGAGTTGATTAATTTGACACTTTGTTTATCAAATTTGGTCTTCATTTGCCGAAGCTATCGAGCTTCAAAGTTTGAAAAGTCACAAAAGTTGTGTGTTTGAGCACATAAAGTACTATTTTTCTTGGAAGTTCAACAAGATGTAATCATGATGTGTTGTGACATCTTCAAAATCTCGTTTAGGTGATTACTTTGACACTTTGTTTAACAAATTTGGTCTTCATTTGCCGAAGCTATCGAGCTTCAAAGTTTGAAAAGTCACAAAAGTTGTGTGTTTGAGCACATAATGTACTATTTTTCTTGGAAGTTCAACAAGATGCAATGATGATGTGTTGTGACATCTTCAAAATCTCGTCGAGTTGATTAATTTGACACTTTGGTTAACAAATTTGGTCCACATTTGCCAAAGCTATCGAGCTTCAAAGTTTGAAAAGTCACAAAAGTTGTGTGTTTGAGCACATAATGTACTATTTTTCTTGGAAGTTCATCAAGATGCAATGATGATGTGTTGCGTCATTTTAAAGATCTCGTCGAGCTGATTAATGTGACACTTTGGTTAACAAATTTCGTCCACATTTGCCAAAGCTATCGAGCTTCAAAGTTTGAAAAGTCACAAAAGTTGTGTGTTTGAGCACATAATGTACTATTTTTCTTGGATGTTCAACAAGATGCAATGATGATGTGTTGTGTCATTTTAAAGATCTCGTCGAGCTGATTAATTTGACACTTTGGTTAACAAATTTGGTCCACATTTGCCAAAGCTATCGAGCTTCAAAGTTTGAAAAGTCACAAAAGTTGTGTGTTTGAGCACATAATGTACTATTTTTCTTGGATGTTCAACAAGATGCAATGATGATGTGTTGTGTCATTTTAAAGATCTCGTCGAGTTGATTAATTTGACACTTTGGTTAACAAATTTGGTCCACATTTGCCAAAGCTATCGAGCTTCAAAGTTTGAAAAGTCACAAAAGTTGTGTGTTTGAGCACATAATGTACTATTTTTCTTGGAAGTTCAACAAGATGCAATGATGATGTGTTGTGTCATTTTAAAGATCTCTTCGAGCTGATTAATTTGACACTTTGGTTAACAAATTTGGTCCACATTTGCCAATGTTATCGAGCTTCAAAGTTTGGAAAGTCACAAAATATGTGTGTTTGAGCACATAAAGTACTATTTTTCTTGGAAATTCAACAAGATGCAATCATGATGTGTTGTGACATCTTCATAACCTTGTCGAGCTGATTAATTTGACACTTTGTTTAACAAATTTGGTCTTCATTTGCCGAAGCTATCGAGCTTCAAAGTTTGAAAAGTCACAAAAGTTGTGTGTTTGAGCACATAAAGTACTATTTTTCTTGGAAGTTCAACAAGATGTAATCATGGTGTGTTGTGTCATTTTAAAGATCTCGTCGAGCTGATTAATTTGACACTTTGGTTAACAAATTTGGTATACATTTGCCAAAGTTATCGAGCCTCAAAGTTTGAAAAGTAACAAAATATGTGTGTTTGAGCACATAAAGTACTATTTTTCTTGGAAGTTCAACAAGATGCAATTCTGATGTGTTGTGACATCTTCAAAATCTCGTCGAGTTGATTAATTTGACACTTTGTTTATCAAATTTGGTCTTCATTTGCCGAAGCTATCGAACTTCAAAGTTTGAAAAGTCACAAAATATGTGTGTTTGAGCACATAAAGTACTATTTTTCTTGGAAGTTCAACAAGATGCAATAATGATGTGTTGTGTCATTTTAAAGATCTCGTCGAGCTGATTAATTTGACACTTTGGTTAACAAATTTGGTCCACATTTGCCAATGTTATCGAGCTTCAAAGTTTGAAAAGTCACAAAATATGTGTGTTTGAGCACATAAAGTACTATTTTTCTTGGAAGTTCAACAAGATGTAATCATGATGTGTTGTGACATCTTCAAAATCTCGTTTAGGTGATTACTTTGACACTTTGTTTAACAAATTTGGTCTTCATTTGCCGAAGCTATCGAGCTTCAAAGTTTGAAAAGTCACAAAAGTTGTGTGTTTGAGCACATAAAGTACTATTTTTCTTGGAAGTTCAATAAGATGTAATCATGGTGTGTTGTGTCATTTTAAAGGTCTCGTCGAGCTGATTAATTTGACACTTTGGTTAACAAATTTGGTATACATTTGCCAAAGTTATCGAGCCTCAAAGTTTGAAAAGTAACAAAATATGTGTGTTTGAGCACATAAAGTACTATTTTTCTTGGAAGTTCAACAAGATGCAATTCTGATGTGTTGTGACATCTTCACAATCTCGTCGAGTTGATTAATTTGACACTTTGTTTATCAAATTTGGTCTTCATTTGCCGAAGCTATCGAGCTTCAAAGTTTGAAAAGTCACAAAAGTTGTGTGTTTGAGCACATAATGTACTATTTTTCTTGGAAGTTCAACAAGATGCAATGATGATGTGTTGTGACATCTTCAAAATCTCGTCGAGTTGATTAATTTGACACTTTGGTTAACAAATTTGGTCCACATTTGCCAAAGCTATCGAGCTTCAAAGTTTGAAAAGTCACAAAAGTTGTGTGTTTGAGCACATAAAGTACTATTTTTCTTGGAAATTCAACAAGATGCAATGATGATGTGTTGTGACATATTCAAAATCTGGTTGAGATGATTAATTTGACACTTTGTTTAAGAAATTTGGTCCACATTTGCCGAAGTTATCGAGCTTCAAAGATTGAAAAGTCACAAAAGTTGTGTGTTTGAGCACATAAAGTACTATTTTTCTTGGAAGTTCAACAAGATGTAATCATGATGTGTTGTGACATCTTCAAAATCTCGTTTAGGTGATTACTTTGACACTTTGTTTAACAAATTTGGTCTTCATTTGCCGAAGCTATCGAGCTTCAAAGTTTGAAAAGTCACAAAAGTTGTGTGTTTGAGCACATAAAGTACTATTTTTCTTGGAAGTTCAACAAGATGTAATCATGGTGTGTTGTGTCATTTTAAAGATCTCGTCGAGCTGATTAATTTGACACTTTGGTTAACAAATTTGGTCCACATTTGCCGAAGTTATCGAGCTTCAAAGTTTGAAAAGTCACAAAATATGTGTGTTTGAGCACATAAAGTACTATTTTTCTTGGAAGTTCAACAAGATGCAATTCTGATGTGTTGTGACATCTTCAAAATCTCGTCGAGTTGATTAATTTAACACTTTGTTTATCAAATTTGGTCTTCATTTGCCGAATCTATCGAGCTTCAAAGTTTGAAAAGTCACAAAAGTTGTGTGTTTGAGCACATAATGTACTATTTTTCTTGGAAGTTCAACAAGATGCAATGATGATGTGTTGCGTCATTTTAAAGATCTCGTCGAGCTGATTAATTTGACACTTTGGTTAACAAATTTGGTCCACATTTGCCAATGTTATCGAGCTTCAAAGTTTGAAAAGTCACAAAATATGTGTGTTTGAGCACATAAAGTACTATTTTTCTTGGAAGTTCAACAAGATGTAATCATGATGTGTTGTGACATCTTCAAAATCTCGTTTAGGTGATTACTTTGACACTTTGTTTAACAAATTTGGTCTTCATTTGCCGAAGCTATCGAGCTTCAAAGTTTGAAAAGTCACAAAAGTTGTGTGTTTGAGCACATAAAGTACTATTTTTCTTGGAAGTTCAACAAGAGGTAATCATGATGTGTTGTGACATCTTCAAAATCTCGTTGAGCTGATTAATTTGACACTTTGGTTAACAAATTTGGTCTTCATTTGCCGAAGCTATCGAGCTTCAAAGTTTGAAAAGTAACAAAATATGTGTGTTTGAGCACATAAAGTACTATTTTTCTTGGAAGTTCAACAAGATGCAATTCTGATGTGTTGTGACATCTTCAAAATCTCGTCGAGTTGATTAATTTGACACTTTGTTTATCAAATTTGGTCTTCATTTGCCGAAGCTATCGAGCTTCAAAGTTTGAAAAGTCACAAAATATGTGTGTTTGAGCACATAAAGTACTATTTTTCTTGGAAGTTCAACAAGATGCAATAATGATGTGTTGTGTCATTTTAAATATCTCGTCGAGCTGATTAACTTGACACTTTGGTTAACAAATTTGGTATACATTTGCCAAAGTTATCGAGCCTCAAAGTTTGAAAAGTAACAAAATATGTGTGTTTGAGCACATAAAGTACTATTTTTCTTGGAAGTTCAACAAGATGCAATTCTGATGTGTTGTGACATCTTCAAAATCTCGTCGAGTTGATTAATTTGACACTTTGTTTATCAAATTTGGTCTTCATTTGCCGAAGCTATCGAGCTTCAAAGTTTGAAAAGTCACAAAAGTTGTGTGTTTGAGCACATAATGTACTATTTTTCTTGGAAGTTCAACAAGATGCAATGATGATGTCTTGCGTCATTTTAAAGATCTCGTCGAGCTGATTAATGTGACACTTTGGTTAACAAATTTCGTCCACATTTGCCAAAGCTATCGAGCTTCAAAGTTTGAAAAGTCACAAAAGTTGTGTGTTTGAGCACATAATGTACTATTTTTCTTGGAAGTTCAAAAAGATGCAATGATGATGTGTTGTGTCATTTTAAAGATCTCGTCGAGCTGATTAATTTGAAACTTTGTTTAAGAAATTTGGTCCACATTTGCCGAAGTTATCGAGCTTCAAAGTTTGAAAAGTCACAAAATATGTGTGTTTGAGCACATAAAGTACTATTTTTCTTGGAAATTCAACAAGATGCAATCATGATGTGTTGTGACATCTTCAAAATCTCGTCGAGTTGATTAATTTGACACTTTGTTTATCAAATTTGGTCTTCATTTGCCGAAGCTATCGAGCTTCAAAGTTTGAAAAGTCACAAAAGTTGTGTGTTTGAGCACATAAAGTACTATTTTTCTTGGAAGTTCAACAAGATGTAATCATGATGTGTTGTGACATCTTCAAAATCTCGTTTAGGTGATTACTTTGACACTTTGTTTAACAAATTTGGTCTTCATTTGCCGAAGCTATCGAGCTTCAAAGTTTGAAAAGTCACAAAAGTTGTGTGTTTGAGCACATAATGTACTATTTTTCTTGGAAGTTCAACAAGATGCAATGATGATGTGTTGCGTCATTTTAAAGATCTCGTCGAGCTGATTAATGTGACACTTTGGTTAACAAATTTCGTCCACATTTGCCAAAGCTATCGAGCTTCAAAGTTTGAAAAGTCACAAAAGTTGTGTGTTTGAGCACATAATGTACTATTTTTCTTGGAAGTTCAACAAGATGCAATGATGATGTGTTGCGTCATTTTAAAGATCTCGTCGAGTTGATTAATTTGACACTTTGTTTATCAAATTTGGTCTTCATTTGCCGAAGCTATCGAGCTTCAAAGTTTGAAAAGTCACAAAAGTTGTGTGTTTGAGCACATAAAGTACTATTTTTCTTGGAAGTTCAACAAGATGTAATCATGATGTGTTGTGACATCTTCAAAATCTCGTTTAGGTGATTACTTTGACACTTTGTTTAACAAATTTGGTCTTCATTTGCCGAAGCTATCGAGCTTCAAAGTTTGAAAAGTCACAAAAGTTGTGTGTTTGAGCACATAATGTACTATTTTTCTTGGAAGTTCAACAAGATGCAATGATGATGTGTTGCGTCATTTTAAAGATCTCGTCGAGCTGATTAATTTGACACTTTGGTTAACAAATTTGGTCCACATTTGCCAATGTTATCGAGCTTCAAAGTTTGAAAAGTCACAAAATATGTGTGTTTGAGCACATAAAGTACTATTTTTCTTGGAAATTCAACAAGATGCAATCATGAATTGTTATGTCATTTTAAAGATCTCGTCGAGCTGATTAATTTGACACTTTGGTTAACAAATTTGGTCCACATTTGCCAAAGTTATCGAGCTTCAAAATTGGAAAAGTCACAAAAGTTGTGTGTTTGAGCACATAAAGTACTATTTTTCTTGGAAATTCAACAAGATGCAATGATGATGTGTTGTGACATATTCAAAATCTGGTTGAGATGATTAATTTGACACTTTGTTTAAGAAATTTGGTCCACATTTGCCGAAGTTATCGAGCTTCAAAGATTGAAAAGTCACAAAAGTTGTGTGTTTGAGCACATAAAGTACTATTTTTCTTGGAAGTTCAATAAGATGTAATCATGGTGTGTTGTGTCATTTTAAAGATCTCGTCGAGCTGATTAATTTGACACTTTGGTTAACAAATTTGGTATACATTTGCCAAAGTTATCGAGCCTCAAAGTTTGAAAAGTAACAAAATATGTGTGTTTGAGCACATAAAGTACTATTTTTCTTGGAAGTTCAACAAGATGCAATTCTGATGTGTTGTGACATCTTCAAAATCTCGTCGAGTTGATTAATTTGACACTTTGTTTATCAAATTTGGTCTTCATTTGCCGAAGCTATCGAACTTCAAAGTTTGAAAAGTCACAAAATATGTGTGTTTGAGCACATAAAGTACTATTTTTCTTGGAAGTTCAACAAGATGCAATAATGATGTGTTGTGTCATTTTAAAGATCTCGTCGAGCTGATTAATTTGACACTTTGGTTAACAAATTTGGTCCACATTTGCCAATGTTATCGAGCTTCAAAGTTTGAAAAGTCACAAAATATGTGTGTTTGAGCACATAAAGTACTATTTTTCTTGGAAGTTCAACAAGATGTAATCATGATGTGTTGTGACATCTTCAAAATCTCGTTTAGGTGATTACTTTGACACTTTGTTTAACAAATTTGGTCTTCATTTGCCGAAGCTATCGAGCTTCAAAGTTTGAAAAGTCACAAAAGTTGTGTGTTTGAGCACATAAAGTACTATTTTTCTTGGAAGTTCAACAAGATGTAATCATGGTGTGTTGTGTCATTTTAAAGATCTCGTCGAGCTGATTAATTTGACACTTTGGTTAACAAATTTGGTATACATTTGCCAAAGTTATCGAGCCTCAAAGTTTGAAAAGTAACAAAATATGTGTGTTTGAGCACATAAAGTACTATTTTTCTTGGAAGTTCAACAAGATGCAATTCTGATGTGTTGTGACATCTTCAAAATCTCGTCGAGTTGATTAATTTGACACTTTGTTTATCAAATTTGGTCTTCATTTGCCGAAGCTATCGAGCTTCAAAGTTTGAAAAGTCACAAAAGTTGTGTGTTTGAGCACATAATGTACTATTTTTCTTGGAAGTTCAACAAGATGCAATGATGATGTGTTGTGACATCTTCAAAATCTCGTCGAGTTGATTAATTTGACACTTTGGTTAACAAATTTGGTCCACATTTGCCAAAGCTATCGAGCTTCAAAGTTTGAAAAGTCACAAAAGTTGTGTGTTTGAGCACATAATGTACTATTTTTCTTGGAAGTTCAACAAGATGCAATGATGATGTGTTGTGTCATTTTAAAGATCTCTTCGAGCTGATTAATTTGACACTTTGGTTAACAAATTTGGTCCACATTTGCCAATGTTATCGAGCTTCAAAGTTTGGAAAGTCACAAAATATGTGTGTTTGAGCACATAAAGTACTATTTTTCTTGGAAGTTCAACAAGATGTAATCATGATGTGTTGTGACATCTTCAAAATCTCGTTGAGCTGATTAATTTGACACTTTGTTTAAGAAATTTGGTCCACATTTGCCGAAGTTATCGAGCTTCAAAGTTTGAAAAGTCACAAAATATGTGTGTTTGAGCACATAAAGTACTATTTTTCTTGGAAATTCAACAAGATGCAATCATGATGTGTTGTGACATCTTCAAAATCTCGTCGAGTTGATTAATTTGACACTTTGTTTATCAAATTTGGTCTTCATTTGCCGAAGCTATCGAGCTTCAAAGTTTGAAAAGTCACAAAAGTTGTGTGTTTGAGCACATAAAGTACTATTTTTCTTGGAAGTTCAACAAGATGTAATCATGGTGTGTTGTGTCATTTTAAAGATCTCGTCGAGCTGATTAATTTGACACTTTGGTTAACAAATTTGGTCCACATTTGCCAATGTTATCGAGCTTCAAAGTTTGAAAAGTCACAAAATATATGTGTTTGAGCACATAAAGTACTATTTTTCTTGGAAGTTCAACAAGATGCAATAATGATGTGTTGTGTCATTTTAAAGATCTCTTCGAGCTGATTAATTTGACACTTTGGTTAACAAATTTGGTCCACATTTGCCAATGTTATCGAGCTTCAAAGTTTGAAAAGTCACAAAATATGTGTGTTTGAGCACATAAAGTACTATTTTTCTTGGAAGTTCAACAAGATGTAATCATGATGTGTTGTGACATCTTCAAAATCTCGTCGAGTTGATTAATTTGACACTTTGTTTATCAAATTTGGTCTTCATTTGCCGAAGCTATCGAGCTTCAAAGTTTGAAAAGTCACAAAAGTTGTGTGTTTGAGCACATAAAGTACTATTTTTCTTGGAAGTTCAACAAGATGTAATCATGGTGTGTTGTGTCATTTTAAAGATCTCGTCGAGCTGATTAATTTGACACTTTGTTTATCAAATTTGGTCTTCATTTGCCGAAGCTATCGAGCTTCAAAGTTTGAAAAGTCACAAAAGTTGTGTGTTTGAGCACATAAAGTACTATTTTTCTTGGAAGTTCAACAAGATGCAATGATGATGTGTTGTGACATCTTCAAAATCTCGTTGAGCTGATTAATTTGACACTTTGTTTAAGAAATTTGGTCCACATTTGCCGAACTTATCGAGCTTCAAAGTTTGAAAAGTCACAAAATATGTGTGTTTGAGCACATAAAGTACTATTTTTCTTGGAAATTCAACAAGATGCAATCATGATGTGTTGTGACATCTTCAAAATCTCGTCGAGTTGATTAATTTGACACTTTGTTTATCA
This sequence comes from Euwallacea fornicatus, assembly GCF_040115645.1. NCBI lineage: Eukaryota > Metazoa > Arthropoda > Insecta > Coleoptera > Curculionidae > Euwallacea > Euwallacea fornicatus. Next base: position 82,358 of record NW_027096016.1, on the reverse strand, counting down.
AATTTGGTTTTCATTTGCCGAAGCTATCGAGCTTCAAAGTTTGAAAAGTCACAAAAGTTGTGTGTTTGAGCACATAAAGTACTATTTTTCTTGGAAATTCAACAAGATGCAATCATGATGTGTTGTGACATCTTCAAAATCTCGTCGAGTTGATTAATTTGACACTTTGTTTATCAAATTTGGTCTTCATTTGCCGAAGCTATCGAGCTTCAAAGTTTGAAAAGTCACAAAAGTTGTGTGTTTGAGCACATAAAGTACTATTTTTCTTGGAAGTTCAACAAGATGTAATCATGATGTGTTGTGACATCTTCAAAATCTCGTTTAGGTGATTACTTTGACACTTTGTTTAACAAATTTGGTCTTCATTTGCCAAAGTTATCGAGCTTCAAAGTTTGAAAAGTCACAAAATATGTGTGTTTGAGCACATAAAGTACTATTTTTCTTGGAAGTTCAACAAGATGTAATCATGGTGTGTTGTGTCATTTTAAAGATCTCGTCGAGCTGATTAATTTGACACTTTGGTTAACAAATTTGGTATACATTTGCCAAAGTTATCGAGCCTCAAAGTTTGAAAAGTAACAAAATATGTGTGTTTGAGCACATAAAGTACTATTTTTCTTGGAAGTTCAACAAGATGCAATTCTGATGTGTTGTGACATCTTCAAAATCTCGTCGAGTTGATTAATTTGACACTTTGTTTATCAAATTTGGTCTTCATTTGCCGAAGCTATCGAGCTTCAAAGTTTGAAAAGTCACAAAAGTTGTGTGTTTGAGCACATAAAGTACTATTTTTCTTGGAAGTTCAACAAGATGTAATCATGATGTGTTGTGACATCTTCAAAATCTCGTTTAGGTGATTACTTTGACACTTTGTTTAACAAATTTGGTCTTCATTTGCCGAAGCTATCGAGCTTCAAAGTTTGAAAAGTCACAAAAGTTGTGTGTTTGAGCACATAAAGTACTATTTTTCTTGGAAGTTCAACAAGATGTAATCATGGTGTGTTGTGTCATTTTAAAGATCTCGTCGAGCTGATTAATTTGACACTTTGTTTATCAAATTTGGTCTTCATTTGCCGAAGCTATCGAGCTTCAAAGTTTGAAAAGTCACAAAAGTTGTGTGTTTGAGCACATAAAGTACTATTTTTCTTGGAAGTTCAACAAGATGCAATGATGATGTGTTGCGTCATTTTAAAGATCTCGTCGAGCTGATTAATGTGACACTTTGGTTAACAAATTTGGTCCACATTTGCCGAAGCTATCGAGCTTCAAAGTTTGAAAAGTCACAAAAGTTGTGTGTTTGAGCACATAAAGTACTATTTTTCTTGGAAGTTCAACAAGATGTAATCATGATGTGTTGTGACATCTTCAAAATCTCGTTTAGGTGATTACTTTGACACTTTGTTTAACAAATTTGGTCTTCATTTGCCGAAGCTATCGAGCTTCAAAGTTTGAAAAGTCACAAAAGTTGTGTGTTTGAGCACATAAAGTACTATTTTTCTTGGAAGTTCAACAAGATGTAATCATGGTGTGTTGTGTCATTTTAAAGATCTCGTCGAGCTGATTAATTTGACACTTTGGTTAACAAATTTGGTATACATTTGCCAAAGTTATCGAGCCTCAAAGTTTGAAAAGTAACAAAATATGTGTGTTTGAGCACATAAAGTACTATTTTTCTTGGAAGTTCAACAAGATGCAATTCTGATGTGTTGTGACATCTTCAAAATCTCGTCGAGTTGATTAATTTGACACTTTGTTTAACAAATTTGGTCTTCATTTGCAAAAGTTATCGAGCTTCAAAGTTTGAAAAGTCACAAAAGTTGTGTGTTTGAGCACATAAAGTACTATTTTTCTTGGAAGTTCAACAAGATGTAATCATGGTGTGTTGTGTCATTTTAAAGATCTCGTCGAGCTGATTAATTTGACACTTTGGTTAACAAATTTGGTCCACATTTGCCAATGTTATCGAGCTTCAAAGTTTGAAAAGTCACAAAATATATGTGTTTGAGCACATAAAGTACTATTTTTCTTGGAAGTTCAACAAGATGCAATAATGATGTGTTGTGTCATTTTAAAGATCTCGTCGAGCTGATTAATTTGACACTTTGGTTAACAAATTTGGTCCACATTTGCCAATGTTATCGAGCTTCAAAGTTTGAAAAGTCACAAAAGTTGTGTGTTTGAGCACATAAAGTACTATTTTTCTTGGAAATTCAACAAGATGCAATCATGATGTGTTGTGACATATTCAAAATCTCGTCGAGCTGATTAATTTGTCACTTTGTTTAACAAATTTGGTCTTCATTTGCCGAAGCTATCGAGCTTCAAAGTTTGAAAAGTCACAAAAGTTGTGTGTTTGAGCACATAAAGTACTATTTTTCTTGGAAGTTCAACAAGATGTAATCATGGTGTGTTGTGTCATTTTAAAGATCTCGTCGAGCTGATTAATTTGACACTTTGGTTAACAAATTTGGTATACATTTGCCAAAGTTATCGAGCCTCAAAGTTTGAAAAGTAACAAAATATGTGTGTTTGAGCACATAAAGTACTATTTTTCTTGGAAGTTCAACTAGATGCAATTCTGATGTGTTGTGACATCTTCAAAATCTCGTCGAGTTGATTAATTTGACACTTTGTTTATCAAATTTAGTCTTCATTTGCCGAAGCTATCGAGCTTCAAAGTTTGAAAAGTCACAAAAGTTGTGTGTTTGAGCACATAATGTACTATTTTTCTTGGAAGTTCAACAAGATGCAATGATGATGTGTTGCGTCATTTTAAAGATCTCGTCGAGCTGATTAATGTGACACTTTGGTTAACAAATTTGGTCCACATTTGCCAAAGTTATCGAGCTTCAAAGTTTGAAAAGTCACAAAATATGTGTGTTTGAGCACATAAAGTACTATTTTTCTTGGAAGTTCAACAAGATGTAATCATGGTGTGTTGTGTCATTTTAAAGATCTCGTCGAGCTGATTAATTTGACACTTTGGTTAACAAATTTGGTATACATATGCCAAAGTTATCGAGCCTCAAAGTTTGAAAAGTAACAAAATATGTGTGTTTGAGCACCTAAAGTACTATTTTTCTTGGAAGTTCAACAAGATGTAATCATGATGTGTTGTGACATCTTCAAAATCTCGTTTAGGTGATTACTTTGACACTTTGTTTAAGAAATTTGGTCCACATTTGCCGAAGTTATCGAGCTTCAAAATTTGAAAAGTCACAAAATATGTGTGTTTGAGCACATAAAGTACTATTTTTCTTGGAAGTTCAACAAGATGCAATGATGATGTGTTGCGTCATTTTAAAGATCTCGTCGAGCTGATTAATGTGACACTTTGGTTAACAAATTTGGTCCACATTTGCCAAAGTTATCGAGCTTCAAAGTTTGAAAAGTCACAAAATATGTGTGTTTGAGCACATAAAGTACTATTTTTCTTGGAAGTTCAACAAGATGCAATGATGATGTGTTGCGTCATTTTAAAGATCTCGTCGAGCTGATTAATGTGACACTTTGGTTAACAAATTTGGTCCACATTTGCCAAAGTTATCGAGCTTCAAAATTTGAAAAGTCACAAAATATGTGTGTTTGAGCACATAAAGTACTATTTTTCTTGGAAGTTCAACAAGATGCAATGATGATGTGTTGCGTCATTTTAAAGATCTCGTCGAGCTGATTAATGTGACACTTTGGTTAACAAATTTGGTCCACATTTGCCAAAGTTATCGAGCTTCAAAGTTTGAAAAGTCACAAAATATGTGTGTTTGAGCACATAAAGTACTATTTTTCTTGGAAGTTCAACAAGATGTAATCATGATGTGTTGTGACATCTTCAAAATCTCGTTTAGGTGATTACTTTGACACTTTGTTTAAGAAATTTGGTCCACATTTGCCGAAGTTATCGAGCTTCAAAATTTGAAAAGTCACAAAATATGTGTGTTTGAGCACATAAAGTACTATTTTTCTTGGAAATTCAACAAGATGCAATCATGATGTGTTGTGACATATTCAAAATCTCGTCGAGCTAATTAATTTGACACTTTGTTTAACAAATTTGGTCTTCATTTGCCGAAGCTATCGAGCTTCAAAGTTTGAAAAGTCACAAAAGTTGTGTGTTTGAGCACATAAGGTACTATTTTTCTTGGAAGTTCAACAAGATGTAATCATGATGTGTTGTGACATCTTCAAAATCTCGTTGAGCTGATTAATTTGACACTTTGTTTAAGAAATTTGGTCCACATTTGCCGAAGTTATCGAGCTTCAAAGTTTGAAAAGTCACAAAATATGTGTGTTTGAGCACATACAGTACTATTTTTCTTGGAAGTTCAACAAGATGTAATCATGGTGTGTTGTGTCATTTTAAAGATCTCGTCGAGCTGATTAATTTGACACTTTGGTTAACAAATTTGGTCCACATTTGCCAATGTTATCGAGCTTCAAAGTTTGAAAAGTCACAAAATATATGTGTTTGAGCACATAAAGTACTATTTTTCTTGGAAGTTCAACAAGATGCAATAATGATGTGTTGTGTCATTTTAAAGATCTCGTCGAGCTGATTAATTTGACACTTTGGTTAACAAATTTGGTCCACATTTGCCAATGTTATCGAGCTTCAAAGTTTGAAAAGTCACAAAAGTTGTGTGTTTGAGCACATAAAGTACTATTTTTCTTGGAAATTCAACAAGATGCAATCATGATGTGTTGTGACATATTCAAAATCTCGTCGAGCTGATTAATTTGTCACTTTGTTTAACAAATTTGGTCTTCATTTGCCGAAGCTATCGAGCTTCAAAGTTTGAAAAGTCACAAAAGTTGTGTGTTTGAGCACATAAAGTACTATTTTTCTTGGAAGTTCAACAAGATGTAATCATGATGTGTTGTGACATCTTCAAAATCTCGTTTAGGTGATTACTTTGACACTTTGTTTAACAAATTTGGTCTTCATTTGCCGAAGCTATCGAGCTTCAAAGTTTGAAAAGTCACAAAAGTTGTGTGTTTGAGCACATAAAGTACTATTTTTCTTGGAAGTTCAACAAGATGTAATCATGGTGTGTTGTGTCATTTTAAAGATCTCGTCGAGCTGATTAATTTGACACTTTGGTTAACAAATTTGGTATACATTTGCCAAAGTTATCGAGCCTCAAAGTTTGAAAAGTAACAAAATATGTGTGTTTGAGCACATAAAGTACTATTTTTCTTGGAAGTTCAACTAGATGCAATTCTGATGTGTTGTGACATCTTCAAAATCTCGTCGAGTTGATTAATTTGACACTTTGTTTATCAAATTTAGTCTTCATTTGCCGAAGCTATCGAGCTTCAAAGTTTGAAAAGTCACAAAAGTTGTGTGTTTGAGCACATAATGTACTATTTTTCTTGGAAGTTCAACAAGATGCAATGATGATGTGTTGCGTCATTTTAAAGATCTCGTCGAGCTGATTAATGTGACACTTTGGTTAACAAATTTGGTCCACATTTGCCAAAGTTATCGAGCTTCAAAGTTTGAAAAGTCACAAAATATGTGTGTTTGAGCACATAAAGTACTATTTTTCTTGGAAGTTCAACAAGATGTAATCATGATGTGTTGTGACATCTTCAAAATCTCGTTTAGGTGATTACTTTGACACTTTGTTTAACAAATTTGGTCTTCATTTGCCGAAGCTATCGAGCTTCAAAGTTTGAAAAGTCACAAAAGTTGTGTGTTTGAGCACATAAAGTACTATTTTTCTTGGAAGTTCAACAAGATGTAATCATGGTGTGTTGTGTCATTTTAAAGATCTCGTCGAGCTGATTAATTTGACACTTTGGTTAACAAATTTGGTATACATTTGCCAAAGTTATCGAGCCTCAAAGTTTGAAAAGTAACAAAATATGTGTGTTTGAGCACATAAAGTACTATTTTTCTTGGAAGTTCAACAAGATGCAATTCTGATGTGTTGTGACATCTTCAAAATCTCGTCGAGTTGATTAATTTGACACTTTGTTTATCAAATTTGGTCTTCATTTGCCGAAGCTATCGAGCTTCAAAGTTTGAAAAGTCACAAAAGTTGTGTGTTTGAGCACATAATGTACTATTTTTCTTGGAAGTTCAACAAGATGCAATGATGATGTGTTGCGTCATTTTAAAGATCTCGTCGAGCTGATTAATGTGACACTTTGGTTAACAAATTTGGTCCACATTTGCCAAAGTTATCGAGCTTCAAAGTTTGAAAAGTCACAAAATATGTGTGTTTGAGCACATAAAGTACTATTTTTCTTGGAAGTTCAACAAGATGCAATGATGATGTGTTGCGTCATTTTAAAGATCTCGTCGAGCTGATTAATGTGACACTTTGGTTAACAAATTTGGTCCACATTTGCCAAAGTTATCGAGCTTCAAAATTTGAAAAGTCACAAAATATGTGTGTTTGAGCACATAAAGTACTATTTTTCTTGGAAGTTCAACAAGATGCAATGATGATGTGTTGTGACATCTTCAAAATCTCGTTTAGGTGATTACTTTGACACTTTGTTTAAGAAATTTGGTCCACATTTGCCGAAGTTATCGAGCTTCACAATTTGAAAAGTCACAAAATATGTGTGTTTGAGCACATAAAGTACTATTTTTCTTGGAAATTCAACAAGATGCAATCATGATGTGTTGTGACATATTCAAAATCTCGTCGAGCTAATTAATTTGACACTTTGTTTAACAAATTTGGTCTTCATTTGCCGAAGCTATCGAGCTTCAAAGTTTGAAAAGTCACAAAAGTTGTGTGTTTGAGCACATAAGGTACTATTTTTCTTGGAAGTTCAACAAGATGTAATCATGATGTGTTGTGACATCTTCAAAATCTCGTTGAGCTGATTAATTTGACACTTTGTTTAAGAAATTTGGTCCACATTTGCCGAAGTTATCGAGCTTCAAAGTTTGAAAAGTCACAAAATATGTGTGTTTGAGCACATACAGTACTATTTTTCTTGGAAATTCAACAAGATGCAATCATGATGTGTTGTGACATATTCAAAATCTCGTCGAGCTAATTAATTTGACACTTTGTTTAACAAATTTGGTCTTCATTTGCCGAAGCTATCGAGCTTCAAAGTTTGAAAAGTCACAAAAGTTGTGTGTTTGAGCACATAAAGTACTATTTTTCTTGGAAGTTCAACAAGATGTAATCATGATGTGTTGTGACATCTTCAAAATCTCGTTGAGCTGATTAATTTGACACTTTGGTTAACAAATTTGGTCTTCATTTGCCGAAGCTATCGAGCTTCAAAGTTTGAAAAGTCACAAAAGTTGTGTGTTTGAGCACATAAAGTACTATTTTTCTTGGAAGTTCAACAAGATGTAATCATGATGTGTTGTGACATCTTCAAAATCTCGTTTAGGTGATTACTTTGACACTTTGTTTAACAAATTTGGTCTTCATTTGCCGAAGCTATCGAGCTTCAAAGTTTGAAAAGTCACAAAAGTTGTGTGTTTGAGCACATAAAGTACTATTTTTCTTGGAAGTTCAACAAGATGTAATCATGGTGTGTTGTGTCATTTTAAAGATCTCGTCGAGCTGATTAATTTGACACTTTGGTTAATAAATTTGGTATACATTTGCCAAAGTTATCGAGCCTCAAAGTTTGAAAAGTAACAAAATATGTGTGTTTGAGCACATAAAGTACTATTTTTCTTGGAAGTTCAACAAGATGCAATAATGATGTGTTGTGTCATTTTAAATATCTCGTCGAGCTGATTAATTTGACACTTTGGTTAACAAATTTGGTATACATTTGCCAAAGTTATCGAGCCTCAAAGTTTGAAAAGTAACAAAATATGTGTGTTTGAGCACATAAAGTACTATTTTTCTTGGAAGTTCAACAAGATGCAATTCTGATGTGTTGTGACATCTTCAAAACCTCGTCGAGTTGATTAATTTGACACTTTGTTTATCAAATTTGGTCTTCATTTGCCGAAGCTATCGAGCTTCAAAGTTTGAAAAGTCACAAAAGTTGTGTGTTTGAGCACATAATGTACTATTTTTCTTGGAAGTTCAACAAGATGCAATGATGATGTGTTGCGTCATTTTAAAGATCTCGTCGAGCTGATTAATGTGACACTTTGGTTAACAAATTTGGTCCACATTTGCCAAAGTTATCGAGCTTCAAAGTTTGAAAAGTCACAAAATATGTGTGCTTGAGCACTTAAAGTACTATTTTTCTTGGAAGTTCAACAAGATGTAATCATGATGTGTTGTGACATCTTCAAAATCTCGTTTAGGTGATTAATTTGACACTTTGTTTATCAAATTTGGTCTTCATTTGCCGAAGCTATCGAGCTTCAAAGTTTGAAAAGTCACAAAAGTTGTGTGTTTGAGCACATAATGTACTATTTTTCTTGGAAGTTCAACAAGATGCAATGATGATGTGTTGCGTCATTTTAAAGATCTCGTCGAGCTGATTAATGTGACACTTTGGTTAACAAATTTGGTCCACATTTGCCAAAGTTATCGAGCTTCAAAGTTTGAAAAGTCACAAAATATGTGTGTTTGAGCACATAAAGTACTATTTTTCTTGGAAGTTCAACAAGATGTAATCATGGTGTGTTGTGTCATTTTAAAGATCTCGTCGAGCTGATTAATTTGACACTTTGGTTAACAAATTTGGTATACATATGCCAAAGTTATCGAGCCTCAAAGTTTGAAAAGTAACAAAATATGTGTGTTTGAGCACATAAAGTACTATTTTTCTTGGAAGTTCAACAAGATGTAATCATGATGTGTTGTGACATCTTCAAAATCTCGTTTAGGTGATTACTTTGACACTTTGTTTAAGAAATTTGGTCCACATTTGCCGAAGTTATCGAGCTTCAAAATTTGAAAAGTCACAAAATATGTGTGTTTGAGCACATAAAGTACTATTTTTCTTGGAAGTTCAACAAGATGCAATGATGATGTGTTGCGTCATTTTAAAGATCTCGTCGAGCTGATTAATGTGACACTTTGGTTAACAAATTTGGTCCACATTTGCCAAAGTTATCGAGCTTCAAAGTTTGAAAAGTAACAAAATATGTGTGTTTGAGCACATAAAGTACTATTTTTCTTGGAAGTTCAACAAGATGCAATTCTGATGTGTTGTGACATCTTCAAAATCTCGTCGAGTTGATTAATTTGACACTTTGTTTATCAAATTTGGTCTTCATTTGCCGAAGCTATCGAGCTTCAAAGTTTGAAAAGTCACAAAATATGTGTGTTTGAGCACATAAAGTACTATTTTTCTTGGAAGTTCAACAAGATGCAATAATGATGTGTTGTGTCATTTTAAATATCTCGTCGAGCTGATTAATGTGACACTTTGGTTAACAAATTTGGTCCACATTTGCCAAAGTTATCGAGCTTCAAAATTTGAAAAGTCACAAAATATGTGTGTTTGAGCACATAAAGTACTATTTTTCTTGGAAGTTCAACAAGATGCAATGATGATGTGTTGCGTCATTTTAAAGATCTCGTCGAGCTGATTAATGTGACACTTTGGTTAACAAATTTGGTCCACATTTGCCAAAGTTATCGAGCTTCAAAGTTTGAAAAGTCACAAAATATGTGTGTTTGAGCACATAAAGTACTATTTTTCTTGGAAGTTCAACAAGATGTAATCATGATGTGTTGTGACATCTTCAAAATCTCGTTTAGGTGATTACTTTGACACTTTGTTTAAGAAATTTGGTCCACATTTGCCGAAGTTATCGAGCTTCAAAATTTGAAAAGTCACAAAATATGTGTGTTTGAGCACATAAAGTACTATTTTTCTTGGAAGTTCAACAAGATGCAATGATGATGTGTTGCGTCATTTTAAAGATCTCGTCGAGCTGATTAATGTGACACTTTGGTTAACAAATTTGGTCCACATTTGCCAAAGTTATCGAGCTTCAAAGTTTGAAAAGTCACAAAATATGTGTGTTTGAGCACATAAGGTACTATTTTTCTTGGAAGTTCAACAAGATGTAATCATGATGTGTTGTGACATCTTCAAAATCTCGTTGAGCTGATTAATTTGACACTTTGTTTAAGAAATTTGGTCCACATTTGCCGAAGTTATCGAGCTTCAAAGTTTGAAAAGTCACAAAATATGTGTGTTTGAGCACATACAGTACTATTTTTCTTGGAAATTCAACAAGATGCAATCATGATGTGTTGTGACATATTCAAAATCTCGTCGAGCTAATTAATTTGACACTTTGTTTAAGAAATTTGGTCCACATTTGCCGAAGTTATCGAGCTTCAAAATTTGAAAAGTCACAAAATATGTGTGTTTGAGCACATAAAGTACTATTTTTCTTGGAAGTTCAACAAGATGCAATGATGATGTGTTGCGTCATTTTAAAGATCTCGTCGAGCTGATTAATTTGACACTTTGGTTAACAAATTTGGTATACATATGCCAAAGTTATCGAGCCTCAAAGTTTGAAAAGTAACAAAATATGTGTGTTTGAGCACATAAAGTACTATTTTTCTTGGAAGTTCAACAAGATGTAATCATGATGTGTTGTGACATCTTCAAAATCTCGTTTAGGTGATTACTTTGACACTTTGTTTAAGAAATTTGGTCCACATTTGCCGAAGTTATCGAGCTTCAAAATTTGAAAAGTCACAAAATATGTGTGTTTGAGCACATTTAGTACTATTTTTCTTGGAAGTTCAACAAGATGCAATGATGATGTGTTGCGTCATTTTAAATATCTCGTCGAGCTGATTAATTTGACACTTTGGTTAACAAATTTGGTATACATTTGCCAAAGTTATCGAGCCTCAAAGTTTGAAAAGTAACAAAATATGTGTGTTTGAGCACATAAAGTACTATTTTTCTTGGAAGTTCAACAAGATGCAATTCTGATGTGTTGTGACATCTTCAAAACCTCGTCGAGTTGATTAATTTGACACTTTGTTTATCAAATTTGGTCTTCATTTGCCGAAGCTATCGAGCTTCAAAGTTTGAAAAGTCACAAAAGTTGTGTGTTTGAGCACATAATGTACTATTTTTCTTGGAAGTTCAACAAGATGCAATGATGATGTGTTGCGTCATTTTAAAGATCTCGTCGAGCTGATTAATGTGACACTTTGGTTAACAAATTTGGTCCACATTTGCCAAAGTTATCGAGCTTCAAAGTTTGAAAAGTCACAAAATATGTGTGCTTGAGCACTTAAAGTACTATTTTTCTTGGAAGTTCAACAAGATGTAATCATGATGTGTTGTGACATCTTCAAAATCTCGTTTAGGTGATTACTTTGACACTTTGTTTAACAAATTTGGTCTTCATTTGCCGAAGCTATCGAGCTTCAAAGTTTGAAAAGTCACAAAAGTTGTGTGTTTGAGCACATAAAGTACTATTTTTCTTGGAAGTTCAACAAGATGTAATCATGGTGTGTTGTGTCATTTTAAAGATCTCGTCGAGCTGATTAATTTGACACTTTGTTTATCAAATTTGGTCTTCATTTGCCGAAGCTATCGAGCTTCAAAGTTTGAAAAGTCACAAAAGTTGTGTGTTTGAGCACATAATGTACTATTTTTCTTGGAAGTTCAACAAGATGCAATGATGATGTGTTGCGTCATTTTAAAGATCTCGTCGAGCTGATTAATGTGACACTTTGGTTAACAAATTTGGTCCACATTTGCCGAAGCTATCGAGCTTCAAAGTTTGAAAAGTCACAAAAGTTGTGTGTTTGAGCACATAAAGTACTATTTTTCTTGGAAGTTCAACAAGATGTAATCATGATGTGTTGTGACATCTTCAAAATCTCGTTTAGGTGATTACTTTGACACTTTGTTTAACAAATTTGGTCTTCATTTGCCGAAGCTATCGAGCTTCAAAGTTTGAAAAGTCACAAAAGTTGTGTGTTTGAGCACATAAAGTACTATTTTTCTTGGAAGTTCAACAAGATGTAATCATGGTGTGTTGTGTCATTTTAAAGATCTCGTCGAGCTGATTAATTTGACACTTTGGTTAACAAATTTGGTATACATTTGCCAAAGTTATCGAGCCTCAAAGTTTGAAAAGTAACAAAATATGTGTGTTTGAGCACATAAAGTACTATTTTTCTTGGAAGTTCAACAAGATGCAATTCTGATGTGTTGTGACATCTTCAAAATCTCGTCGAGTTGATTAATTTGACACTTTGTTTATCAAATTTGGTCTTCAATTGCCGAAGCTATCGAGCTTCAAAGTTTGAAAAGTCACAAAAGTTGTGTGTTTGAGCACATAATGTACTATTTTTCTTGGAAGTTCAACAAGATGCAATGATGATGTGTTGCGTCATTTTAAAGATCTCGTCGAGCTGATTAATTTGACACTTTGGTTAACAAATTTGGTCCACATTTGCCAATGTTATCGAGCTTCAAAGTTTGAAAAGTCACAAAATATGTGTGTTTGAGCACATAAAGTACTATTTTTCTTGGAAGTTCAACAAGATGTAATCATGATGTGTTGTGACATCTTCAAAATCTCGTTGAGCTGATTAATTTGACACTTTGTTTAAGAAATTTGGTCCACATTTGCCGAAGTTATCGAGCTTCAAAGTTTGAAAAGTCACAAAATATGTGTGTTTGAGCACATAAAGTACTATTTTTCTTGGAAGTTCAACAAGATGCAATTCTGATGTGTTGTGACATCTTCAAAATCTCGTCGAGTTGATTAATTTGACACTTTGTTTATCAAATTTGGTCTTCATTTGCCGAAGCTATCGAGCTTCAAAGTTTGAAAAGTCACAAAAGTTGTGTGTTTGAGCACATAATGTACTATTTTTCTTGGAAGTTCAACAAGATGCAATGATTATGTGTTGCGTCATTTTAAAGATCTCGTCGAGCTGATTAATTTGACACTTTGGTTAACAAATTTGGTCCACATTTGCCAATGTTATCGAGCTTCAAAGTTTGAAAAGTCACAAAAATGTGTGTTTGAGCACATAAAGTACTATTTTTCTTGGAAGTTCAACAAGATGTAATCATGATGTGTTGTGACATCTTCAAAATCTCGTTTAGGTGATTACTTTGACACTTTGTTTAACAAATTTGGTCTTCATTTGCCGAAGCTATCGAGCTTCAAAGTTTGAAAAGTCACAAAAGTTGTGTGTTTGAGCACATAAAGTACTATTTTTCTTGGAAGTTCAACAAGAGGTAATCATGATGTGTTGTGACATCTTCAAAATCTCGTTGAGCTGATTAATTTGACACTTTGGTTAACAAATTTGGTCTTCATTTGCCGAAGCTATCGAGCTTCAATGTTTGAAAAGTAACAAAATATGTGTGTTTGAGCACATAAAGTACTATTTTTCTTGGAAGTTCAACAAGATGCAATTCTGATGTGTTGTGACATCTTCAAAATCTCGTCGAGTTGATTAATTTGACACTTTGTTTATCAAATTTGGTCTTCATTTGCCGAAGCTATCGAGCTTCAAAGTTTGAAAAGTCACAAAATATGTGTGTTTGAGCACATAAAGTACTATTTTTCTTGGAAGTTCAACAAGATGCAATAATGATGTGTTGTGTCATTTTAAATATCTCGTCGAGCTGATTAATTTGACACTTTGGTTAACAAATTTGGTATACATTTGCCAAAGTTATCGAGCCTCAAAGTTTGAAAAGTAACAAAATATGTGTGCTTGAGCACATAAAGTACTATTTTTCTTGGAAGTTCAACAAGATGCAATTCTGATGTGTTGTGACATCTTCAAAATCTCGTCGAGTTGATTAATTTGACACTTTGTTTATCAAATTTGGTCTTCATTTGCCGAAGCTATCGAGCTTCAAAGTTTGAAAAGTCACAAAAGTTGTGTGTTTGAGCACATAAAGTACTATTTTTCTTGGAAGTTCAACAAGATGTAATCATGATGTGTTGTGACATCTTCAAAATCTCGTTTAGGTGATTACTTTGACACTTTGTTTAACAAATTTGGTTATCATTTGCCGAAGCTATCGAGCTTCAAAGTTTGAAAAGTCACAAAAGTTGTGTGTTTGAGCACATAAAGTACTATTTTTCTTGGAAGTTCAACAAGATGTAATCATGGTGTGTTGTGTCATTTTAAAGATCTCGTCGAGCTGATTAATTTGACACTTTGGTTAACAAATTTGGTCCACATTTGCCAAAGTTATCGAGCTTCAAAATTGGAAAAGTCACAAAAGTTGTGTGTTTGAGCACATAATGTACTATTTTTCTTGGAAGTTCAACAAGATGCAATGATGATGTGTTGTGTCATTTTAAAGATCTCGTCGAGCTGATTAATTTGACACTTTGTTTAACAAATTTGGTCCACATTTGCCAAAGTTATCGAGCTTCAAAATTGGAAAAGTCACAAAAGTTGTGTGTTTGAGCACATAAAGTACTATTTTTCTTGGAAATTCAACAAGATGCAATCATGAATTGTTATGTCATTTTAAAGATCTCGTCGAGCTGATTAATTTGACACTTTGGTTAACAAATTTGGTCCACATTTGCCAATGTTATCGAGCTTCAAAGTTTGAAAAGTCACAAAATATGTGTGTTTGAGCACATAAGGTACTATTTTTCTTGGAAGTTCAACAAGATGTAATCATGATGTGTTGTGCCATCTTCAAAATCTCGTTGAGCTGATTAATTTGACACTTTGTTTAAGATATTTGGTCCACATTTGCCGAAGTTATCGAACTTCAAAGTTTGAAAAGTCACAAAATATGTGTGTTTGAGCACATAAAGTACTATTTTTCTTGGAAATTCAACAAGATGCAATAATGATGTGTTGTGTCATTTTAAAGATCTCGTCGAGCTGATTAATTTGACACTTTGGTTAACAAATTTGGTCCACATTTGCCAATGTTATCGAGCTTCAAAGTTTGAAAAGTCACAAAATATGTGTGTTTGAGCACATAAAGTACTATTTTTCTTGGAAGTTCAACAAGATGCAATAATGATGTGTTGTGTCATTTTAAAGATCTCGTCGAGCTGATTAATTTGACACTTTGGTTAACAAATTTGGTCCACATTTGCCAATGTTATCGAGCCTCAAAGTTTGAAAAGTAACAAAATATGTGTGTTTGAGCACATAAAGTACTATTTTTCTTGGAAGTTCAACAAGATGCAATTCTGATGTGTTGTGACATCTTCAAAATCTCGTCGAGTTGATTAATTTGACACTTTGTTTATCAAATTTGGTCTTCATTTGCCGAAGCTATCGAGCTTCAAAGTTTGAAAAGTCACAAAATATGTGTGTTTGAGCACATAAAGTACTATTTTTCTTGGAAGTTCAACAAGATGCAATGATGATGTGTTGTGTCATTTTAAAGATCTCGTCGAGCTGATTAATTTGACACTTTGGTTAACAAATTTGGTATACATTTGCCAAAGTTATCGAGCCTCAAAGTTTGAAAAGTAACAAAATATGTGTGTTTGAGCACATAAAGTACTATTTTTCTTGGAAGTTCAACAAGATGCAATTCTGATGTGTTGTGACATCTTCAAAATCTCGTCGAGTTGATTAATTTGACACTTTGTTTATCAAATTTGGTCTTCATTTGCCGAAGCTATCGAGCTTCAAAGTTTGAAAAGTCACAAAAGTTGTGTGTTTGAGCACATAATGTACTATTTTTCTTGGAAGTTCAACAAGATGCAATGATGATGTGTTGCGTCATTTTAAAGATCTCGTCGAGCTGATTAATGTGACACTTTGGTTAACAAATTTCGTCCACATTTGCCAAAGCTATCGAGCTTCAAAGTTTGAAAAGTCACAAAAGTTGTGTGTTTGAGCACATAATGTACTATTTTTCTTGGAAGTTCAACAAGATGCAATGATGATGTGTTGCGTCATTTTAAAGATCTCGTCGAGCTGATTAATGTGACACTTTGGTTAACAAATTTGGTCCACATTTGCCAATGTTATCGAGCTTCAAAGTTTGAAAAGTCACAAAATATGTGTGTTTGAGCACATAAAGTACTATTTTTCTTGGAAATTCAACAAGATGCAATCATGAATTGTTATGTCATTTTAAAGATCTCGTCGAGCTGATTAATTTGACACTTTGGTTAACAAATTTGGTCCACATTTGCCAAAGTTATCGAGCTTCAAAATTGGAAAAGTCACAAAAGTTGTGTGTTTGAGCACATAAAGTACTATTTTTCTTGGAAGTTCAACAAGATGCAATTGTGATGTGTTGTGACATCTTCAAAATCTCGTCGAGTTGATTAATTTGACACTTTGTTTATCAAATTTGGTCTTCATTTGCCGAAGCTATCGAGCTTCAAAGTTTGAAAAGTCACAAAAGTTGTGTGTTTGAGCACATAATGTACTATTTTTCTTGGAAGTTCAACAAGATGCAATGATGATGTCTTGCGTCATTTTAAAGATCTCGTCGAGCTGATTAATGTGACACTTTGGTTAACAAATTTCGTCCACATTTGCCAAAGCTATCGAGCTTCAAAGTTTGAAAAGTCACAAAAGTTGTGTGTTTGAGCACATAATGTACTATTTTTCTTGGAAGTTCAAAAAGATGCAATGATGATGTGTTGTGTCATTTTAAAGATCTCGTCGAGCTGATTAATTTGACACTTTGTTTAAGAAATTTGGTCCACATTTGCCGAAGTTATCGAGCTTCAAAGTTTGAAAAGTCACAAAATATGTGTGTTTGAGCACATAAAGTACTATTTTTCTTGGAAATTCAACAAGATGCAATCATGATGTGTTGTGACATCTTCAAAATCTCGTCGAGTTGATTAATTTGACACTTTGTTTATCAAATTTGGTCTTCATTTGCCGAAGCTATCGAGCTTCAAAGTTTGAAAAGTCACAAAAGTTGTGTGTTTGAGCACATAAAGTACTATTTTTCTTGGAAGTTCAACAAGATGTAATCATGATGTGTTGTGACATCTTCAAAATCTCGTTTAGGTGATTACTTTGACACTTTGTTTAACAAATTTGGTCTTCATTTGCCGAAGCTATCGAGCTTCAAAGTTTGAAAAGTCACAAAAGTTGTGTGTTTGAGCACATAAAGTACTATTTTTCTTGGAAGTTCAACAAGATGTAATCATGGTGTGTTGTGTCATTTTAAAGATCTCGTCGAGCTGATTAATTTGACACTTTGTTTAACAAATTTGGTCCACATTTGCCAAAGTTATCGAGCTTCAAAATTGGAAAAGTCACAAAAGTTGTGTGTTTGAGCACATAAAGTACTATTTTTCTTGGAAATTCAACAAGATGCAATCATGAATTGTTATGTCATTTTAAAGATCTCGTCGAGCTGATTAATTTGACACTTTGGTTAACAAATTTGGTCCACATTTGCCAAAGTTATCGAGCTTCAAAATTGGAAAAGTCACAAAAGTTGTGTGTTTGAGCACATAAAGTACTATTTTTCTTGGAAGTTCAACAAGATGCAATGATGATGTGTTGTGTCATTTTAAAGATCTCGTCGAGCTGATTAATTTGACACTTTGTTTAACAAATTTGGTCCACATTTGCCAAAGTTATCGAGCTTCAAAATTGGAAAAGTCACAAAAGTTGTGTGTTTGAGCACATAAAGTACTATTTTTCTTGGAAATTCAACAAGATGCAATCATGAATTGTTATGTCATTTTAAAGATCTCGTCGAGCTGATTAATTTGACACTTTGGTTAACAAATTTGGTCCACATTTGCCAATGTTATCGAGCTTCAAAGTTTGAAAAGTCACAAAATATGTGTGTTTGAGCACATAAGGTACTATTTTTCTTGGAAGTTCAACAAGATGTAATCATGATGTGTTGTGCCATCTTCAAAATCTCGTTGAGCTGATTAATTTGACACTTTGTTTAAGATATTTGGTCCACATTTGCCGAAGTTATCGAACTTCAAAGTTTGAAAAGTCACAAAATATGTGTGTTTGAGCACATAAAGTACTATTTTTCTTGGAAATTCAACAAGATGCAATAATGATGTGTTGTGTCATTTTAAAGATCTCGTCGAGCTGATTAATTTGACACTTTGGTTAACAAATTTGGTCCACATTTGCCAATGTTATCGAGCTTCAAAGTTTGAAAAGTCACAAAATATGTGTGTTTGAGCACATAAAGTACTATTTTTCTTGGAAGTTCAACAAGATGCAATAATGATGTGTTGTGTCATTTTAAAGATCTCGTCGAGCTGATTAATTTGACACTTTGGTTAACAAATTTGGTCCACATTTGCCAATGTTATCGAGCCTCAAAGTTTGAAAAGTAACAAAATATGTGTGTTTGAGCACATAAAGTACTATTTTTCTTGGAAGTTCAACAAGATGCAATTCTGATGTGTTGTGACATCTTCAAAATCTCGTCGAGTTGATTAATTTGACACTTTGTTTATCAAATTTGGTCTTCATTTGCCGAAGCTATCGAGCTTCAAAGTTTGAAAAGTCACAAAAGTTGTGTGTTTGAGCACATAATGTACTATTTTTCTTGGAAGTTCAACAAGATGCAATGATGATGTGTTGCGTCATTTTAAAGATCTCGTCGAGCTGATTAATGTGACACTTTGGTTAACAAATTTCGTCCACATTTGCCAAAGCTATCGAGCTTCAAAATTTGAAAAGTCACAAAAGTTGTGTGTTTGAGCACATAATGTACTATTTTTCTTGGAAGTTCAACAAGATGCAATGATGATGTGTTGCGTCATTTTAAAGATCTCGTCGAGCTGATTAATGTGACACTTTGGTTAACAAATTTGGTCCACATTTGCCAATGTTATCGAGCTTCAAAGTTTGAAAAGTCACAAAATATGTGTGTTTGAGCACATAAAGTACTATTTTTCTTGGAAATTCAACAAGATGCAATCATGAATTGTTATGTCATTTTAAAGATCTCGTCGAGCTGATTAATTTGACACTTTGGTTAACAAATTTGGTCCACATTTGCCAAAGTTATCGAGCTTCAAAATTGGAAAAGTCACAAAAGTTGTGTGTTTGAGCACATAAAGTACTATTTTTCTTGGAAATTCAACAAGATGCAATGATGATGTGTTGTGACATATTCAAAATCTGGTTGAGATGATTAATTTGACACTTTGTTTAAGAAATTTGGTCCACATTTGCCGAAGTTATCGAGCTTCAAAGATTGAAAAGTCACAAAAGTTGTGTGTTTGAGCACATAAAGTACTATTTTTCTTGGAAGTTCAACAAGATGTAATCATGATGTGTTGTGACATCTTCAAAATCTCGTTTAGGTGATTACTTTGACACTTTGTTTAACAAATTTGGTCTTCATTTGCCGAAGCTATCGAGCTTCAAAGTTTGAAAAGTCACAAAAGTTGTGTGTTTGAGCACATAAAGTACTATTTTTCTTGGAAGTTCAACAAGATGTAATCATGGTGTGTTGTGTCATTTTAAAGATCTCGTCGAGCTGATTAATTTGACACTTTGGTTAACAAATTTGGTATACATTTGCCAAAGTTATCGAGCCTCAAAGTTTGAAAAGTAACAAAATATGTGTGTTTGAGCACATAAAGTACTATTTTTCTTGGAAGTTCAACAAGATGCAATTCTGATGTGTTGTGACATCTTCAAAATCTCGTCGAGTTGATTAATTTGACACTTTGTTTATCAAATTTGGTCTTCATTTGCCGAAGCTATCGAACTTCAAAGTTTGAAAAGTCACAAAATATGTGTGTTTGAGCACATAAAGTACTATTTTTCTTGGAAGTTCAACAAGATGCAATAATGATGTGTTGTGTCATTTTAAAGATCTCGTCGAGCTGATTAATTTGACACTTTGGTTAACAAATTTGGTCCACATTTGCCAATGTTATCGAGCTTCAAAGTTTGAAAAGTCACAAAATATGTGTGTTTGAGCACATAAAGTACTATTTTTCTTGGAAGTTCAACAAGATGTAATCATGATGTGTTGTGACATCTTCAAAATCTCGTTTAGGTGATTACTTTGACACTTTGTTTAACAAATTTGGTCTTCATTTGCCGAAGCTATCGAGCTTCAAAGTTTGAAAAGTCACAAAAGTTGTGTGTTTGAGCACATAAAGTACTATTTTTCTTGGAAGTTCAACAAGATGTAATCATGGTGTGTTGTGTCATTTTAAAGATCTCGTCGAGCTGATTAATTTGACACTTTGGTTAACAAATTTGGTATACATTTGCCAAAGTTATCGAGCCTCAAAGTTTGAAAAGTAACAAAATATGTGTGTTTGAGCACATAAAGTACTATTTTTCTTGGAAGTTCAACAAGATGCAATTCTGATGTGTTGTGTCATTTTAAAGATCTCTTCGAGCTGATTAATTTGACACTTTGGTTAACAAATTTGGTCCACATTTGCCAATGTTATCGAGCTTCAAAGTTTGAAAAGTCACAAAATATGTGTGTTTGAGCACATAAAGTACTATTTTTCTTGGAAGTTCAACAAGATGTAATCATGATGTGTTGTGACATCTTCAAAATCTCGTTGAGCTGATTAATTTGACACTTTGTTTAAGAAATTTGGTCCACATTTGCCGAACTTATCGAGCTTCAAAGTTTGAAAAGTCACAAAATATGTGTGTTTGAGCACATAAAGTACTATTTTTCTTGGAAATTCAACAAGATGCAATCATGATGTGTTGTGACATCTTCAAAATCTCGTCGAGTTGATTAATTTGACACTTTGTTTATCAAATTTGGTCTTCATTTGCCGAAGCTATCGAGCTTCAAAGTTTGAAAAGTCACAAAAGTTGTGTGTTTGAGCCCATAAAGTACTATTTTTCTTGGAAGTTCAACAAGATGTAATCATGATGTGTTATGACATCTTCAAAATCTCGTTTAGGTGATTACTTTGACACTTTGCTTAACAAATTTGGTCTTCATTTGCCGAAGCTATCGAGCTTCAAAGTTTGAAAAGTCACAAAAGTTGTGTGTTTGAGCACATAAAGTACTATTTTTCTTGGAAGTTCAACAAGATGCAATTCTGATGTGTTGCGTCATTTTAAAGATCTCGTCGAGCTGATTAATGTGACACTTTGGTTAACAAATTTGGTCCACATTTGCCAAAGTTATCGAGCTTCAAAGTTTGAAAAGTCACAAAAGTTGTGTGTTTGAGCACATAAAGTACTATTTTTCTTGGAAGTTCAACAAGATGCAATTCTGATGTGTTGCGTCATTTTAAAGATCTCGTCGAGCTGATTAATGTGACACTTTGGTTAACAAATTTGGTCCACATTTGCCAAAGTTATCGAGCTTCAAAGTTTGAAAAGTCACAAAATATGTGTGTTTGAGCACATAAAGTACTATTTTTCTTGGAAATTCAACAAGATGCAATCATGATGTGTTGTGACATATTCAAAATCTCGTCGAGCTAATTAATTTGACACTTTGTTTAACAAATTTGGTCTTCATTTGCCGAAGCTATCGAGCTTCAAAGTTTGAAAAGTCACAAAAGTTGTGTGTTTGAGCACATAAAGTACTATTTTTCTTGGAAGTTCAACAAGATGTAATCATGGTGTGTTGTGTCATTTTAAAGATCTCGTCGAGCTGATTAATTTGACACTTTGGTTAACAAATTTGGTATACATTTGCCAAAGTTATCGAGCCTCAAAGTTTGAAAAGTAACAAAATATGTGTGTTTGAGCACATAAAGTACTATTTTTCTTGGAAGTTCAACAAGATGCAATTCTGATGTGTTGTGACATCTTCAAAATCTCGTCGAGTTGATTAATTTGACACTTTGTTTATCAAATTTGGTCTTCATTTGCCGAAGCTATCGAGCTTCAAAGTTTGAAAAGTCACAAAAGTTGTGTGTTTGAGCACATAATGTACTATTTTTCTTGGAAGTTCAACAAGATGCAATGATGATGTGTTGCGTCATTTTAAAGATCTCGTCGAGCTGATTAATGTGACACTTTGGTTAACAAATTTGGTCCACATTTGCCAAAGCTATCGAGCTTCAAAGTTTGAAAAGTCACAAAAGTTGTGTGTTTGAGCACATAATGTACTATTTTTCTTGGAAGTTCAACAAGATGCAATGATGATGTGTTGTGTCATTTTAAAGATCTCGTCGAGCTGATTAATTTGACACTTTGGTTAACAAATTTGGTCCACATTTGCCAATGTTATCGAGCTTCAAAGTTTGAAAAGTCACAAAATATGTGTGTTTGAGCACATAAAGTACTATTTTTCTTGGAAGTTCAACAAGATGTAATCATGATGTGTTGTGACATCTTCAAAATCTCGTTGAGCTGATTAATTTGACACTTTGTTTAAGAAATTTGGTCCACATTTGCCGAAGTTATCGAGCTTCAAAGTTTGAAAAGTCACAAAAGTTGTGTGTTTGAGCACATAAAGTACTATTTTTCTTGGAAGTTCAACAAGATGTAATCATGGTGTGTTGTGTCATTTTAAAGATCTCGTCGAGCTGATTAATTTGACACTTTGGTTAACAAATTTGGTATACATTTGCCAAAGTTATCGAGCCTCAAAGTTTGAAAAGTAACAAAATATGTGTGTTTGAGCACATAAAGTACTATTTTTCTTGGAAGTTCAACAAGATGCAATTCTGATGTGTTGTGACATCTTCAAAATCTCGTCGAGTTGATTAATTTGACACTTTGTTTATCAAATTTGGTCTTCATTTGCCGAAGCTATCGAGCTTCAAAGTTTGAAAAGTCACAAAAGTTGTGTGTTTGAGCACATAATGTACTATTTTTCTTGGAAGTTCAACAAGATGCAATGATGATGTGTTGCGTCATTTTAAAGATCTCGTCGAGCTGATTAATGTGACACTTTGGTTAACAAATTTGGTCCACATTTGCCAAAGCTATCGAGCTTCAAAGTTTGAAAAGTCACAAAAGTTGTGTGTTTGAGCACATAATGTACTATTTTTCTTGGAAGTTCAACAAGATGCAATGATGATGTGTTGTGTCATTTTAAAGATCTCGTCGAGCTGATTAATTTGACACTTTGGTTAACAAATTTGGTCCACATTTGCCAATGTTATCGAGCTTCAAAGTTTGAAAAGTCACAAAATATGTGTGTTTGAGCACATAAAGTACTATTTTTCTTGGAAGTTCAACAAGATGTAATCATGATGTGTTGTGACATCTTCAAAATCTCGTTGAGCTGATTAATTTGACACTTTGTTTAAGAAATTTGGTCCACATTTGCCGAAGTTATCGAGCTTCAAAGTTTGAAAAGTCACAAAATATGTGTGTTTGAGCACATAAAGTACTATTTTTCTTGGAAATTCAACAAGATGCAATCATGATGTGTTGTGACATCTTCAAAATCTCGTCGAGTTGATTAATTTGACACTTTGTTTATCAAATTTGGTCTTCATTTGCCGAAGCTATCGAGCTTCAAAGTTTGAAAAGTCACAAAAGTTGTGTGTTTGAGCCCATAAAGTACTATTTTTCTTGGAAGTTCAACAAGATGTAATCATGATGTGTTGTGACATCTTCAAAATCTCGTTTAGGTGATTACTTTGACACTTTGTTTAACAAATTTGGTCTTCATTTGCCGAAGCTATCGAGCTTCAAAGTTTGAAAAGTCACAAAAGTTGTGTGTTTGAGCACATAAAGTACTATTTTTCTTGGAAGTTCAACAAGATGTAATCATGGTGTGTTGTGTC
This sequence comes from Euwallacea fornicatus, assembly GCF_040115645.1. Taxonomy (NCBI): domain Eukaryota; kingdom Metazoa; phylum Arthropoda; class Insecta; order Coleoptera; family Curculionidae; genus Euwallacea; species Euwallacea fornicatus. The sequence continues at coordinate 58,822 of NW_027096016.1, read as the reverse complement.
ATTTTAAAGATCTCGTCGAGCTGATTAATTTGACACTTTGGTTAACAAATTTGGTCCACATTTGCCAAAGTTATCGAGCTTCAAAATTGGAAAAGTCACAAAAGTTTTGTGTTTGAGCACATAAAGTACTATTTTTCTTGGAAATTCAACAAGACGCTATCATGGTGTGTCATGACATCTTCATAACCTTGTCGAGCTGATTATTTTGACACTTTGTTTAACAAATTTGGTCTTCATTTGCCGAAGCTATCGAACTTCAAAGTTTGAAAATTCACAAAATATGTGTGTTTGAGCACATAAAGTACTATTTTTCTTGGAAATTCAACAAGATGCAATCATGATGTGTTGTGACATCTTCAAAATCTCGTCGAGTTGATTAATTTGACACTTTGTTTATCAAATTTGGTCTTCATTTGCCGAAGCTATCGAGCTTCAAAGTTTGAAAAGTCACAAAAGTTGTGTGTTTGAGCCCATAAAGTACTATTTTTCTTGGAAGTTCAACAAGATGGAATCATGATGTGTTGTGACATCTTCAAAATCTCGTTTAGGTGATTACTTTGACACTTTGTTTAACAAATTTGGTCTTCATTTGCCGAAGCTATCGAGCATCAAAGTTTGAAAAGTCACAAAAGTTGTGTGTTTGAGCACATAAAGTACTATTTTTCTTGGAAGTTCAACAAGATGTAATCATGGTGTGTTGTGTCATTTTAAAGATCTCGTCGAGCTGATTAATTTGACACTTTGGTTAACAAATTTGGTATACATTTGCCAAAGTTATCGAGCCTCAAAGTTTGAAAAGTAACAAAATATGTGTGTTTGAGCACATAAAGTACTATTTTTCTTGGAAGTTCAACAAGATGCAATTCTGATGTGTTGTGACATCTTCAAAATCTCGTCGAGTTGATTAATTTGACACTTTGTTTATCAAATTTGGTCTTCATTTGCCGAAGCTATCGAGCTTCAAAGTTTGAAAAGTCACAAAAGTTGTGTGTTTGAGCACATAATGTACTATTTTTCTTGGAAGTTCAACAAGATGCAATGATGATGTGTTGCGTCATTTTAAAGATCTCGTCGAGCTGATTAATGTGACACTTTGGTTAACAAATTTGGTCCACATTTGCCAAAGCTATCGAGCTTCAAAGTTTGAAAAGTCACAAAAGTTGTGTGTTTGAGCACATAATGTACTATTTTTCTTGGAAGTTCAACAAGATGCAATGATGATGTGTTGTGTCATTTTAAAGATCTCGTCGAGCTGATTAATTTGACACTTTGGTTAACAAATTTGGTCCACATTTGCCAATGTTATCGAGCTTCAAAGTTTGAAAAGTCACAAAATATGTGTGTTTGAGCACATAAAGTACTATTTTTCTTGGAAGTTCAACAAGATGTAATCATGATGTGTTGTGACATCTTCAAAATCTCGTTGAGCTGATTAATTTGACACTTTGTTTAAGAAATTTGGTCCACATTTGCCGAAGTTATCGAGCTTCAAAGTTTGAAAAGTCACAAAAGTTGTGTGTTTGAGCACATAAAGTACTATTTTTCTTGGAAGTTCAACAAGATGCAATAATGATGTGTTGTGTCATTTTAAAGATCTCGTCGAGCTGATTAATTTGACACTTTGGTTAACAAATTTGGTATACATTTGCCAAAGTTATCGAGCCTCAAAGTTTGAAAAGTAACAAAATATGTGTGTTTGAGCACATAAAGTACTATTTTTCTTGGAAGTTCAACAAGATGCAATTCTGATGTGTTGCGTCATTTTAAAGATCTCGTCGAGCTGATTAATGTGACACTTTGGTTAACAAATTTGGTCCACATTTGCCAAAGTTATCGAGCTTCAAAGTTTGAAAAGTCACAAAATATGTGTGTTTGAGCACATAAAGTACTATTTTTCTTGGAAGTTCAACAAGATGTAATCATGATGTGTTGTGACATCTTCAAAATCTCGTTTTGGTGATTACTTTGACACTTTGTTTAAGAAATTTGGTCCACATTTGCCGAAGTTATCGAGCTTCAAAATTTGAAAAGTCACAAAATATGTGTGTTTGAGCACATAAAGTACTATTTTTCTTGGAAATTCAACAAGATGCAATCATGATGTGTTGTGACATATTCAAAATCTCGTCGAGCTAATTAATTTGACACTTTGTTTAACAAATTTGGTCTTCATTTGCCGAAGCCATCGAGCTTCAAAGTTTGAAAAGTCACAAAAGTTGTGTGTTTGAGCACATAAAGTACTATTTTTCTTGGAAGTTCAACAAGAGGTAATCATGATGTGTTGTGACATCTTCAAAATCTCGTTGAGCTGATTAATTTGACGCTTTGGTTAACAAATTTGGTCTTCATTTGCCGAAGCTATCGAGCTTCAAAGTTTGAAAAGTCACAAAAGTTGTGTGTTTGAGCACATAAAGTACTATTTTTCTTGGAAGTTCAACAAGATGCAATTCTGATGTGTTGTGACATCTTCAAAATCTCGTCGAGTTGATTAATTTGACACTTTGTTTATCAAATTTGGTCTTCATTTGCCGAAGCTCTCGAGCTTCAAAGTTTGAAAAGTCACAAAAGTTGTGTGTTTGAGCACATAATGTACTATTTTTCTTGGAAGTTCAACAAGATGCAATGATGATGTGTTGCGTCATTTTAAAGATCTCGTCGAGCTGATTAATGTGACACTTTGGTTAACAAATTTCGTCCACATTTGCCAAAGCTATCGAGCTTCAAAGTTTGAAAAGTCACAAAAGTTGTGTGTTTGAGCACATAATGTACTATTTTTCTTGGAAGTTCAACAAGATGCAATGATGATGTGTTGTGTCATTTTAAAGATCTCGTCGAGCTGATTAATTTGACACTTTGGTTAACAAATTTGGTCCACATTTGCCAAAGTTATCGAGCTTCAAAATTGGAAAAGTCACAAAAGTTGTGTGTTTGAGCACATAAAGTACTATTTTTCTTGGAAATTCAACAAGATGCAATGATGATGTGTTGTGACATATTCAAAATCTGGTTGAGATGATTAATTTGACACTTTGTTTAAGAAATTTGGTCCACATTTGCCGAAGTTATCGAGCTTCAAAGATTGAAAAGTCACAAAAGTTGTGTGTTTGAGCACATAAAGTACTATTTTTCTTGGAAGTTCAACAAGATGTAATCATGATGTGTTGTGACATCTTCAAAATCTCGTTTAGGTGATTACTTTGACACTTTGTTTAACAAATTTGGTCTTCATTTGCCGAAGCTATCGAGCTTCAAAGTTTGAAAAGTCACAAAAGTTGTGTGTTTGAGCACATAAAGTACTATTTTTCTTGGAAGTTCAACAAGATGTAATCATGGTGTGTTGTGTCATTTTAAAGATCTCGTCGAGCTGATTAATTTGACACTTTGGTTAACAAATTTGGTATACATTTGCCAAAGTTATCGAGCCTCAAAGTTTGAAAAGTAACAAAATATGTGTGTTTGAGCACATAAAGTACTATTTTTCTTGGAAGTTCAACAAGATGCAATTCTGATGTGTTGTGACATCTTCAAAATCTCGTCGAGTTGATTAATTTGACACTTTGTTTATCAAATTTGGTCTTCATTTGCCGAAGCTATCGAACTTCAAAATTTGAAAAGTCACAAAATATGTGTGTTTGAGCACATAAAGTACTATTTTTCTTGGAAGTTCAACAAGATGCAATAATGATGTGTTGTGTCATTTTAAAGATCTCGTCGAGCTGATTAATTTGACACTTTGGTTAACAAATTTGGTATACATTTGCCAAAGTTATCGAGCCTCAAAGTTTGAAAAGTAACAAAATATGTGTGTTTGAGCACATAAAGTACTATTTTTCTTGGAAGTTCAACAAGATGCAATTCTGATGTGTTGCGTCATTTTAAAGATCTCGTCGAGCTGATTAATGTGACACTTTGGTTAACAAATTTGGTCCACATTTGCCGAAGCTATCGAGCTTCAAAGTTTGAAAAGTCACAAAAGTTGTGTGTTTGAGCCCATAAAGTACTATTTTTCTTGGAAGTTCAACAAGATGTAATCATGATGTGTTGTGACATCTTCAAAATCTCGTTTAGGTGATTACTTTGACACTTTGTTTAACAAATTTGGTCTTCATTTGCCGAAGCTATCGAGCTTCAAAGTTTGAAAAGTCACAAAAGTTGTGTGTTTGAGCACATAAAGTACTATTTTTCTTGGAAGTTCAACAAGATGTAATCATGGTGTGTTGTGTCATTTTAAAGATCTCGTCGAGCTGATTAATTTGACACTTTGGTTAACAAATTTGGTCCACATTTGCCAAAGTTATCGAGCTTCAAAATTGGAAAAGTCACAAAAGTTTTGTGTTTGAGCACATAAAGTACTATTTTTCTTGGAAATTCAACAAGACGCTATCATGGTGTGTCATGACATCTTCATAACCTTGTCGAGCTGATTATTTTGACACTTTGTTTAACAAATTTGGTCTTCATTTGCCGAAGCTATCGAACTTCAAAGTTTGAAAAGTCACAAAATATGTGTGTTTGAGCACATAAAGTACTATTTTTCTTGGAAATTCAACAAGATGCAATCATGATGTGTTGTGACATCTTCAAAATCTCGTCGAGTTGATTAATTTGACACTTTGTTTATCAAATTTGGTCTTCATTTGCCGAAGCTATCGAGCTTCAAAGTTTGAAAAGTCACAAAAGTTGTGTGTTTGAGCCCATAAAGTACTATTTTTCTTGGAAGTTCAACAAGATGGAATCATGATGTGTTGTGACATCTTCAAAATCTCGTTTAGGTGATTACTTTGACACTTTGTTTAACAAATTTGGTCTTCATTTGCCGAAGCTATCGAGCATCAAAGTTTGAAAAGTCACAAAAGTTGTGTGTTTGAGCACATAAAGTACTATTTTTCTTGGAAGTTCAACAAGATGTAATCATGGTGTGTTGTGTCATTTTAAAGATCTCGTCGAGCTGATTAATTTGACACTTTGGTTAACAAATTTGGTATACATTTGCCAAAGTTATCGAGCCTCAAAGTTTGAAAAGTAACAAAATATGTGTGTTTGAGCACATAAAGTACTATTTTTCTTGGAAGTTCAACAAGATGCAATTCTGATGTGTTGCGTCATTTTAAAGATCTCGTCGAGCTGATTAATGTGACACTTTGGTTAACAAATTTGGTCCACATTTGCCAAAGTTATCGAGCTTCAAAGTTTGAAAAGTCACAAAATATGTGTGCTTGAGCACTTAAAGTACTATTTTTCTTGGAAGTTCAACAAGATGTAATCATGATGTGTTGTGACATCTTCAAAATCTCGTTTAGGTGATTACTTTGACACTTTGTTTAACAAATTTGGTCTTCATTTGCCGAAGCTATCGAGCTTCAAAGTTTGAAAAGTCACAAAAGTTGTGTGTTTGAGCACATAAAGTACTATTTTTCTTGGAAGTTCAACAAGATGTAATCATGGTGTGTTGTGTCATTTTAAAGATCTCGTCGAGCTGATTAATTTGACACTTTGGTTAACAAATTTGGTATACATTTGCCAAAGTTATCGAGCCTCAAAGTTTGAAAAGTAACAAAATATGTGTGTTTGAGCACATAAAGTACTATTTTTCTTGGAAGTTCAACAAGATGCAATTCTGATGTGTTGTGACATCTTCAAAATCTCGTCGAGTTGATTAATTTGACACTTTGTTTATCAAATTTGGTCTTCATTTGCCGAAGCTATCGAGCTTCAAAGTTTGAAAAGTCACAAAAGTTGTGTGTTTGAGCACATAATGTACTATTTTTCTTGGAAGTTCAACAAGATGCAATGATGATGTGTTGCGTCATTTTAAAGATCTCGTCGAGCTGATTAATGTGACACTTTGGTTAACAAATTTGGTCCACATTTGCCAAAGCTATCGAGCTTCAAAGTTTGAAAAGTCACAAAAGTTGTGTGTTTGAGCACATAATGTACTATTTTTCTTGGAAGTTCAACAAGATGCAATGATGATGTGTTGTGTCATTTTAAAGATCTCGTCGAGCTGATTAATTTGACACTTTGGTTAACAAATTTGGTCCACATTTGCCAATGTTATCGAGCTTCAAAGTTTGAAAAGTCACAAAATATGTGTGTTTGAGCACATAAAGTACTATTTTTCTTGGAAGTTCAACAAGATGTAATCATGATGTGTTGTGACATCTTCAAAATCTCGTTGAGCTGATTAATTTGACACTTTGTTTAAGAAATTTGGTCCACATTTGCCGAAGTTATCGAGCTTCAAAGTTTGAAAAGTCACAAAAGTTGTGTGTTTGAGCACATAAAGTACTATTTTTCTTGGAAGTTCAACAAGATGCAATAATGATGTGTTGTGTCATTTTAAAGATCTCGTCGAGCTGATTAATTTGACACTTTGGTTAACAAATTTGGTATACATTTGCCAAAGTTATCGAGCCTCAAAGTTTGAAAAGTAACAAAATATGTGTGTTTGAGCACATAAAGTACTATTTTTCTTGGAAGTTCAACAAGATGCAATTCTGATGTGTTGCGTCATTTTAAAGATCTCGTCGAGCTGATTAATGTGACACTTTGGTTAACAAATTTGGTCCACATTTGCCAAAGTTATCGAGCTTCAAAGTTTGAAAAGTCACAAAATATGTGTGTTTGAGCACATAAAGTACTATTTTTCTTGGAAGTTCAACAAGATGTAATCATGATGTGTTGTGACATCTTCAAAATCTCGTTTTGGTGATTACTTTGACACTTTGTTTAAGAAATTTGGTCCACATTTGCCGAAGTTATCGAGCTTCAAAATTTGAAAAGTCACAAAATATGTGTGTTTGAGCACATAAAGTACTATTTTTCTTGGAAATTCAACAAGATGCAATCATGATGTGTTGTGACATATTCAAAATCTCGTCGAGCTAATTAATTTGACACTTTGTTTAACAAATTTGGTCTTCATTTGCCGAAGCCATCGAGCTTCAAAGTTTGAAAAGTCACAAAAGTTGTGTGTTTGAGCACATAAAGTACTATTTTTCTTGGAAGTTCAACAAGAGGTAATCATGATGTGTTGTGACATCTTCAAAATCTCGTTGAGCTGATTAATTTGACGCTTTGGTTAACAAATTTGGTCTTCATTTGCCGAAGCTATCGAGCTTCAAAGTTTGAAAAGTCACAAAAGTTGTGTGTTTGAGCACATAAAGTACTATTTTTCTTGGAAGTTCAACAAGATGCAATTCTGATGTGTTGTGACATCTTCAAAATCTCGTCGAGTTGATTAATTTGACACTTTGTTTATCAAATTTGGTCTTCATTTGCCGAAGCTCTCGAGCTTCAAAGTTTGAAAAGTCACAAAAGTTGTGTGTTTGAGCACATAATGTACTATTTTTCTTGGAAGTTCAACAAGATGCAATGATGATGTGTTGCGTCATTTTAAAGATCTCGTCGAGCTGATTAATGTGACACTTTGGTTAACAAATTTCGTCCACATTTGCCAAAGCTATCGAGCTTCAAAGTTTGAAAAGTCACAAAAGTTGTGTGTTTGAGCACATAATGTACTATTTTTCTTGGAAGTTCAACAAGATGCAATGATGATGTGTTGTGTCATTTTAAAGATCTCGTCGAGCTGATTAATTTGACACTTTGGTTAACAAATTTGGTCCACATTTGCCAAAGTTATCGAGCTTCAAAATTGGAAAAGTCACAAAAGTTGTGTGTTTGAGCACATAAAGTACTATTTTTCTTGGAAATTCAACAAGATGCAATGATGATGTGTTGTGACATATTCAAAATCTGGTTGAGATGATTAATTTGACACTTTGTTTAAGAAATTTGGTCCACATTTGCCGAAGTTATCGAGCTTCAAAGATTGAAAAGTCACAAAAGTTGTGTGTTTGAGCACATAAAGTACTATTTTTCTTGGAAGTTCAACAAGATGTAATCATGATGTGTTGTGACATCTTCAAAATCTCGTTTAGGTGATTACTTTGACACTTTGTTTAACAAATTTGGTCTTCATTTGCCGAAGCTATCGAGCTTCAAAGTTTGAAAAGTCACAAAAGTTGTGTGTTTGAGCACATAAAGTACTATTTTTCTTGGAAGTTCAACAAGATGTAATCATGGTGTGTTGTGTCATTTTAAAGATCTCGTCGAGCTGATTAATTTGACACTTTGGTTAACAAATTTGGTATACATTTGCCAAAGTTATCGAGCCTCAAAGTTTGAAAAGTAACAAAATATGTGTGTTTGAGCACATAAAGTACTATTTTTCTTGGAAGTTCAACAAGATGCAATTCTGATGTGTTGTGACATCTTCAAAATCTCGTCGAGTTGATTAATTTGACACTTTGTTTATCAAATTTGGTCTTCATTTGCCGAAGCTATCGAACTTCAAAGTTTGAAAAGTCACAAAATATGTGTGTTTGAGCACATAAAGTACTATTTTTCTTGGAAGTTCAACAAGATGCAATAATGATGTGTTGTGTCATTTTAAAGATCTCGTCGAGCTGATTAATTTGACACTTTGGTTAACAAATTTGGTATACATTTGCCAAAGTTATCGAGCCTCAAAGTTTGAAAAGTAACAAAATATGTGTGTTTGAGCACATAAAGTACTATTTTTCTTGGAAGTTCAACAAGATGCAATTCTGATGTGTTGCGTCATTTTAAAGATCTCGTCGAGCTGATTAATGTGACACTTTGGTTAACAAATTTGGTCCACATTTGCCAAAGTTATCGAGCTTCAAAGTTTGAAAAGTCACAAAATATGTGTGTTTGAGCACATAAAGTACTATTTTTCTTGGAAGTTCAACAAGATGTAATCATGATGTGTTGTGACATCTTCAAAATCTCGTTTAGGTGATTACTTTGACACTTTGTTTAAGAAATTTGGTCCACATTTGCCGAAGTTATCGAGCTTCAAAATTTGAAAAGTCACAAAATATGTGTGTTTGAGCACATAAAGTACTATTTTTCTTGGAAATTCAACAAGATGCAATCATGATGTGTTGTGACATATTCAAAATCTCGTCGAGCTAATTAATTTGACACTTTGTTTAACAAATTTGGTCTTCATTTGCCGAAGCTATCGAGCTTCAAAGTTTGAAAAGTCACAAAAGTTGTGTGTTTGAGCACATAAGGTACTATTTTTCTTGGAAGTTCAACAAGATGTAATCATGATGTGTTGTGACATCTTCAAAATCTCGTTGAGCTGATTAATTTGACACTTTGTTTAAGAAATTTGGTCCACATTTGCCGAAGTTATCGAGCTTCAAAGTTTGAAAAGTCACAAAATATGTGTGTTTGAGCACATACAGTACTATTTTTCTTGGAAATTCAACAAGATGCAATCATGATGTGTTGTGACATATTCAAAATCTCGTCGAGCTAATTAATTTGACACTTTGTTTAACAAATTTGGTCTTCATTTGCCGAAGCTATCGAGCTTCAAAGTTTGAAAAGTCACAAAAGTTGTGTGTTTGAGCACATAAAGTACTATTTTTCTTGGAAGTTCAACAAGAGGTAATCATGATGTGTTGTGACATCTTCAAAATCTCGTTGAGCTGATTAATTTGACGCTTTGGTTAACAAATTTGGTCTTCATTTGCCGAAGCTATCGAGCTTCAAAGTTTGAAAAGTCACAAAAGTTGTGTGTTTGAGCACATAAGGTACTATTTTTCTTGGAAGTTCAACAAGATGTAATCATGATGTGTTATGACATCTTCAAAATCTCGTTGAGCTGATTAATTTGACACTTTGGTTAACAAATTTGGTCTTCATTTGCCGAAGCTATCGAGCTTCAAAGTTTGAAAAGTCACAAAAGTTGTGTGTTTGAGCACATAAAGTACTATTTTTCTTGGAAGTTCAACAAGATGCAATTCTGATGTGTTGTGACATCTTCAAAATCTCGTCGAGTTGATTAATTTGACACTTTGTTTATCAAATTTGGTCTTCATTTGCCGAAGCTATCGAGCTTCAAAGTTTGAAAAGTCACAAAAGTTGTGTGTTTGAGCACATAATGTACTATTTTTCTTGGAAGTTCAACAAGATGCAATGATGATGTGTTGCGTCATTTTAAAGATCTCGTCGAGCTGATTAATGTGACACTTTGGTTAACAAATTTGGTCCACATTTGCCAAAGTTATCGAGCTTCAAAGTTTGAAAAGTCACAAAATATGTGTGTTTGAGCACATAAAGTACTATTTTTCTTGGAAATTCAACAAGATGCAATCATGATGTGTTGTGACATATTCAAAATCTCGTCGAGCTGATTTATTTGACACTTTGTTTAACAAATTTGGTCTTCATTTGCCGAAGCTATCGAGCTTCAAAGTTTGAAAAGTCACAAAAGTTGTGTGTTTGAGCACATAAGGTACTATTTTTCTTGGAAGTTCAACAAGATGTAATCATGATGTGTTGTGACATCTTCAAAATCTCGTTGAGCTGATTAATTTGACACTTTGTTTAAGAAATTTGGTCCACATTTGCCGAAGTTATCGAGCTTCAAAGTTTGAAAAGTCACAAAATATGTGTGTTTGAGCACATAAAGTACTATTTTTCTTGGAAATTCAACAAGATGCAATAATGATGTGTTGTGTCATTTTAAAGATCTCGTCGAGCTGATTAATTTGACACTTTGGTTAACAAATTTGGTCCACATTTGCCAATGTTATCGAGCTTCAAAGTTTGAAAAGTCACAAAATATGTGTGTTTGAGCACATAAAGTACTATTTTTCTTGGAAATTCAACAAGATGCAATGATGATGTGTTGTGACATCTTCAAAATCTCGTTGAGGTGATTACTTTGACACCTTGTGTAACAAATTTGGTCCACATTTGCCAAAGTTATCGAGCTTCAGAGTTTGAAAAGTCACAAAATATGTGTGTTTGAGCACATAAAGTACTATTTTTCTTGGAAGTTCAACAAGATGTAATCATGGTGTGTTATGACATCTTCATAACCTTGTCGAGCTGATTAATTTGACACTTTGTTTAACAAATTTGGTCCACATTTGCCAAAGTTATCGAGCTTCAAAATTGGAAAAGTCACAAAAGTTGTGTGTTTGAGCACATAAAGTACTATTTTTCTTGGAAATTCAACAAGATACAATCATGAATTGTTATGTCATTTTAAAGATCTCGTCGAGCTGATTAATGTGACACTTTGGTTAACAAATTTGGTCCACATTTGCCAATGTTATCGAGCTTCAAAGTTTGAAAAGTCACAAAATATGTGTGTTTGAGCACATAAGGTACTATTTTTCTTGGAAGTTCAACAAGATGTAATAATGATGTGTTGTGTCATTTTAAAGATCTCGTCGAGCTGATTAATTTGACACTTTGGTTAACAAATTTGGTCCACATTTGCCAATGTTATCGAGCTTCAAAGTTTGAAAAGTCACAAAATATGTGTGTTTGAGCACATAAAGTACTATTTTTCTTGGAAATTCAACAAGATGCAATAATGATGTGTTGTGTCATTTTAAAGATCTCGTCGAGCTGATTAATTTGACACTTTGGTTAACAAATTTGGTCCACATTTGCCAATGTTATCGAGCTTCAAAGTTTGAAAAGTCACAAAATATGTGTGTTTGAGCATATAAAGTACTATTTTTCTTGGAAGTTCAACAAGATGCAATAATGATGTGTTGTGTCATTTTAAAGATCTCGTCGAGCTGATTAATTTGACACTTTGGTTAACAAATTTGGTCCACATTTGCCAATGTTATCGAGCTTCAAAGTTTGAAAAGTCACAAAATATGTGTGTTTGAGCACATAAAGTACTATTTTTCTTGGAAATTCAACAAGATGCAATCATGATGTGTTGTGACATATTCAAAATCTCGTCGAGCTGATTAATTTGACACTTTGTTTAACAAATTTGGTCCACATTTGCCAATGTTATCGAGCTTCAAAGTTTGAAAAGTCACAAAATATGTATGTTTGAGCATATAAAGTACTATTTTTCTTGGAAGTTCAACAAGATGCAATAATGATGTGTTGTGTCATTTTAAAGATCTCGTCGAGCTGATTAATTTGACACTTTGGTTAACAAATTTGGTATACATTTGCCAAAGTTATCGAGCCTCAAAGTTTGAAAAGTAACAAAATATGTGTGTTTGAGCACATAAAGTACTATTTTTTTTGGAAGTTCAACAAGATGCAATTCTGATGTGTTGTGACATCTTCAAAATCTCGTCGAGTTGATTAATTTGACACTTTGTTTATCAAATTTGGTCTTCATTTGCCGAAGCTATCGAGCTTCAAAGTTTGAAAAGTCACAAAAGTTGTGTGTTTGAGCACATAATGTACTATTTTTCTTGGAAGTTCAACAAGATGCAATGATGATGTGTTGCGTCATTTTAAAGATCTCGTCGAGCTGATTAATGTGACACTTTGGTTAACAAATTTGGTCCACATTTGCCAAAGCTATCGAGCTTCAAAGTTTGAAAAGTCACAAAAGTTGTGTGTTTGAGCACATAATGTACTATTTTTCTTGGAAGTTCAACAAGATGCAATGATGATGTGTTGTGTCATTTTAAAGATCTCGTCGAGCTGATTAATTTGACACTTTGGTTAACAAATTTGGTCCACATTTGCCAATGTTATCGAGCTTCAAAGTTTGAAAAGTCACAAAATATGTGTGTTTGAGCACATAAAGTACTATTTTTCTTGGAAGTTCAACAAGATGTAATCATGATGTGTTGTGTCATTTTAAAGATCTCGTCGAGCTGATTAATTTGACACTTTGGTTAACAAATTTGGTCCACATTTGCCAATGTTATCGAGCTTCAAAGTTTGAAAAGTCACAAAATATGTGTGTTTGAGCACATAAAGTACTATTTTTCTTGGAAATTCAACAAGATGCAATCATGATGTGTTGTGACATATTCAAAATCTCGTCGAGCTGATTAATTTGACACTTTGTTTAACAAATTTGGTCCACATTTGCCAATGTTATCGAGCTTCAAAGTTTGAAAAGTCACAAAATATGTATGTTTGAGCATATAAAGTACTATTTTTCTTGGAAGTTCAACAAGATGCAATAATGATGTGTTGTGTCATTTTAAAGATCTCGTCGAGCTGATTAATTTGACACTTTGGTTAACAAATTTGGTATACATTTGCCAAAGTTATCGAGCCTCAAAGTTTGAAAAGTAACAAAATATGTGTGTTTGAGCACATAAAGTACTATTTTTTTTGGAAGTTCAACAAGATGCAATTCTGATGTGTTGTGACATCTTCAAAATCTCGTCGAGTTGATTAATTTGACACTTTGTTTATCAAATTTGGTCTTCATTTGCCGAAGCTATCGAGCTTCAAAGTTTGAAAAGTCACAAAAGTTGTGTGTTTGAGCACATAATGTACTATTTTTCTTGGAAGTTCAACAAGATGCAATGATGATGTGTTGCGTCATTTTAAAGATCTCGTCGAGCTGATTAATGTGACACTTTGGTTAACAAATTTGGTCCACATTTGCCAAAGCTATCGAGCTTCAAAGTTTGAAAAGTCACAAAAGTTGTGTGTTTGAGCACATAATGTACTATTTTTCTTGGAAGTTCAACAAGATGCAATGATGATGTGTTGTGTCATTTTAAAGATCTCGTCGAGCTGATTAATTTGACACTTTGGTTAACAAATTTGGTCCACATTTGCCAATGTTATCGAGCTTCAAAGTTTGAAAAGTCACAAAATATGTGTGTTTGAGCACATAAAGTACTATTTTTCTTGGAAGTTCAACAAGATGTAATCATGATGTGTTGTGTCATTTTAAAGATCTCGTCGAGCTGATTAATTTGACACTTTGGTTAACAAATTTGGTCCACATTTGCCAATGTTATCGAGCTTCAAAGTTTGAAAAGTCACAAAATATGTGTGTTTGAGCACATAAAGTACTATTTTTCTTGGAAATTCAACAAGATGCAATCATGATGTGTTGTGACATATTCAAAATCTCGTCGAGCTGATTAATTTGACACTTTGTTTAACAAATTTGGTCCACATTTGCCAATGTTATCGAGCTTCAAAGTTTGAAAAGTCACAAAATATGTATGTTTGAGCATATAAAGTACTATTTTTCTTGGAAGTTCAACAAGATGCAATAATGATGTGTTGTGTCATTTTAAAGATCTCGTCGAGCTGATTAATTTGACACTTTGGTTAACAAATTTGGTATACATTTGCCAAAGTTATCGAGCCTCAAAGTTTGAAAAGTAACAAAATATGTGTGTTTGAGCACATAAAGTACTATTTTTTTTGGAAGTTCAACAAGATGCAATTCTGATGTGTTGTGACATCTTCAAAATCTCGTCGAGTTGATTAATTTGACACTTTGTTTATCAAATTTGGTCTTCATTTGCCGAAGCTATCGAGCTTCAAAGTTTGAAAAGTCACAAAAGTTGTGTGTTTGAGCACATAATGTACTATTTTTCTTGGAAGTTCAACAAGATGCAATGATGATGTGTTGCGTCATTTTAAAGATCTCGTCGAGCTGATTAATGTGACACTTTGGTTAACAAATTTGGTCCACATTTGCCAATGTTATCGAGCTTCAAAGTTTGAAAAGTCACAAAATATGTGTGTTTGAGCACATAAAGTACTATTTTTCTTGGAAATTCAACAAGATGCAATGATGATGTGTTGTGACATCTTCAAAATCTCGTTGAGGTGATTACTTTGACACCTTGTGTAACAAATTTGGTCCACATTTGCCAAAGTTATCGAGCTTCAGAGTTTGAAAAGTCACAAAATATGTGTGTTTGAGCACATAAAGTACTATTTTTCTTGGAAGTTCAACAAGATGTAATCATGGTGTGTTGTGACATCTTCATAACCTTGTCGAGCTGATTAATTTGACACTTTGTTTAACAAATTTGGTCCACATTTGCCAAAGTTATCGAGCTTCAAAATTGGAAAAGTCACAAAAGTTGTGTGTTTGAGCACATAAAGTACTATTTTTCTTGGAAATTCAACAAGATACAATCATGAATTGTTATGTCATTTTAAAGATCTCGTCGAGCTGATTAATGTGACACTTTGGTTAACAAATTTGGTCCACATTTGCCAATGTTATCGAGCTTCAAAGTTTGAAAAGTCACAAAATATGTGTGTTTGAGCACATAAGGTACTATTTTTCTTGGAAGTTCAACAAGATGTAATAATGATGTGTTGTGTCATTTTAAAGATCTCGTCGAGCTGATTAATTTGACACTTTGGTTAACAAATTTGGTCCACATTTGCCAATGTTATCGAGCTTCAAAGTTTGAAAAGTCACAAAATATGTGTGTTTGAGCACATAAAGTACTATTTTTCTTGGAAATTCAACAAGATGCAATAATGATGTGTTGTGTCATTTTAAAGATCTCGTCGAGCTGATTAATTTGACACTTTGGTTAACAAATTTGGTCCACATTTGCCAATGTTATCGAGCTTCAAAGTTTGAAAAGTCACAAAATATGTGTGTTTGAGCATATAAAGTACTATTTTTCTTGGAAGTTCAACAAGATGCAATAATGATGTGTTGTGTCATTTTAAAGATCTCGTCGAGCTGATTAATTTGACACTTTGGTTAACAAATTTGGTCCACATTTGCCAATGTTATCGAGCTTCAAAGTTTGAAAAGTCACAAAATATGTGTGTTTGAGCACATAAAGTACTATTTTTCTTGGAAATTCAACAAGATGCAATCATGATGTGTTGTGACATATTCAAAATCTCGTCGAGCTGATTAATTTGACACTTTGTTTAACAAATTTGGTCCACATTTGCCAATGTTATCGAGCTTCAAAGTTTGAAAAGTCACAAAATATGTGTGTTTGAGCACATAAAGTACTATTTTTCTTGGAAATTCAACAAGATGCAATGATGATGTGTTGTGACATCTTCAAAATCTCGTTGAGGTGATTACTTTGACACCTTGTGTAACAAATTTGGTCCACATTTGCCAAAGTTATCGAGCTTCAGAGTTTGAAAAGTCACAAAATATGTGTGTTTGAGCACATAAAGTACTATTTTTCTTGGAAGTTCAACAAGATGTAATCATGGTGTGTTGTGACATCTTCATAACCTTGTCGAGCTGATTAATTTGACACTTTGTTTAACAAATTTGGTCCACATTTGCCAAAGTTATCGAGCTTCAAAATTGGAAAAGTCACAAAAGTTGTGTGTTTGAGCACATAAAGTACTATTTTTCTTGGAAATTCAACAAGATACAATCATGAATTGTTATGTCATTTTAAAGATCTCGTCGAGCTGATTAATGTGACACTTTGGTTAACAAATTTGGTCCACATTTGCCAATGTTATCGAGCTTCAAAGTTTGAAAAGTCACAAAATATGTGTGTTTGAGCACATAAGGTACTATTTTTCTTGGAAGTTCAACAAGATGTAATAATGATGTGTTGTGTCATTTTAAAGATCTCGTCGAGCTGATTAATTTGACACTTTGGTTAACAAATTTGGTCCACATTTGCCAATGTTATCGAGCTTCAAAGTTTGAAAAGTCACAAAATATGTGTGTTTGAGCACATAAAGTACTATTTTTCTTGGAAATTCAACAAGATGCAATAATGATGTGTTGTGTCATTTTAAAGATCTCGTCGAGCTGATTAATTTGACACTTTGGTTAACAAATTTGGTCCACATTTGCCAATGTTATCGAGCTTCAAAGTTTGAAAAGTCACAAAATATGTGTGTTTGAGCATATAAAGTACTATTTTTCTTGGAAGTTCAACAAGATGCAATAATGATGTGTTGTGTCATTTTAAAGATCTCGTCGAGCTGATTAATTTGACACTTTGGTTAACAAATTTGGTCCACATTTGCCAATGTTATCGAGCTTCAAAGTTTGAAAAGTCACAAAATATGTGTGTTTGAGCACATAAAGTACTATTTTTCTTGGAAATTCAACAAGATGCAATCATGATGTGTTGTGACATATTCAAAATCTCGTCGAGCTGATTAATTTGACACTTTGTTTAACAAATTTGGTCCACATTTGCCAATGTTATCGAGCTTCAAAGTTTGAAAAGTCACAAAATATGTATGTTTGAGCATATAAAGTACTATTTTTCTTGGAAGTTCAACAAGATGCAATAATGATGTGTTGTGTCATTTTAAAGATCTCGTCGAGCTGATTAATTTGACACTTTGGTTAACAAATTTGGTATACATTTGCCAAAGTTATCGAGCCTCAAAGTTTGAAAAGTAACAAAATATGTGTGTTTGAGCACATAAAGTACTATTTTTTTTGGAAGTTCAACAAGATGCAATTCTGATGTGTTGTGACATCTTCAAAATCTCGTCGAGTTGATTAATTTGACACTTTGTTTATCAAATTTGGTCTTCATTTGCCGAAGCTATCGAGCTTCAAAGTTTGAAAAGTCACAAAAGTTGTGTGTTTGAGCACATAATGTACTATTTTTCTTGGAAGTTCAACAAGATGCAATGATGATGTGTTGCGTCATTTTAAAGATCTCGTCGAGCTGATTAATGTGACACTTTGGTTAACAAATTTGGTCCACATTTGCCAAAGCTATCGAGCTTCAAAGTTTGAAAAGTCACAAAAGTTGTGTGTTTGAGCACATAATGTACTATTTTTCTTGGAAGTTCAACAAGATGCAATGATGATGTGTTGTGTCATTTTAAAGATCTCGTCGAGCTGATTAATTTGACACTTTGGTTAACAAATTTGGTCCACATTTGCCAATGTTATCGAGCTTCAAAGTTTGAAAAGTCACAAAATATGTGTGTTTGAGCACATAAAGTACTATTTTTCTTGGAAGTTCAACAAGATGTAATCATGATGTGTTGTGTCATTTTAAAGATCTCGTCGAGCTGATTAATTTGACACTTTGGTTAACAAATTTGGTCCACATTTGCCAATGTTATCGAGCTTCAAAGTTTGAAAAGTCACAAAATATGTGTGTTTGAGCACATAAAGTACTATTTTTCTTGGAAATTCAACAAGATGCAATCATGATGTGTTGTGACATATTCAAAATCTCGTCGAGCTGATTAATTTGACACTTTGTTTAACAAATTTGGTCCACATTTGCCAATGTTATCGAGCTTCAAAGTTTGAAAAGTCACAAAATATGTATGTTTGAGCATATAAAGTACTATTTTTCTTGGAAGTTCAACAAGATGCAATAATGATGTGTTGTGTCATTTTAAAGATCTCGTCGAGCTGATTAATTTGACACTTTGGTTAACAAATTTGGTCCACATTTGCCAATGTTATCGAGCTTCAAAGTTTGAAAAGTCACAAAATATGTGTGTTTGAGCACATAAAGTACTATTTTTCTTGGAAGTTCAACAAGATGTAATCATGATGTGTTGTGTCATTTTAAAGATCTCGTCGAGCTGATTAATTTGACACTTTGGTTAACAAATTTGGTCCACATTTGCCAATGTTATCGAGCCTCAAAGTTTGAAAAGTAACAAAATATGTGTGTTTGAGCACATAAAGTACTATTTTTTTTGGAAGTTCAACAAGATGCAATTCTGATGTGTTGTGACATCTTCAAAATCTCGTCGAGTTGATTAATTTGACACTTTGTTTATCAAATTTGGTCTTCATTTGCCGAAGCTATCGAGCTTCAAAGTTTGAAAAGTCACAAAAGTTGTGTGTTTGAGCACATAATGTACTATTTTTCTTGGAAGTTCAACAAGATGCAATGATGATGTGTTGCGTCATTTTAAAGATCTCGTCGAGCTGATTAATGTGACACTTTGGTTAACAAATTTGGTCCACATTTGCCAATGTTATCGAGCTTCAAAGTTTGAAAAGTCACAAAATATGTGTGTTTGAGCACATAAAGTACTATTTTTCTTGGAAATTCAACAAGATGCAATGATGATGTGTTGTGACATCTTCAAAATCTCGTTGAGGTGATTACTTTGACACCTTGTGTAACAAATTTGGTCCACATTTGCCAAAGTTATCGAGCTTCAGAGTTTGAAAAGTCACAAAATATGTGTGTTTGAGCACATAAAGTACTATTTTTCTTGGAAGTTCAACAAGATGTAATCATGGTGTGTTGTGACATCTTCATAACCTTGTCGAGCTGATTAATTTGACACTTTGTTTAACAAATTTGGTCCACATTTGCCAAAGTTATCGAGCTTCAAAATTGGAAAAGTCACAAAAGTTGTGTGTTTGAGCACATAAAGTACTATTTTTCTTGGAAATTCAACAAGATACAATCATGAATTGTTATGTCATTTTAAAGATCTCGTCGAGCTGATTAATGTGACACTTTGGTTAACAAATTTGGTCCACATTTGCCAATGTTATCGAGCTTCAAAGTTTGAAAAGTCACAAAATATGTGTGTTTGAGCACATAAGGTACTATTTTTCTTGGAAGTTCAACAAGATGTAATAATGATGTGTTGTGTCATTTTAAAGATCTCGTCGAGCTGATTAATTTGACACTTTGGTTAACAAATTTGGTCCACATTTGCCAATGTTATCGAGCTTCAAAGTTTGAAAAGTCACAAAATATGTGTGTTTGAGCACATAAAGTACTATTTTTCTTGGAAGTTCAACAAGATGTAATCATGATGTGTTGTGTCATTTTAAAGATCTCGTCGAGCTGATTAATTTGACACTTTGGTTAACAAAT
Source organism: Euwallacea fornicatus (assembly GCF_040115645.1). Taxonomy (NCBI): domain Eukaryota; kingdom Metazoa; phylum Arthropoda; class Insecta; order Coleoptera; family Curculionidae; genus Euwallacea; species Euwallacea fornicatus. Next base: position 39,236 of record NW_027096016.1, on the reverse strand, counting down.
TTGGTCCACATTTGCCAATGTTATCGAGCTTCAAAGTTTGAAAAGTCACAAAATATGTGTGTTTGAGCACATAAAGTACTATTTTTCTTGGAAATTCAACAAGATGCAATCATGATGTGTTGTGACATATTCAAAATCTCGTCGAGCTGATTAATTTGACACTTTGTTTAACAAATTTGGTCCACATTTGCCAATGTTATCGAGCTTCAAAGTTTGAAAAGTCACAAAATATGTATGTTTGAGCATATAAAGTACTATTTTTCTTGGAAGTTCAACAAGATGCAATAATGATGTGTTGTGTCATTTTAAAGATCTCGTCGAGCTGATTAATTTGACACTTTGGTTAACAAATTTGGTATACATTTGCCAAAGTTATCGAGCCTCAAAGTTTGAAAAGTAACAAAATATGTGTGTTTGAGCACATAAAGTACTATTTTTTTTGGAAGTTCAACAAGATGCAATTCTGATGTGTTGTGACATCTTCAAAATCTCGTCGAGTTGATTAATTTGACACTTTGTTTATCAAATTTGGTCTTCATTTGCCGAAGCTATCGAGCTTCAAAGTTTGAAAAGTCACAAAAGTTGTGTGTTTGAGCACATAATGTACTATTTTTCTTGGAAGTTCAACAAGATGCAATGATGATGTGTTGCGTCATTTTAAAGATCTCGTCGAGCTGATTAATGTGACACTTTGGTTAACAAATTTGGTCCACATTTGCCAAAGCTATCGAGCTTCAAAGTTTGAAAAGTCACAAAAGTTGTGTGTTTGAGCACATAATGTACTATTTTTCTTGGAAGTTCAACAAGATGCAATGATGATGTGTTGTGTCATTTTAAAGATCTCGTCGAGCTGATTAATTTGACACTTTGGTTAACAAATTTGGTCCACATTTGCCAATGTTATCGAGCTTCAAAGTTTGAAAAGTCACAAAATATGTGTGTTTGAGCACATAAAGTACTATTTTTCTTGGAAGTTCAACAAGATGTAATCATGATGTGTTGTGTCATTTTAAAGATCTCGTCGAGCTGATTAATTTGACACTTTGGTTAACAAATTTGGTCCACATTTGCCAATGTTATCGAGCTTCAAAGTTTGAAAAGTCACAAAATATGTGTGTTTGAGCACATAAAGTACTATTTTTCTTGGAAATTCAACAAGATGCAATCATGATGTGTTGTGACATATTCAAAATCTCGTCGAGCTGATTAATTTGACACTTTGTTTAACAAATTTGGTCCACATTTGCCAATGTTATCGAGCTTCAAAGTTTGAAAAGTCACAAAATATGTATGTTTGAGCATATAAAGTACTATTTTTCTTGGAAGTTCAACAAGATGCAATAATGATGTGTTGTGTCATTTTAAAGATCTCGTCGAGCTGATTAATTTGACACTTTGGTTAACAAATTTGGTCCACATTTGCCAATGTTATCGAGCTTCAAAGTTTGAAAAGTCACAAAATATGTGTGTTTGAGCACATAAAGTACTATTTTTCTTGGAAGTTCAACAAGATGTAATCATGATGTGTTGTGTCATTTTAAAGATCTCGTCGAGCTGATTAATTTGACACTTTGGTTAACAAATTTGGTCCACATTTGCCAATGTTATCGAGCCTCAAAGTTTGAAAAGTAACAAAATATGTGTGTTTGAGCACATAAAGTACTATTTTTTTTGGAAGTTCAACAAGATGCAATTCTGATGTGTTGTGACATCTTCAAAATCTCGTCGAGTTGATTAATTTGACACTTTGTTTATCAAATTTGGTCTTCATTTGCCGAAGCTATCGAGCTTCAAAGTTTGAAAAGTCACAAAAGTTGTGTGTTTGAGCACATAATGTACTATTTTTCTTGGAAGTTCAACAAGATGCAATGATGATGTGTTGCGTCATTTTAAAGATCTCGTCGAGCTGATTAATGTGACACTTTGGTTAACAAATTTGGTCCACATTTGCCAATGTTATCGAGCTTCAAAGTTTGAAAAGTCACAAAATATGTGTGTTTGAGCACATAAAGTACTATTTTTCTTGGAAATTCAACAAGATGCAATGATGATGTGTTGTGACATCTTCAAAATCTCGTTGAGGTGATTACTTTGACACCTTGTGTAACAAATTTGGTCCACATTTGCCAAAGTTATCGAGCTTCAGAGTTTGAAAAGTCACAAAATATGTGTGTTTGAGCATATAAAGTACTATTTTTCTTGGAAGTTCAACAAGATGTAATCATGGTGTGTTGTGACATCTTCATAACCTTGTCGAGCTGATTAATTTGACACTTTGTTTAACAAATTTGGTCCACATTTGCCAAAGTTATCGAGCTTCAAAATTGGAAAAGTCACAAAAGTTGTGTGTTTGAGCACATAAAGTACTATTTTTCTTGGAAATTCAACAAGATACAATCATGAATTGTTATGTCATTTTAAAGATCTCGTCGAGCTGATTAATGTGACACTTTGGTTAACAAATTTGGTCCACATTTGCCAATGTTATCGAGCTTCAAAGTTTGAAAAGTCACAAAATATGTGTGTTTGAGCACATAAGGTACTATTTTTCTTGGAAGTTCAACAAGATGTAATAATGATGTGTTGTGTCATTTTAAAGATCTCGTCGAGCTGATTAATTTGACACTTTGGTTAACAAATTTGGTCCACATTTGCCAATGTTATCGAGCTTCAAAGTTTGAAAAGTCACAAAATATGTGTGTTTGAGCACATAAAGTACTATTTTTCTTGGAAATTCAACAAGATGCAATAATGATGTGTTGTGTCATTTTAAAGATCTCGTCGAGCTGATTAATTTGACACTTTGGTTAACAAATTTGGTCCACATTTGCCAATGTTATCGAGCTTCAAAGTTTGAAAAGTCACAAAATATGTGTGTTTGAGCATATAAAGTACTATTTTTCTTGGAAGTTCAACAAGATGCAATAATGATGTGTTGTGTCATTTTAAAGATCTCGTCGAGCTGATTAATTTGACACTTTGGTTAACAAATTTGGTCCACATTTGCCAATGTTATCGAGCTTCAAAGTTTGAAAAGTCACAAAATATGTGTGTTTGAGCACATAAAGTACTATTTTTCTTGGAAATTCAACAAGATGCAATGATGATGTGTTGTGACATCTTCAAAATCTCGTTGAGGTGATTACTTTGACACCTTGTGTAACAAATTTGGTCCACATTTGCCAAAGTTATCGAGCTTCAGAGTTTGAAAAGTCACAAAATATGTGTGTTTGAGCACATAAAGTACTATTTTTCTTGGAAGTTCAACAAGATGTAATCATGGTGTGTTGTGACATCTTCATAACCTTGTCGAGCTGATTAATTTGACACTTTGTTTAACAAATTTGGTCCACATTTGCCAAAGTTATCGAGCTTCAAAATTGGAAAAGTCACAAAAGTTGTGTGTTTGAGCACATAAAGTACTATTTTTCTTGGAAATTCAACAAGATACAATCATGAATTGTTATGTCATTTTAAAGATCTCGTCGAGCTGATTAATGTGACACTTTGGTTAACAAATTTGGTCCACATTTGCCAATGTTATCGAGCTTCAAAGTTTGAAAAGTCACAAAATATGTGTGTTTGAGCACATAAGGTACTATTTTTCTTGGAAGTTCAACAAGATGTAATAATGATGTGTTGTGTCATTTTAAAGATCTCGTCGAGCTGATTAATTTGACACTTTGGTTAACAAATTTGGTCCACATTTGCCAATGTTATCGAGCTTCAAAGTTTGAAAAGTCACAAAATATGTGTGTTTGAGCACATAAAGTACTATTTTTCTTGGAAATTCAACAAGATGCAATAATGATGTGTTGTGTCATTTTAAAGATCTCGTCGAGCTGATTAATTTGACACTTTGGTTAACAAATTTGGTCCACATTTGCCAATGTTATCGAGCTTCAAAGTTTGAAAAGTCACAAAATATGTGTGTTTGAGCATATAAAGTACTATTTTTCTTGGAAGTTCAACAAGATGCAATAATGATGTGTTGTGTCATTTTAAAGATCTCGTCGAGCTGATTAATTTGACACTTTGGTTAACAAATTTGGTCCACATTTGCCAATGTTATCGAGCTTCAAAGTTTGAAAAGTCACAAAATATGTGTGTTTGAGCACATAAAGTACTATTTTTCTTGGAAATTCAACAAGATGCAATCATGATGTGTTGTGACATATTCAAAATCTCGTCGAGCTGATTAATTTGACACTTTGTTTAACAAATTTGGTCCACATTTGCCAATGTTATCGAGCTTCAAAGTTTGAAAAGTCACAAAATATGTATGTTTGAGCATATAAAGTACTATTTTTCTTGGAAGTTCAACAAGATGCAATAATGATGTGTTGTGTCATTTTAAAGATCTCGTCGAGCTGATTAATTTGACACTTTGGTTAACAAATTTGGTATACATTTGCCAAAGTTATCGAGCCTCAAAGTTTGAAAAGTAACAAAATATGTGTGTTTGAGCACATAAAGTACTATTTTTTTTGGAAGTTCAACAAGATGCAATTCTGATGTGTTGTGACATCTTCAAAATCTCGTCGAGTTGATTAATTTGACACTTTGTTTATCAAATTTGGTCTTCATTTGCCGAAGCTATCGAGCTTCAAAGTTTGAAAAGTCACAAAAGTTGTGTGTTTGAGCACATAATGTACTATTTTTCTTGGAAGTTCAACAAGATGCAATGATGATGTGTTGCGTCATTTTAAAGATCTCGTCGAGCTGATTAATGTGACACTTTGGTTAACAAATTTGGTCCACATTTGCCAAAGCTATCGAGCTTCAAAGTTTGAAAAGTCACAAAAGTTGTGTGTTTGAGCACATAATGTACTATTTTTCTTGGAAGTTCAACAAGATGCAATGATGATGTGTTGTGTCATTTTAAAGATCTCGTCGAGCTGATTAATTTGACACTTTGGTTAACAAATTTGGTCCACATTTGCCAATGTTATCGAGCTTCAAAGTTTGAAAAGTCACAAAATATGTGTGTTTGAGCACATAAAGTACTATTTTTCTTGGAAGTTCAACAAGATGTAATCATGATGTGTTGTGTCATTTTAAAGATCTCGTCGAGCTGATTAATTTGACACTTTGGTTAACAAATTTGGTCCACATTTGCCAATGTTATCGAGCTTCAAAGTTTGAAAAGTCACAAAATATGTGTGTTTGAGCACATAAAGTACTATTTTTCTTGGAAATTCAACAAGATGCAATCATGATGTGTTGTGACATATTCAAAATCTCGTCGAGCTGATTAATTTGACACTTTGTTTAACAAATTTGGTCCACATTTGCCAATGTTATCGAGCTTCAAAGTTTGAAAAGTCACAAAATATGTATGTTTGAGCATATAAAGTACTATTTTTCTTGGAAGTTCAACAAGATGCAATAATGATGTGTTGTGTCATTTTAAAGATCTCGTCGAGCTGATTAATTTGACACTTTGGTTAACAAATTTGGTATACATTTGCCAAAGTTATCGAGCCTCAAAGTTTGAAAAGTAACAAAATATGTGTGTTTGAGCACATAAAGTACTATTTTTTTTGGAAGTTCAACAAGATGCAATTCTGATGTGTTGTGACATCTTCAAAATCTCGTCGAGTTGATTAATTTGACACTTTGTTTATCAAATTTGGTCTTCATTTGCCGAAGCTATCGAGCTTCAAAGTTTGAAAAGTCACAAAAGTTGTGTGTTTGAGCACATAATGTACTATTTTTCTTGGAAGTTCAACAAGATGCAATGATGATGTGTTGCGTCATTTTAAAGATCTCGTCGAGCTGATTAATGTGACACTTTGGTTAACAAATTTGGTCCACATTTGCCAATGTTATCGAGCTTCAAAGTTTGAAAAGTCACAAAATATGTGTGTTTGAGCACATAAAGTACTATTTTTCTTGGAAATTCAACAAGATGCAATGATGATGTGTTGTGACATCTTCAAAATCTCGTTGAGGTGATTACTTTGACACCTTGTGTAACAAATTTGGTCCACATTTGCCAAAGTTATCGAGCTTCAGAGTTTGAAAAGTCACAAAATATGTGTGTTTGAGCACATAAAGTACTATTTTTCTTGGAAGTTCAACAAGATGTAATCATGGTGTGTTGTGACATCTTCATAACCTTGTCGAGCTGATTAATTTGACACTTTGTTTAACAAATTTGGTCCACATTTGCCAAAGTTATCGAGCTTCAAAATTGGAAAAGTCACAAAAGTTGTGTGTTTGAGCACATAAAGTACTATTTTTCTTGGAAATTCAACAAGATACAATCATGAATTGTTATGTCATTTTAAAGATCTCGTCGAGCTGATTAATGTGACACTTTGGTTAACAAATTTGGTCCACATTTGCCAATGTTATCGAGCTTCAAAGTTTGAAAAGTCACAAAATATGTGTGTTTGAGCACATAAGGTACTATTTTTCTTGGAAGTTCAACAAGATGTAATAATGATGTGTTGTGTCATTTTAAAGATCTCGTCGAGCTGATTAATTTGACACTTTGGTTAACAAATTTGGTCCACATTTGCCAATGTTATCGAGCTTCAAAGTTTGAAAAGTCACAAAATATGTGTGTTTGAGCACATAAAGTACTATTTTTCTTGGAAATTCAACAAGATGCAATAATGATGTGTTGTGTCATTTTAAAGATCTCGTCGAGCTGATTAATTTGACACTTTGGTTAACAAATTTGGTCCACATTTGCCAATGTTATCGAGCTTCAAAGTTTGAAAAGTCACAAAATATGTGTGTTTGAGCATATAAAGTACTATTTTTCTTGGAAGTTCAACAAGATGCAATAATGATGTGTTGTGTCATTTTAAAGATCTCGTCGAGCTGATTAATTTGACACTTTGGTTAACAAATTTGGTCCACATTTGCCAATGTTATCGAGCTTCAAAGTTTGAAAAGTCACAAAATATGTGTGTTTGAGCACATAAAGTACTATTTTTCTTGGAAATTCAACAAGATGCAATCATGATGTGTTGTGACATATTCAAAATCTCGTCGAGCTGATTAATTTGACACTTTGTTTAACAAATTTGGTCCACATTTGCCAATGTTATCGAGCTTCAAAGTTTGAAAAGTCACAAAATATGTATGTTTGAGCATATAAAGTACTATTTTTCTTGGAAGTTCAACAAGATGCAATAATGATGTGTTGTGTCATTTTAAAGATCTCGTCGAGCTGATTAATTTGACACTTTGGTTAACAAATTTGGTATACATTTGCCAAAGTTATCGAGCCTCAAAGTTTGAAAAGTAACAAAATATGTGTGTTTGAGCACATAAAGTACTATTTTTTTTGGAAGTTCAACAAGATGCAATTCTGATGTGTTGTGACATCTTCAAAATCTCGTCGAGTTGATTAATTTGACACTTTGTTTATCAAATTTGGTCTTCATTTGCCGAAGCTATCGAGCTTCAAAGTTTGAAAAGTCACAAAAGTTGTGTGTTTGAGCACATAATGTACTATTTTTCTTGGAAGTTCAACAAGATGCAATGATGATGTGTTGCGTCATTTTAAAGATCTCGTCGAGCTGATTAATGTGACACTTTGGTTAACAAATTTGGTCCACATTTGCCAAAGCTATCGAGCTTCAAAGTTTGAAAAGTCACAAAAGTTGTGTGTTTGAGCACATAATGTACTATTTTTCTTGGAAGTTCAACAAGATGCAATGATGATGTGTTGTGTCATTTTAAAGATCTCGTCGAGCTGATTAATTTGACACTTTGGTTAACAAATTTGGTCCACATTTGCCAATGTTATCGAGCTTCAAAGTTTGAAAAGTCACAAAATATGTGTGTTTGAGCACATAAAGTACTATTTTTCTTGGAAGTTCAACAAGATGTAATCATGATGTGTTGTGTCATTTTAAAGATCTCGTCGAGCTGATTAATTTGACACTTTGGTTAACAAATTTGGTCCACATTTGCCAATGTTATCGAGCTTCAAAGTTTGAAAAGTCACAAAATATGTGTGTTTGAGCACATAAAGTACTATTTTTCTTGGAAATTCAACAAGATGCAATCATGATGTGTTGTGACATATTCAAAATCTCGTCGAGCTGATTAATTTGACACTTTGTTTAACAAATTTGGTCCACATTTGCCAATGTTATCGAGCTTCAAAGTTTGAAAAGTCACAAAATATGTATGTTTGAGCATATAAAGTACTATTTTTCTTGGAAGTTCAACAAGATGCAATAATGATGTGTTGTGTCATTTTAAAGATCTCGTCGAGCTGATTAATTTGACACTTTGGTTAACAAATTTGGTATACATTTGCCAAAGTTATCGAGCCTCAAAGTTTGAAAAGTAACAAAATATGTGTGTTTGAGCACATAAAGTACTATTTTTTTTGGAAGTTCAACAAGATGCAATTCTGATGTGTTGTGACATCTTCAAAATCTCGTCGAGTTGATTAATTTGACACTTTGTTTATCAAATTTGGTCTTCATTTGCCGAAGCTATCGAGCTTCAAAGTTTGAAAAGTCACAAAAGTTGTGTGTTTGAGCACATAATGTACTATTTTTCTTGGAAGTTCAACAAGATGCAATGATGATGTGTTGCGTCATTTTAAAGATCTCGTCGAGCTGATTAATGTGACACTTTGGTTAACAAATTTGGTCCACATTTGCCAAAGCTATCGAGCTTCAAAGTTTGAAAAGTCACAAAAGTTGTGTGTTTGAGCACATAATGTACTATTTTTCTTGGAAGTTCAACAAGATGCAATGATGATGTGTTGTGTCATTTTAAAGATCTCGTCGAGCTGATTAATTTGACACTTTGGTTAACAAATTTGGTCCACATTTGCCAATGTTATCGAGCTTCAAAGTTTGAAAAGTCACAAAATATGTGTGTTTGAGCACATAAGGTACTATTTTTCATGGAAGTTCAACAAGATGTAATCATGAAGTGTTGTGACATCTTCAAAATCTTGTTGAGCTGATTAATTTGACACTTTGTTTAAGAAATTTGGTCCACATTTGCCGAAGTTATCGAGCTTCAAAGTTTGAAAAGTCACAAAATATGTGTGTTTGAGCACATAAAGTACTATTTTTCTTGGAAATTCAACAAGATGCAATCATGATGTGTTGTGACATCTTCAAAATCTCGTCGAGTTGATTAATTTGACACTTTGTTTATCAAATTTGGTCTTCATTTGCCGAAGCTATCGAGCTTCAAAGTTTGAAAAGTCACAAAAGTTGTGTGTTTGAGCACATAAAGTACTATTTTTCTTGGAAGTTCAACAAGATGTAATCATGGTGTGTTGTGTCATTTTAAAGATCTCGTCGAGCTGATTAATTTGACACTTTGGTTAACAAATTTGGTATACATTTGCCAAAGTTATCGAGCCTCAAAGTTTGAAAAGTAACAAAATATGTGTGTTTGAGCACATAAAGTACTATTTTTCTTGGAAGTTCAACAAGATGCAATTCTGATGTGTTGCGTCATTTTAAAGATCTCGTCGAGCTGATTAATGTGACACTTTGGTTAACAAATTTGGTCCACATTTGCCAAAGTTATCGAGCTTCAAAGTTTGAAAAGTCACAAAATATGTGTGTTTGAGCACATAAAGTACTATTTTTCTTGGAAATTCAACAAGATGCAATCATGATGTGTTGTGACATATTCAAAATCTCGTCGAGCTAATTAATTTGACACTTTGTTTAACAAATTTGGTCTTCATTTGCCGAAGCTATCGAGCTTCAAAGTTTGAAGTCACAAAAGTTGTGTGTTTGAGCACATAAGGTACTATTTTTCTTGGAAGTTCAACAAGATGTAATCATGATGTGTTGTGACATCTTCAAAATCTCGTTGAGCTGATTAATTTGACACTTTGTGTAACAAATTTGGTCCACATTTGCCAAAGTTATCGAGCTTCAGAGTTTGAAAAGTCACAAAATATGTGTGTTTGAGCACATAAAGTACTATTTTTCTTGGAAATTCAACAAGATGCAATCATGATGTGTTGTGACATCTTCAAAATCTCGTCGAGTTGATTAATTTGACACTTTGTTTATCAAATTTGGTCTTCATTTGCCAAAGTTATCGAGCTTCAAAATTGGAAAAGTCACAAAAGTTGTGTGTTTGAGCACATAAAGTACTATTTTTCTTGGAAGTTCAACAAGATGTAATCATGATGTGTTGTGACATCTTCAAAATCTCGTTTAGGTGATTACTTTGACACTTTGTTTAACAAATTTGGTCTTCATTTGCCGAAGCTATCGAGCTTCAAAGTTTGAAAAGTCACAAAAGTTGTGTGTTTGAGCACATAAAGTACTATTTTTCTTGGAAGTTCAACAAGATGTAAACATGGTGTGTTGTGTCATTTTAAAGATCTCGTCGAGCTGATTAATTTGACACTTTGGTTAACAAATTTGGTATACATTTGCCAAAGTTATCGAGCCTCAAAGTTTGAAAAGTAACAAAATATGTGTGTTTGAGCACATAAAGTACTATTTTTCTTGGAAGTTCAACAAGATGCAATTCTGATGTGTTGCGTCATTTTAAAGATCTCGTCGAGCTGATTAATGTGACACTTTGGTTAACAAATTTGGTCCACATTTGCCAAAGTTATCGAGCTTCAAAGTTTGAAAAGTCACAAAATATGTGTGTTTGAGCACATAAAGTACTATTTTTCTTGGAAGTTCAACAAGATGTAATCATGATGTGTTGTGACATCTTCAAAATCTCGTTTAGGTGATTACTTTGACACTTTGTTTAAGAAATTTGGTCCACATTTGCCGAAGTTATCGAGCTTCAAAGTTTGAAAAGTCACAAAATATGTGTGTTTGAGCACATACAGTACTATTTTTCTTGGAAATTCAACAAGATGCAATCATGATGTGTTGTGACATATTCAAAATCTCGTCGAGCTAATTAATTTGACACTTTGTTTAACAAATTTGGTCTTCATTTGCCGAAGCTATCGAGCTTCAAAGTTTGAAGTCACAAAAGTTGTGTGTTTGAGCACATAAGGTACTATTTTTCTTGGAAGTTCAACAAGATGTAATCATGATGTGTTGTGACATCTTCAAAATCTCGTTGAGCTGATTAATTTGACACTTTGTTTAAGAAATTTGGTCCACATTTGCCGAAGTTATCGAGCTTCAAAGTTTGAAAAGTCACAAAATATGTGTGTTTGAGCACATACAGTACTATTTTTCTTGGAAATTCAACAAGATGCAATCATGATGTGTTGTGACATATTCAAAATCTCGTCGAGCTAATTAATTTGACACTTTGTTTAACAAATTTGGTCGTCATTTGCCGAAGCTATCGAGCTTCAAAGTTTGAAAAGTCACAAAAGTTGTGTGTTTGAGCACATAAAGTACTATTTTTCTTGGAAATTCAACAAGATGCAATCATGATGTGTTGTGACATCTTCAAAATCTCGTCGAGTTGATTAATTTGACACTTTGTTTATCAAATTTGGTCTTCATTTGCCAAAGTTATCGAGCTTCAAAATTGGAAAAGTCACAAAAGTTGTGTGTTTGAGCACATAAAGTACTATTTTTCGTGGAAGTTCAACAAGATGTAATCATGATGTGTTGTGACATCTTCAAAATCTCGTTTAGGTGATTACTTTGACACTTTGTTTAACAAATTTGGTCTTCATTTGCCGAAGCTATCGAGCTTCAAAGTTTGAAAAGTCACAAAAGTTGTGTGTTTGAGCACATAAAGTACTATTTTTCTTGGAAGTTCAACAAGATGTAAACATGGTGTGTTGTGTCATTTTAAAGATCTCGTCGAGCTGATTAATTTGACACTTTGGTTAACAAATTTGGTATACATTTGCCAAAGTTATCGAGCCTCAAAGTTTGAAAAGTAACAAAATATGTGTGTTTGAGCACATAAAGTACTATTTTTCTTGGAAGTTCAACAAGATGCAATTCTGATGTGTTACGTCATTTTAAAGATCTCGTCGAGCTGATTAATGTGACACTTTGGTTAACAAATTTGGTCCACATTTGCCAAAGTTATCGAGCTTCAAAGTTTGAAAAGTCACAAAATATGTGTGTTTGAGCACATAAAGTACTATTTTTCTTGGAAGTTCAACAAGATGTAATCATGATGTGTTGTGACATCTTCAAAATCTCGTTTAGGTGATTACTTTGACACTTTGTTTAAGAAATTTGGTCCACATTTGCCGAAGTTATCGAGCTTCAAAGTTTGAAAAGTCACAAAATATGTGTGTTTGAGCACATACAGTACTATTTTTCTTGGAAATTCAACAAGATGCAATCATGATGTGTTGTGACATATTCAAAATCTCGTCGAGCTAATTAATTTGACACTTTGTTTAACAAATTTGGTCTTCATTTGCCGAAGCTATCGAGCTTCAAAGTTTGAAGTCACAAAAGTTGTGTGTTTGAGCACATAAAGTACTATTTTTCTTGGAAGTTCAACAAGATGTAAACATGGTGTGTTGTGTCATTTTAAAGATCTCGTCGAGCTGATTAATTTGACACTTTGGTTAACAAATTTGGTATACATTTGCCAAAGTTATCGAGCCTCAAAGTTTGAAAAGTAACAAAATATGTGTGTTTGAGCACATAAAGTACTATTTTTCTTGGAAGTTCAACAAGATGCAATTCTGATGTGTTACGTCATTTTAAAGATCTCGTCGAGCTGATTAATGTGACACTTTGGTTAACAAATTTGGTCCACATTTGCCAAAGTTATCGAGCTTCAAAGTTTGAAAAGTCACAAAATATGTGTGTTTGAGCACATAAAGTACTATTTTTCTTGGAAGTTCAACAAGATGTAATCATGATGTGTTGTGACATCTTCAAAATCTCGTTTAGGTGATTACTTTGACACTTTGTTTAAGAAATTTGGTCCACATTTGCCGAAGTTATCGAGCTTCAAAGTTTGAAAAGTCACAAAATATGTGTGTTTGAGCACATACAGTACTATTTTTCTTGGAAATTCAACAAGATGCAATCATGATGTGTTGTGACATATTCAAAATCTCGTCGAGCTAATTAATTTGACACTTTGTTTAACAAATTTGGTCTTCATTTGCCGAAGCTATCGAGCTTCAAAGTTTGAAAAGTCACAAAAGTTGTGTGTTTGAGCACATAAAGTACTATTTTTCTTGGAAGTTCAACAAGATGTAAACATGGTGTGTTGTGTCATTTTAAAGATCTCGTCGAGCTGATTAATTTGACACTTTGGTTAACAAATTTGGTATACATTTGCCAAAGTTATCGAGCCTCAAAGTTTGAAAAGTAACAAAATATGTGTGTTTGAGCACATAAAGTACTATTTTTCTTGGAAGTTCAACAAGATGCAATTCTGATGTGTTACGTCATTTTAAAGATCTCGTCGAGCTGATTAATGTGACACTTTGGTTAACAAATTTGGTCCACATTTGCCAAAGTTATCGAGCTTCAAAGTTTGAAAAGTCACAAAATATGTGTGTTTGAGCACATAAAGTACTATTTTTCTTGGAAGTTCAACAAGATGTAATCATGATGTGTTGTGACATCTTCAAAATCTCGTTTAGGTGATTACTTTGACACTTTGTTTAAGAAATTTGGTCCACATTTGCCGAAGTTATCGAGCTTCAAAGTTTGAAAAGTCACAAAATATGTGTGTTTGAGCACATACAGTACTATTTTTCTTGGAAATTCAACAAGATGCAATCATGATGTGTTGTGACATATTCAAAATCTCGTCGAGCTAATTAATTTGACACTTTGTTTAACAAATTTGGTCTTCATTTGCCGAAGCTATCGAGCTTCAAAGTTTGAAGTCACAAAAGTTGTGTGTTTGAGCACATAAGGTACTATTTTTCTTGGAAGTTCAACAAGATGTAATCATGATGTGTTGTGACATCTTCAAAATCTCGTTGAGCTGATTAATTTGACACTTTGTTTAAGAAATTTGGTCCACATTTGCCGAAGTTATCGAGCTTCAAAGTTTGAAAAGTCACAAAATATGTGTGTTTGAGCACATACAGTACTATTTTTCTTGGAAATTCAACAAGATGCAATCATGATGTGTTGTGACATATTCAAAATCTCGTCGAGCTAATTAATTTGACACTTTGTTTAACAAATTTGGTCTTCATTTGCCGAAGCTATCGAGCTTCAAAGTTTGAAAAGTCACAAAAGTTGTGTGTTTGAGCACATAAAGTACTATTTTTCTTGGAAGTTCAACAAGAGGTAATCATGATGTGTTGTGACATCTTCAAAATCTCGTTGAGCTGATTAATTTGACGCTTTGGTTAACAAATTTGGTCTTCATTTGCCGAAGCTATCGAGCTTCAAAGTTTGAAAAGTCACAAAAGTTGTGTGTTTGAGCACATAAGGTACTATTTTTCTTGGAAGTTCAACAAGATGTAATCATGATGTGTTATGACATCTTCAAAATCTCGTTGAGCTGATTAATTTGACACTTTGGTTAACAAATTTGGTCTTCATTTGCCGAAGCTATCGAGCTTCAAAGTTTGAAAAGTCACAAAAGTTGTGTGTTTGAGCACATAAAGTACTATTTTTCTTGGAAGTTCAACAAGATGCAATTCTGATGTGTTGTGACATCTTCAAAATCTCGTCGAGTTGATTAATTTGACACTTTGTTTATCAAATTTGGTCTTCATTTGCCGAAGCTATCGAGCTTCAAAGTTTGAAAAGTCACAAAAGTTGTGTGTTTGAGCACATAATGTACTATTTTTCTTGGAAGTTCAACAAGATGTAATGATGATGTGTTGCGTCATTTTAAAGATCTCGTCGAGCTGATTAATGTGACACTTTGGTTAACAAATTTGGTCCACATTTGCCAAAGTTATCGAGCTTCAAAGTTTGAAAAGTCACAAAATATGTGTGTTTGAGCACATAAAGTACTATTTTTCTTGGAAATTCAACAAGATGCAATCATGATGTGTTGTGACATATTCAAAATCTCGTCGAGCTGATTTATTTGACACTTTGTTTAACAAATTTGGTCTTCATTTGCCGAAGCTATCGAGCTTCAAAGTTTGAAAAGTCACAAAAGTTGTGTGTTTGAGCACATAAGGTACTATTTTTCTTGGAAGTTCAACAAGATGTAATCATGATGTGTTGTGACATCTTCAAAATCTCGTTGAGCTGATTAATTTGACACTTTGTTTAAGAAATTTGGTCCACATTTGCCGAAGTTATCGAGCTTCAAAGTTTGAAAAGTCACAAAATATGTGTGTTTGAGCACATAAAGTACTATTTTTCTTGGAAATTCAACAAGATGCAATAATGATGTGTTGTGTCATTTTAAAGATCTCGTCGAGCTGATTAATTTGACACTTTGGTTAACAAATTTGGTCCACATTTGCCAATGTTATCGAGCTTCAAAGTTTGAAAAGTCACAAAATATGTGTGTTTGAGCACATAAAGTACTATTTTTCTTGGAAATTCAACAAGATGCAATGATGATGTGTTGTGACATCTTCAAAATCTCGTTGAGGTGATTACTTTGACACCTTGTGTAACAAATTTGGTCCACATTTGCCAAAGTTATCGAGCTTCAGAGTTTGAAAAGTCACAAAATATGTGTGTTTGAGCACATAAAGTACTATTTTTCTTGGAAGTTCAACAAGATGTAATCATGGTGTGTTGTGACATCTTCATAACCTTGTCGAGCTGATTAATTTGACACTTTGTTTAACAAATTTGGTCCACATTTGCCAAAGTTATCGAGCTTCAAAATTGGAAAAGTCACAAAAGTTGTGTGTTTGAGCACATAAAGTACTATTTTTCTTGGAAATTCAACAAGATACAATCATGAATTGTTATGTCATTTTAAAGATCTCGTCGAGCTGATTAATGTGACACTTTGGTTAACAAATTTGGTCCACATTTGCCAATGTTATCGAGCTTCAAAGTTTGAAAAGTCACAAAATATGTGTGTTTGAGCACATAAGGTACTATTTTTCTTGGAAGTTCAACAAGATGTAATAATGATGTGTTGTGTCATTTTAAAGATCTCGTCGAGCTGATTAATTTGACACTTTGGTTAACAAATTTGGTCCACATTTGCCAATGTTATCGAGCTTCAAAGTTTGAAAAGTCACAAAATATGTGTGTTTGAGCACATAAAGTACTATTTTTCTTGGAAATTCAACAAGATGCAATCATGATGTGTTGTGACATATTCAAAATCTCGTCGAGCTGATTAATTTGACACTTTGTTTAACAAATTTGGTCCACATTTGCCAATGTTATCGAGCTTCAAAGTTTGAAAAGTCACAAAATATGTGTGTTTGAGCATATAAAGTACTATTTTTCTTGGAAGTTCAACAAGATGCAATAATGATGTGTTGTGTCATTTTAAAGAGCTCGTCGAGCTGATTAATTTGACACTTTGGTTAACAAATTTGGTATACATTTGCCAAAGTTATCGAGCCTCAAAGTTTGAAAAGTAACAAAATATGTGTGTTTGAGCACATAAAGTACTATTTTTCTTGGAAGTTCAACAAGATGTAATCATGATGTGTTGTGACATCTTCAAAATCTTGTTGAGCTGATTAATTTGACACTTTGTTTAAGAAATTTGGTCCACATTTGCCGAAGTTATCGAGCTTCAAAGTTTGAAAAGTCACAAAATATGTGTGTTTGAGCACATAAAGTACTATTTTTCTTGGAAATTCAACAAGATGCAATCATGATGTGTTGTGACATCTTCAAAATCTCGTCGAGTTGATTAATTTGACACTTTGTTTATCAAATTTGGTCTTCATTTGCCGAAGCTATCGAGCTTCAAAGTTTGAAAAGTCACAAAAGTTGTGTGTTTGAGCACATAAAGTACTATTTTTCTTGGAAATTCAACAAGATGCAATCATGATGTGTTGTGACATATTCAAAATCTCGTCGAGCTAATTAATTTGACACTTTGTTTAACAAATTTGGTCTTCATTTGCCGAAGCTATCGAGCTTCAAAGTTTGAAAAGTCACAAAAGTTGTGTGTTTGAGCACATAAAGTACTATTTTTCTTGGAAGTTCAACAAGAGGTAATCATGATGTGTTGTGACATCTTCAAAATCTCGTTGAGCTGATTAATTTGACGCTTTGGTTAACAAATTTGGTCTTCATTTGCCGAAGCTATCGAGCTTCAAAGTTTGAAAAGTCACAAAAGTTGTGTGTTTGAGCACATAAGGTACTATTTTTCTTGGAAGTTCAACAAGATGTAATCATGATGTGTTATGACATCTTCAAAATCTCGTTGAGCTGATTAATTTGACACTTTGGTTAACAAATTTGGTCTTCATTTGCCGAAGCTATCGAGCTTCAAAGTTTGAAAAGTCACAAAAGTTGTGTGTTTGAGCACATAAAGTACTATTTTTCTTGGAAGTTCAACAAGATGCAATTCTGATGTGTTGTGACATCTTCAAAATCTCGTCGAGTTGATTAATTTGACACTTTGTTTATCAAATTTGGTCTTCATTTGCCGAAGCTATCGAGCTTCAAAGTTTGAAAAGTCACAAAAGTTGTGTGTTTGAGCACATAATGTACTATTTTTCTTGGAAGTTCAACAAGATGTAATGATGATGTGTTGCGTCATTTTAAAGATCTCGTCGAGCTGATTAATGTGACACTTTGGTTAACAAATTTGGTCCACATTTGCCAAAGTTATCGAGCTTCAAAGTTTGAAAAGTCACAAAATATGTGTGTTTGAGCACATAAAGTACTATTTTTCTTGGAAATTCAACAAGATGCAATCATGATGTGTTGTGACATATTCAAAATCTCGTCGAGCTGATTTATTTGACACTTTGTTTAACAAATTTGGTCTTCATTTGCCGAAGCTATCGAGCTTCAAAGTTTGAAAAGTCACAAAAGTTGTGTGTTTGAGCACATAAGGTACTATTTTTCTTGGAAGTTCAACAAGATGTAATCATGATGTGTTGTGACATCTTCAAAATCTCGTTGAGCTGATTAATTTGACACTTTGTTTAAGAAATTTGGTCCACATTTGCCGAAGTTATCGAGCTTCAAAGTTTGAAAAGTCACAAAATATGTGTGTTTGAGCACATACAGTACTATTTTTCTTGGAAATTCAACAAGATGCAATCATGATGTGTTGTGACATATTCAAAATCTCGTCGAGCTAATTAATTTGACACTTTGTTTAACAAATTTGGTCTTCATTTGCCGAAGCTATCGAGCTTCAAAGTTTGAAGTCACAAAAGTTGTGTGTTTGAGCACATAAGGTACTATTTTTCTTGGAAGTTCAACAAGATGTAATCATGATGTGTTGTGACATCTTCAAAATCTCGTTGAGCTGATTAATTTGACACTTTGTTTAAGAAATTTGGTCCACATTTGCCGAAGTTATCGAGCTTCAAAGTTTGAAAAGTCACAAAATATGTGTGTTTGAGCACATACAGTACTATTTTTCTTGGAAATTCAACAAGATGCAATCATGATGTGTTGTGACATATTCAAAATCTCGTCGAGCTAATTAATTTGACACTTTGTTTAACAAATTTGGTCTTCATTTGCCGAAGCTATCGAGCTTCAAAGTTTGAAAAGTCACAAAAGTTGTGTGTTTGAGCACATAAAGTACTATTTTTCTTGGAAGTTCAACAAGAGGTAATCATGATGTGTTGTGACATCTTCAAAATCTCGTTGAGCTGATTAATTTGACGCTTTGGTTTACAAATTTGGTCTTCATTTGCCGAAGCTATCGAGCTTCAAAGTTTGAAAAGTCACAAAAGTTGTGTGTTTGAGCACATAAGGTACTATTTTTCTTGGAAATTCAACAAGATACAATCATGAATTGTTATGTCATTTTAAAGATCTCGTCGAGCTGATTAATTTGACACTTTGTTTAAGAAATTTGGTCCACATTTGCCGAAGTTATCGAGCTTCAAAGTTTGAAAAGTCACAAAATATGTGTGTTTGAGCACATAAAGTACTATTTTTCTTGGAAATTCAACAAGATGCAATCATGATGTGTTGTGACATCTTCAAAATCTCGTCGAGTTGATTAATTTGACACTTTGTTTATCAAATTTGGTCTTCATTTGCCGAAGCTATCGAGCTTCAAAGTTTGAAAAGTCACAAAAGTTGTGTGTTTGAGCACATAAAGTACTATTTTTCTTGGAAATTCAACAAGATGCAATCATGATGTGTTGTGACATATTCAAAATCTCGTCGAGCTAATTAATTTGACACTTTGTTTAACAAATTTGGTCTTCATTTGCCGAAGCTATCGAGCTTCAAAGTTTGAAAAGTCACAAAAGTTGTGTGTTTGAGCACATAAAGTACTATTTTTCTTGGAAGTTCAACAAGAGGTAATCATGATGTGTTGTGACATCTTCAAAATCTCGTTGAGCTGATTAATTTGACGCTTTGGTTAACAAATTTGGTCTTCATTTGCCGAAGCTATCGAGCTTCAAAGTTTGAAAAGTCACAAAAGTTGTGTGTTTGAGCACATAAGGTACTATTTTTCTTGGAAGTTCAACAAGATGTAATCATGATGTGTTATGACATCTTCAAAATCTCGTTGAGCTGATTAATTTGACACTTTGGTTAACAAATTTGGTCTTCATTTGCCGAAGCTATCGAGCTTCAAAGTTTGAAAAGTCACAAAAGTTGTGTGTTTGAGCACATAAAGTACTATTTTTCTTGGAAGTTCAACAAGATGCAATTCTGATGTGTTGTGACATCTTCAAAATCTCGTCGAGTTGATTAATTTGACACTTTGTTTATCAAATTTGGTCTTCATTTGCCGAAGCTATCGAGCTTCAAAGTTTGAAAAGTCACAAAAGTTGTGTGTTTGAGCACATAATGTACTATTTTTCTTGGAAGTTCAACAAGATGTAATGATGATGTGTTGCGTCATTTTAAAGATCTCGTCGAGCTGATTAATGTGACACTTTGGTTAACAAATTTGGTCCACATTTGCCAAAGTTATCGAGCTTCAAAGTTTGAAAAGTCACAAAATATGTGTGTTTGAGCACATAAAGTACTATTTTTCTTGGAAATTCAACAAGATGCAATCATGATGTGTTGTGACATATTCAAAATCTCGTCGAGCTGATTTATTTGACACTTTGTTTAACAAATTTGGTCTTCATTTGCCGAAGCTATCGAGCTTCAAAGTTTGAAAAGTCACAAAAGTTGTGTGTTTGAGCACATAAGGTACTATTTTTCTTGGAAGTTCAACAAGATGTAATCATGATGTGTTGTGACATCTTCAAAATCTCGTTGAGCTGATTAATTTGACACTTTGTTTAAGAAATTTGGTCCACATTTGCCGAAGTTATCGAGCTTCAAAGTTTGAAAAGTCACAAAATATGTGTGTTTGAGCACATACAGTACTATTTTTCTTGGAAATTCAACAAGATGCAATCATGATGTGTTGTGACATATTCAAAATCTCGTCGAGCTAATTAATTTGACACTTTGTTTAACAAATTTGGTCTTCATTTGCCGAAGCTATCGAGCTTCAAAGTTTGAAGTCACAAAAGTTGTGTGTTTGAGCACATAAGGTACTATTTTTCTTGGAAGTTCAACAAGATGTAATCATGATGTGTTGTGACATCTTCAAAATCTCGTTGAGCTGATTAATTTGACACTTTGTTTAAGAAATTTGGTCCACATTTGCCGAAGTTATCGAGCTTCAAAGTTTGAAAAGTCACAAAATATGTGTGTTTGAGCACATACAGTACTATTTTTCTTGGAAATTCAACAAGATGCAATCATGATGTGTTGTGACATATTCAAAATCTCGTCGAGCTAATTAATTTGACACTTTGTTTAACAAATTTGGTCTTCATTTGCCGAAGCTATCGAGCTTCAAAGTTTGAAAAGTCACAAAAGTTGTGTGTTTGAGCACATAAAGTACTATTTTTCTTGGAAGTTCAACAAGAGGTAATCATGATGTGTTGTGACATCTTCAAAATCTCGTTGAGCTGATTAATTTGACGCTTTGGTTAACAAATTTGGTCTTCATTTGCCGAAGCTATCGAGCTTCAAAGTTTGAAAAGTCACAAAAGTTGTGTGTTTGAGCACATAAGGTACTATTTTTCTTGGAAGTTCAACAAGATGTAATCATGATGTGTTATGACATCTTCAAAATCTCGTTGAGCTGATTAATTTGACACTTTGGTTAACAAATTTGGTCTTCATTTGCCGAAGCTATCGAGCTTCAAAGTTTGAAAAGTCACAAAAGTTGTGTGTTTGAGCACATAAAGTACTATTTTTCTTGGAAGTTCAACAAGATGCAATTCTGATGTGTTGTGACATCTTCAAAATCTCGTCGAGTTGATTAATTTGACACTTTGTTTATCAAATTTGGTCTTCATTTGCCGAAGCTATCGAGCTTCAAAGTTTGAAAAGTCACAAAAGTTGTGTGTTTGAGCACATAATGTACTATTTTTCTTGGAAGTTCAACAAGATGTAATGATGATGTGTTGCGTCATTTTAAAGATCTCGTCGAGCTGATTAATGTGACACTTTGGTTAACAAATTTGGTCCACATTTGCCAAAGTTATCGAGCTTCAAAGTTTGAAAAGTCACAAAATATGTGTGTTTGAGCACATAAAGTACTATTTTTCTTGGAAATTCAACAAGATGCAATCATGATGTGTTGTGACATATTCAAAATCTCGTCGAGCTAATTAATTTGACACTTTGTTTAACAAATTTGGTCTTCATTTGCCGAAGCTATCGAGCTTCAAAGTTTGAAAAGTCACAAAAGTTGTGTGTTTGAGCACATAAAGTACTATTTTTCTTGGAAGTTCAACAAGAGGTAATCATGATGTGTTGTGACATCTTCAAAATCTCGTTGAGCTGATTAATTTGACGCTTTGGTTAACAAATTTGGTCTTCATTTGCCGAAGCTATCGAGCTTCAAAGTTTGAAAAGTCACAAAAGTTGTGTGTTTGAGCACATAAGGTACTATTTTTCTTGGAAGTTCAACAAGATGTAATCATGATGTGTTATGACATCTTCAAAATCTCGTTGAGCTGATTAATTTGACACTTTGGTTAACAAATTTGGTCTTCATTTGCCGAAGCTATCGAGCTTCAAAGTTTGAAAAGTCACAAAAGTTGTGTGTTTGAGCACATAAAGTACTATTTTTCTTGGAAGTTCAACAAGAGGTAATCATGATGTGTTGTGACATCTTCAAAATCTCGTTGAGCTGATTAATTTGACGCTTTGGTTAACAAATTTGGTCTTCATTTGCCGAAGCTATCGAGCTTCAAAGTTTGAAAAGTCACAAAAGTTGTGTGTTTGAGCACATAAGGTACTATTTTTCTTGGAAGTTCAACAAGATGTAATCATGATGTGTTATGACATCTTCAAAATCTCGTTGAGCTGATTAATTTGACACTTTGGTTAACAAATTTGGTCTTCATTTGCCGAAGCTATCGAGCTTCAAAGTTTGAAAAGTCACAAAAGTTGTGTGTTTGAGCACATAAAGTACTATTTTTCTTGGAAGTTCAACAAGATGCAATTCTGATGTGTTGTGACATCTTCAAAATCTCGTCGAGTTGATTAATTTGACACTTTGTTTATCAAATTTGGTCTTCATTTGCCGAAGCTATCGAGCTTCAAAGTTTGAAAAGTCACAAAAGTTGTGTGTTTGAGCACATAATGTACTATTTTTCTTGGAAGTTCAACAAGATGTAATGATGATGTGTTGCGTCATTTTAAAGATCTCGTCGAGCTGATTAATGTGACACTTTGGTTAACAAATTTGGTCCACATTTGCCAAAGTTATCGAGCTTCAAAGTTTGAAAAGTCACAAAATATGTGTGTTTGAGCACATAAAGTACTATTTTTCTTGGAAATTCAACAAGATGCAATCATGATGTGTTGTGACATATTCAAAATCTCGTCGAGCTGATTTATTTGACACTTTGTTTAACAAATTTGGTCTTCATTTGCCGAAGCTATCGAGCTTCAAAGTTTGAAAAGTCACAAAAGTTGTGTGTTTGAGCACATAAGGTACTATTTTTCTTGGAAGTTCAACAAGATGTAATCATGATGTGTTGTGACATCTTCAAAATCTCGTTGAGCTGATTAATTTGACACTTTGTTTAAGAAATTTGGTCCACATTTGCCGAAGTTATCGAGCTTCAAAGTTTGAAAAGTCACAAAATATGTGTGTTTGAGCACATACAGTACTATTTTTCTTGGAAATTCAACAAGATGCAATCATGATGTGTTGTGACATATTCAAAATCTCGTCGAGCTAATTAATTTGACACTTTGTTTAACAAATTTGGTCTTCATTTGCCGAAGCTATCGAGCTTCAAAGTTTGAAGTCACAAAAGTTGTGTGTTTGAGCACATAAGGTACTATTTTTCTTGGAAGTTCAACAAGATGTAATCATGATGTGTTGTGACATCTTCAAAATCTCGTTGAGCTGATTAATTTGACACTTTGTTTAAGAAATTTGGTCCACATTTGCCGAAGTTATCGAGCTTCAAAGTTTGAAAAGTCACAAAATATGTGTGTTTGAGCACATACAGTACTATTTTTCTTGGAAATTCAACAAGATGCAATCATGATGTGTTGTGACATATTCAAAATCTCGTCGAGCTAATTAATTTGACACTTTGTTTAACAAATTTGGTCTTCATTTGCCGAAGCTATCGAGCTTCAAAGTTTGAAAAGTCACAAAAGTTGTGTGTTTGAGCACATAAAGTACTATTTTTCTTGGAAGTTCAACAAGAGGTAATCATGATGTGTTGTGACATCTTCAAAATCTCGTTGAGCTGATTAATTTGACGCTTTGGTTAACAAATTTGGTCTTCATTTGCCGAAGCTATCGAGCTTCAAAGTTTGAAAAGTCACAAAAGTTGTGTGTTTGAGCACATAAGGTACTATTTTTCTTGGAAGTTCAACAAGATGTAATCATGATGTGTTATGACATCTTCAAAATCTCGTTGAGCTGATTAATTTGACACTTTGGTTAACAAATTTGGTCTTCATTTGCCGAAGCTATCGAGCTTCAAAGTTTGAAAAGTCACAAAAGTTGTGTGTTTGAGCACATAAAGTACTATTTTTCTTGGAAGTTCAACAAGATGCAATTCTGATGTGTTGTGACATCTTCAAAATCTCGTCGAGTTGATTAATTTGACACTTTGTTTATCAAATTTGGTCTTCATTTGCCGAAGCTATCGAGCTTCAAAGTTTGAAAAGTCACAAAAGTTGTGTGTTTGAGCACATAATGTACTATTTTTCTTGGAAGTTCAACAAGATGTAATGATGATGTGTTGCGTCATTTTAAAGATCTCGTCGAGCTGATTAATGTGACACTTTGGTTAACAAATTTGGTCCACATTTGCCAAAGTTATCGAGCTTCAAAG
The DNA here is from genome assembly GCF_040115645.1 of Euwallacea fornicatus. Lineage (NCBI taxonomy): Eukaryota > Metazoa > Arthropoda > Insecta > Coleoptera > Curculionidae > Euwallacea > Euwallacea fornicatus. Next base: position 14,926 of record NW_027096016.1, on the reverse strand, counting down.
TTTGAAAAGTCACAAAATATGTGTGTTTGAGCACATAAAGTACTATTTTTCTTGGAAATTCAACAAGATGCAATCATGATGTGTTGTGACATATTCAAAATCTCGTCGAGCTAATTAATTTGACACTTTGTTTAACAAATTTGGTCTTCATTTGCCGAAGCTATCGAGCTTCAAAGTTTGAAAAGTCACAAAAGTTGTGTGTTTGAGCACATAAAGTACTATTTTTCTTGGAAGTTCAACAAGAGGTAATCATGATGTGTTGTGACATCTTCAAAATCTCGTTGAGCTGATTAATTTGACGCTTTGGTTAACAAATTTGGTCTTCATTTGCCGAAGCTATCGAGCTTCAAAGTTTGAAAAGTCACAAAAGTTGTGTGTTTGAGCACATAAGGTACTATTTTTCTTGGAAGTTCAACAAGATGTAATCATGATGTGTTATGACATCTTCAAAATCTCGTTGAGCTGATTAATTTGACACTTTGGTTAACAAATTTGGTCTTCATTTGCCGAAGCTATCGAGCTTCAAAGTTTGAAAAGTCACAAAAGTTGTGTGTTTGAGCACATAAAGTACTATTTTTCTTGGAAGTTCAACAAGATGCAATTCTGATGTGTTGTGACATCTTCAAAATCTCGTCGAGTTGATTAATTTGACACTTTGTTTATCAAATTTGGTCTTCATTTGCCGAAGCTATCGAGCTTCAAAGTTTGAAAAGTCACAAAATATGTGTGTTTGAGCACATAATGTACTATTTTTCTTGGAAATTCAACAAGATGCAATCATGATGTGTTGTGACATATTCAAAATCTCGTCGAGCTAATTAATTTGACACTTTGTTTAACAAATTTGGTCTTCATTTGCCGAAGCTATCGAGCTTCAAAGTTTGAAGTCACAAAAGTTGTGTGTTTGAGCACATAAGGTACTATTTTTCTTGGAAGTTCAACAAGATGTAATCATGATGTGTTGTGACATCTTCAAAATCTCGTTGAGCTGATTAATTTGACACTTTGTTTAAGAAATTTGGTCCACATTTGCCGAAGTTATCGAGCTTCAAAGTTTGAAAAGTCACAAAATATGTGTGTTTGAGCACATACAGTACTATTTTTCTTGGAAATTCAACAAGATGCAATCATGATGTGTTGTGACATATTCAAAATCTCGTCGAGCTAATTAATTTGACACTTTGTTTAACAAATTTGGTCTTCATTTGCCGAAGCTATCGAGCTTCAAAGTTTGAAGTCACAAAAGTTGTGTGTTTGAGCACATAAGGTACTATTTTTCTTGGAAGTTCAACAAGATGTAATCATGATGTGTTGTGACATCTTCAAAATCTCGTTGAGCTGATTAATTTGACACTTTGTTTAAGAAATTTGGTCCACATTTGCCGAAGTTATCGAGCTTCAAAGTTTGAAAAGTCACAAAATATGTGTGTTTGAGCACATACAGTACTATTTTTCTTGGAAATTCAACAAGATGCAATCATGATGTGTTGTGACATATTCAAAATCTCGTCGAGCTAATTAATTTGACACTTTGTTTAACAAATTTGGTCTTCATTTGCCGAAGCTATCGAGCTTCAAAGTTTGAAAAGTCACAAAAGTTGTGTGTTTGAGCACATAAGGTACTATTTTTCTTGGAAGTTCAACAAGATGTAATCATGATGTGTTATGACATCTTCAAAATCTCGTTGAGCTGATTAATTTGACACTTTGGTTAACAAATTTGGTCTTCATTTGCCGAAGCTATCGAGCTTCAAAGTTTGAAAAGTCACAAAAGTTGTGTGTTTGAGCACATAAAGTACTATTTTTCTTGGAAGTTCAACAAGATGCAATTCTGATGTGTTGTGACATCTTCAAAATCTCGTCGAGTTGATTAATTTGACACTTTGTTTATCAAATTTGGTCTTCATTTGCCGAAGCTATCGAGCTTCAAAGTTTGAAAAGTCACAAAAGTTGTGTGTTTGAGCACATAATGTACTATTTTTCTTGGAAGTTCAACAAGATGTAATGATGATGTGTTGCGTCATTTTAAAGATCTCGTCGAGCTGATTAATGTGACACTTTGGTTAACAAATTTGGTCCACATTTGCCAAAGTTATCGAGCTTCAAAGTTTGAAAAGTCACAAAATATGTGTGTTTGAGCACATAAAGTACTATTTTTCTTGGAAATTCAACAAGATGCAATCATGATGTGTTGTGACATATTCAAAATCTCGTCGAGCTGATTTATTTGACACTTTGTTTAACAAATTTGGTCTTCATTTGCCGAAGCTATCGAGCTTCAAAGTTTGAAAAGTCACAAAAGTTGTGTGTTTGAGCACATAAGGTACTATTTTTCTTGGAAGTTCAACAAGATGTAATCATGATGTGTTGTGACATCTTCAAAATCTCGTTGAGCTGATTAATTTGACACTTTGTTTAAGAAATTTGGTCCACATTTGCCGAAGTTATCGAGCTTCAAAGTTTGAAAAGTCACAAAATATGTGTGTTTGAGCACATAAAGTACTATTTTTCTTGGAAATTCAACAAGATGCAATAATGATGTGTTGTGTCATTTTAAAGATCTCGTCGAGCTGATTAATTTGACACTTTGGTTAACAAATTTGGTCCACATTTGCCAATGTTATCGAGCTTCAAAGTTTGAAAAGTCACAAAATATGTGTGTTTGAGCACATAAAGTACTATTTTTCTTGGAAATTCAACAAGATGCAATGATGATGTGTTGTGACATCTTCAAAATCTCGTTGAGGTGATTACTTTGACACCTTGTGTAACAAATTTGGTCCACATTTGCCAAAGTTATCGAGCTTCAGAGTTTGAAAAGTCACAAAATATGTGTGTTTGAGCACATAAAGTACTATTTTTCTTGGAAGTTCAACAAGATGTAATCATGGTGTGTTGTGACATCTTCATAACCTTGTCGAGCTGATTAATTTGACACTTTGTTTAACAAATTTGGTCCACATTTGCCAAAGTTATCGAGCTTCAAAATTGGAAAAGTCACAAAAGTTGTGTGTTTGAGCACATAAAGTACTATTTTTCTTGGAAATTCAACAAGATACAATCATGAATTGTTATGTCATTTTAAAGATCTCGTCGAGCTGATTAATGTGACACTTTGGTTAACAAATTTGGTCCACATTTGCCAATGTTATCGAGCTTCAAAGTTTGAAAAGTCACAAAATATGTGTGTTTGAGCACATAAGGTACTATTTTTCTTGGAAGTTCAACAAGATGTAATAATGATGTGTTGTGTCATTTTAAAGATCTCGTCGAGCTGATTAATTTGACACTTTGGTTAAGAAATTTGGTCCACATTTGCCAATGTTATCGAGCTTCAAAGTTTGAAAAGTCACAAAATATGTGTGTTTGAGCACATAAAGTACTATTTTTCTTGGAAATTCAACAAGATGCAATAATGATGTGTTGTGACATCTTCAAAATCTCGTTGAGGTGATTACTTTGACACTTAGTTTAACAAATTTGGTCCACATTTGCCAAAGTTATCGAGCTTCAGAGTTTGAAAAGTCACAAAATATGTGTGTTTGAGCACATAAAGTACTATTTTTCTTGGAAGTTCAACAAGATGTAATCATGGTGTGTTGTGACATCTTCATAACCTTGTCGAGCTGATTAATTTGACACTTTGTTTAACAAATTTGGTCCACATTTGCCAAAGTTATCGAGCTTCAAAATTGGAAAAGTCACAAAAGTTGTGTGTTTGAGCACATAAAGTACTATTTTTCTTGGAAATTCAACAAGATACAATCATGAATTGTTATGTCATTTTAAAGATCTCGTCGAGCTGATTAATGTGACACTTTGGTTAACAAATTTGGTCCACATTTGCCAATGTTATCGAGCTTCAAAGTTTGAAAAGTCACAAAATATGTGTGTTTGAGCACATAAAGTACTATTTTTCTTGGAAATTCAACAAGATGCAATCATGATGTGTTGTGACATATTCAAAATCTCGTCGAGCTGATTTATTTGACACTTTGTTTAACAAATTTGGTCTTCATTTGCCGAAGCTATCGAGCTTCAAAGTTTGAAAAGTCACAAAATATGTGTGTTTGAGCACATAAAGTACTATTTTTCTTGGAAGTTCAACAAGATGTAATCATGGTGTGTTGTGACATCTTCATAACCTTGTCGAGCTGATTAATTTGACACTTTGTTTAACAAATTTGGTCCACATTTGCCAAAGTTATCGAGCTTCAAAATTGGAAAAGTCACAAAAGTTGTGTGTTTGAGCACATAAAGTACTATTTTTCTTGGAAATTCAACAAGATACAATCATGAATTGTTATGTCATTTTAAAGATCTCGTCGAGCTGATTAATGTGACACTTTGGTTAACAAATTTGGTCCACATTTGCCAATGTTATCGAGCTTCAAAGTTTGAAAAGTCACAAAATATGTGTGTTTGAGCACATAAGGTACTATTTTTCTTGGAAGTTCAACAAGATGTAATAATGATGTGTTGTGTCATTTTAAAGATCTCGTCGAGCTGATTAATTTGACACTTTGGTTAAGAAATTTGGTCCACATTTGCCAATGTTATCGAGCTTCAAAGTTTGAAAAGTCACAAAATATGTGTGTTTGAGCACATAAAGTACTATTTTTCTTGGAAATTCAACAAGATGCAATAATGATGTGTTGTGTCATTTTAAAGATCTCGTCGAGCTGATTAATTTGACACTTTGGTTAACAAATTTGGTCCACATTTGCCAATGTTATCGAGCTTCAAAGTTTGAAAAGTCACAATATATGTGTGTTTGAGCATATAAAGTACTATTTTTCTTGGAAGTTCAACAAGATGCAATAATGATGTGTTGTGTCATTTTAAAGATCTCGTCGAGCTGATTAATTTGACACTTTGGTTAACAAATTTGGTCCACATTTGCCAATGTTATCGAGCTTCAAAGTTTGAAAAGTCACAAAATATGTGTGTTTGAGCACATAAAGTACTATGTTTCTTGGAAATTCAACAAGATGCAATCATGATGTGTTGTGACATATTCAAAATCTCGTCGAGCTGATTAATTTGACACTTTGTTTAACAAATTTGGTCCACATTTGCCAATGTTATCGAGCTTCAAAGTTTGAAAAGTCACAAAATATGTGTGTTTGAGCATATAAAGTACTATTTTTCTTGGAAGTTCAACAAGATGCAATAATGATGTGTTGTGTCATTTTAAAGAGCTCGTCGAGCTGATTAATTTGACACTTTGGTTAACAAATTTGGTATACATTTGCCAAAGTTATCGAGCCTCAAAGTTTGAAAAGTAACAAAATATGTGTGTTTGAGCACATAAAGTACTATTTTTTTTGGAAGTTCAACAAGATGCAATTCTGATGTGTTGTGACATCTTCAAAATCTCGTCGAGTTGATTAATTTGACACTTTGTTTATCAAATTTGGTCTTCATTTGCCGAAGCTATCGAGCTTCAAAGTTTGAAAAGTCACAAAAGTTGTGTGTTTGAGCACATAATGTACTATTTTTCTTGGAAGTTCAACAAGATGCAATGATGATGTGTTGCGTCATTTTAAAGATCTGGTCGAGCTGATTAATGTGACACTTTGGTTAACAAATTTGGTCCACATTTGCCAAAGCTATCGAGCTTCAAAGTTTGAAAAGTCACAAAAGTTGTGTGTTTGAGCACATAATGTACTATTTTTCTTGGAAGTTCAACAAGATGCAATGATGATGTGTTGTGTCATTTTAAAGATCTCGTCGAGCTGATTAATTTGACACTTTGGTTAACAAATTTGGTCCACATTTGCCAATGTTATCGAGCTTCAAAGTTTGAAAAGTCACAAAATATGTGTGTTTGAGCACATAAAGTACTATTTTTCTTGGAAGTTCAACAAGATGTAATCATGATGTGTTGTGACATCTTCAAAATCTTGTTGAGCTGATTAATTTGACACTTTGTTTAAGAAATTTGGTCCACATTTGCCGAAGTTATCGAGCTTCAAAGTTTGAAAAGTCACAAAATATGTGTGTTTGAGCACATAAAGTACTATTTTTCTTGGAAATTCAACAAGATGCAATCATGATGTGTTGTGACATCTTCAAAATCTCGTCGAGTTGATTAATTTGACACTTTGTTTATCAAATTTGGTCTTCATTTGCCGAAGCTATCGAGCTTCAAAGTTTGAAAAGTCACAAAAGTTGTGTGTTTGAGCACATAAAGTACTATTTTTCTTGGAAATTCAACAAGATGCAATCATGATGTGTTGTGACATATTCAAAATCTCGTCGAGCTAATTAATTTGACACTTTGTTTAACAAATTTGGTCTTCATTTGCCGAAGCTATCGAGCTTCAAAGTTTGAAGTCACAAAAGTTGTGTGTTTGAGCACATAAGGTACTATTTTTCTTGGAAGTTCAACAAGATGTAATCATGATGTGTTGTGACATCTTCAAAATCTCGTTGAGCTGATTAATTTGACACTTTGTTTAAGAAATTTGGTCCACATTTGCCGAAGTTATCGAGCTTCAAAGTTTGAAAAGTCACAAAATATGTGTGTTTGAGCACATACAGTACTATTTTTCTTGGAAATTCAACAAGATGCAATCATGATGTGTTGTGACATATTCAAAATCTCGTTGAGTTAATTAACTTGACACTTTGTTTAACAAATTTGGTCTTCATTTGCCGAAGCTATCGAGCTTCAAAGTTTGAAAAGTCACAAAAGTTGTGTGTTTGAGCACATAAAGTACTATTTTTCTTGGAAGTTCAACAAGAGGTAATCATGATGTGTTGTGACATCTTCAAAATCTCGTTGAGCTGATTAATTTGACGCTTTGGTTAACAAATTTGGTCTTCATTTGCCGAAGCTATCGAGCTTCAAAGTTTGAAAAGTCACAAAAGTTGTGTGTTTGAGCACATAAGGTACTATTTTTCTTGGAAGTTCAACAAGATGTAATCATGATGTGTTATGACATCTTCAAAATCTCGTTGAGCTGATTAATTTGACACTTTGGTTAACAAATTTGGTCTTCATTTGCCGAAGCTATCGAGCTTCAAAGTTTGAAAAGTCACAAAAGTTGTGTGTTTGAGCACATAAAGTACTATTTTTCTTGGAAGTTCAACAAGATGCAATTCTGATGTGTTGTGACATCTTCAAAATCTCGTCGAGTTGATTAATTTGACACTTTGTTTATCAAATTTGGTCTTCATTTGCCGAAGCTATCGAGCTTCAAAGTTTGAAAAGTCACAAAAGTTGTGTGTTTGAGCACATAATGTACTATTTTTCTTGGAAGTTCAACAAGATGTAATGATGATGTGTTGCGTCATTTTAAAGATCTCGTCGAGCTGATTAATGTGACACTTTGGTTAACAAATTTGGTCCACATTTGCCAAAGTTATCGAGCTTCAAAGTTTGAAAAGTCACAAAATATGTGTGTTTGAGCACATAAAGTACTATTTTTCTTGGAAATTCAACAAGATGCAATCATGATGTGTTGTGACATCTTCAAAATCTCGTCGAGCTAATTAATTTGACACTTTGTTTAACAAATTTGGTCTTCATTTGCCGAAGCTATCGAGCTTCAAAGTTTGAAAAGTCACAAAAGTTGTGTGTTTGAGCACATAAAGTACTATTTTTCTTGGAAGTTCAACAAGAGGTAATCATGATGTGTTGTGACATATTCAAAATCTCGTCGAGCTAATTAATTTGACACTTTGTTTAACAAATTTGGTCTTCATTTGCCGAAGCTATCGAGCTTCAAAGTTTGAAAAGTCACAAAAGTTGTGTGTTTGAGCACATAAAGTACTATTTTTCTTGGAAGTTCAACAAGAGGTAATCATGATGTGTTGTGACATCTTCAAAATCTCGTTGAGCTGATTAATTTGACGCTTTGGTTAACAAATTTGGTCTTCATTTGCCGAAGCTATCGAGCTTCAAAGTTTGAAAAGTCACAAAAGTTGTGTGTTTGAGCACATAATGTACTATTTTTCTTGGAAGGTCAACAAGATGTAATGATGATGTGTTGCGTCATTTTAAAGATCTCGTCGAGCTGATTAATGTGACACTTTGGTTAACAAATTTGGTCCACATTTGCCAAAGTTATCGAGCTTCAAAGTTTGAAAAGTCACAAAATATGTGTGTTTGAGCACATAAAGTACTATTTTTCTTGGAAATTCAACAAGATGCAATGATGATGTGTTGTGACATCTTCAAAATCTCGTTGAGGTGATTACTTTGACACCTTGTGTAACAAATTTGGTCCACATTTGCCAAAGTTATCGAGCTTCAGAGTTTGAAAAGTCACAAAATATGTGTGTTTGAGCACATAAAGTACTATTTTTCTTGGAAGTTCAACAAGATGTAATCATGGTGTGTTGTGACATCTTCATAACCTTGTCGAGCTGATTAATTTGACACTTTGTTTAACAAATTTGGTCCACATTTGCCAAAGTTATCGAGCTTCAAAATTGGAAAAGTCACAAAAGTTGTGTGTTTGAGCACATAAAGTACTATTTTTCTTGGAAATTCAACAAGATACAATCATGAATTGTTATGTCATTTTAAAGATCTCGTCGAGCTGATTAATGTGACACTTTGGTTAACAAATTTGGTCCACATTTGCCAATGTTATCGAGCTTCAAAGTTTGAAAAGTCACAAAATATGTGTGTTTGAGCACATAAGGTACTATTTTTCTTGGAAGTTCAACAAGATGTAATAATGATGTGTTGTGTCATTTTAAAGATCTCGTCGAGCTGATTAATTTGACACTTTGGTTAACAAATTTGGTCCACATTTGCCAATGTTATCGAGCTTCAAAGTTTGAAAAGTCACAAAATATGTGTGTTTGAGCACATAAAGTACTATTTTTCTTGGAAATTCAACAAGATGCAATAATGATGTGTTGTGTCATTTTAAAGATCTCGTCGAGCTGATTAATTTGACACTTTGGTTAACAAATTTGGTATACATTTGCCAAAGTTATCGAGCCTCAAAGTTTGAAAAGTAACAAAATATGTGTGTTTGAGCACATAAAGTACTATTTTTCTTGGAAGTTCAACAAGATGCAATTCTGATGTGTTGCGTCATTTTAAAGATCTCGTCGAGCTGATTAATGTGACACTTTGGTTAACAAATTTGGTATACATTTGCCAAAGTTATCGAGCTTCAAAGTTTGAAAAGTCACAAAATATGTGTGTTTGAGCACATAAAGTACTATTTTTCTTGGAAGTTCAACAAGATGTAATCATGATGTGTTGTGACATCTTCAAAATCTCGTTTAGGTGATTACTTTGACACTTTGTTTAAGAAATTTGGTCCACATTTGCCGAAGTTATCGAGCTTCAAAATTTGAAAAGTCACAAAATATGTGTGTTTGAGCACCTAAAGTACTATTTTTCTTGGAAATTCAACAAGATGCAATCATGATGTGTTGTGACATATTCAAAATCTCGTCGAGCTAATTAATTTGACACTTTGTTTAACAAATTTGGTCTTCATTTGCCGAAGCTATCGAGCTTCAAAGTTTGAAGTCACAAAAGTTGTGTGTTTGAGCACATAAGGTACTATTTTTCTTGGAAGTTCAACAAGATGTAATCATGATGTGTTGTGACATCTTCAAAATCTCGTTGAGCTGATTAATTTGACACTTTGTTTAAGAAATTTGGTCCACATTTGCCGAAGTTATCGAGCTTCAAAGTTTGAAAAGTCACAAAATATGTGTGTTTGAGCACATACAGTACTATTTTTCTTGGAAATTCAACAAGATGCAATCATGATGTGTTGTGACATATTCAAAATCTCGTCGAGCTAATTAATTTGACACTTTGTTTAACAAATTTGGTCTTCATTTGCCGAAGCTATCGAGCTTCAAAGTTTGAAAAGTCACAAAAGTTGTGTGTTTGAGCACATAAAGTACTATTTTTCTTGGAAGTTCAACAAGAGGTAATCATGATGTGTTGTGACATCTTCAAAATCTCGTTGAGCTGATTAATTTGACGCTTTGGTTAACAAATTTGGTCTTCATTTGCCGAAGCTATCGAGCTTCAAAGTTTGAAAAGTCACAAAAGTTGTGTGTTTGAGCACATAAGGTACTATTTTTCTTGGAAGTTCAACAAGATGTAATCATGATGTGTTATGACATCTTCAAAATCTCGTTGAGCTGATTAATTTGACACTTTGGTTAACAAATTTGGTCTTCATTTGCCGAAGCTATCGAGCTTCAAAGTTTGAAAAGTCACAAAAGTTGTGTGTTTGAGCACATAAAGTACTATTTTTCTTGGAAGTTCAACAAGATGCAATTGTGATGTGTTGTGACATCTTCAAAATCTCGTCGAGTTGATTAGTTTGACACTTTGTTTAACAAATTTGGTCTTCATTTGCCGAAGCTATCGAGCTTCAAAGTTTGAAAAGTCACAAAAGTTGTGTGTTTGAGCACATAATGTACTATTTTTCTTGGAAGTTCAACAAGATGCAATGATGATGTGTTGCGTCATTTTAAAGATCTCGTCGAGCTGATTAATGTGACACTTTGGTTAACAAATTTGGTCCACATTTGCCAAAGTTATCGAGCTTCAAAGTTTGAAAAGTCACAAAATATGTGTGTTTGAACACATAAAGTACTATTTTTCTTGGAAATTCAACAAGATGCAATGATGATGTGTTGTGACATCTTCAAAATCTCGTTGAGGTGATTACTTTGACACCTTGTGTAACAAATTTGGTCCACATTTGCCAAAGTTATCGAGCTTCAGAGTTTGAAAAGTCACAAAATATGTGTCTTTGAGCACATAAAGTACTATTTTCCTTGGAAGTTCAACAAGATGTAATCATGGTGTGTTGTGACATCTTCATAACCTTGTCGAGCTGATTAATTTGACACTTTGTTTAACAAATTTGGTCCACATTTGCCAAAGTTATCGAGCTTCAAAATTGGAAAAGTCACAAAAGTTGTGTGTTTGAGCACATAAAGTACTATTTTTCTTGGAAATTCAACAAGATGCAATCATGATGTGTTGTGACATATTCAAAATCTCGTCGAGCTGATTTATTTGACACTTTGTTTAACAAATTTGGTCTTCATTTGCCGAAGCTATCGAGCTTCAAAGTTTGAAAAGTCACAAAAGTTGTGTGTTTGAGCACATAAGGTACTATTTTTCTTGGAAGTTCAACAAGATGTAATCATGATGTGTTGTGACATCTTCAAAATCTCGTTGAGCTGATTACTTTGACACTTTGTTTAAGAAATTTGGTCCACATTTGCCGAAGTTATCGAGCTTCAAAATTTGAAAAGTCACAAAATATGTGTGTTTGAGCACATAAAGTACTATTTTTCTTGGAAATTCAACAAGATGCAATCATGATGTGTTGTGACATCTTCAAAATCTCGTTGAGCTGATTAATTTGACACTTTGTTTAAGAAATTTGGTCCACATTTGCCGAAGTTATCGAGCTTCAAAGTTTGAAAAGTCACAAAAGTTGTGTGTTTGAGCACATAAAGTACTATTTTTCTTGGAAGTTCAACAAGATGTAATCATGATGTGTTGTGACATCTTCAAAATCTCGTCGAGTTGATTAATTTGACACTTTGTTTATCAAATTTGGTCTTCATTTGCCGAAGCTATCGAGCTTCAAAGTTTGAAAAGTCACAAAAGTTGTGTGTTTGAGCACATAATGTACTATTTTTCTTGGAAGTTCAACAAGATGCAATGATGATGTGTTGCGTCATTTTAAAGATCTCGTCGAGCTGATTAATGTGACACTTTGGTTAACAAATTTGGTCCACATTTGCCAAAGCTATCGAGCTTCAAAGTTTGAAAAGTCACAAAAGTTGTGTGTTTGAGCACATAATGTACTATTTTTCTTGGAAGTTCAACAAGATGCAATGATGATGTGTTGTGTCATTTTAAAGATCTCGTCGAGCTGATTAATTTGACACTTTGGTTAACAAATTTGGTCCACATTTGCCAATGTTATCGAGCTTCAAAATTTGAAAAGTCACAAAATATGTGTGTTTGAGCACATAAAGTACTATTTTTCTTGGAAGTTCAACAAGATGTAATCATGATGTGTTGTGACATCTTCAAAATCTCGTTGAGCTGATTAATTTGACACTTTGTTTAAGAAATTTGGTCCACATTTGCCGAAGTTATCGAGCTTCAAAGTTTGAAAAGTCACAAAATATGTGTGTTTGAGCACATAAAGTACTATTTTTCTTGGAAATTCAACAAGATGCAATCATGATGTGTTGTGACATCTTCAAAATCTCGTCGAGTTGATTAATTTGACACTTTGTTTATCAAATTTGGTCTTCATTTGCCGAAGCTATCGAGCTTCAAAGTTTGAAAAGTCACAAAAGTTGTGTCTTTGAGCACATAAAGTACTATTTTTCTTGGAAGTTCAACAAGATGTAATCATGATGTGTTGTGACATCTTCAAAATCTCGTTTAGGTGATTACTTTGACACTTTGTTAACAAATTTGGTCTTCATTTGCCGAAGCTATCGAGCTTCAAAGTTTGAAAAGTCACAAAAGTTGTGTGTTTGAGCACATAAAGTACTATTTTTCTTGGAAGTTCAACAAGATGTAATCATGGTGTGTTGTGTCATTTTAAAGATCTCGTCGAGCTGATTAATTTGACACTTTGGTTAACAAATTTGGTATACATTTGCCAAAGTTATCGAGCCTCAAAGTTTGAAAAGTAACAAAATATGTGTGTTTGAGCACATAAAGTACTATTTTTCTTGGAAGTTCAACAAGATGTAATCATGATGTGTTGTGACATCTTCAAAATCTCGTTTAGGTGATTACTTTGACACTTTGTTTAAGAAATTTGGTCCACATTTGCCGAAGTTATCGAGCTTCAAAATTTGAAAAGTCACAAAATATGTGTGTTTGAGCACATAAAGTACTATTTTTCTTGGAAATTCAACAAGATGCAATCATGATGTGTTGTGACATATTCAAAATCTCGTCGAGCTAATTAATTTGACACTTTGTTTAACAAATTTGGTCTTCATTTGCCGAAGCTATCGAGCTTCAAAGTTTGAAGTCACAAAAGTTGTGTGTTTGAGCACATAAGGTACTATTTTTCTTGGAAGTTCAACAAGATGTAATCATGATGTGTTGTGACATCTTCAAAATCTCGTTGAGCTGATTAATTTGACACTTTGTTTAAGAAATTTGGTCCACATTTGCCGAAGTTATCGAGCTTCAAAGTTTGAAAAGTCACAAAATATGTGTGTTTGAGCACATACAGTACTATTTTTCTTGGAAATTCAACAAGATGCAATCATGATGTGTTGTGACATATTCAAAATCTCGTTGAGTTAATTAACTTGACACTTTGTTTAACAAATTTGGTCTTCATTTGCCGAAGCTATCGAGCTTCAAAGTTTGAAAAGTCACAAAAGTTGTGTGTTTGAGCACATAAAGTACTATTTTTCTTGGAAGTTCAACAAGAGGTAATCATGATGTGTTGTGACATCTTCAAAATCTCGTTGAGCTGATTAATTTGACGCTTTGGTTAACAAATTTGGTCTTCATTTGCCGAAGCTATCGAGCTTCAAAGTTTGAAAAGTCACAAAAGTTGTGTGTTTGAGCACATAAGGTACTATTTTTCTTGGAAGTTCAACAAGATGCAATGATGATGTGTTGTGTCATTTTAAAGATCTCGTCGAGCTGATTAATTTGACACTTTGGTTAACAAATTTGGTCCACATTTGCCAATGTTATCGAGCTTCAAAATTTGAAAAGTCACAAAATATGTGTGTTTGAGCACATAAAGTACTATTTTTCTTGGAAGTTCAACAAGATGTAATCATGATGTGTTGTGACATCTTCAAAATCTCGTTGAGCTGATTAATTTGACACTTTGTTTAAGAAATTTGGTCCACATTTGCCGAAGTTATCGAGCTTCAAAGTTTGAAAAGTCACAAAATATGTGTGTTTGAGCACATAAAGTACTATTTTCCTTGGAAATTCAACAAGATGCAATCATGATGTGTTGTGACATCTTCAAAATCTCGTCGAGTTGATTAATTTGACACTTTGTTTATCAAATTTGGTCTTCATTTGCCGAAGCTATCGAGCTTCAAAGTTTGAAAAGTCACAAAAGTTGTGTCTTTGAGCACATAAAGTACTATTTTTCTTGGAAGTTCAACAAGATGTAATCATGATGTGTTGTGACATCTTCAAAATCTCGTTTAGGTGATTACTTTGACACTTTGTTAACAAATTTGGTCTTCATTTGCCGAAGCTATCGAGCTTCAAAGTTTGAAAAGTCACAAAAGTTGTGTGTTTGAGCACATAAAGTACTATTTTTCTTGGAAGTTCAACAAGATGTAATCATGGTGTGTTGTGTCATTTTAAAGATCTCGTCGAGCTGATTAATTTGACACTTTGGTTAACAAATTTGGTATACATTTGCCAAAGTTATCGAGCCTCAAAGTTTGAAAAGTAACAAAATATGTGTGTTTGAGCACATAAAGTACTATTTTTCTTGGAAGTTCAACAAGATGCAATTCTGATGTGTTGCGTCATTTTAAAGATGTCGTCGAGCTGATTAATGTGACACTTTGGTTAACAAATTTGGTCCACATTTGCCAAAGTTATCGAGCTTCAAAGTTTGAAAAGTCACAAAATATGTGTGTTTGAGCACATAAAGTACTATTTTTCTTGGAAGTTCAACAAGATGCAATCATGATGTGTTGTGACATATTCAAAATCTCGTCGAGCTAATTAATTTGACACTTTGTTTAACAAATTTGGTCTTCATTTGCCGAAGCTATCGAGCTTCAAAGTTTGAAGTCACAAAAGTTGTGTGTTTGAGCACATAAGGTACTATTTTTCTTGGAAGTTCAACAAGATGTAATCATGATGTGTTGTGACATCTTCAAAATCTCGTTTAGGTGATTACTTTGACACTTTGTTTAAGAAATTTGGTCCACATTTGCC